>NC_063273.1:1250000-1875000 GCF_910591885.1 Bombus terrestris
CGGTGACGGTTTAGAATCGACTTCCGGTTTGCTGGATTGCGGCTTTGAAGAATCAATTATCGGTAAGTTAGGTTTATTATCGCCAGCAACACCGGCTAGGAGGAGCGTCTCGACGGGTGCGACGACGAATACCACGCCGTCCACGTGGATACGGTAATTCTCAGATCCGTTTTGTCGTTGATCGTAATAATCGACCGTAGAATTGTAGGAAGGCGGCGTCGTCGGGCTCGATGACTCCACGATCGATGTTTCGTTCGCAATCGGTAAACACTGAGCAACTCTGTTAGAGCCTAATGCGGCGAGTAGCAGCACCGTTTTGAAGATCCGCATGTTGATCGATAGCATCGATGTCTGTTTCTAATAATTGACGTAAATAAATTTCAGAGGTTATATTGCGTGTGTCTTAAACCAGATCGTTGACGAAACCGCTTCTACGACGACGCTGTCGAGTTTCGTCGATTCGTCGATTCGTTGAGCAATCACGAGAAACGAAATTACCGATGTTTTGGAATTCTCGCCTAAACAAGGTAAGTCTGACACGCGGCAAACGATCGATCGAGGAACGATCGAAAATACTAAAAGGACTTGTAAGTTGATTTTTGATGAGAAAAAACGATGCCCGTGGCGTGGTAGCGTGAGCAATGAACGTCTTGACGATGCGGAGGATGAGCGAGGTGTGACGACGTCTCCTGCCGACCGGCGATCCCGGTCCCCACCTGGCATGGAAACAGATCGTCAGGCAAGTTCAAGAACCTGGGGGCCACTGTGCACGTTCTGTTGCATACATACCCAGGTAGAACGTAATCTTGGTTGGAATTGATTTTTCTGCTCGGACGACGTTGATATCTCATTCTACTTTACTTTAGAATTATCTATATTATGTGTCAGTTGTCTGTCTTAAGGGCGATTCGAACAATAAATTTCAATCAACACCAGATTTCTCTTACACAATGACATACTAACTATGAAATGATATTCGTGAATTTGCAAGTTACGTGTCGTAGCTCGTAGAATTACAAAGAAACAGTTTCTACAACTCTTTGAGCTACATTCATTGATCGATTAGTACTACGTTCTTATTGTAGAATATACATACAATCGTGCTTATATTATCGATAGAGAAGCAAAGATTAAATACACGGTAAAAGAGATAATAAATGTCAGAATTTACGCTTAAGGTTTTACAGGATCTAATTAGTTGTTTATCGTCGTAGTGAAATATGTCATTTCGTTCAACCTCTTTAAGACCCGTTACGTTTCTTGTTTCTTTTTAGGTCTTAATTAATCTACGTAATTCTATTCAAGAACAAAGTTCGGTTGGTAAGAAGAAAAACAAAACCACTGGTAGCCGGTTTGCTCCCGAACTTATACACACTCTTTCGTGCATGAAATATACCGAACGTGCGTGTTTCTGTCGGTGCGCACGCGAACACCTACCCACATACACACATACGCGCGGGTGCGCGTGCATACACGCACATATACGGGACCGATTTGTAAAGGGCAACGGCCTCGTATGGCCCCACCGAGTTCATTTCCCCGTTCCTCTGTCTCAGCCGCCGCTTATTACCGTAACCTTGCCCTTGCTCTTACATTTCCGCCATGCTCGAACTTCGAGGATCGTCTTCCTGGTTCGCCTTGAATGGCGCCTACCGACCAAAGCTTATAGAAGATCGGAATCACTTGAACGCGACTCAAATTCAAACGTTCCACTTTGAGCCTACAGATAAGAGTTAATCGTTTATCTATCGAGATAAGCAGAGATAAATTTTCATCATCCGAGAACATTCTGTAAGGGAGAACGTTCACAAAATTTTAGGTTAGACTTGACATATTTTGCTGGATCTTATTTTAGGGAAAAAAATAGTATGCCTTTGTTCGTGTGTGCGTGTATATTTATTTCTCCGTAAACATGATACAATCCTACGATACATTGTAGATGTAAATAGTACAAATGTAGAAAAAGATAGAATAGCTTTCAGTGTATATATATAGTTCGGTTACGAGATCAAAGTTTGCGCTTGAATTTTTCATATAATTTCCTTTATATATTTTCCTGCTTTTTATACTTTTTTACTACCTTTTTTAACTTTCAACTATAGTATACAAATATCACAATCGTCGTATAAATAGACACTCTTAAATGGAACCTATGTACCTCTTACTAAACAGAATGAATTTTAATTAAAATTGTTGTCGTTCTGACAAACACCTAATTTATCCCTATATCTTCCAGGTCCGCAGTTCTCGATACCGCCACCCAACAACACTAGCTCCTCCTTTTTGCCCAATTCGTTCCATTCCTCGGATATCGAAGGTATGTCTTCCTCCTCCTTCTTCGACAATTGTTTCTTCAACGATATACCCGGCCTCGCTGCTTTCAACACCTCTTCTTCTTTAACCGGTAGTTCGTCCGAATGGCCGAGGTTCTTCACTTGCGAACTTTTAACGTTAGTAGACCTTTTATTTCCTTTTATCGAACTATCAACGAGTCCACGATGTTCTTCCGTATTCCACAGGCTTCTGGTCCTCTTTACCGTCTTTTTACCATCGATAGACACCTCTTGCAAACCAGGCTCAGAATTTTTAGAATCCATCGACGATGTTTCTAATTCAATTTTCCCTGTGTTTTTAGCGTCAGACGACTTGTCAGTATGTTTACTTTGAGCCGTGCTATCTCCCTCTTTCTCTATATGAACGATCTCGACATGGTAAGGCTCCCTCCCGCCATCTGCATCTTCTGTCTCATAAACCATCGTTTCAGATGGCTTCTCCGCGGTCTGTTGCTTGCTGCGTTGCGAGATCAGCTCGTTTAACTCCAGCGCCTGAGTAGCCAGATTCTTGAATAGACCACTGCTACCGGAAGTAGCGACGACCACCAAAAAGTTTTCAAACTTCGCATCCACATTGAAGTCACCGTCTTGTCGCTGATCATACGTGGCTGGAGCCGCGTTTGTTTGCGGAATTAATGATTTAGATAGAATGCCTGCAAAATTACGCGAAGACGATGATAGAGCGTGAAAAAGAATTACTCCAGATTCATATGTAAACATCAGAAAAAGTCATTAATTTACAAGTAACTTGGAAAACTTATCCGAAGGAGTGGAAGAGCAACGTGTAAATATATGAAAATTAAATGTTGAGAAAGGATCTATCTTACGAAGAAATCTATAGTATGTAGTTGTATGGGTCATTTTCTACCTGGTAACAGGACGAGGCACGCAACGTGCAGTAGCATCTTGGTGAAACCCTTTTGGAAGCGTCCGCTCGAATCAGCCGAGCTGAACGAAGTCCGATCCTCGACTGTGCGAGAGATTCGTCCGCTTCCTTGGCAGCTTTGGATCGCCGGCGTCTTGTATATAGATCGAGGGAATATCACTGCTGGGAGAGGGTAAGAAACGTCTTGTATGCCTGGCAATCGACTTACATTAGATGATTATGAAGCGACTACCATCCGCCAAGACCGCTCATGATAGTACTGCTTCTCGCACGGTGTGTAGCTTCTTTCACGACTTTATCCCCCTCTACGGATTAAAAGAAGGAAATCGAACAGTTCTCGCAACAAGTTATTGTACTGACTGTATCGTGCGTGTTTCTCAGGCACGTTATTTTAGAATTCACTTAATAGCACGTTCCTTCAAGAAGGATCCGACCGATTAGATATCTCTTCGTACACTTTTGGATAATTTTAAAGAAATTACATTCGAAATGTTAATGCGATGTACAAAAGGTAAAAATATGATTGTTAAGCTTCAAAGGAAAGATGAAATTTTATGACAATAGCTCAACCTTTTTATCTATTTTTAGTTACTGAAGAGAAAAAATGCAGGCTTAATTATGGCGGATGGAATTAAATAACATTATCGTCGATAATACTATAGCAATGACGATAGACGACATTCGGGAATGACAACGTGTTACGTAATTCTACGATATTTTTATTCCCTTGATCAGAGAACACCGGAGAGGGCAGGCGTACAAAGCTCAGGATCGCATGCTGTTCGTATCTATTTACTTATCTTGATCTGTAAAACTTCGAACGAGGTTCCGTCGTTTTTTAAAGATTCTTTTGTTAGGAATCTCTTTATATTCTACAGACTCGATCACTGGAAAAGTATCTTTTTTTTTTTTAGGAATATCATATAATTTGAGAAATTATTCTACAGGATGTTTTATTCGACATTTAAATGAAATTAATCATTCAATATGGATACATAAATTTATTACAACAATTTTATAACCCTGTCAAGTATAATCGTTTCTTATATATATTATTATATACAGCGACTTGGGGAATTATGGCCGAATAGAAATGTAAGACGGGGCATACGTAACTTAACATAAAGCCGAATTTACACTCTTTCACTTTGCGTGTTTCATTTTACACTTGTTGCAACGTTGCTTTCGTCCTCGTTTCATCCGCGGATGAAAGCAAGCGTTCATCTACCGTGTTCTTCCAATATGAAACAATATAAATTCGACTTAAGTCACATGAGGAACATGAGGCAACTTCGCACGATCGCACAGGATTCATCGAATATTCATGGCACGGTTCAGTTTAAATGCATTCGATCGTCTTCCTCCTGCGCCAAATTCCTTGTGTTGCGCCTTAGATCGTCAAAAAGTTTCGATGGTAATCTCATCGTCAATCTACAAAAAGAAAAGAATAAGAAAAGAAAACGAAGAGGATTCAGATCTACTGTTCGTTTGAAATGTTTTTTTTTTTTTTTTATATGTATCTCATGTTTATATCTTCAAAGTCTTATTGCAACTTTATATACAATTTTAATTTCACAGTTTGTAACCTCGTTAATTAGTTTGGCTAATTAAATTCGCCAATTTTCTATTGGATGAAATATACATTTTAATGTTTCCTGCTTTCGTAGTACTCACGGAATTAACGATAATTTTCGTTGACTCAAACGACGACAACGACCCCTGCCATCCGGTGAATATCCTAATTTGCACCGTTTTCTAGACAGTCTTTTGGACGGATTCTCCGTGGATGATCCCCAGTTATCATGCCTCGTTGGATCTTCCTTCTTATCCTCAAACAGGTTCTTAATTTTGTCACTTAACATCATCCTTAGTATATCGCCGTCACTAGTTGAATTTTCTAAACTTCCAGTCGATGAACTAGCTAAGGTTTCGTTTGTTTTTTCAGCGTCCACTGGTAGAAGAATTTCCGCGTTTTCCGCGGTAGAATTTGTATTTGTCTCGCTGATCGAAGAAAATGTCGAATTTTGAGAGGAAGAATCGGGTGTTTCAGAGACATTGATTTGTTCCGATGGAACTGTTTCGGTGGTAGTTGTAGTACTGGTGGTGGGCTTGACGATCGGTTTCAACGTAAAGTCGGCGTAATCGTAGAAATAATCGTATTCCTGTAATTCAAGATCGTGTTAATTTGCTTAACACTACTTTCTTCGTGTCCTAAAAACGCGAAAATTTACTTAAATATTCTTTACCACTCCCTTATCCTTTACTCGTCCAACCTTTACTTTAAATCAATGTTACCACGTACTACCGTAAATCTCTTAAGTCTAGATGCAACATATTTATCACGCCGTCGGTAAAGATAAAAATCAACGATAATAATAGTTCTTGTTATCGCGTCATCCGACCGTACCGCTTATCGAACTACGTTAACATCCCAGCGGGAACATCGCGACCGATAGTCATCGTTTTACCGTGTAATCGTCAAGCATCTCCGGGTCCAACAACGCCACCACTTGCACATCCTTCAGGTGGACTTGCACGTTTAGATCACCGGTTTGTCGTTGATCATAGGTCGTCGTCGGTAAGGACAGACCAGTCACAACGTGATAAGCGAACACGAGGAGGAGGCCGTAACGCGGATACATGATGAAGAGGACCGTTTTGCTTCGATGGGCCACGAAGCAATGGAAAAATGCACGAGGATCGTCGACGGGATTGAGACTGACCGGGGTCCGGTTAAAAGACGGCGTTATACCGATGCTCTACCTTGATATAGTGGTCAGTACACCGAGAAACCGGTATTCTTTGTCGCCGAACGGTCATGAGAGCCTCGAGCACAGTGGCCGGACATTGGCCTCATCGTGTACCGATATACCAGGAAAGCGTGCACACACGAGAATGCAAAGCGATTCCGATTTAAATATTAAAACGCTACTCTAAACGTCTCCCACAAGCCTCGCGGGAACGGTATACGCGTATAGAGAAGACAAATAAAGATCTTCCTACAGCGGATAGTGGGATTCCTTTTATATCGGTCGCGTAACGTAGTCCTTGTCCAAAGTTAACGCAACCAGGGGAACGAGACGAATATATCGTAAATTAGGGGAAACATTGATAAAACGGAATACTATCGGCAGGTATCGAATCGTATATTCCTTGCAAAAATATTTCAAGGTACAGCGAAGATAATACATAGAAAAGGAAATGAGCAAAGAAAGTATAGCTCTGAAAGAAGTATTTAACATATAGTAGTTAACATTATAGTATTTAACGTTGCAAACTGTATTTTGTAATATAGTATATTGCAATATTACTAATACTAGATATGTAGAAATCACTGGTTAATGATCTCTGTAGGTCGTAACTCCCTCGCAATTCATTCGCAACTATTTCGCTAGTCATTTGCTACTCACTCGTAACTCCCTCGCTACTGCAACTCTCAAACTTTACTCGCAACTGACTAACGACTATATTCTTTTATTCCACGGTTTTGTTCCACAGATTTGGATGATTCTCGTGGACAAATACACTTTTTTCAATTACCCAACGTCATAAAGGGCTACAAGTATATGGTCGGAATTTCCCTTTTTTTCCATTGCTTTTCACCTGTACTTCATCGGAACTTTCCCCAGGATTTTTCCCCAATACTACAGATATACATAAGTAAATAAAAGATTGGTTCGTAATGATTAATTATTGTCGTTGATTATCATTGTAGAATATTTAAAATAAACATAAACATAGTCATTTTTATGTTACACGGGAAAATATTGCAAAGATGTCAATGTTCCTTAATTTACGATACGCGAATAACACGGTACATATAAGATGAACGGTGTATACTGTAAATGAAAATTACTGCGACATAGTTAGAAATTTGTTATGGTAAATTACAAATTTATTACGGTAATTATACACACAGGTCCTAAAGTCGTAACGATAGTAAAGCGCGTTAGGATGCGCTACGCAGATATTTTTGATTGTGACTTTATCCATTATTGTGAAACCGCAGAAAATAATCGTGACCCGATGAATATAAACTTTCTACGAATGAGCAACATGGCAGCAAAGAGGCGTTAGGATGATACTAGAAATAAAAACGGTCGATTACGCAAGTTCGGTGTCATCGATGTGTCTTTCGATGTTTTGATTCACGATCGTTTTTTAATGCGCGACGTCGAATCAACAAATGCCGCGGATATGCTTCGATTGGTATCGATATAGAGATCCTGAATGGAACCACGATGACACTAATGAAGACTGGTTGAAATGTCATGTGCTGTTTTATACGCACAACCGAGAAAGTTCACCGTGTCGTTTTCCTAATTCAGTGCTTAAGTGCTTGGTATCGTGTTCGAAAGGAACCCACGCATAATTTTCGCCCATTACAAAAAAATAGTTTTGCGTCAAGCATCGAAACATTATTATCTACTCCTCTGAATATTATATCGCGTCGTTTATCATGTTTCGTTGTGACGTAAACAATGTTCCAGTTTTTTAAAAAACCTGGTAAATATTTTTTGATATTTCACTGATGAAAGGGTTGCTCGATAATTGCATCGTAGTTAACCTAAACGCAAAATATTTATGTCTTCGTCGTTCCAATCTTTAAACTCTGCTTTCCTCCGCTTGTTTCGTGTAATCATCGAAAATCAAAATATTTTTCAAGCGTGTACTTATTAATAACATTTGCCGGGATTGTAATTGCAGGACAAAAAGACAGACCCAGATCTTTCCAAACTTCTCCCACAAAATCAACAAGCTCTGGGAAATCATTCGGGGATGTATTCAATAGTGGCTCTTCGATTCAAACATCAACAGATGCATTGTGCAGCCTTGAGGAGGAAGAGGAGGATGAAATTCTGAATGGCGAAACAGAAGAAATATGTTCCTTCAACTCTCAGCTTTCTAAGACACTTCCACAGATACTTGCAGACAAAGGTGCTCTAGGCTATTTCATTCAGTTTATGGAAACACAGAATTGTATAGCGCTTATTAAGTTTTGGCTGGAAGTGGAATGCCTGTGCAGTTCGTATAATGTATTAGAAAATACAACGGAGAATATTGAATGTTTAAATTGTGTAAAGAATACAAATAGTATTTCTAATTCGATAGACAACAATGAAAATTTCCAATGTGATGTGGCACAGAATAATATAAATAGTCATGAAAGTAAGAAACTACTATTCGATGAATATGTAAATAGTAATGATGCAAAATCAAATTGCAACGACATGCCAAAGACTAGTCAAACCATAAGCAAAATGCGACAATCAAATCACAACTGCAGAAGAAGAAATATGACTACCATTAGGCAGGATGTGTTAAGAATTCATAAAAGGTATATTACTAAGGATACTTTAGGTACGAATCAAATCCCCGAAGACCTGAAAATAAAAATGGAGAAAGTTCTTACCTGTGAAAACATTGAGCCTATGTTGCAGTGCCTATCAGCTGTTCAAAAGATTGTATATCAAATATTAGAAAATGAGTGAGTATAAGAACTGTGAAATGCTTATATTATTTATATTTTGGAATTTAAATGCAATTCTTTCTAGGCACATTAATGACTTTTTACGAAGTGAATTTCACTGCAAACATCAGATTGATGTTCTTACAAGTGGCAATGTACAGTTAGCGGATATATTGTACAATGAAACAGCATTCTTTTATTTTATGGAGTTTATGGAACTTGAGAATAAACGTGAATTATTAGACTTTTGGATGTCAGTCATGAGCTATAAACAAAATTTATTAGAAAAAAAGGATGCTGCAGATCCCGAGGAAGCACAAACTGATGCTCTAATTATTTATGACAAGTACTGATTTATCTGACAGTTTCCTTCTTTTATGATTTTCTAAATAGATCAATAACGAGATCATTGATATTATCATTGTACAAATCATTACAGGTATTTTAGCTTACAAGCAACGATGCCCCTTGGTTTTAGCGATAAAATTCGTTTCCAAGTCGAACAGAACATTTGTCGCGAAGACGGAGAAGGGCCACAACCCGATTGTTTTGATAAACCTTGTAGAATTGTATATAATTTTCTGAATAAGGTAAAGATACTGTGTTAACGTAACAAAAAATGCTACTACTCCTTCAGAATCATTGCTATCAATAAGATTCAGTGGCTTCAACTTTAGATAACAGAAAATTCTTTTCCAGTATTATCTACCTACCTTCTTATCATCTCAGTTATATTACAAATACTTATCAGAATTAATCAGTACTATACAAAGCAGTCCATGTTCGAATTTACATCCTAGGCTAAAAAGAGCAGGTTTGTGTTGGTTTACATCTATCATACTCTATGTAATCGATAGTGAGATAGAAATAAAATGATTTCAACAAAATTTGTAAATATCCGTAGGTTCTGATTGTAGCAGTGAGGTCAGTTCTGTTAGTATCAATATGCAGAATACCCTGCAGGCAGGGAATGAAGGAAATAAATTGAACAATAATAAAAAAATTACTGGTGGTATGAACATTGATACCAGACAACTTTATGATCCAGATTCCTTATGGAAACGTAACAAATATAGGTAATTATAAGACAAAAATGCTGTGCAATATAAGTATTTTAAGATATATCTTGTTTATTTTATAGTTTGAGCGTCGGTTATATCGATTCGTTAGGCAGATTCGTTACTGAGATAGACCCCGATCCTCAAAGAAAATACGGTGAGCTATTTCGATCAGTTACCTTGAATGTACAACGTGAATTGATATAATCGTTTCAAAATAATTTTAGAATCTCGATTAACACGTGCTGTAAAAAGGCTTGTAAATATGGAGCAGGATAAGGTAAATTTCACGCTTATCAGTAATGTTTATGTGACATTTAACGCATGACTTCTAATTTTTTTGTGTGTGTGAATCTAAATTAAAATCGATATAATTAGGCCAAAGAGGAGTTAGCATGGAAGATTGCTGAGATGATCGTTCGTGAGATCACCTCTTTGACTCGAGGAGCTTCGAATTTTTCATCTTGATGACAGACGCTAAGTTCGACATCAAGTCACTTCTTTTTTACGTAATATACTTTGCGCTTTAAGTGTTTTAAGGTAAATATTCTGTTTAACATTGTGTATGTTTTCTTAATTTTTTATAAAACGACATCGTGTATTCCAAGTGCCAAATTGCGTAATGATAAACCTAATTATTTTACTATTAAATATAGCAACTGAAAAAGGAGTGAGTTCGTATCCATAAGTTTTAATATATTTATTTGCTTTTCGCAACACGTTTAGAACACACGTGTGTATAGTACCAAATTTATTATAAAATTGTCTATAAGAGACAAACACATGTATATTTTCTACGTTTATAAGAATTCTTTTCAAAAAGTAATTTTTTATTGCGATATTATTTCACTTTATTCACACGTTCGTGATAAGCTTAATAATTTCAGGTTTCATAAAAATAATTAAAAAATTATTGCACTTGAAAAAAACAGATAATAATATCACTGTAAATAAAATACAAAGCTCTCGCTTATTTAAGGCATAATAGTAAACCGTACAAACGAAAACAATAATTTTCAAGTGCTTTAATCTTCATACTCTTTCTAATGTTTATGAGATTATAAAAGTATTCGTTTCTATTCTAAAATATAATTGTAATTTTGAGGCGACTATATTAGACGACTTATATATATAATATAAGGATGTACAGAGCATATGTATTGTTTCGCGTTCGATATAGCGTATTACTTAAATTATTCAACTGCCAAGTATTTCTGTAATTCAGTACATTTCTTATATCTTCTGTGAACGTAAATGTATCTTGTTTGCAAAAATGTAAAAGACGAAAATAGTATTTTATACACGATAGGTAAACAATTTATGACATATCGTAAAGGAGTGTGATTGGAATGCGAAAAATCAACGAATGAAATGCAGTGTAGATATTAGGAAGTGAGTGGCCGTTTGACGAAATTGTAGATTTTTAGCAGTCGAGTTTCAAATAATAATTTCATTTATTTCGCACAAACCTTCGCAAGTTTACTACAGATTATATATAATAATTATTACAGATTCTTTGAGGCGCTTTTACATTTTAAATTTTTATACTTGGCAGTATTTATTATGGAATTTTTAAGTGATTTATACAAAGCATTCAGTTCGTTACTCGTAGAGTCGAAAAACTTTTATATACGATCAGTCTTATTGTGTATAGCTAGGATTAGTCGGTAATATATAGCATTACATAAAACTTATTTTATTAAAATCGAATATATTTTTAGAAGAAAGTATAAAGAAAATGAAAATTGCTATACATAATATACTAAGAAGATGAGTTGGATAATGTGATGAACATATGAAATCCAAGACTAATGTTCTTAAAATGTTAGTGGATATTAAGTTGAACGACGCACGTTAGTTCCTCTTCCTTTAAAGATAAAAGGATAATTATTTTAAAAATATATTAATCAATCTTGCATATAAATCTTACAGTAATTTGGCAGTTTATACTCTTACAATGATTTATATTTTTAAGGCTATAGAAGATTTCGTTTCTATATACAGCAAGCATTCAAGCTTTGTGCGTTAGTATGAACGAACAAATTTTGTATTAGTTATTATATTCGTTGTATTCACACAGAAATTTTGGTGCTACACGTAAATACAATTCGTTGCTAAAAAACATAGTCTTGGTACTCTTTATAAAATATATATGTAAATCTCTAGAAAAAGGAGTATTCGATCATTTGTTAATAGCGAGATGTACATAAGAATTTTTTTATTAAAAGGAGAAGGGTTGTTGCAGGAATAAAATTTGTTAATCAAAAAAATCAAGACATCTCTTTTGAAAATTCTACGTGTATTATTTTTTGTAGATATGTATTCTTTAAGGGTGCTCTTTATTAACAGTAATAAAAACGACGATCGACAAATTATCATGTTTTTTTAAATCAAAATATTAGTTATATTAACATATGATGTACTCGTGCAACGTTCAGTGATGCTTAACAGTTTGTAATTTATTCAAACTGAACTGCAACATGAAAATATTGGATGTATGAAGAAAGGCTACACCCATTAAACAGTAATACTCTATTGGGAGTAATATCCATAACATAACAGTAATACCCATCTATATGGGTTCTTCTTATATATGTAAAAAATAAAATCTTTTAACATTTATAACAATTAACAAATGTATTTACCAAATTAGTACGAAGAATCAATTTTCCATCAATTTTCCTTATCGCTATAAGGAAATATCTATAATCTCTAATCTCTAATGAAAATCTTATTCTAAACGTAAGTTTATATATAAAGAAAGAATTCTTTTATGTATACAATATTTCCATACAAACAGTGATTTTTCAGTTATATTTTCCCCTTAAGCAATTTTCATCGTAAAATGGGCTATTGAGCACATTATCTCCTTAAAGCTTGAAAAACATATAAATATTAAAAATATAGCTTTCTTTGAAGCATATAAGGCAGTGGATTGTTCGTATTACTACGATTGAAAAAGTAATTTTCGGTATCACAGTTCTCAGAACGAAGAAGATCCGTTAATACTCGTATGTGGGGGACAGCCAAATTTGGGATCCAGTAAGGGCGATGATTCTGATAATCGCGTATTTTTGTCTCCTTTCCCTAACTTCTGACAGCATTCCAATCGAAACTTTTCTCTCTTACTCCATCTTTTGTACACAAGAGCATTGAAGAAAGCTTGAAGGGGATTTGTTACAGCCTATCGATAAAATATTCTCATGAATTGAACTTGTCATATTGATCTTAAAAAATATACATACCATTATGTACCAAAGTGCAATGATAATTTTGACCGGTAGTTGGAACCATAAAGTCCATAATAAAATCCCGTTAATTAAATTCGGTAACCAGCATACATAGTAAACAAAATTAGTCAATGCAAATTTGAGCTTTATCGCTTGCACCAATTTCCTTTCTCTACTTGTTATTTGTGCCAAACTACAAGTGACAACAGTTTGAAGATCTCGCGTCGACGCGAAATATAACACAGGATTGACTATCATGACCACTGCTAATAGCATATAAGTGGCACAATAGTTTGGCAGAATACGTAATGTAGCCGTGGATAATGATGTTAAATTATGACAACTGGGAAAAGAAAAGCATCATGATACTTTATGGAAATAACAATGGGTAACATTGTGGCATGCCATTAAATTGAAACAAAAACTAACTTTGCATCTGGCATATATAAAATTGTTAAGCCAAATGTAGTCAAAATTGCTGGACATATCCATGCAAAGGCATGGTAACAAGTAGAATGCCCAGATCTGTCTCCTAGTAACAGTTTCATGTCTATGGCGTAGCAAAGAGTCCAGATCCATGTTGCCATATAAAAATATTGTATCCAAGCCTGGTAATTTTTTTTTTATATTAATAGGACAATAGATCGAAACAAATACAGATTACTAATGCGGTGAATTTTTTAATACAATTATTTTACCGACAAAAGTGCACAAAAGACAACACTTGATGTATCATCTTGCATTGGCATTATGGATTTAAAATTCATCCATATCGCCGATCTAATAAATACACCTAGTAAAAAATTCAAATTGAGAGGAGAAAAGTGACTTTGTTTGTTTTTCATCTGTCTCGTATTTTTTCAGTACTAGAAAACAAATGTAATTACCTAACGAGGCTAATAGGTCTGCAATTGCAAGCCATACGATGATCTCTCTTCCTCTAGATACAGATAAGCTTTGCCACCTGTGAGAATGACTAGACGTTTCTCTTGGAAGTATCTACAAAACAATTTCATCAGTGATTTGTAAGATTTTACTAAAAATTTCTCTTACCTGATACATGGCACCTAGGATACCTATAGAAGAAGAGAGCATACAAACAGTGTTGTACAAATCTGTATTGAATTCTTGCATTATTACAATTGCCATATCTGTACTGTTAGAATGATGACAACAGAATGTTTGTATCGTTGGATCAGCCATGATTTATTTGATATTGATTTCTTTCTTCTGCATCAACTGAATATACATATATGTATATACACACGATAAGAAATAATTAAATGTTCGATAAGACACCAGTTATTTCGCAACTTGATCTATGTATTAAATGTATGAAATATGGATGGAACGATTTACGGTTACCCGAAAGACACCTTTTCAAAAAATCTTTTCGAGGAATCAATAAGAATACGTTCATTTTTATGTTAAAACGAAGCCGTACAAGATTTCCGGCACATTCGCCTGCACGCCATATTTAACACTTTATGTTTCGAACAGAAGGTAATTATGCATATACCTTCTGCGGATAATACAGACTTCTAGTAATAATCATTATTTAAATAATACAATTTAACGTGTTCTTAATCTTCTTATCTTTTTAAATGACCGGAATCCATATTTACATTTGTTGCTTGTAATTAAGTTCAACGTTATTTCTTCAAATATTTTATAACCACTGTAAGTAAATATATCGAGATACGGAGGAAAAAAGAAAAAATCTCGATTACACATAGTTTTGTTATTACTGGTTATTACCGAATACACGTTTAATATTCAATTACATTTCTAACAAACTATTCATATTTAATATAGAAATATCACGCTTCAACTGCTCTTTCCTCCTCCTCCTGCTCCTCCTTTTTGTCATGTTTTCTCCATCTAGGAGCTCTTGCTTCCGGATATTTTTCAGCGAGAAAACTACACACGTCGTTATATTGAGCTCTTAACCTGATTATAACCTGATCCTGATCCCTGCGACGTTCTTGTTTACGTAAATGAAATAACCACGAAGGCAATTTCGTGAAAAATGGTTCAGTCTTTTTTTTCTGCAAAGGAATTCTTCCATTCATTACGTACTGTTTAAAATCTAAAATTTCGTCTTGTGGAATTTCTTCAGAGGTTCGAACTACCGATGGCGAAGCAAGTACAGTAGGATAATAATTATTTTCTTTCCTCATTTCGACCACATGCAATTTTTTCTCATTTGCCATTTCTTGGTATGTTTTCTAAAAATATCGTTAATAATATTATTATCAATATACTCTGCAAAGTTTCATATAATGTGAAAAGTACCGTTCTTCTTTGCTACTTGTTAATATAGTTTCGATCAATGTACCTGTTGCAGTAAGCCAATGAAGAAAGCTTTTACGATGTAGGCGACGTTTGTAGATCCTTCGACTTTAACGTACAAATCTTTGATACCAATTGCTTCGCAACATGTTTTAATAACACGATGACATTTCAGTCCATAACCCTTGGGTTTTTGTTGTACGAATACTTTCGTTTTTCCAAATTGCGCATAAAAGTCATGGAGTACTAGAACCAAAGGTATTATAATTTTACATAGTTATGGAGCTAATAATAGACAACAAAAGACACAAGAAGATCGTTTACCAGTATGTTCGTTATGTCTTTCGATGTACATCAATCTATGTCCTGCCTTGTTTTTAGCTGCATTTATGGTTGATTTAAAATCACGTCCTATTACCTGTGAAAATCCAGCCAAGCCTTTTCCATTTCCAGTAACAACCATACTCCAATAACGTTTCAATCTGCCCATAGTACTCGACATGATACTTGAACTTTTGGCAAATAATATCCAAGATTCGAATCCATGGAAGACATCTGAATTGGTAAAAATTTCACTTAAAATTTATATGTGTATATACAGGTATATACGTATATATGTATCGAACAATTATATCACAAACCGTCATCAACAGGATCGGGTGGTCCAATTTTCCTCCCACCTGGCATACCTCCGGTCCAACCTCGGTTTAAAGGGTGAACTTTTAATCGTTTTGGTTTGACTATAGTAACAACTTTCGAAGTAGTAAAATTTTCTTGTTCTTCCTCCGTAAGACGCCTTTGTTGCATCGCAAATTCTCCGCGCAGGATAGGGCTATTCAGTCCAGGAAACATGATTGGTATTTTTCCATAACCCAATTTTTGACCGCGATTTAAATCTCTGGGCTTTGTCGCACCTCTCGCTCTTCCTCTTCTTTTACCAGCATTGCTAACGCTCGTAACAGATTTCCATAATTGCGCAGCTGGTCCTAAGCACAGGTAATATTTCCAGATTATCAACGCTCGAGCAGAAATGTTTGCCGAAAAATGTTTCTCAAAGCGTGTCGACGAAACTTACTTCTCATATAAAAGTTAGCGTTCCTTGTATGTTGCAGTAATAAAACCTGCGGTGTCAATAAACCAACGGTGGTAGCTGAAAATAATCTGTAGATGAAACTGTGTTGTCAATTCAAAGTTAAAGAATTAAGAAAATTATATAGGATACAGTTTGATGACACGTTTTAGGTTATATAAGCAAAAACAAACAGCAATTATAAATAAAGTTTTATAGAAAAGCGATATGTGAGAAATATTTTATGTAAATTACCATCTCTCGCAACGCTGACACTTTTTATACAGTTTGTAATTGCTTTAGAAGCATGGTATATCCATTTTGCCATTTTAACCTTATCGGTGCGAAGTTTCTAAAGAGATTATCTTCCTGAGAGGAACACGATGGTTGAGAAAATGAACGACGGATGTCGCTTGATATCGTATGCCGATGGAACATTCCTTTCGCTTATTACGTATTGACGTATGTGCAGACGGAGAGAGTGCATCTCGTCTGTATATACGTATAACGAAAGGATAATTTTGTTATCGAAAAACTCGAAAAGTAAAAATCTATCAAATACTAATGTAAGATTAAAAAATAAATCCCAACGACTTACTCGAAATAAGTATTTCAACGTTTCGATATCAACGAATCGTTTTAGAAGTTGAGCTTTTCAATGAAATATCGAAATTGTACGCGTAGTATAACGTAGAATCGGGCATGCTAGTCTCGTTGCGTTTCATTAAGGGAATACGAGGAACCGTATCAAAAAGAAATTTCATCTATTTCTGTTGAAAAAAGAAAAACTGTAAATACGAGAGGAATGCACAGCTAGCGACACGTTGCATCGTGATAGCAAACCATCGAACGACGTCAATCGGTTAGACAGTCGCGTACCGTCGCTGTTCTTGATAAGGGTGGTCGGTAAAATCGTGGTAGGCACCCTACCAAGAAGAAAAATTCGACAAAATGCATAGCAGAGTGCGGTGAAATTTTTCCAAGGACAATGCCAGACGTAGAACACTAGAAAGGGACAGAACTAGATCGGTAATTGGAGAAAGAGGAATAGAAAGAGAAGCGAGAAAGGTGGGCTGTCCCGAGGCTGGTGGCCATGAGACGGTAGTAGATTAGGTAGACGAGGTGGTTCCTGGCTGGGATGTCAGGGATCAGAGGCGCGATAGGCGGATGTATAACGGAACATCTATATGTCTGACCAACGGCGTAACGGCGAGCAGCGCGGGACAACCCCGAGCAAGAGTGGAACCGCGGGGAAAGCGATCCAATGGAATCGCATGGGCGCGTTGATTGGCGGGGTTCCTCCAATGACGGGATGGTTAGGGTGGCGGGTTTGGCTCGGAGGTCGGTTAGATAGCCCCGCGAACCCCTCTAGAGGAAGGCGAGTGGGAGCCCTTCTCTCACACGCAAAAGGGGACATCTCATCACGACTCTTGGTAGCAGGCACTTCTCCGTAGTGGGCACTCCACTCATCGTGTCGTCGTACGGGTTCTCCGCGAGAGGCTGTGGGGCCCGAGCCCGGACGAACGAACGAACGAACGAACGAACGAACGAACGAACGAAAGAACGAACGAACGAAAGAACGAACGAACGAACAAACGAGTGAACGAACGAACGAACGAACGAAGAAAGGAAGGAAGGAAGGAAAGAAGGAAGGAAGGAAGGAACGAGCGAACGAGCGAGCGAGCGAGCGAGCGAGCGAGCGCGACCGGCCGAGCCGCTGCGCTGGTCGAGTGGGTCTAAGCGGCCGTGAGGACCTCTCCAGGAGTACCCGACAGTCCTCTTCATTCATTCATCCATCCATCCATCCATCCATCTATCCAGCCAGCGAGTCAGCCAAGCCAACCAGCCAGCCAGCCAGCCAGCCAGCCAGCCAGCCAGCCAGCCAGCTAGCGAGCCAGCCAGCAAGCCATCCATCCATAGACACTCTCTCCTCTCCTACGGAGAGAGAGTGTATCCTCGACGAAGGTGGAGGCGAACCGTAGAGTGGTACATCTACCATCGTCTCTCTATCGGCAGAGTCCAAGGACTCGAAGACCCCCCGGGTGATTTCAGTCGGCCGCCGGCCGGCTCTGGCCGGCCACTCTCCTCCTCGACCACGTGTGTGTCATTCTTCCGTTCTCGCCTTTCGTTCCGTATCGTTTCGCATCGCATCGCATCGCGTGGCGTGGCGTGGCGTCGCGTCGTGCCTTCGTCGCTCGTGTCCTCGCTCTACGAATCGTGTTGTGCCTCTAGGATCTTGTTCGTCCTGCGAAAGACGTCCGATCGGTCGTGTGCGAACGCGAAGAGAAGCGGACGGTCGGTCGTTGGTGACCTTGGCAAACCTCTGATCGTTGGTCGACGTTGGTTCGTGCTCGACGATCGGTGGTACGCAGCGGTGGATCCACAACTTGCGTAGTTGCACGGCGTGTTTGACCTCGTTCCACTTTCCGGATATCGTCCGACCTGGTGAATGCAACACGAACAGAGGAATGCGGCGAATGACGCGGTGTCGCCGCTGGACGCGTCCAGCCGCAGCCAGCCTTCCTTGCGTCGATACAATGGACGCGTTCCGCGTATTACCGCACCGAGTCGGTTGATCCATCGGTGAAAACTAAATCGCGAATGTACGTGGTTCGGTTACCTGGACGATGAGTCGATCCAACGTCTCGCAGCGATCGTGCCAAGGATCGTTAAACAGTGTGCGATCGTTTATCGTCGGCCGATGAATGGAACCAAGTGCGGCCGTGAATCGTTTAAAACTGTGCCAAGAGTGACGCGGTTCTTCCCTCCTCGTTTAAATAGACGATATCTATCTGCGCCGAACATCTGAAAACATATATCCCCGATTTTATCGGTCGTTCGACGAAACCAAGAAAGAGAAGAAAAATAGAATTTCGTCGGAGACGCGATAGAGCGCGCGGAAACAAGAAGAACAGGGAGTCGGAGATATCGGTAAAAATCAGAGCGGTGGAAAAGAAAAGGCCGAGCGACGCGGTTTAGCGGCTGCGAAGCATCGGCGATCGAAATTGTCCGTTGAACGCGTGCTAGGCGGTCGAAGTCATGTCGGTATCCAGCGGCTAGCGCCGGCCTCAGGATTCCGCGAAGCGCGAGCTTCAAGTATCTCGAGGGCGCGGGCCTCGTCGAGATGAGCGGTGGCAGCGGCGGGAACAGCGCCGGCAACCAGGGGAACGGCAATGCCACCAGCTATCACCAGCATCAGCAACAACAACAGCAGCAGCAACAACAGCAACAGCAACAGCAGCAGCAGCAACAGCAACAAACCCAGCTGGAGCAAGCTAGCTTGCTGACGGATCTGAACGGTATCGACCTGGCGATGAGCCTGTCGCCCAAACAGCATTCGTCCCACGTACAAGCCGCTGGTGGCGCTCATACCACTCCGTTCAGCGTCACTGACATTCTCTCACCCATCGATAACGAGTCGTTCAGGAAGCTGGAGCAGGTGATCGGCGTCGGCGTGGTCACGCATTCTCAGGTATCGCCTTACGGAAACGCGTGCGGCGCCCGTGTCGGCGGCAATACCGGTAGCTCGAGCGCGAGCAGCGGCAGTCCACCGCTTCACGGAGGCTCGACGCCCGGTGGCGGCACACCCGGACCGGTTTCCGGTCCGAACGACGCCGCCGGAGGAGGCAGCGGCGCTGCCGGTGCCGGCTCAGGCATGACCGCCATGGGCAATCCTTACGCGACCATGCAACTCACCTCGCAGTATCAGTACTGCGCCGCGGAATTATCCTATCATCATGCGGGGCCAGCGGTCGCCGGAGGCGCGACCGCCACCGACCCCATGAGATCCCATCATCCGTGGTACGCGCCTACACCGTCCGCCACCAACGATCCCCGCTTTGCCAGTGAGTACTTTGTCTTTCCATCGTTTTACCGGAATTCTTGCCTCGTCGATGCGTCGCTCTCTGTTCCGTTTCTCGGTTCCGCCACCGTTTTCGCGCGTTGCTTCCTCCGAAAGATACGTTACAACGTCAGCGTCTGATACACGCGTAAGCGATCAAATTGGCAATTGGATTCGTCGATTCGTTAGATTCCGACGCGTCCACGCGAACGCGTACACCAAGAACAACGAGCTTGTTTCAAAGTCCGTCGTACGCGACCGTTCGCCGATTAACGATATCAGCGTATCGATCGATATCGGCAAGTTGTGTCTGTCTGTCGTACGAATAAATTGTAGAGCACGCGTATATAGGATGTTCGATCGTGAGATTTATCGCGGGTCATCGTTCGTTGTCGTAACCGTCGAACGTACTTCGAAATAATAAATTAATATACAGCCTGTATTCGCCGAGTCGTTGGTACGGAGTATAAATCGCGGATAAATACTCGATAAATGCTCGTCGATAACTCGATAGATAATTCGCGATAACATAATTGTGCGAAGCGGCGACATCGTTTTGCCCGGAGTCTATTTGTTCTTACGTTAGTTGCGTCCTAACGATCTTGATATTCCGAGGCGAAACGACAACACGATTCGAATTATCCTCTACTCGCGTTTCGCTACAAAATTTTCGAATTTTTTTACCTGCGATCGTGTGATTTCGCTAGTAACATTATTAGTAAGTATCCTACATTCCGTAACGAACGTCGAGCTTTCTGTCGAACGTGAAAAGGAGAAACTGGCTCGTACGTCGAGACGAAGAGCGGAGAAAAGACGAGAGTAAATAGATAGGCTTCGTTCTCCGAGAGCGGAAACGTCGTTTCGCGTGGGTTGGTCGCACGCGATCATCCCTTTCGCCATCGACGAGGCACGTCTGCCCCGCTTTTATTGGCCTCGTGTCTACCTTTGTTATTACTAGCTCGCACTTACGTCCATTTAGCCATCGATGAAGTATCGGACTCGTATTTCAAAGTCCACAACAGCCTGTCCTTCCGTTACGTCGCGTTACATCGTCTCGTAACATCGACTCATGAATTCATCCTTCGCTCGTCGCTCCAAACGTTACCGCGTTTACACGTATCCACCTTCCGGTTCGCTACCTGACTGTTTACAAATATGCGATAACGCTGATCGACGATGACGATGATCGGATAAGCGGAATATTGCGAAAGCGGCGATTCAAACTTTTAAACGTCGATCGTTTCCAGCTCGAACTTTGAAATTTCTATTCTCCGAGCCTAACCGTCGCAGTCGGCTACTTCTCTCGTGGTTGTATGTAGCTTGACGCGCGTTTCCAGGACAAATCGAATCTGCATAGACAGTCGTACTGGCAGATAGCACGGTTCTTCGGGCTTCTCGCGTTTCACAGGCCGCTGAAGAACATCGTCGGCCAACAAAGCTCGCGTCCTTCGGACTTGTGTCAACAGACGCTCTTCTCCTTGGATTTCTGTCGGCCGCACGCGCCACTCTGCTAGCCGCTAGAGAACGTATATCGATCCCTGGCCCCCCCAAAATGCGTGGCTACCGGACACTACCGGAGATTTTAGTTAAACAAATAAGCCTGAACGACCCTCGTCGCGCCAGCCGACGTTGCTCAACGTACGGAACGTTTTCGAAATCAATTTCTTCCGATTTTCGCGCGTCGTTACGCGTCTCTAAAGAAGAAGACGAAAGAGACGGCGAAACGTCCGATTTGAACGTCGATACGTTGCGTCTTTGACGATGCCCGAACGGACGATAGTCGTCGTTTCTGCTCTCGGCCGGCGTTAAGACGGGGAA
Source organism: Bombus terrestris (assembly GCF_910591885.1). NCBI lineage: Eukaryota > Metazoa > Arthropoda > Insecta > Hymenoptera > Apidae > Bombus > Bombus terrestris. Next base: position 1,271,998 of record NC_063273.1, read on the forward strand.
AACGATTCGTCGTTCGCTGCCTGCTCTCTCTTGTCTCTTTCGATACAGAGTCGTTAAGAAATATATACGAACCATCTTGCGCATTAAATTTCGTTTACCAGTTCGCGATACCGTGAAATAAGACGCGGAACTCGATCGACGCTCGATCGAACCTAATCGTCCTTAAAAATAATTCACCGTTACAAAGTTACGCTTCGACTTTTGAGCAGGATTTTTGTTTGTCCGTCGTATCGGCGATACCGCGTGATTATCCGGTCGATCGACGCTTCGATCGGCATCTTACCTAACGGAAGATTCGACTTCGGTGGCCAGGTAGAACGCGTCAATTTGCTTAACGATATTCTTACAAGCTCGAGCGAGCGCGATCCACCCCCGTGTTCGCGCTTCGTTTCGTCGGAACGTTGAACCCGTCGTTCCTCTCCGGGCTTCCATTGTCCCGGCCCATCGTCCACCTTTCATCGACGATAGTCTCGAAACTTTGTCGAAAGATTCGTAAACGGCTAGCATCGTTCGTTTCCATCGCGTTGCTCGTAGTTTGCTATCTTCGCGAGTTGGAAGATCTATTATTAATCTCTCTCTCAAGTATATTTCACGAAATCTCGCTCAAAGGCGCCAGTCCATCTTCGTTCGGCGATTCGTTGAACGACAGGAAACTCGATCGACGATTTACAACTCGTACGTTCGATACGCGAAATATCGATCTACGCTTAGAGTGACGCACGGTGGACAAGTTTTCATCGATTTTCCATCGTAACTGGATGCGTGGCGTCGCGTAAACAAATTCGATCGGTGTTTGGTGTCTCGAGTGGTATTTCTTTCCCGAGGCGGGCACGGACTGACAGGCTGAGAATACGTTCTCACAGACATAATAATAATTCGGGACTTCATCGTCGGACCTCCCGTGCTCGATGACGTAGCACTTTGCGCGGCTAAATCGCTCCTTTTGTCCCGGTAGAGACGCGTCCGTTCTTGACAGCTCTTCGCCAACTGACAAGGGATGGACTGCTCGTTGGGTTTCAGTAGCTCGAATTCAGAGGGCCGATCTTCGCTCTCCCTTCGCTCGCCTCTGGCTGGCTGCCTCTTCTCTCGCGGCGTGTCTCGCGTGCCTCTCGTCTCCTCTTCGCGATCCTCCACGGATTCCAACGGGATAAATTATCTCGAACCGTTCTTCACGACGTAGGCCGTCGGCGAACTCAACGTTCTTCGGCAACCAAGCACGCAACGATGCGCACCGAACGTTCTCCTATAATGGAAGATCGACCGAGAGAATACCGCTGTACGATGAAAGCATACGAGGAAGCAACGAAGAAACTATCGTCGCGTTCTGTGCCGCGCGAGGTTCCTACGGAACCGTCTATCTCATACTGTTTTATTTTATTTTTTTCTTTCTATCTAATATACGACAGGTACGATAGAGCGATGCCCGACGTAGTAATAATCGCGACGTAAAATATAAAAGTACATGATTACTTTCCTTCGTATTGTTATTTTGTGTTCGACTTCAACTACGAAAAAAACAACAACAGCGTATCGCCATTGATATTTTCAATGCTCTGTTATAGTCTCGCGGCTGATGGGCGCCGCGGCGGCGGGCGCCGGGACCAACATGGCCGGTTGCCCTGTGGGCCAGTCAATGGGCGACGTGACCAAGTCGTCAGGTATGGGAGTGGGCGTCGGCGTCGGCGTCGGTGTCGGCATGGGCGTCGGCGCCATGCAATTCCCCCACCTTCCCCAAAGACGAAAGCGTCGCGTTCTGTTCACTCAGCAGCAGGTTCACGAGCTCGAGAGGCGGTTCAAGCAGCAGAAATACCTGAGCGCGCCCGAACGGGAACACCTAGCCGCCCTAATTCACCTTACGCCCACTCAGGTACGTGTTAAATGTTTTTCTTCTTGGTTTGCCGTCGGTCGTGCAGCGTCGATCACGCTGCACGATCCATCGGTTCTACGATCGATTTGCCGTTCAACGTTCGATCCGAACGCGAAATTGTCAAAATTTAGTCCACCACTGATGGAAGTAGGTCCGCGAAAGAAAAGTAGCGATTCTTTCGTTACGCGGTAGGTAGATACCGGACACTTGGTTACCTGTAGCCTGTTTCAAAGAGTCGCATCGGTCGTTTCCACAGCTTTAGCCGCGTTACAAGCCACGATTTCTCTGCGATCTCGTTGCCTCGATGAAAACATAAAATATCAAGCTTTCCTTATCGTTCGAATAATCTTCTCGTTGGTCGCTTTCAAATTTCCTCTTGCGTCGTAAATCATCAGTACGCGTAACGTTCAACACGCCCAATTACGATGTAGCGACAACGTCATCCATCTCGATTTCGATCAGCCGGATCGGTCTAGCTGCTTCCGCTACCAGAATTCGACGCTTGAAATTCCGCATACACGCTTACACGTCTACACGCTTACACGCTTACAGGCTTGCACACACGTACACGATGAGGATTAATTGCTGAGAGGAGATTAATTGCAGAGAGCAGGTGGTGGGTGTACGCGTGGGTGTATCTACGTCTCTCGGCCAATCGGATCGATCGACCTCAGGGGCGTTGGTTGCGTCGGAGTTGTTAGCCGGAAATGTCGAGGCGACTGCCGACGAATAGACGTTCGATTACCGCTATAAACGGGCTTCCGAGCGCTCGAAAATTCCCGAAATTAGCCAATATGTTTCGAGCGATCGTTAAACCGTCGGGCCACCGTCTATCCACGTATTTGATGCAATTTAGGATAAATGTCGAGTATTCGTGGCGTTCCCACGATTCTACGCCGCTTTCGTCCTTGTTCTTTGCTTTGTTCGTGTATTTCGTAGCAGATGGTCGGTATACCAAAGTGCAAACACGTTGTCGAAGATTGTTCTTGGTAGAATTTTTCAGGAAAGTAGATATCGGCCATGTTTGAGCGATGTTCGACGCGTTAAAATCGGACAATTTGACACGTCCGCTAACTTTAGCGGCGAGACTGTTAAGCAAATCGTGGAGGACGATGCCAATACGTCGGAAATAGCCGTGGAAGAGGTGTGTTTGTTCGAAGAACGAAAAATGGAATTCGACCAGGTAGGATCGTCAGCCAGAGCGTCGTTTGCCGAACTCAACGGCACGTAAATATTATCTTAGGAAGCCGAAATTTTTCTCTATTGCCGGTTCTTGATCGCCACCGATCAAAGATGCGACGAGTCTCGCAAAAGTAAACGTAAACTGCTCCTTAAAGGTAAATCGCCTCGAAAGGCCATAGAAAATTAATTATCCCGGCTAAAGCTCTTCCTATACATTGATTATTCGTTGAAAAATACCCTTGCGACGATATACTTTACCTATTTGTTCCTTTGGCTTTTATTATCTCTTATCGAATTAAACTGCTGTTCGGCGTGTTTCCCATGTTCGTAATACGTTTTAACGCGTTTAATTAGACTAATGTCGTCGCCGTGGTTTCGTTCGTGCGTGGGCCGATTTGGTCGGCTCGAGCGAATCGTTTCGGCGGTCGCCATTTAAAGCGGTCCGCCAGAAACAGATTTTAACGAGCAATCTTCATTGGGCAGACAGGTCTGCTCGGTACGACGCGGCAGTCTGGCAACGATAAATAATTGTTGCGCGGCTCATTGGTTGCATCCTGGTCGCTCGTCCCCTCGTTCAGTCTGCCGTTTTGTCTACCGCGCGTCTCTCCGTTCAATCCGCTTGTCGTTCATCTAGTACTTTCGACCTACGATCATTCATAAACATCGTATCTCGAACGAACTTTCTGTCTTTCTGCGATTATCAACCACAAAAATGCGACAAAAGCGGCCGACTTACCATTTTCTCGGTCGATACGATATAGCAGATATCGCGTTGTCGAGTATCGTATTAACGTAGTATCGCAGCATATAGCATTAACGTAGTACTACGTTCTTTCATAAAATGCTCGAGACAAGCTTCGTTCTCCAGAGTCTAAAGGGACTTTGTTCTGCGAAAACTACTTCATCCCCTCGTTCTTCTCTCCTCCCTTTTCTTTAACGACTCATCGTCGTCACTATCGTCGTCGTCGTCAACCTCGAGCCTATCTATCCATTCTTTTCGCTAACTCCGAGAAGAGAATCGAAACAAGACTTTGAACGCAAGCTATGCCGAGCGGAAGGTGCGCGCTCGCGCGTTGCTCCCTAAACCGGAAGTCGTCGGGGCTCCCCCGAGTCCGTGACTCGGTGAAATCTATGCGGAATCGGGCGCGGAAGTTCTCAAAGAGGGCTGATTGCAATCAGCCGCGGATTTTCGCGTGCTTTCGCCAGGGGCGAGCCCGCTGTTGTGCGCTCGCGCGCACCTAAGTTTCGATAACGAGTTTCGAACTCGATGGTACTCGGATCTCGCCCGAGCCGTGAATGCTGGCCATGAAGGCCAGCCTCGGAAACGGGACGCGGAAAGAGACGTTCGAAGGAGAGATAGCGAAGCAGAGAAAGAGATACGTAACGCTGCTGGGAGTTGATGGTTTTATATATGTACGTGTGTGTACACGTGTATATCTGTATATATTCTTACGTGTGTGCGCACTTATATGTATATATATAGCGGACTCTTGAACTTCTGGGGACAAATAGAGACCAAACGAGCTCCCGGTTTGTCGTATATACGTGTACATGTACTGTGTGTGTGTGTGTGTGTGTGTGCGTGTGTATCTGCGCCGCCACCCTGCGGTACCATCCACTTACGGCCACTCGAAGTCTACGTACGAAGTCGTGCTCTCCGTAGGTAGCCCACGATGGCTGCACGGGGAGACTAACGAATCATTATGTGAGAGCTCTGTGAATCTTACGTGCCCTCGCGTCGTCTCGAAAGCGATATTACGCGAGGAAAGGTCGGAAGAAGTGGAGCATGGTCGCGTTGCTACGAGCGGCAGAAGCGTTTTCGCCAAGCGGAGACTCGTGCGGTGCTCGAATATTATCGGTAATTGTTGTTCCGATCGTCCGAGTTCCGTTGTTTGTTCTTCTTTCTCTTTTTCTTTCTCTTCGAAAGATTCTATGAGGAATTTTTTGGATAAGTTTCATACGGAACCACGTAGGATGTCTATCGCTTCTTTGAAGTGCTATACAAACTCCGAGATTACGTTCCACTCCGTTCTGAAAGGAGATTGACGACATTCGGGTTACCTGCTCGTTTTGAAAACATATTACGGAAATACAGCTTCGTGTCGTACGAGAAAATCTTTTTTATCGCGTGTTTACTTCCTTCCGTTCGAAAACAATCTAGAAAATCCTCGAATCAAAATTTGCGATGCTCGAGGCTCGATTAATTTACGGATAAATCTGTTTCCTTGGATCGAGATAATTTTTGCAAGCGTACTGCGACGTTTAAAGACAGCTGAAAATCCGTGAAAGCTTCCAAGTTACGTTCGAGGTAGTCGAGTTAAATGAGAAGACAGACGGAGATTTTTTCATCGCGAGAAAAGGCTATTGCGGACTCGACGGTCCTCGAGGAAGATTCTTTGGGACGCGATCGAGAATCGATACCGAATTAACGAGTCGAACGACGTAACGAACGGAAAGAAGATATACCGATCTGCGCTCTTCGAGACACTCGAGCCACGAGTTCGACGCGAGCACACTTTCGAGAGCTTGCAAAGAATCGAGAGATGCCAAAAAAAAAAGAAAAAAGGAAGGAGGAAGGAGAAGCAAGCAGAAAAGAAAAAAAAAAGGAATTTTCCGCCTGTCGTTTGCCCGATCGACGGGCCAAAGTGCCGCATCGATCGTTTCCGGGAGAACGTCACGCAAAATCGACCCCGTTTCGAGTAACGAGACGAGCACTCGACGAACGACGACGAGGAGCACCGATTCCTTTCTGCTCGTTCAGCTCGATGACGATGGGTCCCGATGAGAACACAGCGATAGAGAATCTCGATCGTTCTCTCGTTGTCGCGTCCGTTGTTTCCGTCGTCATTTTGGTTTACGATTTCTCCACGAATCTTAACCGAAAAACGTAGCTTAGATTTCTCGCTGCCTTTCGATTTTTCTCTTCTTCTTCTTCCATAACCGTAGCAGTTCCCCAGGAACGTTACATCGCTCGACCTGAAATAAATTTACTCGTTTCGTCGTTTCTACGTTTAAGCGTGATCGATTCCGGAACGTTATCCTCGAGACCCGACAAATGACGTTTAAAGAGATAACGAGGTCGTGTCACGCGTGAAAAGAGAAGATCCGCGATCCTGTCGATCGTTTCACCGAGGAATCGCCGAGGCGTTTCGCGTGTTTGCGCGACATTGAACTCGCATAGTCCTGTTCGGTGCTCCTCCTATTGGGGTTGCCGTATAAAGTCGAAGAGGGTAGATTCGGTGGTAGGCAAACCCATTATTACGATTATCTCCGTGGTTGAATCGCGAGGCTCGTGCGCCGAGTTGTCACGGTTCGTTCGAACCTACCCCTTCTTCTTTTCACCCTCGTCTTGCTTTTTTTCCGGGCGAGCATTTTTCCGACGAGAAATCTTCTTCGCTGAAAAATCTTCATTCTCCTATCTTTGTTCGTCGTTGCGTATCTTACCGCGTAGGAAAGACGCATTACACGCTTTTTTCTATCCAACTATAATTTCTTACGGTAGAGTGATATTCCATTATTTCGACTATACCTATCGTTTCTTCCGACGATAAAACACCCATGTCCGTGTAGAACGTAGATATTCGGTTATCGATAGTCTCTGCACGTTGCGATTGCGTAATATTTAGACAGAAAACATTCGATCCAATTGATCCTGAAATTCGAACATTAAATTTACCGTGCCAGTCGACTTTTATGTCGTCAGATAAGGGACAATTTACGTAAGGACAAGATAAAATACCTTAAAAGCTCGAGCTATTCGTAAACAGTATTAAAGGCTCCTTCGATGGACGAGCAAATTTATAGCGAGCTTGGCCAGATCCGCCCTTTGCATGTGCATATAGAACCATCTAATATTCCTTTCTAATCTATACACAGCATGCGAAACGTTTATACAGGGTTGCTCGAAGGTGGAACAATATTTGCGAAGCAGCTTTCTCTTCGAATTTCCTTTCTTTCGTGGCTAAAATATAAATAGAATCTTTGCGAAGAAAGGGCCGAAATCTCGAGCAATAAAAATACTCTTTCTCTTTTAATCTTGTAAGAGGAATTCGCGATGGTGTTTTTAAACTTTGTCGTTGGCTTATTTTTGAGAATATCGAACGCTCCTCGAACATAGCGGTTTCGCTAGCTCGCGTTTCCTTTATTTTCAAAGTATCCATTTACCTTCCAAAGTCCTTTTTATCGATGGATCGACGCTAAGACGATAAACGTAAATCCACCGCGATGGAAATGCTCGACCGGCCAAAATCCTATTTCGAAGTTGGATGTTTACGTCGAAGCACCTTGACTCGATTGTCCCGGTATTCGACGCGACGCGACGCGACGTTCGAAACGTTTCATTCGCTGGCCGAAAGCCGTAGCAGAAGGAGAGCCAGTGGACGATCTGGCTGGCGCTAACAATAACGTCAATCGTCATTGTTCAAGAGGAAACAATGGAAGGCGAGCGGCGATTGTTTCGTCCACCGGTTTCGAGACTCGCGAATTCCGCACTTCGGTGATTTTTCATTAATCCGCGATCTCGCCTGAACTTTGCGGTTTCTATTAATTATTTAACTTTTGATCAGACTCGCCGCACGTTTTTTGCACTTTAATTAATGTCTCCCTCTTTCGCCATGCTCGCCAGCCGCGCGGCAGGCCGTCTAAATTCCCCTTGATATAAATTCTCTCTCTCTCCCTCTCTCCCTCTCTCCCTCTCTCCTTCATTTCCATCACGTTTCATTTTTTTCTTTTTCCTTTCTCTTTCCTTTTTTTACTTCCTTCTAATTAACTTCTCTCTCCCGCACAGGTCGGTCTTTCGCGTTTTAACGAGCTTTAAACTCGTTGTAACTCACCGGGCATAATTTGCGGAGACCCGTTGCGCGGCCTCTCGCGATTAAATTGTTGCGATCAATTTCGTGCTTCGAATTGCTCGTTTAATTCGTCCACGTAGCCACCGATTAATTATGCATCCTGGTTGACGTTGGTTTCTCGTGCCGTTTTCTTCGTTCCCATTTTCCGCTCTGCCTTCTTCCTCCGCGATTATCGGATACGATATGACGGCTAGTTTCACCGAAAAGTCGTTGCAGGCTGATCTAAAAGGCATTATCGCGCGTATCGAGTCCGTGTGGTCTCGATTCTCGAATTACGCAACCGTTGAGACATAACGATACGCCGTTTCGTTTGGTAAAGCGATCCTAAAAAGCTTAGGAGTTTTAAGCGAGCGTCGAAGAAGGTAAAAAGTTGACGATAAATGCTAGAAAAGAACGTGGTTGTATGAAATATGTTCGAGGGAGGTTGATGGCATTCGGTAGGTATCTTTCGTTCGAATCCGATACCGATCAACCATTCGAAATTTCGAGCTTAAAAAAGGGGTGAAATCCAGAATGTAACTGAGAAAGAACGAGATAACCAGCCTGGAGGGACATAGCGAAAAAGAGAAAAAGAGAGAGGAAGGCGGGCCAGAGGGAGTGTAATTTGCCTCTAATGCGGCACTCGACGAAGCAGCTGGCTCTCCTCTTCTCCATTCGCCGGTCGGCCGCAACCGGTAACAGTAGTGATAATAATAACAATACCGGCAACAATGCCAGGAGTGGCCAGCCATTGTAACAATGGGGAGACTGCACTTGGAGTAACAATGCGAGCGCAAAATGGAGGGACGCATCTGTGTGTCCCGCGCCAAGGAGACACGGGGAGTAGGGGATGATGCGACGAAGAGGAAGAAGAGAGCGATGGGGGGCAGAGAGGGGCAGCGTCGTCCCAAAGCCGGGAAACGAATCTTCGACTGGACGAAACACCCGTGGAAAAGCGTCGGCCGTGAAAATTTTCTCGCCGCGAAAGTTTTCGACAATCACGAGTAAAGCTATTTACGTGCTAGGATCGCTGCGTCGACCCTGCGTCTTGGTACAAGAAATTAATTAACGAGAAAACGGCTAATGCGTCTGGCCTGCGATTTCCATCAAAAACTGTTTAACATCGTTGTTCGTGACGATTATTTCAAAAACGTTGCTTAAATTAGGTACCCTAGACTCGTCGAGATTTCTGACAGATATTCACGAGCTACGTAGTCGAGGAACGGAGATGTACCTTTTTTAGGTTCTATATTCGAAGATATCGGAAGTGATCTCGGAGGATCGAGGCGAGCATGCGCGCGTCCCACGCGTGAAATTCCTTTGGTGACGAAATGCGTGCGGTTAATTGGACGTCGTGGAACGCGTGCGCGTATCTCTCGAGTGCACTCACGGCTCCCTCGCATAATAACGCACGCATGAATATGTCGTCGGCTTTTGCGGCCGCCCCCGCGTCATACCGCGCCATCGCCACGCACACCGGCAGCATGTGGCCGGCGTAATTGCGTTCCTCTCTTTTTCCTCGTCTTCCCATGGAACCTACAGGTCACTGCAAAAGTCGGTGATCGGTTACAAGCACTCGAGGGTAGCGGCATCGACGACCCGAGAAAAGAACGAATCTGTATAAGTCTATCGGGCACGTAGAAACGTGGTAAAGAAGAAGCGTCGTTATTTGACGCGCAACGACCGATCTTGACTAGCTTAATTCACCAATCGATTTTCGACGAGGTAACAGCCGAGTTGGCAGATTTTAAGCGACATTCGTTCGCGTCAAAACCTTAAACTTTTGACACGGTATATTAACATGCTTCGAAAATCTCTCTGTAAAAATTTTAGATTAGACGAGGTTACGTTTGTAAGGTAGCGATATCAACGGAATACTAGAAACCTCGCATAAATGGTGCATCGATCGCAACGGAAAGAATTCCGCGAGTGTTTCTAAGCAGTCTCTCCAGCTGTTTGAAAATAATCGGCAACATTCGTTCTCCCAGTGCGGACAGACCTACGCGATACAGCCGTCGTCTTACGAGTTTTTCGCCGTGTTTGCGTCAATTATCGCGACGAAGAGGCAGCTTTACGAGTGTATTGTAAATACACTCGAACGTGCCTGTCGCGTAATACGCCACCAATTTCTTTTTGCGCTACGCGTACTGTAGAACTGCGCGGACCCGTTCTTTTGTAATCCCGCTGCACCTCCGCTGGGACGGTATGCGAGGGTGCATACATTTTGAACCGCAAACATCCGCTTCCCGGGCTATTGGATCATCCCTGGCGTGAAACGACGAAGAAATTAAAGGGCGGAGAAGTGCGATCAGGAGCAAAAAGGCTGGTGAAATGGTCCTCGCGATTTCATCAAATCTTCTTCCTTAAATTGTTTAGACCTTTGTAAATGCAATTGATCGGATACGATTCTCTCTCTCTCCTTCCCTGTAAAGTATTCTACGATTAGAAAAATTATCCTTTCGAATATACAAAGGGCGTGAACGCAAAAGTTACGCATTTTGGAGAAATTCAAAGCATGTATTCCACCCTCCATCGTCGAGGAACGAGGAAGAGACGTTTGTTCGTTCACGTTGAACGCGAATTAGTTCGCTCGCTCGTTTGAGAGAAACTGGAAAGTCATTTCTATTTGCCGGGCCGTAGACCCCAGGTTTTCAGACATCCGACTAGTAATCGGTAAGTCATCCCCGGCCGATGGTATTGAGTTAAAACAACAAAAGGGAGGCGGGAATCGTGTTTGCCCACGGGCCACCACTCAGAAGAGTCAACACGGGACAATTAACAGCCCTAATCATAATTTGACGTTGCTTGATCCTGGTATTCGCAAGCTCATCGTTGTGGTTCCTTGCACTTTACGGTGGAAACACATCTGTGACTAAAGTCAAGCCTCGCAAATGTAATCCCTTTTTCCTGCGGTTTTTTTCTTCGCGCCAACTCCCTCCGCAAATAATTGTAATCGCCGATTTAATAGAAGAATAGTTGGTAGTAACGAACGGATATATCCGAGATTCTAAAACAGCCCTTTTCATTCGCTTATATATTACACGCTGTTTATAAAAGACGAAATTTCGGTATCCCATTTAATAGAGATAAAAATCGAAAGACGCGTGACTTACGCGCCAGCTCGATTACACCAAGAGAATAGGAAGGAAGAGAGAAAGAAAGAAATATCGACATCCTCCGTACACCCCTAACAACAATAGATTAGAGAAGACAATCAGCCGCGCTGCCCGAGGCAAGCGGATGCGTTCAGAAACGGTTCGGAACACCTCGAGTGGCAATTCTCGTCAATTACACGCGTCTTTCTTTCGAGCAACATCGAAACGAGCCCCGTGAATTCTCCAGTAGCCCGAGGCTGCATGGGGTTTCCAGCGGATAATCCGACGAAAGTTGGTGTCGGATGAAATTGCCCGAGGAAACAGTTAGCGAGGCCACGAAGGGTGGCGACGCCCGATACCACTCGGTTGCTTACGATGGTGGTGGTGGTGGTGGTGGTGGTGGTGGTGGCGATGGTGGTGGTGATTTTGCGTGAACCCTCAATGTACGCGACGTAATGACGTTACGCTAACTTGATCAATCGTCCACTTTAACCGCATACTCCCTGCCGGAACGGATGTACGAACTCCGGCCTCTGTCGAACATAAGCCAAACAGGTACTCCATGTTCCTCCCAAATGTTACATGTTCTCCGCCGCGCTTTGATGAACTGCCCTCTGGATTTATCGCTATTCGATACGCTAATTAATGTCGAAGTAAGTGACGAATAGTCGGCGCGGAAGCGACTTCGCGTCGAATGGATAATCGCCGGTTAAAAGCTGGAAATGTTCAAAGTGGAATCGAATCGTTCAAATAACAGCGAAACGGAACAAAGTTCAGGATTGATCGGTTCTGATGTCCGTATCTATGGTGGAAAAGAATTCGTTTAGAAAGGTTTACGTTCGTTGAAACAGGAGCTTCGAAAGCTTCTGTATAGCTTCTATGCGATCTATTATAGCATGTTAGGACAAGGCAGTTATTTTGGTTGCAACTTTTTGAAAATGTTGACTCTACGGTCGATATTAAGTCGTCAACCTTAAATCAGCCGTGAAAAAGCTCGTTACTGTCAATTAGCTCGAAGGAACGTGTCGACGACAGGTCTTTGTCGGCAGACCTTTTAGGATGTACGCGGAAGAGAAGAAAAGCGCAGGGTGTTCGCAAATCCGCTCGAACGGTTACGGGAGGCGTTTCATTTACCTGGCTGAACGAGAGTTAACCACGAGTTAATCGAAAGTTAAAGTTAAGCTCCCCCTTTCTCGGTGTTGAGTAAACCTCGGTCGGACCCCTGCGGGCCCTGCTGCCTTTTTGCATCGGATTCGCCGTACCCATTGAAAATAAACAAGTTGTTCCTCCTTTCCTTTCATTCGTTTCGTACAAGCAACCGTTTGATAGATTATTTTTTTCCGAAAGAATAGGTTCTATATTTAACGATCGCAAGAATGGAAAATATAATAGACAATAAATTTTTCGATTCCCTTCAAAGAAAAAGTCGCGTACCGTCGAAGGTGATATCGAGTCGTCCAGTTATTCGTAAGCTCGACTTGGTTTGTAAACTTTATAGACACGAAAGTTGCTCTCCTGGTTGAGAATCGGCATTCGCCACGAATTTCTTTCCTCCGTGGTCTGCGAGTACACACCAGTTATATCCCTATCTCGTTCAACTTTCTTTGTTTACACACCGCGCCGTTGCGGGAGCGACGGACAAACGGCCTGACGGACAGGCCGTTCCCTTGAAATAACAATTCTCTCCGACAGTTCATCCCGCCTTCGTCTCGTCGGATCTTTCACTGTCGTTGCCTATACGTTTATAGCTCGAACACGATCGCGGATATCGATACGTGCTCAAGACGAATTGCCAGAAATTACAAATTTTCCGGATAATATATTTCCCGTTCTTTGTATAGCGTCGATCGTTCGATTAAAATCTCATCTCGAAAGATCTCACGACGCGAGTCATGATCTACGGATTGGAAAAGTTGGTCGAAAGGAGTCTGGCGGAAAACGCGAAAACGGTAACAAGGTTTTACCCAGGACAAAAGGAACGGCGAAACGAGCGGGTGACACGCGAAAGTGGAGAATGCAAGAACGCGTCGAGGCAAGCAAGGCTGTTTGTAGACCTCTCGAAGTCGCCGCACGCCCGAAACTCCACGGGCTTCGACGAGTGGATTATCGGTGGAAAAGGAATTAACGAATGGGAGCGGCGAGAGAGTACTTGCCTCGTCTAGTACCTCTTCGTGGCTTTTAGATAAGGTCTCTCCGCCCTACGCATCAGTCGTACTACAAAACACACGCGGAAAGTCGCGCGGAAGGGCTCACCACCGGCGGATTCAAAGCGCTTTTCTTCGCGACCTTCGCTCCTTCCCTTTCTTTCCGTTGTTTACAACCAGTCGTCACCTTCTTCCATTATGAGCGATTTATGCGCGTTATACTTGCTGCTGGAAACGAGCTGAATCAATCGGAGCCGACGTTTCCGATGGAAAATTTTGATCTCGTAAAGCGCAATCAAATACAGATGGGACTGAAGATGTATTTGCAAAATGTAAATGCTGTCCACGGTTCTCGAAGATGAATTTCCATAGTATCGTTAACCATCATTGCCGTCTTCTCGCTAACAGCTTCGATAACAGATTAAAACTGAAAGCATAACTAATTTTACTCGGGAAACCATTTAAAAAATAATACAAGCATTAGAGTTTAGAAGGACATAGAAGACTACTTAGCAAACGAGTAAACTGTATACTTACTCGCTCATCGGTACTCGACGCTCGCAACAGTTGTTGATTTTTCCCCATAACGCTCAATTCAAGAGCCAACTCGTAAAAGACGATAAACTAAAACATCGATTATTGTAACAGGCAGCAGGTACAAGTATTCCTGGAAATACCGTAACGGGTAATGATCGGAGAGAAGGGCAATTGGAAAATCGTGTTCGCCATAGAACGATCGGTATTCGTGGCGTACACGCGAGGCGGCGAACGAGCGCTGCCTCGAAGGGGGAACAAGAATTTTCGAGGGTGGTCGATCCCGCTAATATTCAAAGAATTAGACAGACGGTGGCAGGCTCTCGAGACACGGTCTACTGCGCGGGGGCCCCTTAAAGTGCTTTCGTTGCATTCTACGGCGCGCATAACTCCGACAATGGGGGTTACACGGGGCGGCTACACACGGGGATTGCAGCGGGTTACAACCACTCGAGCAGGAGGTTACAGGCGAGGCAACATATAGGTCGGACTCGCCTTTGATACGCGCGATAAAGATCGGGCTTAGACGTACCTTTCACACATGCCTCTAATTTACTCCTTTGTCCTCCTTTTTTCAAATCGTTCGATCTGCCGTCTCTTTATCTTCGCGAATACATCCCTGCTCTATTCGCTCGCGCTAATCCTCGTACACACGTTGCCGTGGAAAGAGTTTGCCTTTTGGAAAAAGCAAAATTAAACGATCAACTTAACAGTTTTACCGGATCGTCACAGATATGCTCGCAATACTCGTATAACGTTCGAAACGTGGCCAACAGTTTAACGCGAGCGACGTTATCCTAGGAAGCTCGCGTTAAGGATTAAATCGGCCGACAGAAACGGAGGGCATTGTTTTCGTCGCTCGACGACAATGCCACGATGATCGGGACGCGCCCCTGTGAACGTGGCATAATGTACAATACGGATTATAACGCGCCGCTGTCATAAGCAGATGCCGATTTCGATCCCGTCCGCACGGCCGGCTTCCCTAATCGCGTTCAATTGCCGTAAAAGCGATTTTGAACGAGAGCACGACTGCTCCTAGGCCCGAACTTCGTAAAACTGCTGCGTTTTCCTTTTGACATCGTGCATGGAAGAAATTAAACCGGTGGAACTTCCGCTTCTGGCCATTCGATCGGCGGAAATTTGGTATTTCGGCATCCATTTTATGGTTCTGAAATTGCCGGATGAAATAGAATTAAAATCCACAGGTTTTTCAAGAGAAAGAAAAGATTTTTATTCTTTATTTTCCTTAGCTATGTTATCAATTAAAATTTGAGAAAAAAAATGTAAAATAAAACACGTATTAAAAAGAAACCGATGGCGAGGCGTGAAAAGATCGTTGTTCAAAGTATCTAGCAAAGTGAGCGAAGCGTTAAATCCCTCTCGTAGAAATAACAAACTTATAATAACCACGGATTATGAATTTAAGGGGACCACGAATCGTTCCAGATTACTTGAAACGTACACACGCGACAAAAGGCTCCCCCTTGTAAAAATATTTCAGTTCCTACCTGGTGACAGTTTGCGCGTCAAAGATGCGTCCCAGCTTTTTTTAAGAAACGGGAAAAAGGAAAATTCGACTCGAAGCATCTGGTATCGCGATCTGAACTCTGGTTCCTCTTGATATTTTCGAGTTTTATTTGTTTCGGAAATGTCGAAAAGATATTCACATTAGCATAGGCTTTATACGGGCAATTTACTACCTCCTTTTCTTCTTTTTTCTAATTTCTGCCAATAAAATTCCATACTAATAGGAACAATTCCTTTCTCACGTTACAGGTGAAAATATGGTTTCAAAATCACCGATACAAGTGCAAGAGGCAAGCGAAGGAGAAGGCGATGGCCGAACAGAATGCTCAAAATCAGGTAACTACCTGTTAAAAAAAGAGATATAAAGATATTAGTCCGAATACATCGAACGAGTCGCGCGAACAAAATTGCAAAATTGTCGAAGAAAGACATTTCTAGAAAAAGACAGAGTAAAAAAGAGAAGGAAGGCAGAGAGAGGGGTCAAGGATTAAATTAAACTCTGTCGTTCGACCGTTTCTCGTGTGATAATAATACGCGTCCTCGATAGATCGGATTTCCCGAGGGATTTCGAAACGGCGAGACACACGACAAAATATCGAGCGTTTCGAAATGAAATGCTTTTAAATGAAAAATATTCCGGACGCGGCGCGGATCCTCGCATCCACATCGTATTTCGTTTCGAGTGGGCCACTCGACCGACTCGAAGCGATTCTGCATTCATTTCGTTATTCCAGCCGAAATTTTTGCAGGAATACCGACCTCCCTGCAACATAAAATCGTCTGTGTTAAACACGTAATTACCACGATGTTTCAGCGACTGGCTGTTGCAATATGATTTCTATTTTTTACCTCTATTTCTTTGTTTTTGTTATCCTCCGTCCTTTTCCGTGTGTATCTTGTTACGTTTTTTAACGTTTTTCATCGTCTAACGAGCGACAGAATTCCGTTTGAGTTTCGTCGAGCTCGCGATTCATCGACCAGTAATACCGACCATGTACATAGAATGGTAAGCAAATTACAACGTTCGAAACCTAGGTGAGATAACTGCAGAATATCAGTACATCTACGTTAATGTCGTTGCCTGAGAAGGTTTAATATAACGCGTACATAAGTCTATACGTAAAATCACGGCGATGAGAAAAACGTAATTTCGATCCATTAAATTCTGCCTATAACGGACAAAGATAGTTTCCAAGTTATGGATTTCGAAAGCGCACGAATCCGACAATATTATTTCGCTCCCATAGAAATCTCCCTTCTCTACCCTTCCCTTTCCTCTCTTCTCCCTTCTTTTATCGGTTCTAATAATGACGCGCCAGATTCCCGAGATATCGTAATTGCAAGTTCAAAACGTGCCCTGTCTCCATCTCGTCGCACGCACCGACGAATACGAATCGTCTGTGCAGCGGCTGCCTCTCCTCCTCTGCAATAACATTCAAAAGAGATGTCAGAAGACGGCGATCGTGCCGATACACGCAGATCCGTCCTGATGAATACATTACAGCCGGGTACGAACGAGTATGCGAGATCACGGATGTCCCGGCATGCATTAGCGGCAAATCGTCCGATTCGAGTTAGCGGGAATCGGCGTGTCGTGTCGTTTCGCTCACGCTGAAAATCATTTTCGTGTCAACATGACGTCGATTATTTGTTCTCCGTCGGTTTTTTGCGCTTCAAAATGAATTTCTTGCACGGTCACGGAACGTGTAACACGCTTCTTGGAAATGTTTTTTAGTCGTTTCTATCCAGCTACTTCGTTAACGTTTCCTTTTTCCCTATTCCTCCACACCGGTGTGTTTCGTTCGTGCTAAAAATATTTTTTTAAAGAATACCTGTACCAACACGAGCTACACTCCAAGCGGAATGGCGTTTCGACGTAAGCGGATTTTCATAGCGCTTTTTTCGGTCACCGTCGACTTTCACCGTTTCATCGAATTTCGATGGCAACGAGCATACGCGTCGAGCGATTTTCGTGCAAAACCACTTTCGCGGGTGACGGGGATCAAAGTCATTCTCTGTGTTTCGATCCGTCCTCGATATCGTGTTATTATCGTGTACGCGGCATATCCAGCTTTGCGACGCGACGGCCATCTGCTCTCATATTGGATCTCAAATTTCGATCTTTATATATATATATATACTACCTTAGATTTAAAATCACCTTTAGATAACTTTTGCTCTTCGTCCACGCGATCCATCTCTTAGAACGTCGTTCGTGTGTGACAGGTAGTTTCCCGAACAACACTCGCACAGTGTATCAATTTCAATTTCGATGTTCAAGCGCGTAACAAACAGAGTTACGTATTTAGATCGCGATCGATCTTGTCCCTAAGTAGGGTCGACGTAGTCGCCGCCAAGCGGCGGCTCGTAAACACCCATAGAACATTAATGGTGCTGAAAGTTATCCGGTGGCCCGATCTGTAAACCGTCCTTTCCCCTCGATTCGTCCACGCTAGGACGAGCAGCCGCCCCATAATTTACTCGTTAGTTTTTCGTGGTCCCCGTAGACTCTGTTTCCATTCATCTCTGTATCGTATTCCCTATCTTTTTTTCTCGCTTCTTTCTCTTCTTCTATAGCGTGGCGACTCGTCCTATCTTTCTCTATTTTTCCATAACAGCGAAGGTACCGTAATCTCTATTTCAATTCAATACCGCGTTTACTATTTCTCCTCGTTCTCCGTACGGCATTTTCATTCTATTATCTCGATCTGCTCGATGATACGTGTAATTGGATGACCAGAATCGCGTGCACACCACGACGCGAAATTGCAACATACGCATTGGGCGTGGCAGTTACGGTATTATTAGCGTTTCGTACAATAGCGATACCTCCCATAGATAGTTTTCTTAATAGAGAAACTAGATCTTTCGCGTAAACAGAGCTTTCTCTCGCCGAGTACGTCCCACGATAGAGCAGCTGTTTCGCTTCGTTGAGCGACCGTCGCCGTTTCCACCATTTCTCGCGATTAATTTCTTCTTACGAGCCATTTATGTCATCCCTGTAAGAAAACAAACGCATTAGGTATCCGTATCTCAGTTACATTCGATAGAGAAGAGGAATACTCGAGATTTCTTACAAAATGCATATACCTCTTCCAATAACCGGCCAAATAAGTACATACCTTCCTTCTTATTGTCATTGTTTTCCGACTATCAGAGTATTCCTTCCAAAAAATTACCATAGGATTTGTTGCAAGTTCGAAGGGATCAGACGGGAAATCTGTAATTTTCAAATTAGCAGAAATTACTTACGAATATTTGTTAGCACATAGGAAAATTGTCAACAGCGAATAGAATTAATCATTTACGGAGTTTAAAACACCATGCGACGGAGACGTAGCAGTTACGACGGTAACGTCGTCGTCGACGTTGACGACGAGTTGGCAGCCAGAGCTCCGATTTTTTCCCCCTTTTTCCCCTTTCTTTCGTTTTATTCCATTTCCTCCCCTCGCGGCGGTAAAAAAATTTCAAGTGGCAGCGCGAGCGAGCGAACACGAGAAAAGGAAAGAGAAAGAAAAAGACGGGGCAGAGAGAGAGAGAGAGAGAGAGCGAGAGAGCGAGAGAGAGAGCGGGTGAGAAGGAGAAGTAGAAAGAAAAAGAGAAAGAGAAAGAGAGAACGAGAGAGGAGAAGGGTGGAGTGGTATCCTGCAGGGAGCGCGGAAACGGGTGCTCGAGGACCGGTCGCCATCTTGCCGTGAGTACAGTCATGCACAACACCTGGACGCGAATCGGGGTTACCAATACTACTACCATTGATATCGATTAACCCTCCCCTGGAGACGCGAGTCGCCGATCTTTCGACCCATCGATTGTAACTTCGTGTCGCGATCGAGATTAAGCTGAACGCCTGCGACGTATTTATCTCTAGACCGTGGAGATAGCGAATCGTTCGAAAGTAACGGAGCCGCTTTGATCGAATTTTACTCTGTCCGTCTCGTCAACCGGCGAGGATACAGCGAAATTGAAATGTTCTCGCTTTAAGATACGATGGAACGAATACAAGATAATCGCATCGATTGTTCTGTCTTCGGCGGAATATACTATTCGAGTCGATGGTATATTCGTACGCGTTCAAACGAATTTGCGAGAGTTCTAAAAAATTTGTCGTTGACTCTCAATACCACCCTTGCGACGGAAGACAGAAATCTCAATTCGTCTTTTATACGTCTCGGGAAATATAGGAATCGCAGGAGGAGAAATCGGTGGCCTGGTTTTTACGCTTTTTTGGGAGGGAGAAGGCGCGAGAGCTGTTTGCCGGGTATCGAGAGATCGCCTAATGTAATTACACTCGTGGTAAAACATCGGTTATTAAATTTAAAAACCACTTCCTCGTTTACGGAACCCATTGAATTCCATTCGTCGCGGAAATGAGAGGTCCCGGCAGAAATCTTTTAATATCTCTTCTCGTGGTTCTTTGTTCGACCGAGGCTTCTGTAAAGAAACGAGACGTAGACGGCCGTCGCGTCGGGCTGGTCCGTTTCATGGTGGTAGTGGTTTTAGAGGAGGAGGAGGAGGAGGAGGAGGAGAAACGAAGGAGGGAAAAAGCTGTGCCACTGGTAGAGCCCAGCTTTTAGTTAATTATATCAGTTTCAACGATGACGAATGTTTTTCCACGAGAGATGCATTCGGGTGAAAGTCAGTGGCGCGCGCGAGCGGCACATTTAGATATTCGGTCTGAACATCGGCCGCCACCGCGTAGACGTTTCAAGTACAATTTATTTTGCGCGTATCTTTGCCCTCGTTCCTTGTCCTCGTGATATATTAAAGGAATTAAACGTCCTGTAGAGGGTACCTTTTGAAAAATCTGATCATCGCCGTAGCAGATTCTTCGCCAGCCGTGTCTTTCCTCTTTCGTTCATCTTCTTCGGATTCGTCTCTTTCTCGATACGTGGAATAAAAGGTTGCATACATTTACTCGATTCGTATGATTGTATTCCCAAATTATGGTTAACTTTTATACGTAAAACGCAAGATTCTAAAATAGAATCTGGTATAGAATACCAACGATACACCTTTCGCTCCCTCGAAGGTAGAAATAAAAAATAGAATCTCGGTCGAGTCCTTAACCTAAACGGCAAACGGTAACGACGATCGCTTCCGTGCAAGAAATATATATGTATATGTGTGTATATATATATATATATACGTATTGTACATACCGTTAAAAGGGGACGGTGTTCGACGAAGGGGGAGAGGGAAATCCACGCGTAATATGTTTCCCGAGAATCCAATCGCGGCCGCGCGATCACGGCAACATTGAGGCTCATTATGCGTGGCGCAGTGGTCGCCGCTCATAAACACGTACTACTCCGTTCCTAAGCACGGCCATTTTCGCCGGAAATCGCTTAACGCGCGTTGAAGTGGCTAAAGTGGCGTGACGCGTGACGCGCGCGCCGACCGTCATGCGTTTAGCGTAATCGTCACTTTGTCAGCGTGAAGTGCACGGCATGCCTGCACTTATGTTCGCGGCCAGCAACGTGCGCGTAAGTTCGTGTCGGCCACTCGAATCGAATCGTCGTTACACACTCCACCCCCGTTGTTTCCTTTCGCGTAGGTACGGATTTTGGTTACCGAATCGTTACGATCGCAGAAGAATTTATTCTCCGGACATTTCATGCACGAATCCCTAAAATAGTTATGCAAGAATAGAATCAAGATATAGGATATCGTACGTATCGTAGATCAAGCGAACGACGATGGTCGTACTCTTATTAAAAATTACGCCTTGTTGCTTTACCCGCAGCTTCTGCGTTCGCTCGACTTTCCATCCTTTCAAACTTCATCCGAGCGTTGCACCTTCTGTAACGCGAATATATACTCGTATTTATAATGTCGTAAGAATCTTTTTAATAGGTACTAAGCGATCTTCGTTAAAAGTAACTTCTCTTTTATCTTTACTCGCCGCTTTCGCTGTCTTAAAATATGGAGGACGAAGCACGAGGTACTTGAAGATCTATCTGACATCAACCCTCGACCAAAGTCAAGCTTCGTAATAGCTTTACAAAGAATAAAATCTCTGATAACCAAGAAAAGACATTCGTCTCTGCAATTCTCCATTGGATTTTCTTAAAAATGATCCAACCAGCGTGAATCCATCGGCCGAAATAGGCGTTATTTCCGAGCGGTCACGATCATATTATTAAAGCGTCGCTGGCGTGGAGATCGAAGAGGAATGTCGTGTACCGAATGTTGATACAGCTGAGTGGTCGTCCCGGCAGGTACTCGGCCGGCTTGCTTCGGCTTCTGTTTGGCATGCCGTGGGGTCCCGCTCGTCGTATTGAATCCCCGCGGACAGTAACGCGGGGAGACGAGGGACAGCAGTTCTCGATGTTGACGCGGCTCGACAGAGCCCTGGCTAGAATCCTGTGGTCCACGGTAGCTGGTGCTGTTTATTCGTAATGTGTGTGTGTGTGTGTGAGTGAGAGAAAAAGAGAGAGAGAGAGAGAGAAGAGAGTCTCCGGCTGCTAAAGTACGAGTATGCTCGAATGCTGATCACGAGGTATCGCGCGGGTTAAGTACCTGTGCCTACCGAGCCCACGTGTTTGCTTGGAACACAGAAGCCGAGCCACGACGTCGTCCCACGTCTTCTTTACGGTTCGTCGTACGCAGCCTGTGCACCTACGTGTGGATTGAGTTTACATACCGGTGGATCGGGTAGACTAGGCTGTCGTTTCTCTTAGATGAACGATGATGTCAGAAATTCCAGGCGAAGTTCGGGTTGTTCTCCATTTCTCGATGCAAATAAGAAATTAATTCCACGGCAATAATTCAAGATTTAAGTCAACGATTTACGCATCCTGCGTCATCGTCGTGCTGGCTATTTTTCAAACATTCTTCGGTCGGATTTCGTATTCTGCTAAAACGTTCGCGTCGTAAAACTTGCAAATACCGGAACTGAAAGCTTCTGTCGAAAGAACGATCCAAAGAACGACGCTATTTTTATGTTACAGAGCGCTAGTTCGCCGCGACGAGTGGCTGTGCCGGTGCTCGTGAAGGACGGGAAGCCATGCGGAAGCGGTGGCGGAGGAGGAAACGAGGGCAGCCGCGGTGGACCAAGCGCGGCCTTGGCGAGTCCAGCCCCTCACATGACCGCGGCGTCGAGCCCTCACGGTTCTCATCACGCGGCCTCCTCGGTGCCTCATCACTCGGTGGTCGGTGTGAACCACGTGATAACGTCCAGCCAGAGTCTTCAGCATTGCTCGTACCCGAGAACCGGTACCCAGCAGAGCATGCAGCAGCAACAGCAACCGCAATGCGGTGCGTACCTGCCATTCCAAGGACGGGCTTGGTAGTACATGCCATCCGCGGCGGGGGCTAATCCCTCCGTCGCAGGTCCAGCTGCCTGGTATCCTATGGAAGACAGCCCCTAGAAAGAGTCCTGTGTCGCGTACTCCGATCTGTGCGAGTCGTTTCTAGAACAGCTTACCTGGCCTGGATCATTGGAATCGAACGACGAGATCGATCTAGGGGAGACTGTCTTTCCTTGGTGACGAATACTCGTCGCAGACACTGGAAAAAGACTCGGTGAAATTGGTTTATCGAGACGATACGTCTGCTTGTTTGGAGACGCAGACACGTTTAGCGATTTGTCCAACGGACAAAGATGAACTGGTTGTTCGAGGGATATGTAAGACGAGAAAATACTGCGCGAACCGCAGGACGGTTATAATTGGAGTCAGTGATCAACGCGAACGTCCCTCTCTCGTATAGGGTCTGAAATGTGCGAATCGCTCAAGTATCGGTCGCACACGTCTGGATCAACGGAGGCTTTGAAGAAGTTGGATCTCGATGGATCTGAAAAATTTGAAAATACGAATAAGTTTCGTAGATACAAAGTACTTATATCAGTTTTCTCATTCGTTTTGACGATTATTATAGAGATAACGGTTCTGTTTCCCGTTGAGTTCGAAGATCTGTCTTACGGAAACAGTCCTTCCAAATTTGTAGAACGTCCAAATTTCGAGGCATATTCAATTTGATTCTACGTTGCGAAAGAAATTTGATATCTGCGAGAACGGAAACGAGTGTGAAACTTGCGAGAACCTTACTTGTTCATCGAGAAATGAAATCTTGACAACGAGTACCGCTGGAAAATGTGTCGGACTACTTACTATTCCGTCATCTGCTTGTCCTCACAGGCTAACCACGTACAAGACAAAGACTAGGAGTAATCAGAACGATAATTCGATGTCGAGGATGTCGGTACTAATCTGATTTTAACTTTGACCTTTGTCCGCAGCGATGAAATCCCTGCGAATAAATAAAAATCCTATTTTACGTTCGTTAATTCGTATAAAATAATATAGCTTCAACTAAAGAGAATTTCTATTTTAAACGTCAATTGAATTCCAATTACACGAAGGCTAACATCCTTGACAAAGTTATTTTCTAAATTAAGAATATCGAGGGTTCCAGAGTCACTCGAATGGACGGAACAGAGTAATTAATTTTAATATTAGAAAGTTTGTTAACAAATTTGCTTTTATGTACGACCAAAGAGGCAACGTCGGTGGATGTGCGAGCGAAACGTCGAAGCGGATCGCAGAAGCGCGGATAATCTGGCCAGTACACTCGAAACGCGTCGATTCCAATTGCGAGAAACCGTACACCGGTTGTGTGCATTGCGTGTGTCATCGGAGACGCACTCTCGCAACACTGTTGCGTTGCAACAACACGTATCTATCATCGAGGAGGATTCGCATTTCCGGTGGATAGGAGCTCCTCGATGTGGACCAGTTACGAACGGTCGAACGCTAACTTGAAATTTTCAATTGTTCCAGTTATTCCATTCTAATGGGCCATTCTAAAGAGAAAAACAAAAATATATTCAAATTAATTTGTGCATCTTCTTGTAAACAAGAAAAGATAATGCGCATTACGTGGCAATTTTTTTTTTTTTTTTTTTTTATATATATAAAGATTTGAAATGGAAGGAATAGAAATTTCCAGCAAATTTGGACGCGATTATAAATTAACTTCGAACAATTATAATTTGAGGAAAGTGAATCGTATTAGGGATCGTATAAGAATTTCTGATAGGTCGAGTATCTTCCACGACAAATTACGGAATTGAGCCATTCGATTGACACTGGTTCTAGGATACGTCGATTACCAATCAATCTGGAAAGCTACGAGCAAGGAACCATCCATTTGGATTACGCGACAATGAGGTAAACCCGAAAGCAACAAATAGAAAGAAAATTTTATATGCATTTGTACAGTTTAATAGCGTTTCTTTTGTATTTTATCAATTATGTATCTATCTCGAATTATTTACAAATCTATCGTGCTCTCTCTCAAATAATTTGATTCAAGATCAAAATTAACGATTCGAATCACGATTCAAGTTCATCCTTATACGGATCGATCGCCTATTGCACTCGAACGAATCTAAAATTTTCACGAACGTGAAAATCCAAGTTACAGAAACTAAAAGTTTTACGGATTTATAAATTTGTTGCCATCGAGTTTCGAAAAGCTTACTTGGTCGCGCATCCTAATTACAGAACAAAGAACAATTCATAGTCAGAAAACGACGATAAAGAATACTTATTATCCGAATCTAACGACAAGCCACAAACTCGTTCTCTTACAATGCTTCGCATAAATACACGAACCCGCGATTTTCTTTGAAATGTGAACCACGATTTCTTGGATTCTACGAGCGAATGACTCGGTGAAACAGAATCTATTCGCGGTGAAAAGGATGAGCGGTAAAAGGTCGACCAATCGCCTGCCAGTCGGCGGTACATCCGCGAATCACGTAGTGAAATAGTATTCTTTCAATTTTCACGATTCCGAGCGGCAGAGTCGAAAAAGGCGGAGGTGAAAGAGCACGAGCATGACTTACATCAGAGTCGTAAGAGTCGAAACGGATTAATCGACCAAGCGCGTGGTTTGTTCAATTGAACGACTCGGATCCAACGTTTCCTTTCTTTCTCTTCGCATGGAAACGATGAAACCGTGTCGCGAGCGTGTTTCAGGCGGATACGTCGAGCCGGAGGCACGCGTGTACATAGTTAGAGATGTATATTACGGCGTATTTCTCGCATCCGTCGCGAAATTGTGACGCGGTTTGCTTGTGCAGAAGAGAGAATCGATTTTCCACGGTCGACAACGACGATGAAGACGAAAACAAAACGTGCCGAATGTAAAAAGAAGAGCGAGAGCGAGAGAGAGAGAGAGAGAGAGAGAGAGAGAGAGAGAAAGAGAGAAAAAAAGGCGGCGTGCGCGCTGTGATAATGAGGTCACAGGTGTGAATCCGATGGTGTAAATATAATGTGTGGTATGCTGGTGTTTAGGCGCATACGCGACGAAGACGACGCGAGAAAGAATTATAAAAAGAAATGGTAGAAGTCGGCTCCAAAGTTGAAAAGCGGTGAATTTCGACGACGACGCCGGTAAGGAACATTCACGTTCTACTGTAAACGATTTAGCAAACTCGAGCATTATCGACATTAATATAACACACACACACACACATATACAAAGAGACGCGCATACATGTACACACTGATTACACGGTACATACGTACACAGGTACACAAAAGCGTAAAAGTATAACGATTGACGAATAGCGAGTAGCGTGTGACGGTGAAGAAAATTAGAGATTATTACAAAGTTTTGTAAATAACGACAGAGATATTAATAAAACGATACTTATTCAAAGGAACGAGCATGTTGTGTGGAATACGCCGAAACGCGTGTCGATCCTATCCTATCCTATCCCATCTTCTCTGTGTTTCTCTTTCTTTCCTCCTCCTCCTCCTCCTCCTCAGCCCCGTCTCCCGCTTCTTGTTAACCTCCGAGGGGTTGGACAAAGAATTGAATACATCTGAATGGGGCACGGATTGACACGAGTCCGAAAGCGCTGATCGTCGAGATTCAGCAAGTCATCGAAATGCCGAGGCGACCGTTTCCTTTGTATTATCCGACTCGGTCTATTTTTTAACATCCCTCGTGCAAATAAAAAGACACAAACTTAGGGGAAAAGTACGAATAAAATTCTAAGAATTTCCAGTATTTCCAAAGACGCGTCATAGCAAATACTTGGTAGTCCGATTCACCTCTAACAAAGTTGTATCGTTTTTCGTCGTTCATCGACTCGTCGTAGCATCCATCGCGCATCATAGAATTAAGAAATGGGAAAGATATCTGTATAATTCTCAGAGACTCGATCGATTGCTCCTGCACATGGAGAAATCAACGCCCCGATCAAATCCAACGAACGATCCCGCGCTCCTCCTATCCAACGTTCTATCCAAGGGAGAAGAGGTTAAGAATGTTTCATTACATCTCCGACGATTTTTGATCGTACCTGTTTCTCGTGATGCGGAACGAACCAGCCTTGCGACTAGTGCCATGGAAACACCCTTGCGCGAGCCAACGCCGCGTGTTCCTGGCCTCGTAACGTCCTAACCCCCTTAGACTGCGACGGTGTAGCTCTACGATTATTAAGGTAAGCCGATCTCCTCGATAGGTGAAGGTTAATACCCGGTTATACGCGTAGAGAGGCGAAGCGACCGCCAGGAGTCGGACGGCTGTTATTGGATATTTGCCGAGGGTCTACAGCCGGGACTTAACCCCACGGGGGTAGGATTCCGGCGATTTATCAAGAGCACCGTGACTAATTGCTCCTGGAAGAGCGGATACAGGTACGCGACGTGGCTGGCGTGCGTGCGACCGCGCGCGCGCAATTTACCGGGTCAAAAGGGAAAGGTTGCACAGCAGAAAACTGTTTCCGACTTCCGCGGAGGAAGTGAGATTAATGAAAGCCGAGGGGAAACCGGCCGTATTCTTCGCTCTTTTTCTCCTTTCCTGCTCCAACGGTTCGTCGCGATATTATGAAATTTCGCGGATTACCGCCACCACCGACGACGATGACCCTTCAACGATTTTGCGTTTCCGTGTATTTCCTAGGTCGTGCGATCTCCCGTGGTGTAATTTGTGGCTCTTCCGAGAGATCTAAAGCGAAGGAGAATGTATGTCCCGTTAATCGCACGATAATTGCATCGGATGCTTTTATCGAGACGATTAGATAGGACGTTTACGATTCTAACACTTGCTACGACTCTGGAAACGCGGTACGTGTTGATATATATCGCTCCGACGAACGTGTCGTAGAAAGGCAAACTAAAACGGCTTCTAAAAACAAGAATGTTGACAAATTTGAGGAAGACGGCCAGCTTTTTTATTCAAATAGTTGTCATTGGAATCGAGTAATCGCGTCGACGATTATATCACGGCAAAGGACGGAAAAACGAAAGAAAAAGATAGTAGCACGCGTTCCACGCTCGATGCTGTCATCGCGCGCGTGTCGCCACTTTGTATGTGCATGTACGTATACGTGCGTGCGTCGCATGACATACGAGAGGTCCTGACGGTGACAGGCCTCTGCTTCTGGTGGTCACTCTTATACACTGGTATCCCATATCGCACCCCACACACCCCTCTCTTTCTCTCACTTCGCCCGCCATTATCATATTTATTAACTGCCGCTCGACGCTTATATCTACACCTATTCGCTGCCATTCCTATATAATATAATCTGTGCCAGTGACAGCAGCACGTGGCTCCAGCCTCCATCCGCTTTCCCTCGCCACATTCACCCTCGCCCACTAAACCTCCAATCTCTGTCTTCCTCGTTATTATTTCTCTCTTTCCCTCGTCCTTCGACACTAGCGTTCTTATTAGCTGGACCATGGATTTGTCGCCGCAACTTGATACGATTAGCAGAACTGTCGACTTTTTAGTCATTTCTGACAACTATCGTGGAATCTATAAAAGTACCTATGTATGTACAACTACGAAGTACTCCTCAATATGTCTCTGTGTCGTCAGTGATAATCTCTCAAAGAAGAATAAAAATTCATCTAGAGAATAGTGTATCTATCCCATTGTCCTTTAAGTATACATTACGTCAAATCTTACAACTCGTACCTAAAACGATGGAACGAGCATCGAAGCTTCTGGTATTTAGCACTGTTTCTCAAGGAATGGCACGCGCAAGCTTCGTCTGCGCATTTCCTTCGGTCGATTGTAAATTCATGAAGGAGAAGGAAGTCGAATGCCCCGCGTCAGAACCCCGTTCATGAATACCGGGCCGACGAAAACATAAGACGCGAACGCGAAGCAAGGGTGTCCTTAGCCTCGATGCTAATGTCGCTTTCCTCCCTTGATAGCTGCGAAATTCTAATGCATTGCAAAGGGTTGCCGGGCAAGTTCTCGACTAGTCAGTCATTCATAGGTTCCAATGGAAGAAAATCTGCCAAAGCCAACCAAAGGAAGCGATACACCTACAGTTGCTGAAATACGATGCACGTTCGGACGTTCGTCAGACTTAAAGGCCATCACGATGTTACTACGTTTTAAATATTCTATTAACGTTTCCCGATATGCGGTATTCGTAACGCGTAACATGTACGTATACAAAGTCGAATAATAACTTTAATAAGATCCAACGAATCGATTCAGGATTAGCTCTTGGTTACACGTAAGACATTCAAATTTCTCGAATGACGATCGATCGGCAGTAAAACTTTTTCCGTCCTTTCGCGTTCCATCCAATTCCGAGTATCAATCAATCGGTCGTTTCTGCAGCGTTTCCCTGGGCGCGTTATTGAATTGGAAATTTCCGGCCAGGGGACAAAGAGTCGATTTCATTTGAAATCATGCCGCGGATCTCATAGACTTCCATTCAAACAGGTAGAAATGCAGATTGCCGGCGACACAAAGCATTCCAGTCGGGATAACCGAACTGGATAACGGGTCCAGATATTGCTACTTGACTCCCTCGCCCTGCAGGTAATTGCTACGCCAGAATGCCTTTGCCATCCGTGCCGTCAGGGAATTTGCGATATTCCATCGTTCACCGTACGTAAGATGTATCTATGTGCAGTCGATCGCGCCACCTGAAATGGATATTTCCTCGATGCATTATTAAATCCTGATATCGATCAAAAGGACGACGCGAGGCTCGATGAGATCATACCGTATCACGGATAAACTTTCCCACCGCGATAACTAAATAGCGCAGCTATAATGGAAGCTAAACATTGCAAATACGAGCAAAGTTTCCTCTGGTTTCTTCCATAGTCTGCCGTTTCTTCTATCGTCCGACTCGAGAGATTCGTCGAATACTTTTTCAATAAGAGAATTCGATCGCGCGTTTGCCAAGCACGTATTTCCATGAATTCGTAGCGAACAAATATGTAAGTAACTTATGCGATTTCCACTTGCAGAGAATAATCCTCGGTAAAGAAGGAATAAACTCGATCGAAACATGGCGCATGGAACTAATCGTCAGCTGCGAAGGAATCGGCTGGAATGCACAAAGAGGAAAAAGAAACTATCTGCTGTTTTAGTTTCGATTCTTCGTAACGTTTCGATATTTTGCGTTTGACACAGTGTCATAGCATGGAATAAGGCTCACCGAGGTGGCTAGTGAAAAACATCGTAAGGCAAAGAGTTAAGAAACACCTGACGATAGTCGAGTGAAAGTATCGTTGTCGCTCGGCGCACTCGCGAGATTTGTTCTTCGTTGAAGCGCACTCTGTCAAGAGAGAAGACAGAAAATAAACGAAGAAAAAGACGAAGCGTGGTTTTGTTCGATTCTCGACATCGCAGTGTTCAATGTCGCGGCATAAGAAATCGTTTAGCCGGCGATCGACCGAAGAAAACTCGGCAAAGCCTACTGTCTGTGACCCGTGTCCGAACGTGGGACGTCACGGTGTTACTCACACGACCCAGAAACCAACCACTTACGTGTATATATACGGCGGAAAACGCGTGTACGTTCCTGGCCGAGAGCAAAAATCGCGCGTCGGGAACGGTGGGGAAACGACTCCGCCTCTGGTACACCCTACCGCTTCGTGAACACGCCCCGTGGATACGCCCCTGGAGAAAAGCCGGTTGCGTGGGCGAGCTTGACCTCCAGAAGTAAATCGCTCGAAGACGATAGAAAATGTTTATCCGTGACAACCAGCTTTCTACCTACTGACCGAGACTTTCTTTTTCGCGCTCTTTTCTCTCTCGGTCCCTTAAACTTAAACTTACACGTCGGAACGAAGCTACGTCATTGATCATTGGTCGATCTTCGTTACGATCGTCTGAATTGTTCATTGCGTCGATAAGATTATTCATCGACTCGTTAAGGAATTATCGGAAATATCAATGAATGGGAAACTTACAAATTTTGTCGTACGATCTTCCTTTCACCGTAGATGTCGTCGATTGGCAAGGTTGATCCTGTTGTTCGCTGCATTCGTTCTATCGATCGTGCGAACATTAACTCCGTCGTGACAATACGATACAGATATGTATGTACAATTTCATCGATAGAAGTTGTAGCACAGCCACTGGGTATACTTGGTCCGTTATTAATTTTCGATTCTCGCTCGTAAAGAACAAGGCTCGCGCGGACTTGGCTCCCCGGACATACTCGACCAACGCCCGAAAAAACAGTTGCTGCGACACAAAAGCTTGACGCGACGTGTGTATAACGAGCACTTAAGCGCTCAACAACAACGGTCGAACTCGAAAATGTCATAAGATGGCATTGTACAGGGAGACCACTCGTCGACCCGTTGGCGCGTACACGATGGTATATTGTTTATCGAGCAGAAGGTAGCACACGGGGTGCACGGGCAGCGCTTTTGTAAAAATTAAGCCCGCGCGCACTTTCGGTAGTCGTGACAGATACGCATATGCCTATCGGCTATTCGGTGAACTCTCAAGAGGTTATGTTCGAACGACGAAGGAAAATCGCGAGATCGGAGGTTCCCACACACGGCGAGGCCACCAGGGGCGAACCGTGCTAGCTGCGACTCAACGTTCCGCGCCCCACGACAGGGTGACGATATACCGGTGGCATTTGTCGCTCCTTTTTCCATACGAACGTATCGTTATTTCCGCGAGACTGGACAACCGAAGTCAAGCAGTCGACGTGGCGCGAGTAGGGGGTCTGTTTCGCACGGGGGGTCAACCACGGAATCGCTAGCGCTTTGCAGGTGGACCCCTTGTCGGTAACTGGTACGGGACATTATCGACAGGCGGGTGCCCCGCGCGGGAAACCTCGCGGGGGGTCGCATCTCGTCACCTTCCTCCCTTTTCCTGTCCGACTGCTCACTCTACTACGGAATCTCTTCGTCTTACGTTCAAACGTTTCTTAACCGTTCGGTGTTTGTGTTCGTAATTACCAAAGACCACGTAATCAACACTTTTTGCAACGTAAGATACCGAAATCTATATTTCTCTGTAAGTCGCTAGATTTGTATCTTGTCGATCAAATTATCCCTAGATCGATTAAGCTTTCTTCGCGAAAAATAAAGATAGAATTTAAACGAACTCTCGAATACTAGTGGCTGAACTCCGTTAAAAGCAACGATATTTTTATTGACGTGTACCAAGTAAGATTACAATTTCGTTTAGACACGAATTCACGAAGGATGTACGCGGACACGGGGCTGAAATCACGCCGAGGGATCCGGGCCTCGAGGTAGGGTAGCGATCGAGCACTTGAGCACGAGCTGAGAAGAAATGCGGGGAGAACAATGGACTAGAGGTAACCAGGAGCCGGTGCTGCGTCATCCCGGTGTCTGAGCCCGTCTCCACCGACGCGGTAACGAGGTGCACGTCGAGCAAAGAGCTCACCTTCCTGCGATCCGTCACGAAAACCGACCACCCACGGTTTCTTCCAAGCAAGATCGTGTTACCTCGCACAATTCTCATCGTCGACGAATTTCAAGATAATCTACGCCCCGCGACTAGTAGGCGTTAATTAAAGATAAATGTCGCGTCATCGATCGAACGACATCTCGAGACTCGACTATCGCGATAGGTACGTCGATGTTCTCTTATTTCCTGAATCAAATCAGAGATGGCTCTTTGACGTGTATCCACACGAATTACATATCCCATAGGTAAGAAGAAAATCGGTAGGTCAATGCACGATTTTTAATCCTTCTCGAGTTTTATCAACTTCCGTTCGTTCGTTCGTTCGTTCGTTCGTAGAAGAGAGACTCCAGAGCATACGCAAAAATTTATTCGCAGCTGCTTGATCTTTCCGCGTGGTTTCGCGCCGCGCAAGCGACCGTACACACTCGGCCAATGCGTACTTATCAAATGCAGGCGGCATAGTTGGTACGAAACGAGAAGGAGAACGATACATATATAGGTGCGCGATACGTACAAACGGGAAAAAGACAAGGTAGGGCAAATCACGCGAAACCAAGCGAGATGAGAGAGAAGAACGAAACGGGAAAGAGAGTGGCGTATACTTGGCTACTTGGCATTTACATCCGCCATCCATTTTGCACGCCGGTACTTCAGTCCCTATTCTTTACCTTTAGGTGCCTGCACCCATGTACGAATATACAGAAATGCGCGCGCGCTCGATCGCGCGTACACACCGACAGAGCGTCCAACGTATGTCACGTACATTAACACGGATTGCTGCGTTTTTACGTTGCCCGAGAGCAGTGCGTGGCGTACACCATGGCGGGAGAGTGCGTAAGAGAATGCCGGCTACCGGGGGAAAGAAAGGAGGAAGAATCGAGAGGAGAAGAAGCATAGAGAAGAAAAAGGGAAAGAAAAAAACCGAGGAAGGGAGAGAGAACGAAGGGAGAAGAGAACTCGGATGTGCCGTGAAGCAGAGTCGTGTGAGGCGAGGGCGCACCTGGACCTTCTTCTCCATGGGCGTACAAGGGCTCTCACTGCCTTCCACTCCACGATTCAACCACCCAACGGACTGCCTCCAGTTATGTGCACCAAAGTTTCTTCTTTCTTTGTTTTCGCCCTTTTCTTTCTCTCTTTCGCCTGGATCCTTTCTCTCTGTCTCTTTTCCTCCTTCATTTTTTGTCGTTGTTTTTATGTTTTCTCTTTTTCTCAGCCACATAGATCGCACGAGTGCATTGGAATCTACGCCCGCCGACACAAACGCGTTTTACATCGGCTTTACCAGAGAGAACGACGCTTGGTATTTTGTAAAAACATTGTACTTCTCCGGTGTTACATAAAAAAAAAAAACGAGGAAGAGAGCGAGAGATCGAGAGAGAGAGAGAGAGAGAGAGAGAATGGAAAATGGTTTGGAAGAAACGATACATTTTGGAGAATCGCCGAGACGAATTCGAAGATCGCAGAAAAGGATATTAAATTTTGAACGATTGGCTAACATTCAAATTTCGTTTTTCGCCGACTTTTGTGTCTTTTACTTTATGAGAATATGCCTTGGAATTTCAAGTCCGTGTAAAAGACAAAGTATTGGCAAAGCAAGCATCTTAAACAAAACGCCGAGGATATGTCCAAGTTAAATTATGCTTTTCTTTGGGATCGGCACGGCATCGAAAGAAAAGCGGCGCGAGTGTTGTCCGAGCGAATCCGAATCGAGGTAGTAGGAAATGCTCGGAGACTCGTACATCCGTATGGAAAGTGTAGAGTGAACGCATTACATGCAAGCGACGACTCGTACTCGATGAAGATGTAAGGGCCGCATTGTGTCCTGCACCGTCGAGAGAACTCGAGAATCGTGCCCTCGCCTCACATATGCGATGTGTACATATGCGGAGAGAGGAAGAGAGAGAAACCGGGAACCGCAACTACTAACGTAGGGTAGATCTCGCCGCGGATAGTGCTTTATTTCATCAAAGGGACAACAAGGAAGCCGAGATAACGCCGCATGCTTCACAGAAAGGAGTACTTCGGAATGGAGGAGTATGCGCGGCACGCACGACGTGCCTCGATCATCCATAATCGTGTGCAGACGCAATAACCGAGCTTGAGATACATCCTCCGCAAAATTCCTCAAAGAGGAACACTATATTCTGCGAAGGAACATCGACGGAAGTGACTTTCGTAGGTTTGAGAGAAACTAGAATTCTTGCTGAAAGAATGGTTGAACTTGCTATTGAAAATAGTCTCTACTCGCAAGGTTCTAATTAGACGTTAAGAAAGGTAAGTTAGGAATAATAATTATTGCTAGTAAAGTCTGCATAGAAAGTTATAACTATGTCGGATAGGGGAGCGAACGAAGGAATTATAGGAGCAATGAAACAATGTGAGAAGCTGGGGCCGAAAGGGTTGTTTACTCTTACTCATGCGGGTTATCGGAAGTGTCGGCTTGGATCGCTGAACGATCGGAGGATTTTATGCGGGCACTGCAAATTAAATAGACTATGCAGAACGCAATACTCTGCCCATTATAATGTTTATGGCAAGTTCTCCGATATATGCATGTCGTACAAATATTTTCTTAGAACCGTTACGTCTATTTTAAAGAGAATATTTACCACGAAAAGATTAGGATAAAAATTTGTCTCCCTTATATTACGTAAATAGGCATAGGCGTTACCTTTAACATCGACGCATCAGCCAAGATCATATTGATTTGTAAAATTTGTTCGACTAAAGAGATCGACCGTCTCCGGTTCTACAACATGGGTTCCAGATTTCAGGGTGACGATAGAGAGCCAGTGAGAGTGAGAGAGAAAGGGAGAGAGAACAAGAACGTTGCTCGCTATTGTTTTCTCGAGTGGCGCTCGCTGGTTCAATGCTCGCCCGCTCTGGTAGACCGGTACCAGATGTACCCGGACCGCCTGGTTTCAACCGTGATATCGCATCACCCCATTCGTCGCGATTACGCCTTTCAGCATCCCAAAATGTTTTTCATTTTTCGCGTCATCTCGCAAGTCTAACGTCTTACGAGTCCTCTAACGGTAATAACTGAATTTTTCCTTTTAGAAAGGATTGGTCGAAAGGATTTCTGGACATGCAGTCGTATCAGGAAATTCGACAAAGAAGATATTCAATCAACGCTAAATCATATATATTTTTTTGTTGAAGTAAATACAATATATAAGTCACCACATGTGATGTGCAAGATATCATAATGAAAAGGTTTTGCGTATTTTCTTCGCTTAGTTGTATACCAACGATATGTACGAACGACGGGTACGCGGTGCAATCTGTGCAAGCTGTGGTGTAGAGAAAAAGAAGAGATCTATCGAATAGAATTACAATTTTTCAGAACAGAGTTATTCGTCACAATACTATTCCGTGTAAAAATATTTCTCAATTTCTTCGATATTATTATCTCTTTGTTTGTCGAAATAGTCTCGGCATTTTGGTTAGGACGAGATCCAAAGAAAATGAACGAACAGTGCTGTTTCAGCAAATATTTTGTATTATAATCACTGATTACATATATACTACTTTGATTCAAAAAATATGTAATTCAGTCCTTGTACCGACAACGATGAACAATCTCTGTCGAAATTTACGTTAAAATCCTTATTAGAATTAACTCTAACGAGTTAAGTTATTTAATTCATTCACCGGCGCATCTCGATGACTTTTTTTCGTAACTAAAAAAGGACTAAATTGCGCTGATTATCAACAATCGCGCGAGCTGCGTTTCGACATAATATAATTACTCGAGTTTTGATTGTACAATGAAATTTCTGTTAACAGATTGTGCTCGCTTACAGATTGCTCCTTCTACTTCTATTAAAAGTTACGCAGTCGAAGCGCAATCTTTAGCGATTATTTAATATTATACATTTCTTTTTTTCTTTTCTTCCTGTGTTTACGCTGGAGTTCACATGAAATTACAGTTGATACGTTTTTATGTCTCTAAATCGTAAATAATAATCGTCATCGCAGATTATATTATGCGTTTACTAATATACCACGCCATTAAAATGAAATTATATTAATTGTATAAATGCTATGTAGGTGATAATACCCTACGTTGTGATCGCCACCTCCTTGATTTTTTTCATAGAAACGAATTCTGGAATGAAGTTGACGTATTACATATTCATCGTATCGTCGTTTATACCTAAATTTATGGATATCTAGCAAAGAAGGAGCAACGCAATCGCATATCCGCGATGAAATAAATTCCTGGTCTTAAGCATATTTCCACGATTCTAAACGATTACAACGAAACGTGAATTCCTTATAAACCTAAATTACAAATCTGTGATGACGTTAATCGATCGTAAGTGAACAAAGTAAAAGTCTACATCGATCGTCCCCACCCTCCTCCCCTGTTTGCCCCATTTCCTCCGTTATTCCCTTGGTAGTTAGGAGAATAATTCTAGAACATCGTAAAGAAACGTGATTAGTCGTCGATCATACCTTTGCATCATCCTGTTAAATGGTGCGATGGGCGTATACTTCAATCTCTGTTACTCGGTTTCTTATGAACCTTTTGATCGAAATGAAATTCGTTTAATTCGAATATCGTCAAGAAAGATCCATTTTCGAACAATGAAATGTTTCTAGATTCATTGATCGATCGTTCCATCATTTTCAGGGATAACCATTAACATGGAAATATTAAAATCTTACCCGTTGCTGATTGTACTGCGACCCGTAACTGTTGTACTGTGGATTGTGGTAATTGTTTCGCCCGTACTGTTGGGCGTTGTAATTATTTCTTTGCTGGTACTCCGAATACTGTTGATAATTATGGGGCGTGCCGTAACCCCTCGCCCATGGACCAGGCATCATCGCAAACTGGCTGGATCCTGCACTCTCGTATCTTCCTTGATAGTCTGTACTCCGGTAACCTGAACGGCGAATCAAATAACAAGTAGTTAGTTTTAGAATGCAATAGACAATGAATTAAGAGCCAGACACTGCTCGTTCCAGGTCAAAACGCACAGAATTTCTACGAAATGGACATCGAGCAACTTCGAAACTCCCGATTGCTTCAGTCAATGAACCTGTGCGTCGACAGGAAAGCGTAACCATACAAATAAATCCATATCGAGCATCTTCGTCTATCATCGACACGGAAAACAAAAGAGGAAACGTACGCTCCTGACAGAGGCACGATATTCGCGTAGGTGAAAGGGTCCGGAGCGTGGCGGCGCGTGTCCCATGTTCCCTCGAATAATATGTAAACGCGCGTGCATAGCCACGGCTAACACGGAAGGCAAGAACAGAACGGCGAGGGCTAAGTATTCGTCAGCATCGCGAAACGTCATAATGGAGGCTCGATGCTAATAACGGATTTTCGAAAGGGCAATGCGCTCGGTGTAGGCGCGTGCCTCGCCCTGGCGAGTGCATCAGCGTACAGGAAAATCAGGCACGCACGCTGCATCGTATACCAGAGTGAATGAGTAGCAGAGCGAGTGAAGAAAAAGAGAAGGAAGGATAGGCCCCGGTTATACGCGAATCGTGTCGTTTCAACCGTCTGTTCACGGCAGGAAGCCGTCGAATCCTCGCGCTGTTGCACGCCCACGTAAACACGACTGCCACCGAGAGACAGGAAAAATTGAAGGTATACGATATAATGACGACGCTGACAAAAGAACAAAACGGTTACGAGCGACCCCCCCCCCGCCCCCTCTTTTCTAACTACTCGCCCGGCCCCATCTTTGACTCCCGTTGAATATTTATAACTCGGTTTCGAATCGCGATATCATGCTTTTTACGGTAGTCAAGGGGGAGTACGAAATAAGAGCGGTGCCGCGAGAGCATTGAAAAAAGAAGCGAGAGAGAGAGAGTGAGAGAGAGAGGAGGGGGGACCAACGGCCCGTTTTGTTTGATGTATCGTGATGAGTGGAAATCAATTTTAATTGAATTGATTATAAGCTACCCGCGGAGGAGCTGTGCAGCCGTCGATGAAACGCGGTTGACTGTGTACCCCATGGTCGATGGGTCGCATCGTGCAAGTATCATTTGAGCGTTCCGCGACTTGGCAGACTCACGTAACGTTCCGGTAATGAAGTTCGAGGATTTCGTATTCATGTATTCCACGTGCGAGCGTCACTCGTTGTCTGCTATGAATGTATTTAACCAAGGGACCATCGATCCACTTATTCCGGTTAAAGACTGTTTCTCGGAAGATTGTTTCTGTCCGCGATTAAACCGTTCAACTAGAAACCACTACTTTCCGTAAGACTCTCGCGCAACTTGTTATTTAGTGTATCGATCTTTAGATAAAATTTAAAATTTGCGTACCGCGTAATGTATAATCCTCGATTTCCGTGTGAACGTATCGTCTCAGCCACTACTAAATAACGAACGATACAAATATAGTTCAGACGCGATGACTACTTGGGAATACGCGATTATTTCAACTTTATTCTTTGGCACGACGCTTTATTGAATCTTGACCCTAATGATATATTCGTAAAAAGAATATATAAAACGAATAATTCGCTAGATGGTTTTCCTCTAATCTTATTAAAGTCATTCATCGGAAGGAGGAAAGCTTGTCGTATTCGTAAACGTAGAAATCGGTACAGAGATTATCTTGTTTGTTCCGTATACTTCGTATCGAAGATTATTACTAGAGCTATTATTACTGGAGCTTTGTCAATAATTAACGGCAATCTCTCGGAATCCTTAGCGATATGTTTCCGGATAATGATTCTATCATTGGAGTCAGTGATATCCGATAAATTGTCGATTTTCTTGCGTCATATTTCGCACTGGTCTATGCTTCTCCATTTGTAGTTTGTTCATACTTTTCCTTTAATCGTTGCATACACCTATTCGACTTTGATATCGGTATTGAGGATATTTTTACTATTTGTAATCCGAAAATATCGAAAGCTGCTGGCGGTATCGCCTCAATTTTGTTCAAATGTTGCAGCTTTATGCTTTCTCGCGTGATACGGTTAATCTTCGATTGTCCTTTTCCCGATGCATGGAAAACTTTCTTAACGCAATATGAATTTGGTAATTTCGTGCATTGGAGCGTGGTGAACGGCGTGTCATTGAGTTATGATAAGTGTTTTCTCATGAGATCTTCGCGGAATCGGTTGGATATGCGATTTGGGTGATCTTATCACGCTCCTCGTTTACTTCGTCTCTCGCATTCAGGGAGTCCGTTAGGTGGGTATAAAGGCCACGGTTTTCTTAGACGATGCACAGCGAAATTTACATACTCTAACAGCTTTAGGCTGCTGTATCGCGTATTGGTCGGACCTTGCTTGGAATACAATGTTCAATATCGTGCTTCCTTAAGTTTGCTGCATGCAGGATAGAGGATGGCAATCGCTGGTCATAACTATTACCATATTAACTATTATCGCGAATAGGCTTAACTTTGTTGTTGTCCGCAGCCCATTAAGAGCCTCGTAACCCTTTTCTGGTACAGAGATACATTTCAACTTGTTTATCTGTGACCCTATTAATCGGATATGCGAAGCTGCGATTTTTTTCAGTAATGATTTTCTTCTTTTTTCTACTTTTCCAAACTGCAGAATTATTTATTATATACTTTCAGTTTGTATTCTAGCTGGAATACTTTCCTGTACGATAAATAAATAAATAAATAAATAAATAATATCAATTGAGATATGACAAAAGCTAGCTAAAGAATATACGTTAATTCTATTATAACATGTTACAGAGTAAATTATCGTCGGAGCTCTGTTCGCTAGACGATCGCTTGAGCGACCTTTCCTGCGAGTAGTAGCCATTCTCTAATCAACGTCAACTACTTTGTATAATTCGTTTTTACACCATTGGATACCTATTTGCAGATCCGTAGATCAAAGATTCCCCAACCTCTCGTCGTTTTAAGAAATTATCGTCGAATTGCTCGAACCCTGCAACAAAGATCCCCCTTTTGCCCATAGTCTCAGGACCCGATCCAGTCTGGAGAGACTATCAGTGACGCATGATAATCGTATAGTTTGGTTCAATCGAGCTCGTAATAGGAGGCGGCAAATACCGTCAATATTATCGAGGGTTGAACGGCATGGTCCCGTAGATTTCTAGTCCAACAGTTACAGAGTCCCTACACTGTGTCTATTTCCAGCAGCTCGACGACCGCTTTCTCTCGCTCTCTGCGGCAACAATAACATCCCCTGTGGATTCCAGCCCCGGAAACGTGGTTCGATGGGCCCCCACGATAATCCTCACCCTCGCCGAAAAAAGAGCCAAGGGGGAGGAGGGTTTAACAGTTTACACGTCGGATCATCCCTCGTTATTGTTGCGTTTATGATAATAGCAGCCGACTAGCACGCATGCAGGCCCCGGCTAACCGCTTCAACCCTATCCCGAGGGTCGCGATCGTTGCCACGCTCAGGTATTTAATTAGACGGCTCTATGCCGAATTTCGCCACGGGTATTAATTTCTCTGTTTCCATAGGAGCCACGTTTGCTTCTTCGATCGATGCACCAAGATTCTTTCTTCGAGTCGCGTAAATATATAACGATGCTGAAATTCCAGTTTTCGATAGACATCGAAGTAACTGGATTTATGAGACGAAACCTCTAATTCGTACAATCTAACTTCGCTGATCGTACACAGACACAGACTGGACGCTACTTGCAAGAAAGAAATTATTTTGAAAGAGACTGTGATACCGGAGTGGTTCGATAAATCTTTCGTTATTAACGACCAATGTTTCTTCACGATACCTCAAATATTATCGTGTTTCAGGTAAAGCGTTAAAAATATACAAGATGGTAGACATCGTCTATATCGAAATCCCCAAACAATATCATCCGAATCTCTACAATGTTTCATCGCCGACACCGTTCTTCATGCCAGAAACAACAGGAGAATCCATGTATGGCTGGTGATTTAATTGGGAAGTCGTGGTCGCCGAGGAAAAAATGATTTTCCGATGTTAAAATGGCGGACAATTAATTACAAAATGAAGGCTCCGCCTGCTCGACGCGAACCCCGCGAAATTGTATTGGAAAGCAGACGGGAAAGCGACAGGACGAGGGGGGAAGAGGAAGAAGGGGGGGGGAGAGAGGGAGATACGTTCATACGTAGATAGTATATGCACTGTGTGTTGCCTATCCGCCATGGGTATTGGATTGGATTGGATCGCCGCGTCAGCAATACAAACACTCGAAGCCTCGATGTGGGTCGGCCTCTCCCGTTCCTGTTTCAAACTGAAATTACACTTTCCCGACCGACCCCGTCGTTCCCCGAAACCCCCCTCAACTATCTAGCCCCATAATTTCCCTTCTCGTTGTCGTTTTTCGTTCGTCGTATCAACAGCGTCGAAGATTTTGCCAAAGTTTTCCGCTAAAACCGAATCTATCGTTCGCAGTTCCCATAGAAAAGCAACTTTCAACTAAAAGTCCGTTGGCTACGATTTTACGCTCTAGCACTCTGAACTATAATCTTCCTTGCGACGAAGAGCCTTAAATATTTGATCTCTCGTGCAATGACAAGATTCGAGGTAAAATTCTGGAACTCCGACCCAACTAGTAAGGAAAATGGTGGATAACTGTTTGGCGAAATTTCGTATTCCGCTCTCTCGCTGTCTTCGACGAGTTCGATAGAGCGTATATAGTTTGAATATCGCGATTTTGCGCATCGCGAAAGATATTGACGGAATCTTGATTGCAGGTGACGCGGCGTGTAAACCGGAGAGACGATTTTCGCAGGCGACGAATCAGAGGCGACCGGTTACCCGGCGTTTCCGTTCGAAGAATTAGAAATTAAAGGCGTGCCAGTGAATTCGAGGCGCGTATAAATTTTCTCTCCGGCGGATGAAAGTGAAAAAGACTTGTACGGCCGCGGCACGGAAATCGAAACCCTTTAGCCTCCGCTTTCCTCTAGAGGCGAGACCAACCGACTAACTCGAATGAAAAGGCACCAGTGCTGGTAAGAGACACTTCGTACACGCTCCTGCTGGCGTGTATCGGAGCACGAAAAAAAAAAAAAGAGAGAAAGAAAGAAAGAAGAAGAGAAAGAAAAAAAGATAGAGAAAGAGCGAGAAGACGGACGAAGAGGAAGCAGAAGACGCTTATTTAGCTTTAGCTTACCTTCTACTTACACGTGCTATACAATGTTTACCTACACCCACCTAACCCAACTGCTTGAGAGGAATAATGTTTGCGTAAGAAGAACGGATAGCGATTTCGATATTTAAAAAGAAAAAGGGAAAACGGGACGGTCAAGGTTGGCGTATTGGCAACTTTCGAATCAGGATAGATCTCGAAGGCATATGATAAATAGAATTTGGAATGTAAGAAAGTTACTGAATAGCAAGTGAAACCTGAAATACCGTGTATTACCAATACCGATGCAAGTATCGAATGGTAAACTACAAGAATCTTTTTTCGAATCGAAGGCTCAAGTGCAACGTCGAGAGATCGACGGCTCGGTCTACGGCGAGCCAAATTTAACAGGGATAATAGCAAGTTATATCTCCTCTAATT
This sequence comes from Bombus terrestris, assembly GCF_910591885.1. Lineage (NCBI taxonomy): Eukaryota > Metazoa > Arthropoda > Insecta > Hymenoptera > Apidae > Bombus > Bombus terrestris. The sequence goes on from NC_063273.1 coordinate 1,314,326, forward strand.
AACAACGTATCCGACGATCAGCTCCATCGGAATCTCTAACGAGCATCAAGAACTCGCGTCTCCGCGTAACGTCATCTCCGGCCTCCGAACAACGGAGTCTCGACATCAAAGTGGTCACAATTTCGGCGCTCCTCCGTCACTTGTCTCGAGACATCTCGCAAGAGAGAAGGGTACAACAAAGTAAAAAACAGAGGGAAAGAGAAGGAGGAAGGTGGGAGATGTTCCATCCGAATGTGGCGCAACTACCTGACGACAAGAACAATGAGGGAGTAAAGAGCGTGCGTTCCCCATCGTGGCTGGTAGCCGTGTACAAGATGGCGCCAGGCAGGCCAGAGTACCACTCGGGCGATTTCCGGTGGCTTTGTTCCGCGTACCACTCGTACACGGGGTGTATTCGATGAAACTCGAGGCTTAAAGGCGCGTTTTTCAGCCACGCTACCAGCTTACGTGCGTGCGCGCGAGATATAAAGAGGTTTTTCTTCTATGAAGCCAGTTAGCCAACGAACCGGTAATTCCTCCGACCGCCTTCTTCCTTCTTCTCTTTTTCCGTATATGGTCCTCTCCGTTGCCTCCTTCAGCTTCCTCTTTTCTCGCCGGTACCTCTCTCGCGTGCTGGCGATTTCAACTTCTCCTCCTCCTCCTCCTCCTCCTCCTCCTCCTTCTTCTTCTTCTTCTTCTCCGTCCTTCTCCTTCCTCTTTTCCGTTCTTTCGTCGTGGTTCTTCCCTTTCTTCTTCCGCCCTTTGCCGTTTGCACGCATTCATTCTCGCCTTTGCCAGAGCCGTGGAAAAGAAGAAACGAGCCGGGTGCAACTCAAGATTTCCCCTACCCCACGCCCCCTGGCCTTCTACCCTCTTCCTCTTTTTCTCTTAGCGTTTTCCTGTTCCTCTTTTTTAGTCGTCGGTAATGGAGGCCCTCGAACGCCGGCCCTTCTAGCGCCTCGACGAGCCTGCCTGCCTGCCTGCCTGCCTCGACGAAACGAAACGAAACGAAACGAGAAAGGAGACACGTTTACCCCTTCCCCCTTCTGCGGACGACTTTTACTTTCTTCCTCTCTTCGTGGTTCAACTCCGTTTCCCTGTTTCCGTCGACCGCGGTGATTCGCACGAGAGGAAAATATGTACAACCTTCTCCTCTCTCTTTCGCTGGGCAAACCAGCTACCGTCGTTCCTCGTTCACCCATCCACGTATAGCTCTTTTTAAGGTTAATTTGTGTATCAAAGTTATCGTGTCGTATATCGTTTTATAGCCATTAGGGAATTTCTCGATATTTTAGAAGATAATTTCAGAATTATTCTATCCAGAATTGCTAAACCTTTTGCAAATCGAACTGATCAACTTTACTCTTTTTGTTATTATCGAAATTAGTAAGTTTCAAGATAAATTAAAAAAGAAAAAATAATGTTCGTAACATCGTTCCTTGTAACTTTCGAATTTGTGGAGTAGATCGATGTAACTTCCGAAGGACTCGATTCATTTATCGATAGCCATGCGTTGTATCGTACAATACTCGTTAATCGTCGGAATTTTTGATATTTTACGAAATAGTCGTAGGATTTTACGATTATCGAAATTCACATTGACGAAATCTGCATCGCGATTTGGAACGTTTTATAGCGCGTCAATCGATGATTATCGGAATCCGCGTCGCATCGTTGGACGTTTGCCAATGCATTCACGGCCCGTCGATTGTTATCGAAATCCACGTTGAGATTTCGGCCGATTTATCCCGTGATCGTCGCCTCGTAATTATTACTAAAATTCCCAACGAGATTTTCGACGTACCGCGGTTTTCTAATTATCGTTCGAACGCGCATCGAATATTTACAAGCCCACGCCCGATCGATGCAAACATTTTTAGGAATGCGAGATTCCGAATATTTTGCAATTCTCATAATCAACCTTTATATCGTGCCTTTTCGAAATTTCAAAGTTCCGTCGTGATTGATTATTTATCGCGAATTGATAATCGTCAACCGCGAACAAAAAGAGACGGAAGACGGAAACGTAACGCGCATAAGGAGAAAAGTTGGACCTGCGAGCAACCGCGTTTCGTTCTCCGGATATTTCAGCTTCGGTCGAGGCGACCGTAGAACCCGTAGGGGGTTGCGGGGAAACGGTGGGGGTACAGAGTCATGGGTAGGGGAAGGTACGCGCGGGAAGGTGGGACACAGCGGTCGGCGGGGAGGCTGAGGGGGAGGGGAAACGGAAAAGGGCGAAGATCGAAGAAGGACGGAGAGAAACACTTGACCCTGCCTGGCTGGTTGCCGCACAGCCGATGCTGTGCCAGCAAACCCCACCGTGCAACGTGCGTTAATAAACGCAACGACGGTGTGTTGGTCCCTCGTCTATGTGCTCCTCCCGACCCTCGACCCTTTCTCTTTCCAGCTCTCCGCAAATCTAACCCACGTACCTTGTCTATCCTCGTCCGCTTCGCGCGATGCACGCCCACCGTGGTGAATGAGCTCGCTCGGTTCGCGCATGCGCACCGGCAAGCAGCGGTACACAGGCACGCGTGTGTGGCGCCACGCAGCGGGCGCACACGTACGAACAAGGGGGAGGTAAAGATGAGGTAGGGATCGGTCGCGCGCAAGTAACGTGTTGACTCTCGCGATCGCGTAGCTCCTAATTTATTTACAATTTCGCAAAGGGGGAACCGGATTGATTCGAGTCCCATCCACAGGCGAGATCCAATACCAAGCTGCGGAGTAGCCACCGATTCAGGCTCCACCGTAATTCGCCGGCCGTTTAATTGCGCGCTGGCTTAGACGACGATTGCATCGTTCGATCGTGATTAACGGACGTTTTGTACGTGCTTCCTGGTACTGTGGATTATATCTTTGACTACATATTTCGAAAAGTTTGAATTGCTATGTTTCGCTAAATTCTATCGAAAGTTGGAGAACGTACGAAACAGGTAATAACCAGATCGTAAAATTGATCAGGCGTTAAAGTTTACGGTAATTTCGGACGTATTGCAGCTCTAGGTCACGTGATTCTCAACCGAACGGTATCTCAATTCGCAACTATTCCATCGTCCGTACTATACTCGACTTATTCGACGAGATCTAATCCGATTGAGAAATTTGACATATCAATTTACAAACGACTATCGCAGCATGAGATTCGAAATACGTATCTACTCCTATAGAATGCGTACGGTGTCTAAGTATATGTTTCTAAGGCGCTCATAACTGTTCGTAACTAGAGATTTTTTCCGATAGCTAAAAATAATAATCAAACGCCAACAATCGATCCTAATCCTCTTTCGTCGGAAAGAAACAAAGCTTAAAGCGGTTGTTAACGGTGGAGGAGATGAGCTCAGCGTTAATAGGGTAAGCCGAAATGCAAGAGTCGCGTGACATTTCGCGAGGTCCCGTGGCTGAGCATCGGCCAAGAAAATATCCCTACTTGCAAGAACGGTGTATCCGAGCGTGACAGAGATGACGTTATAAGACGAAATACCAGAGAGAAGGAGAAAGAAGTATGCAGAAGCACTCGTGTCAGAGGCGACCAATAAATTTATCGAGCGGGTGTTGGCATGGAGACTGCCGGACAGAGCTCGGTTGGATGGCCCAGAGGGCGATGAGAGGGCACTCGAGAATCCTCCAGGAGCCCGTCACGGGGAAATTGGAGGCAGCCACGGCGGCGGCCACGAGGAGGAACACAGAAAGGAGAGAGAGAGAGAGAGAGAGAGAGAGAGAGAGAGGAGGTGGAGGGTGAGAGCGTGTACTCTCGGAGGAACGACGGAGACAGAGGTTGAAACGAAGAAGGAGAAGCTCCGAACCGGAGAAGAGGGGGCTGAGGTATCGATTTCTCGCGGTGATCCAATCAACGATGGTGCCTTATCTGACGCCTTTGCCACCCGCTTTAACACATCGGTGTCTCTGATAAGAAAAAAGAAATTTCACCCAATCGTTCTTCTTCCTATTTTACTTATTTATCGATTAGGTACTATTAAATATCGATCTACGTAATCATATATAATATATATATATATATATACATATATAGTCTTATCAATAGTCATCAATTTGATGGAAGTTACTATAAAATCTTTTCAAATTAATTTTCAGATTAACAATGTCATATTTCAGGGAATGTATTCGTTCTTCAAATTAGAAATTATTTATACACCTAGTCAGAGACGCGACGAAATCAATACACGTTGGCGAAGCTGCAAGATACAGCCAATATTTAACGAGCCAACCAGTCAATCGCTGGCTTTCTTTAACCCACGGTGATCTTTAATTCATTAACGACATTAATTATTCATCGCCGATAACGACGACGGAATCGCTGATCGTCGTCCCTTCTCGATTACAAGCGGAGCAGACCTCGTCGTGTGCCACGTCTGCGAGAAGTTGCAACTGGAAAGACGGATCCTTTGTTATTTTCCCGGCTTCTCTTGGATAAATCGGTATAGCCGTGTCGGTACAATTGTAACGATGTTGGAAGGGGAACGAAACGGAGCGTTTTCACGTGGACGCTCGATGTGTACGGACTGGCTAATCCCTCTGACATTGTTCCAAAACAATACGATATCCGCCCCTAATTTGTACCGCCTTCCAACGGCCGCTCCTCTTTCGCGTTATACGTTGAACCGACCGGCTGACAGAGTCAATATTTTCGCTTTCTAGTCCTCCACGAAGGAGACGGTATATCGGCGGAACATTGACGGAACATTGGCGAACCACGAAGAAGAGAAGAAAAACGCGGATTTCTGCATAGCTGGCTCCGACGATGCTCGCACGATCTGCTTGCTCAGCCGTTTTGGATTAAGTCGCGTCTCGCGTGCACGTGAAACTTGCCGCTTCTGGAACATTTCTACTTTGATATCTTCTTGAAAGGATCGGTATCGTTAATTATGTGCGATGCTTCTTGATAAAATTATTATAAATATTTGTAAAACGCTTGGTGCAACGTCGTAACGGTATCGTATCATTTCGAGCGTATTCTCCAGGAGAGTATTGTTTCCGGATAGCTCGAAGAGACAGGGTCTACCGCGAGAAACAAGCAGTGAAAATCGCATTGACGATGAAAGTAGCAGAGAGGAGCCACGGTGAGAGTGTTTGAATCGCACTCGCGGGACCTATGTCGGTCCAACTGGTTCTACGTTTGATTTCAGGGAGGCAAGAGGGAGTCGGGGTAAAAAACGAGAAGGCGAAAGAGAGAGAGAGAGAGAGAGAGAGAGGGAGAGAGAGGGAGAGAGGAAACGAAAGCAGAGGAGCGAAAGAGTAGTGCGCTCGGCGTTGTAGGACTCTCCGCTGGAGAGCTCTCCCTCTCTCTCGCCCGCTTAAAGCCCTATCCACTACTCATTTATCAAATAAATCAACACAGCTACTTGTGCACCTGTGAAGAGATCCAGCCGCTACCCGAGCCGTCCAAAAGCCCGTTTCAATCCGTAAATCGATTTCTTCGCTTCACCGTGTAAGGCGTAAGGAATTGGCTTTAAGAAATCGATAGCGAGATCTGATTTGATAACGCGAACAAGTATTCTTTTTCGTTAAATAATTCTGAAACTACAAACGAATAGATAAAGGTTGTAAAGGTACGAAGGTTGCATATTAAACAATTTATATCGATTAAAGATCGTGGAGTCAAATTTCCAGGGTAATAAGAAAATATAACTTCCTTAAGAAACGTTAGTAGTAAACCGATAGCTGTTTCCGCGTCCTCCGTTTGCAGATCGAGCGAAAGTAAAGCCGGAAAGACGAAAGAAGAATGCGAATACAAGGGGGTAAGGTAACGGGAGAGCCGAAGGGAAAGAAAGAGAGAAGGAGGGCATAATCAAAGAGCTTCGAAAAATCAGGATGCACTTAGAAGCACGTACTCGGCCTATAGAGAGGCATTCAGTTATACTGGTGAGTTTGGAGTCAAAGCAAGGACCCTTGCCTCAGCTGGCGCATTACCTCCGCCGCTCTCGCGTCCTCTATGGCCGCGTTTACATCCACGCTACCTTTTCCTCCGAAAGCCACAGCCACCCTATTTACGATCGTAAGAGACAGCATCGACTCGACGATTAGGATGCGAGTCGAGTGTTGTCTCGATTTTTGGACGATCTTTGAACCATTTCATAGTTTCAAATTGCTATTTCTGCGATTGTCCTCGCGATGGGTGCACGAAATACGCAACGAAATAGAATCGATAGAGGAAATACGATTGAAAGTAGCGGTGAATGGTAGTAGTAGTAGCGAATAATAGTAGTAGTGAATAAATGAAACACGAAACGAAATAAAAATAGACATTTTCATACTTCGTTGATATTTCTACGCGATAGGAAATTAGAGGATCGACCAGAAAATGATTCACATTCGGAAACTTTAGTTCGATTGCATGCGACACGAGATCAAATTCAATCCCATGAACTCAAATACCGTTCACCAAGCATCTAACCACAAGTCGTTTAAAGGTCCTCGAATCTTTTACAAGACGTATCGGAAGACCATTAAGGTAACGCTCGTGAACAGAGACAGCAGAAGAAAAAACAATCACGCCCCTCGTGCCGTCGAAAAGTCGTCGAGAGAAGAGTCTGTTCCCGCTCGAGGATCGTGATTAGGTGATATCGAATCCTACACACTTGCTCGACGCGCGAGTATACCGAGGAGGTTCCAGGAGAACGAGGAGACAAGCAGAAAAGAAAGAGAAAGGATAGAGAGAGAAGGGAGGGAGGGACAGAGAGAAAAAGAAAGAGAGAGAGAGAGAGAGAGCTGTGGCGAGGGAGGAAGCGCACGAGTGCACAGGAGGTCGCGAGCTGAAGAGTTGCGGTAGAGACGCGGTGGATCCTGAAAAGCGAGAAGAGCGCTGAAAAGGTGGCTACTCGGCTTTGTAACGGAGTTAAGGAGACGAGAAAGAAGACGAACAGGGAGAGGAAGAGGTATAAACGTCGCAAGCGCAGAAACGTCACGAGAGGAAGTTAGGAAAGGAATGGGAGGAAGAAAGGAACGAAAAGAAGAGGGAAGAAGGACCTAAACTGATAGAAAAAAAGAGAGGAAAACAGTGCGTCGCGAAGAAGAGGAAGAGGAAGAGGAAGAGGATGGTCCTTGTGCAGCGAGGACCCCAGGATACCGGCAAGGAGTATCCTAGAACTGTCGAGGATGCTTCACTCCCATCGTCCTCTTCCTCGTGGCCCCCTTTGCGTCCCCGTATCTCTCCTCTTTTCCTCCGCCTGTCTTCCTTCCGTACTCCTCTCTCTCTCTCTCTCTCTCCTCCTTGTAAATACGCCCCTCCCGAGACCCATCAGGATCTCTACTCTTGCAAAGAGAAGCGTCGTCTCCTTCAAATGCTACACACTGAGAGGGATATCATCCCCTTCTTTCGTTCCCTTTCTCTCCTTTCTTTTTCTCCCTTTTTCCTTCCCATCTCGATCTTTCCTCCACTTTTTTTATTTCTTTATTTTATTTCCCTTCCTCTGCACTTTGAGTTTACTTCTTCTACCCCTCGTAACCTATCGTAAGGCATCCGTGTGTCTTCGTCGCCTCCGATCTCGGCAACCGCGTTGCGCGCCGCGAGACTTTCGTGCAGGTTGCGAAATCAAGAGCCCTTCGAGAGCTATGGAGTAGGCGGAGGAGAGCGTGGCCGTGCGAGAACAGCCAGGTTTCCTAGCGAAGGTGTCGTTTGAAACGATCAACCTCCGTCCTGTTTATAGACTCGTTTCCGATGCAGACGTCAAGATGGATAGATTTAAAATTTTGTAGTAACGTAACGATTGAACTTTTGTACCATCGTTTTGAGATTAATTGACAAAGACGCGAGATTGTCCAAACACGGAGAACCGAGGAAACGTAGTTTGATCGAGCAAACAGCGAAGAATATCCAAATTTTCGGCGGAACCGCGAAATTCGACGCGGTGGTCCGAGGAAATTCCAGAGAAGCCAGTTGAAGAGGATTCCACGGCCAGATCTGGACGGTCAGCACGGTCGCGAGTCCTCGAAACGTCGGTGAAATCGGATCCTTCGGGAGTGGCTGGTAGATGGGTCAACAAGTCGACACGTTCAGAAACGAGATCGTTCCCTAACCGAGAAGAACACGGCCACCGTACGTTCCGAAACCTGATACGTTCCGCAGGAATCAAAACGTGTCATGGATCCGGCCACTTAAGCCTGGAGAACCTTTTACACTTCCGATCCGAAATGAAAAGGAAGAAAGGGACCCGCTTCAAAAGCGCCTGCAATTCTTATTCTTCCTTCGATCTATTGACCGTCTACGATCTACTAGACCATGATCTATTGATTTCTACGGAGATCGCGTGTTTACACCTGTATATTATAAGGTTTGCGTAAAAGTGAAAGTCTTAAAGCTATTTGGTAACGAAAATTGTAACACCTACTTGATAAAATTAATTTTCAGCGAACGAGGAAACACCGGTACTTGGATGATATACAAATTGATTGATATCGTACGAATTCAAGTAATACGTTGGTCGAAATACAGGATGAAATTTGGAAAAGAACGATCATCGAGATTATACTTTAAAAAATGTTCGGTGACAATGACAACGAACAGGAATTACCGCATTAAAGATGTTTAAAAAGAGGCTGGGGAATCCTCTAGAAAACCGCACAATGTCTAAAAAACCGGTCAAGGCGCCTGCTAAAATCCGATTCGACGGATGATCTTCGCCGATGTCTACAGCAAGGTACAATAGAAGAAATCCAATAGGAAAGACAGAGAAGGGTAGTTTCTCCGTTCCTTCGGATTTAGAATCCGTTGTTCGCCGCGTTCGCGCGGAAATGAGGTGGAAAACCGCACCCTCGGGACCGACTCACCTTTTCTTTACGTTCTCGAGGATACTAACCGAGGATTTCACCGACGCCGCGGTTTCTTGATATTACAAACGCGCGTAGAGCGGGTTCTCGAGGCAACCGAGCGCGAAGAAACGGTGCCAAGGTAAAAAACGAGAGAAAGAGAGGGGAAGAGAAAGAGGAACGATGAAAAGCCCCGATTCCGGGACAGAGAAAAATATCGGCGAGTCGGCAGGCGAGGGAAAGGCGGGAGAGAAAAGCGGAAAACATTTTCATTCGTCGAATTCTCGACGTTGCAAACACGCCACGATTGATTTTCGTTTCTGTCGGTTAATCGCGCGACCCAGAAACGCGAATGTAATTTACATGGCGCGAAGAAAGGGAAGAAGTAAAAATGAGGGACGAACGAAGATGCGACAACGACGGTTGAACAGTCGCGAACCCGTCTTTCGAGGATCTTTGAACGACGATGAAGAGAATCGAACCTTTTATAAATTAGAATCAAGGCGTTCGTTGCGTAAACTGCGTTTTATATAAAAAAAATCTCTCCTCCGAGAGCGGACGAAGTGAACGTCTGAAAAACACTACTTAATTATATAACACAGCAAAGAAAGAGCAGTTAAAAACGATCACAAAAAATATGTATATGGAAAAACATTTAAAACGAAAACACTAGAAACTAAATGAAAAAAGCAATAAAAAGAGGATATGAAAAAGCAAGGAATGAAAGCAAAATCACCGTAGAAAGAAGGGTATTACGAAGCGTGTTTACACATATATTCAGAGAGTCGTCCAGCCTCTCTCTCTCTTTCTCTCTCCCTCTCTGCGTGCACATCCGTCGTATATAATCGTGCGTACGCAGGGAGGCAACAAGAACTCGTCGTCATTTCTGAATTAATCTCATTCGACTGCCCCCTTTATGCTCTCCTTCGCATCCTGCGAGGCGAAAGGCTCGTAGCCGCTTCGTGGCCTCAAGGTTAATTGGAACGAGAGCTAGAAAAGGAAAAGGACCGAATAGAAATCCCACGAGGAAGGCCACGCGAATTTTCTTACCAGATAGTGTCGCTTAAACGCACGTTCGACCGATGCACTTTCACTTCAAGGGTCAAAGTACAAGGTTGCTTCCCTTTTTCAAAACTTAAACAGCCTGTGCTCTATGTCTGACGACTGCTTTCAGATCTCGGATATACGTAAGTTCGTAGATATAGGTACGAGTAATTTACACGATTTAGTACGTTAGGATCTAGAAGTTGCTACTGGCTATTAACGGGAGGGTTATTAAGTATCTATCGTTCGTCGTTAATATGATTTTATTACTTTTAGGACGCAACGTAAAAACTACGAAAGAGAAATTGAACATTATGAATTCCAAGTGGAAGAAAAGATTAACTTTGATGAAAAAATTAAGGAGAAAAAGGTAAAGATTTTCTTCTCTAAAGCTACGTGCATTCGAGTTATTTCTGAGAGTAAAGAGAAGAAAATTAGAAGTTGGTGCACAGGTGTATCGATGATGATCCCTCGACGAAACAACGTATCTTTTCTTTGGCTGGCCGGAGAACCTAGGATATGCGCATCATTTACTCTTATTATGTGAAAGAGGCTCCTCCATTCAGGTGATCCGCCGAGATCCGAAAAAGAAAGGAAAATTCTCTCGCGGCCGTTCTTTTTCTTGCGAACGATAGAGGACCTTCGTCCCCGGTTAGCTCATGGGAACGTAATACGAGCAGACGTGTCGGTCCTCGACTCTTCAATTAGCCCCGCAAGTCAACGTAACGAGAATTTCAGGAAAAATAGATCTAACGCTGCGAAAATATCTCTTCCTCTTTCTTTCGCTCTAGATTGCTTTCTGTCGTGGTAAAATTATTTACTATAGTATCACGAGCCTCGGATTTTTTAGATATTTAATACAAATATGTATCGCAACAGAGACTAAGAAACAATGCTGCATATTACAAAAGAATATTCCGAATATATTCGGAATTTCGGATATTGTAAGGTACAATAACTAGAGAGAAAAATATTCTACCTCGTACGCAATTACGTTAGGAATTGCAAAAGTCAGAGACAGCAACGCAACAGGGAGCATTGCAGTGTCAGCATGAAATATTAAGTAGTATCGGACAGTTACGAATCGGACATTTCCCCGATTAAACGGGCAACTGATGGTCCGATAATATCGATCATATAAACGAATATGGGGTCGGTTTGGCTTTAAGTAAAAGACCAAACGAATCGACCCCTGCCTCCTCTACCTCGTAGTAACTATAGAGAGTCGAGGGCAGCCTTTCTATTAGCCACTAGAAATCGCACGTACCCTTCACAGGAACAAATCGAAACGGTACCATAGCTGCTGGCCCTCCTGGCTCTAATAGAGTTTCACGCTCGCCGAGAGAATTGCCTCGAGTCGGACGATCCTGCTGGACCAAAGCTGGTCAAGCGAAGAATTGATAATCAAAGCGATCCCAAACGCCCCTCCTGTGTCCCTTAACGATTTTGATTGCTCCGGTTGCATCGAACGATGAGGAAATTTTTTGTTTAATCCCTGATGCGTATAAACACTTATATAAATTTGATAATCTTCGATATAATTATGCGAATTTCTTTGTTAAATATATTCGAACATAAAAATCGTCGACGTTAAAAATAGCCAATTATCTGTGAAAATCTGAATAACGTGCTTGTTAAATACCAAGTATCGGCAATCTGTCCAACAGTCCCTATAAATTATCCTCGACGACCCCCGAAATCTTCGCCACAAAGGAAAAACACTCGCTCTTATCGTTCCCAATTTTACCCAAGAAACCACGTACTTCTCCACTTCTCCACGTACCTACTGCAATTTCCACCCCGCGGATCTCTGCGCGGACACCCGTGCTCTTCGAACTCTCGCGTCGCGGCAACAAGAGGATTTCTCTCATTGCTAATATTTTTTTTTCTTTTCTTTTTTTTTTTAGTATTTCAGTGTCAGCGAGCGAGAAAGAGTCGCGGTAAAGGACCTGCCCCCCTCCCCTCCTTTCACTTGTCTTCCCCTCTCATCCGTTAGCAAAGATAGGAAACAAGAAAAAAAGGAAAGAACGAACGAAGAGCGAGGAGAAAGAATGGAGACAGAGGGAAGGTAGAGCAAAGAAGGAGCAGAAAAGGGAAAAAGAAATCTGTATCTTTGACGAAACCGAAGAAGACTCGTCGTACGTGTCCTTAAGCGACTGCCAGGCTTCCACGCTAATGAGGCGCGGCGTAATTAGTGAGACTGTCTACTGGCTGGACCCTTGACGAGAGGGCGGATCCCTCTCGACGTCGAGTCGCTCTCTCATCCCACCCCTCCGGTTCGCCACTCCACGCATCCTCAACCCGTTTCACGATTTCTTACCGGTGGTGAAGAAGGAGTCGCGGCTCGCTGACACCTCGCGGATATTCACGACTTTTCACCCGTGCTCCTCCGCGAGCTAAAAAATAGCGCGATTAAATCTACCACTCTAGCCGGGCTTAATTCGCTTTTCTTCTGGCCTCGCGCATCCTGCACGCTTCGACCATGAAATTTTCTCATTTTTTTCTTCGTTATTCTTTTATAATTTCAGGCAAGATCGACGGCTGCAGATCGCTGTAAACATGCCGAAAAGCTTATTTAGTCCATTTCGACTGGACGTGAAGTATTAAGAATCGTTCGATTTTGAAAATTTTGACGCCTTCGCAACCGAACGCGTGACTCGATGTTTTAAGGTAAAGAGTTGAACGAGAAGTTTTCTTGCAATTACGATTATTAAATCAATAAAACGCTGAATGTCGTTCTTTTTTCTCTTCGGGCTCTTGTAAACGATCGAAAGTTGGGGAGTAGGGGCAAAATCGAGTCAATAAGATAATTGCAGCTTATTATCGAAATTACCATAGAAAGCCAAATTCGCAAGAAATCTTATTAAACTGGATAAGAGAGATAATTTATTGGACGTATAAATCTAGAGCGAGACGAAGAGAAAATTACCTGCGATTTCTCCGATAACAGGAAAACCGAGAAATAAGAAAAAACTAAATGAAGTTGGACGATCCTACAGAGAGATACGGTGTAGGTTGTCCATGCGGTTGCGAAGGGGGTGGGTTTTCGAAGGCGGGAAGGCCGATTTAGAGCACAATGCGGTTCAATGCCGAGGAAATTAGCCACGGCGCTGCCGGTGACGCCCGTCAGTCCCACACCATGGAAAACAGAGACCGTATCTGTCCCTGTTGCCGGGCTATGGGAGCACGAGCGTATCGTTATCCCCGTGGTTCGTACGAATTTTCGATCAACCACATACTCGACTCCACTCGCAGAATTCCTTGCTAAATTAGAGAAACTGATTCTTGTGTAAAGAATTATTTTTAATCGCTTGACAATATTTTCAAGCAGCTTAATAATTAAAATCCATCGTCGCGTGTATCCAAAAATGGAGGTGATCTTGAAATTTCTACGAATCCTCCAATTTTTATAGATATTCAATTTTACCAATCACACGAATCGAATCATTCCAGCCTTTTGCCTCCGTTTCCCAGGCACGGAAATAAATCTATCTACGATGAATTAGACGGAATGGTAAAAGATGTACTGGAAGAAGAAGAAGAAGAAAACCTTCTGATAATAAAACGCATATCTTTTTTTTTGCCTACTTCTTGCCTACTCTCTTTCTCTTTTTCTCTGTCTCCGTTGAGAGAAAGGAGCAGGCTTTGAAGTTTCAGTCCAAAGAGAGCCAGAGCGCGGGCATCATCGAGTGTCTGAAGAGATCGCGAGGACAAGTTCACCTATGCTCTCGAAGATGAATGGATCCTATAGTTAATGGCGGGGAGGCTGTATCGCAGGTAGTAGACATACGTGAAGAATGAATAGGCGAGGGTGAACGAGCATTTAGAGAAGAAGCCTCTGTTCCCTCATCCTCCTCCTCCTCCTCCTCCTCCTACTTCATCCTTCTGGATCGCTTTGTTCGACTCGTCTTCGAGATCGAAGTTTTTCCATGAAAAACACGTGTCCTCGTTACCGGTCCAACCCGTAATTACCGTCGAGTTGCTCGTAGTCGCTGACATATCAATTGTAAAGTCGCTAATGCTTGTCTGCTAATCGCCTCTCATCGTTTGCTTTTATCATCTTTTTTAAATTACGGTCAATTGTCGGAGATTGAACGAGCATGTTTTTAAGAGTAGATTATCGAGAATTTTCGAAAGTTTGATTATCAAAGGTCTGTTGGAAATACGTAGTTGAAACTTCGTTGAGACTTCGTTATTTACGGTAAACCATTTCCCATAAGATGGGAATAATAATAAATATTAAGAATAATTTCAAGATATTCGCGAGAAGGATATTCTAGGGAATGTTCGCGTGGGAGAAGATAAAGGGAAAGGAAGAAGGCGAATGAAAGAAGGAGGCTGGCCCGTTCCGCGCATCGCAGCGTCTAAACGTCTTTTTTCGAACCGTCCGTTTTACGGATCTGAAAACGACTAATGGATGGATAATGACGCGTAATGGATGCAGCGGACATTACAGGTAATATCTCGTGAAAGCGGCAGCCAGTTTCCGCGAGGGACAGAGAAAAGGCGGAGAGAAAGAGAGAAGCTCGTAAATAGACGCGGCACACCTCGCTACCGATGGATGGGACGCGGCCCACAGAGGCAATTTCCACCAGCGAATCGAGACCGAAGATGCGCCGTGAACGTTCATGCTTTCAGAAAATACGCGCTCTAATAGTTTCCTATGGTATGATATTTTAGTTGCTTTCGATGTATCTCGATCGTCTCGTGGTTAAAACTTACTCACTTTCGCGCAAGTAATCTTACGTGGAAATCGAGTAATAGGTAATAGTATTCGCCGCATTCGCATCGAGAAGATCACGATCATAGACATCTTGAACTTTCAGAAAACGCGAAAAACATACGCAACAGCTGTATCATCGTCATCGTGATAAGAAATCGTCGTTTTATCTGTCCCTGGTAAACCTTCGACGAAGAGGATCCTGCCACGATTCGCTTGCGTCGATTCGCGAGGAACGTTCGAAAGGAATTCTATGCAACACCGTTAGGATAGCTGGTGGTAGCGAGCAGCACGATTCCGGACGGTTCTTCTTGGTCTTGCGCCCGGTGTCTGCGCGATTCGAGGCTCTGCTACCGCTGGCTGCACGAGTGTTTGCAGTCCACTCGAAACCAGTCCCGAACGAGCTGACGCGCGCGCGCGCGACAGAGACACAGAGACGCGGAGAGACGCGGAGAGACGAGGAGAGACGAGGAGAGACGAGGAGAGACGAGGATGGAATAGAGACAGACGGACAAAGCCGTAGAGAGTAGTAGACGCTATGGCATCGAGGCAGGAGGCCAAGAACGAAGCTTAATTTGTCTAACGAGGGGCCTCTGCACCTGTCATCTGGACGAAGATATGGACGAACGAACGTAGACCAACCCTCTCCTCCTCCTTCCCCTTCGTCTCCTACTCCTCCTTTCAGTTTCATCCCCTAGGAAGCGTTTGCTTGCTTGCTTGCTTGCTTGCTTGCTTGCTGCTACTTGGTCGGCTGGCTGACTCGCTTTACTTTAGCCGCTCGCTCGACTTGCTCGTTCCATAACGTGTGCTTGACCCATGGTACTAGGAAGATTCGTGAAATACGATTGTAAACGAGCCGCGGCATTTTGTACACCTTCCTGTAATAGCCTCTCTGTAATAGTTCGATAGATCGTAACAAAATACGATATTTTGTTTCGAGAGACCGTTGTTTCAAATTTTCTATCTTGTCGAGTCTCCTCGAGACGTTATCCAAACAACGTTGATCTCTCCGTATCCATACCGTGAAAGTTTCCTGCTTCGTCATCCTTTCATCATCTTGGAACAAATGTCAATTTCAGGTAGACGATGCCAAAATGTATTCGGTGCAGAAATTAAACGCATTAACGAGAACGTTAGAATTCTTGCATACGTGGACGGTGAATGCGACTTCCTGGACGAAGGGTCCCCGTTCGACCAGGTCACGCGTGTGCCTGGCGTTTACACCCCTCGGTAAATCAATCACACACCGTGTAACAACGTTTTGTTTTTACGGTCACGCGCGGACTACTTCTTGTCGCGTGTGCACCCGTCAGATTACGCCTCCTGCTCCTGTCATCGTCCAACGATCGTAATTCATCTTCCCAGAATCGGTATAAGCTCTCGTTATTCGCGAACAATTCTTCTCGCGGCTTGTTTCAATTACAAAAATTTGTAATCTTTTTATTTGAAGATTTCCGCGACAAGAAAGATTAATAAACTTTCATCCAGTAAATTTCTATCGAAGAAAACAGCGTGTATGCGACTCTATACCGTGAGAGATACACGCGTGTTTGCTTTTTATTATTTCGCATAATACCATTCGAAGGAAATTTCGAAATCGCGCACAAAACGCGTGAAAATCATCGGACCGTCTGTGCATTGACGAAACGCGGATCGAGACACAGATGCACGGCCAGCCCGTTAGAGCTCGCGTAGTCGACGAGTCGTTTCCTCGGGCTGTTGTACCGCTACAGGCCACGGGAGGAACTTGGACGTCGACAACGAGACGCGATAACGAATCGCTGGTACAAAGTAATAGTCGTTTGTTCGGCTTTGTAATCTCAGCCAGACAGATCGACCTGCCTGGGGAGAGAATGGACGATTCGTGAAAAGCCGGGGGCAGGTTTGCAACGACGGTGATAGCAGGCGATGATGGTGGAACATCCACTAATTGGATAATTACAGAGTGCGCCGCGTTTGTTTTATAATTGGGGGAAAACCGTGGAACCGTTGGTTCCACCTCGACGTGCCAAACAACGAAACGGCCGAAGTCACGCTCTACGTGACGAACTACCCTCGAAGCTAATCCGGGACCGAAGCCCCTCGGCTTCGCAAACCCCTTACACGCTCGTGCCCCCGCCTCTGACCCCCGATTTCCCATCCTCGCGCCCCTCTTCGCCCACCTTTCTTCTCTCTTTCTATTCTACGCGCAGCCAAGGAGCAACTAACTCGAAGCAAACGGAGAATCAATTCTCCTGGCCGTCTCGCTAGTCTGTCAGCTGGATTTTAGATGGAAAAATCTTGCGTGGCTACGAAGTCAAAGGTCGTTAACAACCGTCGATGGTCGACCCTTAATTGGGACGGCCCTAATCGGTTCCCAATTTTCGGGGACAGTTCTCGGTGACTTTAACGAGTTTGATGTAGCCGGCATAGAGATGACGGTGAATCGAGGATGATGAGGACAGAACATGATTTCCCTCACCATCTATATAGAACGAAAAAAGCAAAGTACGACGAAGCAAGGATATAGGAATAGACGTTGGTTCTGTGGTTGGATTTAGCTATTCGTTTATTTGAAGAAAACACGTTGATGAACGTTAACTTTTGCTCAGCTGACGATTATTCGATTATAATCAGTTCCAAAGTCCAAATTATCAGATGAAAATTATTATGCGAGTCATATATTCCTATAATTCATCCTTATGAATAAAGTCCTTACTCGAGGTACTAGCTAATTTATCGCTTTGTTCGATTGTAATTGAAATGACATTGTGAAAGAAAAAAAACTCGTCGGATCGACGAACAAAAGACTTTCCTGAGACAATTTTAATCGATCGAATCGCATATAACACGAAACACGTACACGAATGACGAGATGGGGTGTCGCCGCGACTTCTGATAGGGCGCAGAAAACAATGAATACCAGCCGTACGTGGTTTTTATTCAACGGAGAATTGTGTTGTTGGTGAATCTGAAAGAGTCGCGTGCGCTTCAATTTGATTCTAATAAGCACGGTATTGTTTGAAAGATCAAGGGTTGTGACTCACATTGAGCATAGGACTTAACGCGCGGTGACCACTTTGTTTTCTAATATAAATCAGACTCGTGTTCCTTTCTACGTTATTTCTTAATTCTTAATTTGAATATCCTTTGAATATCAACAGATATCTCAATATCGATCGATTAATTGAATATATTTAAAATTGTAACTTACCGTGATGTGCTGGATATAGCGACTGTGGTATCGATACGGGATTGTATGGTGGTGGCACTCCATTGTGGTTCGTGTAATGTCTACGTACAAAAAGAAATACCTGTGTTTATACGTTCATGCTAAATTGATTAAATAGTACAAATACTATAAAGATCTTATTGCAATCTACCTAAGTATTCTTCGACCTGCGTCGTTCAATGTAGCTACTTGTGTGGAAGGAGTGAAACCAATTTGCGGTTTCCAAGTGTTTCCAGTATTACGATTCATTTGATCAAAGTCTTGAGGTTTCAAAACTCTTGGTGGTTCTCTGACACCCTTCAACTTCCTCGCAGGGAAAATGAAACTACTACTATATTTTGGATCTCTGAATCTGGCACTATAACAGAAAAAAGATGAAAATTCTACTTCTGATTTAAGATGAAATAAGTATTTTTATTTTAAGATCTAGCGTATTTCATACGTACCAATATACTTTATTATTCCTGACTGGTAGACCGTTTATGGGTGAAGGTAAAGTAGCCCCGTCTCCGACGCAATCGTCTGCCAATAAAACTATACCTCGCATGTTGTCTATGCATATTTGAGTTTCCGCGTCGAATAGTACGTGATTCGTATAAAGTCCCTTTATAAAATTATAACCACTATTGCCAAGTCCTACGTATAGCCGGTTGTCTCCTTCAACGTTTCGTTTCTCTAAAAACATTAATATCGATATTAAATTATGAACTTTAAAGAGATCATATACTTAAATCTTATTATTTATTGAAATAGACGTACTTTCCGCTTCTGTTAAGCAATCGTAATAAGGCTCCAATGCCTTGAACAATCGTTTCTCATCCACAAAAGGAAGTAGAGCTATTCCTTGCCAGGCAAATTTTTTACCGTTTAAATCGATCTTAAAATCTTCCGGATAGAAGTCGATAATCGGCGACCTCTAATGCAAGTTAATATAAAAAATTTGATAAGTATCGGAAATTATATGTCATATAATTTACATATAACGAATTTCAACCTACTGGATCGATCATTAATTTTGCCCACGGCGCAGGGATATGTTTACTGCTAGCTGCTGGAAATACACCCATCAATTGCTCTAATGGACGGAACTAAAACATCCAAAACAAGGAAAATACAACATTCTTTGCGATGATTGATTCAATCTCAAAGTACTTACTGGTGTAGTTCCTTTCTCAAATTCGGTGGAAAGACCACCGATATTAATGAAATCGCTAGCGAATGGTGCGTAATGATACGGAAAATACCATTTCCACGAAGCACAACCCTGATAGTAATATCGTAAAACCCAACATAAACCGCGCACATACTGTAACGCTACGTTATTCCTGTATGTAATTAAATGATATTTATTACAATTCAGAATCTACGTAATATATTTCATCGTATCACTTATCTTACCTGAATGCTAAATTATCAGGAGACACGTCGAATTTCGATTCGTAATAACGATCTTTAAAGCCATCCTCCCACAATCTAACTTCATCGTGTACTTGATCGTCGTCCGAATCATCTTCGACTGGCTCTCTTCTACGTTTCGTTATTTGATTAGTTGAATTCTACAAACAATCGACATATTTACAAACAAACTATGTACGAATAAAAATAGAGATCTAGAACGTACCTCAGGACGCATCATACTTTCTAACATCTTCTGAGAACTTCTTGCACTTGTATGATAATTTTGACCACGAACGCGCATCTCATAAGCTTCATAACGTGCATTTTGTACTGGGCTCACATGTTCGCCAATACGCTGTAATAAAAATATATGTATTAAACGGTACTATTAAGATAAATCTTTACTAACTGTAAGTTAAAGCATACAGTTGGTGCAAATTGTCCCATAGGAATCCACTTTGGTTTTTTGTTACTGATTCCCAGCAATAGTTTCTTTTTATCTTTTTCACGTTGCTTGTAGGCTAATTCATTCTGTTGTCTTCTCTTGAAAATTTCGTCTTCCACTTCGCCCAGCTCAGACATTATAAGTTGAACTCTGTCTAAATTTACATCTCCACTATCTGTCAAAAATCCCTGTAATTAAGTGTCTTATTATTGAATGTTTCTTGCTTTGTTTACTGTACGTATGAACAGCTGATCAGATATTTTTCTCTTTAACATGTACTACGTACTCCTGTTTTATATACAGCTTTTTTATACAAATTAACGAGTCTATCAATTGCCCCTTCTCTAATCTCCAAAGATGGAAGATGCGGAAGAAAATCGTTTCCTACGAAGAAACACATGAACACCCAATCATCGATAACTCGCTCGAAATCGTATTTAAATGGTAGATTAGGCATTTGCAACTCTCTTTCTAAGTATTCTCTGAGGACATTTAACCGCACAAATATATACTGGCATTCAGATCCAAAAGTATCTGTTTCGTCTCCTTGATTAGCCTCTGCGCCTGTACAGTCCTGCATTTCATGTCCTAATTGACCACATATATCGCATGGTTTCGGCTTATTTGGCTTAAATTCTTCACGAATAATAGTAAAATTAGGTTCGTGTGTTGCAAGTCCTAACATAATTAAATCAGCATCGGCACCACATAAAACGTGTTGTGTGTTGGGATCATGATCCGGTTGTGCTGTTACATAAACAAAAATATTTTACACTTAATGTTCCATATAATACAATGATATTTTAATTATTTAATTGTTTACTTACCTCTTTGTTTGCGTATAAAATCCATTATTTTATGTTCTCCTTCACCTGGTACATTCGCATCGCTTAAAATTACTTTTATATTTCTCCAACCAGGATCATTGTTTAAACGATCGTGTATATAGTAATGCAAACACTTTGATAATCTTGCCATAAATGGCGTGCCCTGTAATTAAATTATATCCAAAAATTATTCTTCACATATGAGATTTAATATATCAAAAATATGTTATACAAACCGGCGTAATACAATTGCTATCGAAATGATCTTCTTTCGGTTTTTCTGGGGGCAAGGACACCCCTTTGAGAATTAATTCAGAACGTATTCTCTTTATTTCGTTAACTTTTTCAATTGTTTCTTTTGAAGCTCTAAATCGTCTTGATCTCTGTTGGTTCATTTTTGCTCTGGGTGCCTATAGATATAATTAACATGAATATAATAGTTATACACACGCAAATTCTTTAACAGTTTCATATAAACGCTTACAACTCCATCAATTGCCATGTAAAGTAACTTTCTTGGTCTCACAATACGAAATAAGCGATCAATGCATTCAAAAATAGCTTCCATCATTTCTTCCTCATTTTTTGGCGCTGGCCTATAAAGATATTATATGATGTTTGTTTAATCATCTTGTAAACTAATAATTACTATACCAAAAGTACTTACTTATCTTCTGGATGAGTACAAGGATGTATGATACCATTCATGTCAAGATACAAGTTGTCAAATTCTATTCCGTTTGGATTAGGATCTACCGAATTCACAGGTACCCGTACACCATTCGTAGTTATCGGCTATAAAGTCACAATAAAAATACAAGTTTTACATCTACTTTTGTTTATTATAAGGGGAATATTCTTCACAAAAATAGACAATCTAACCTACCTTCTGCTCGATACATTCTACTATTATAGAAGGATACTTCCGACTCAACCATCGAAAAAATGCTGGTACACCCATATTTTGGTATCGATCGTCGTGTTTCCGCACACGGCACACGTCTTTCTTTAATCGTTTTCCAAAAATTTGTATATAAATTAAACGAGCACAACTGTTTTCACTGTTCACCCATATTTAACCTATAACATAGATTTACGAAACCCTAAACTCTATCACTATATACATATGTACAATCCTCGCTTCATTCAATCTCGCAATACGTGCTGCCATCTTCGACAGTGTATATACGTCATAAAATTGACAACTTTAAATTGTAAATAATAATAAGAAAAAGGCATTAAAAATAAAGGGATTGGGGTTTGTATAGCATTTTAAATAAATTGGTCAATGCTGTATTTACAAATATAAATTTTTCTAAGAAAAAATGCTGACTGATTAATATGAAAATTAAATATGTAATTATTTTACTTTACCACTCCCTATATTTTAGCTCTTAAGATCGCTTTATATACCCGATAGTAAGTGTGAAAAAAAAACGTATACATATAATCGTAGGTAAATGAACATATTTTTTGTATCTTCCATTAGAAGTATATTCAATGTAAATAAATGTAATCATATTATCTACAAAAAAATATTCAATTTAATCTAATCGAAAATTATAGTTTCTTTATTTGCACGATTAGATAAACTTTAATTAGCATATGGCATAAATGTTCAAATAAGATGCTTATTTGCATAACTTACTAATCTTCATTTTACTAAATAAAAGACAATTATTTTTTTCAGCGCGTCATAAAACACGCAAAAAGGTTTTCTCAGTATGCAAGAAAAAAATATTTTACATGGACCGTCATTGCCTGATTTGGAATTCAAGAATATAACATTAGGACAATTGATATTAAATCAATTAAGTATTCGTGGTTCTTGGGTAGCGCAGGTAAATCACTTTTTATTACGTTAAAAATCATTTAGGAGTAATACATTTAGTTCATATTAACTGGAAATACAAATTTTTCAGATAAATGCTTATACAGGAAAATCACAAACTTTTAAAGATATTTTAGACATTAGTCGGAAATTGGCAATTGCCTTTAATAAAGAAGGGCTAAAAAAAGATGATCGAATAGCTATATGTAGTGAAAACAATCTAGAATTTTGTCCAGTTGTATGTGCTGCATTTTACTTGGGTATTACTGTCTGCCCATTAAATCCACTTTATACAGAAAGAGAATTAAAACATGCATTAAATATATCAAAACCAAAATACATTTTTGTATCAGCAATCGGAGCAAAGAACATATACAAAGTTATTCCTCAGCTATTCTGGCAACCAAAGCTTATAATGTTAACAGAATCCATAGATAGTAAATTACCAAGTATTAAGACTCTAACATCAAACATAATTATTGATAACAACCTCCATGCCTGTTCTGTAGATGTTAATGATCATGTGACAGTTATTTCATGCTCTAGTGGCACTACAGGATTGCCGAAAGGAGTAATGTTAACAGACAAAAACTTTTTGTCTGTGATAAAAAATCTTGCAGTTGCATCGCCTAATATTGTAAATACCAATACAACAGGTTTAGCTTTATTACCATTCTTCCATGTGTATTCATTTTCCGTGATGCTGGTAGCACTCCTTTTTGGAAATAAAAACGTGATTCTTCCACGTTTTGAAGAGAAACTATTCTTACATGCCATAGAAAAGTACAAAATCGAGCACATAACTGTTGTACCACCACTTATGGTGTTTTTAGCGAAACATCCTATTGTAGATAAATATAATTTATCTAGCATTAAAGAGATTTGGTGAGTTCAATTATTTAGCATATCCCACTAGGAAACAATGTTTTATTTTATCAAAAATCGAAAATTCGTATCTTTTACTTAATTAGGTGTGGTGCAGCACCTTTATCTGAGGAAATTGCAAAGATGGTTGTAAAGAGATTAAATATGCCAATAATAAAACAAGGATATGGATTAACAGAAACTACTTTGGCAGTGATAAATTCACCTGATAATAATACGAAATATACGAGTGTAGGAACGTTAGTACCAGGAGTATCAGGTAAAAACTAAAAAGTTATGTTTTACACATTTGTCTCTGATACCTTTTTTTGTAACATGTAGCTAAAGTAATACCAATTGATGGAGATGAATCAAGTAAACCCCTAGGACCAAACAATATAGGAGAATTATGTTTCAAAGGAGATATAATAATGAAAGGATACTGCGATAATGAACAAGCTACCGCGGCAACAATCGATAAAGATGGTTGGTTGCATTCAGGCGATGTAGGATATTACGATGAACAAGGCTATTTCTATATAGTAGATCGTATGAAAGAACTTATTAAATACAAAGGATTTCAAGTTCCACCAGCTGAATTAGAAGCAATATTATTAACTTGCCCTGAAATTAAAGACGCGGCGGTTATTGGACTACCGCATGAAGAAGCAGGCGAACTACCGGCTGCTTTTGTTGTTAAGCAAGAAGGATCTAATATAACAGCAGAAGATATTATTAAATTCGTAAATGGTAAATTTTTTAACTAACATGCTAATTTTTGAATTAGCTGTTTCATATCTAATTAATAGAAAATGTTTCAGAGCGTGTATCAAGCCATAAACGACTTCGAGGTGGTATTAAATTCATTGAAAGTATTCCACGAACTGCATCGGGAAAAATCCTACGACGAATCCTGCATGATACACTCAAATCAAAATTGTAAAAAATTGACAAAAAGAATGAGACATTACCAATTTAAATATATTCTTCCTTTATATTTACATTTGTTCCAAAAAGGTTTAAAAGATGCTGTAACTATAGATATTTAGTGAACTTGTATCAGAACATATTTTTAATTTACTTCTTACTAAAATTATAAAAAGTTTGAAGTGCAAAAAGAAAAAGGTTGAAATTTTCTATTCTAGCCATGTTCTCAGAATCTTTCAATATCCTATTTAAATATATATTAAAACATTTTCTATAAAGTTATAGGACACTACTGTCCTAATTTTTGTTTTATTTCATATGGTATGTGATTTAAATACCATTGATGAGTTTGACCAGGGGCAGTAGCTAACACACCTTTGTCATTTGAATATGCTGTTTCTGCATTATAGGAATACTGCTCTCCATAAAAGTCAGTTAGTGTGCCACCAACTGCGTAAAGAATAGCTTCAGGGGCACAAGTATCCCACCTTTTGCAACCTTTACTAGCAAACACATAAGCATGAGCCTTGCCTTCCATTAAAAGTATCACCTATTGAATAAATAACAATAATGAAGTTATCTAAGAAACAATACTTATATCATATATATAAAATACTACTAAATGACTAAAAAATAATAACTACACTAATTATATTACCTTATATCCTGCACCACCAACTCGTAAAACTTCATCAGGAGATAAAGCATTTATAGCTGCTTGAACATTGCTATCTGAATGTGAACTGAAAGAATGTAACATGTTTGTAATTTTCTGTTTAAAACAACAGCAACCTTAACCATTTTAAAATCCAATTATACCTTGTAGTTGTAATTATTCTTTTTCCTTCTGGTGGAGGAGTTGGTGCAAACCCACCAAATCCCACACCATTAATACCCCAGAGAGTACGTCCTAGTATTTCATTTTCTGTATTTTTATAATACGGCTGATGAATTATACCTCCAACTGCTCTATGTCCAACTGCCACTCCTACTAGTACTGTAACATGTTCCACAAGACCTTGTGCATACTCTGACGTCCCTAAAAATATTAGTTCAATTAAATATACATATTTGGCAAATAAACTATGATGACATAAGATGATTGAAATAAACAATATACATATATACCATCCAATGGATCTACCCAAATACACACATCTTTAGGATCAATATCTTCCAGATAGGCTGGTAACTTTAATTTTAGTACTTCTTGATCCACATCTGTTACAATCCAATCAGACGGTACCTCACAGTTTGATGCTCCTTCTTCACCAATAATGGTAATATTTGGAAATTGCTGGCTTAATGAAGCAATAATACACCTTTGAGCACAACGATCAGCTTCAGTTTGTAAATCATCCTTGCCTTTCTCTACTATATTTAGGCCTCCATGAGCCATAACATCTCTTATAATTTTACCTGCTCTTACTGTAGCAGTTATAGAAGAAGCCACTATTCGAGATAGTAAACAAGCACTTTGTGCCATTTTTCAACTGTTTTTCTTAATATTAATAGATATTCACACTTCTCTTCTTAAAAGAAACTGAATCTCTTATTGACAATGCTTCAAATATGTATTATACATATGATTGTGTCCAGTATCCTGATCACAAGCTATAAAAAAATTAAACAAAAAGCTTAGAAAGTAATGTCAACTCTCAAGGTTATATTGGGCAAAATACACATTAAATTCTTACCAAAGCTACACATTAATTCTTTAATATAGTAGCAGTAGAATTAAAAATAAAATTCTTCATACATATTTTTTTATACAACGGAAGCTTTAACATATGTATAAAGTGAAATATAATCTTTATTTCAATATTTACTTCTCCCTCCCCCCCCCCTATACTAATATTATAATATTTCGAAAAATTATTTCCACCAAAAATGTTTAATATATGTAGGTCATATTGTATATGATTTGTGAAAACAATCAACTAAAGACTTTTAGAACTATTTAGTTTCATTTATTTCAAATCGAAGTGTCAGAAATTTAAATATGCGTTGTAAGATAGAAATCATTTATTAAACCATTTCCTTTGTTTCATTGATAAATCCATTAATAAATTAGCACTAATTGCAGGTATATGTAATATAATTCTTCTAAATATGCCTACATATTATTATTTCCAAATTATAAAAAAATATAAACAACGAAAAATAATTTACTCGTGAAAAAAAAATAAATATCGAAAGGAAAGTTAGAGTACTTACAAATTCGTAATATCAGCTCAATTAAAACAGCAATGTACAATATTATAACAAAGCAGATAACTACCCGTATAATAACATTGTACAAACATTTAATTACGATATCAATCACAGCGGATACCTATAATTTTTCAATATTATTTTTCTTTAAGCATATCATAAAGATGTTATAAAAAATTAGTATCATTTTTTTAATATCACAGATTATTTTATACCAAAGCTATCAAAGTCTCGCGTTCTATCATTCAATCTACTCTTTATGTATATATACAGATTCTAGTATTAACAATATTGTTCAATTATAGCAAGAGAAAGAGAAAAATGACATTTCATAACTAGATTTTCAAAATAACAATCAAAAAATGTGATAAAGTGAGATTTCTTTTATACTTTCTGTTTGATTTCTATATCAAACTGTGATGTATGGGCTTAACCTCAAAAACGTCTTTCGCAATATAATAGCTATTGCTGTTCAAAGGAATAAAAACAATGTTATATCATAAATTAATAACATTATCGATTTCATGTACAGTACAAGTTAGGAAATTGCATAATAATGTCATTCACTCTTTGACAAGAAAGCGTATTTCATATTTAAGTTTTATGCAATTATCACAGTACAAAAACAACTCAAACTATTTACATACAGAAAATGATGAGATTAAAAATATTCCTCTAGCACTCTCCGAATATTTAAATGATATGAATCCAATATTTAGGAAGAAAGTTATAAAAGATTATTTGTCATTAAAAGTAAATAGGGCCGATCCATATTTAATAAATGATAATGTAAGCAATGAGTTTACCAGATTGATTAAAGATGATTTATTAGAAAATATGTGTTATGTGATTGAATTAAACCCTGGCTATGGTTTATTAACAAGAAGGTTGTTAGAAGCTGGTGTATCATTTATACATTTGTATGAAAGTCATGATGAATTTCATGACGAACTACAAAGTTTAAAAGCAATCTTTCCTAATCGAGTTAACATAACACAATTAAATCTTCTTAGGATGAGCAAAATGTCAGGTTTAAATAACTCATATGATATGCCTAATAAGCCTAATATACACTTATGTAAACTATATAATAATGTACCAAAAAGAGAATGGGAAGAAGAAAGTTGTATGCAAATAATTGGAACAGTAACTAAATCTATATTTATAAGACACTTAGTAATAAGTGTAATATTTCAAACAGGCTTCATGATGCACGGAAGACCAATTTTTTATCTTGCATTATCACCATCTATATGGAATGTCAGTACTGCTAGTTTAGACTTTTTCTTATATACATGTCAAAACAGTCTGTAACACTTTTACTTAAATGAAGTTTAAAAAACTTTTAGATTGCTATAATTGTTAATTTGTTACCTTTTCAGTATATTAAATGCGACGCTAAAAGAAGTTCAACTTTATATATTATGTTTAACATACTATTTAATGCTACAATGTTTGGAACATTAGATAGAAAAGGATTTCTACCATGGCAACAAATCAGAAAAGTAAAGACTAGAACGCTTACATTTGAGGATGATAATCAACTACTTTATGTTGTTAAATTAGAACCAAACTCTAATCTTTTATCATTATTTGGTGGAAGGGAACAACTGATATATTTTTGGCATTTTGTTCGATTTTGTTTCTATAGGCCATCATTGAGGATAATACCAACATTGGAGTGAGTATAACTGTATAGAAGTAACATTTATTCAGAATGTTTTTAAAATACATTAATATGTATATTATATTTACATTAATATGTATATGTATTACATTAATATGTATATTTGTATATTTTTATTAATACAAATGTTTTAGGAGAATAATACCAGGTTTTGGTGAAAGATTAATAGAACAAGATTACAATATATTTACTCAGTTTAAGGAATTGAATATTAATCAAATCATTGATCTTTATATGCAGTTTAAATCTTATCCAGGATTTAATGAAAGTTCCTTTTTAGCAAGTGGAAATAATATTAGAAGAATGTATGATCCATATATGCAAGCAGAATGAAGTTAATCAGTTATGAATGTGATGAAGCACTTAATAAACTTAAAATACAGAAAAATATGATGTTTTGAGTTAATAATTTTTATATTCAAAGTTCATACATTTTATCTGTATTAGAAAAAGAATATAGAATTGTACACTGAAAAGTAGTGGGAGTGAAACTTGAATTACCAGTAAATGCTTAATGTTGATTGGTCATTGATTTTAACTTTCTTATTGTATTTAACTATACTTGCCCTTGAAATTTTCATAGCTATAGTGTACTACAAAGTGTAAGCATTTTTACTTACTTTTTTTTATAATGGAGGTTTACTTGATTATGTCTATGTATTAAATAAAAAATTTAAATAATTTACGACTTTCAAGAAGGCCAAATACTTCTTCCAATTTTATATGAAGATCTTATTATATTATACATAAAAAATGAAGTGGATAGTTTTTGTTATAACATTAGTAATATGCAATTATATAATATCCTGTCAGGATATTGTATTTCCGAATAATGAAGAGATATCTCACGTGAGCGGCAATGCGGCGGTAATTATAATTAAGGGGCATAAGGAAGGAGACGACTAATCATATGATATAAGGAAAATCAGACAATGTTTTCCTTTTTGTTTTAGATAACAGAACGTATTCCAGTGGCTGCACCAAATATATGTCCCAAAGGCATGCTTCTTTATCCTGGAGCTGGAAGTAAAAGTACATGGGTATGCGATTGTAGGCCTAGATTTCTATATTTTCCATTGAATGATAGTTGTCACGAAGCATATAGACAAGGACCTTGTGCACCACAGAATTATGTTGTACTTCCTAAGGACGAAGTTATACCAAAATGTGTAAAAAATCCTTGCGTGGAAGATGGCTTAGTACAATATAATAATACATGTTATCCTCTAAGAACTAGAGGTGGTCCTTGTGCCCCTGATGGAGTAATAGGAGTGAATGAAACTACATTTGACTTAGAATGTGTGTCAACGGACATTGCACCATTTGTAATTATTGATTCACCTTTAAGAAAGTGCCCCGTGGGAAGCCGTAGGAATGCTCTTGGAATATGTAGAGTAATTTTGACCTAATATGTTTCTATTTAACAAATTTCTGTTTTTTTTAATAACATGGTATTTATTTGTTTGGCCTCTTTCATATAATAAATATCAATATATTATTACAATTCTGATATATTATGAGAATATATATAACATTTATATTTACAAAATATAGTTCTTACTACATTTATGTATGCTTATCTATAACATGGAACTCTTAATTTACATACATACGTTCATGGAATATAATCGTGTATGTCTATACTTACAAATATCACCAATTGTATATTACATGTTCTTTATGTAATATATATCTCAATAATATATTTTAATGTAATTTATATCATTTTTACATACTGTATATACAATTGGGCGGAAATATAATACACAATAAAAAAACTAAAATACTATCAGTTAAATTAAAGGTACTGAACCTAAATTCTAATTTAAAGCATAAATTGCAATTTTATACAGTCTTGATATGTATAAACGCAAAGATATAGCTAATAAATTATATCTTTTAAGTATAAGCCATATTCATTTCAACATTATAACTTCTTACTTCTGTAAATACAGTTTTTCAACTCCTTAATAGATTAAATAAATCATCTTGGAGCATATTAAATGTTTATGATTATATTGATTACAACAAAGTGTGCGTTTGGAAAACTGATTTCATAGAGTATAAATATTTCTCTGAAGAGTAAGAATAATAAAATAAAAAATACTACCATTTTAAGAATTTTAGACAATCAAAATTTTTAAGTTGATTCTTGAATTTCGTTACTTCTAGCAGCTTCTATTAATCTTTGTCTTTCTCTGTACATTGAAACCTTCATATTTTCTAATTGATGATATCGTAACAATTTTAGTACTGCGAATACTGACAGGCCAACCCAAATAGATAAACTGGTCCATGTACCAAATTGGACTGCAGCTAATTCAATATGAAAACCATTTGTGTCTATACCATCAGCTTTGTCAATGTCATTCCCAGCTGCCAATTCGCAAGATGGAAATCTTTTGGTCATACATTGACACCAAGTCATAAATCCAAGCGTAATAATAATTGCAGCGATTAAAGTGATTGTTGTAAGGAATATTGAACTAACAACATCTATGAATGCAGATAGGAAGGAACTGTCTTCTCCACGGTACATAAGCAGGGAAAGCCGATAAATTTGAACCGCAGATGTTAACAACAGCATCAAACCAACAAATATTGTGTAATTACAGTATGCTTGTGAGGCCCAATTTACTACAAACTGACCGTCTGATTCTTGCCAAGTTCCTGTTGAGAACAACAGACAATGTCCTCTGTAAACAAATGTTAATCAGTGCATAACATTCTAATAATATTTGTTATATCGAGACTCGGTTTTATTTAGAATGACAACTACCTAAATTCGTCTTCATGCAAACTCATTGGTATGATGATACAAAGTGATAAAACAAGAGCTACGACATATCCAGATATTTGACTAAGAAGTAAGATATTGGTTAATGCCATCTTTCAAATGACAAAAGAAAATTTCTTTGTTATCTGTAGGAACAGAAAATATAATCCTTAATTAATTTTTAGCAAATTATCAGACAATCCGAATGACAGATCAACCAATTTCCACATACCTGAACTTATTAGTAAATTATATACAGAAATTACTATGAACATAGACACATTCAGGCTAGTAAACATTTTAAAAATATCTTGCATCGATTACATTGACTTTTAAAAAACCATGATTAAACGATTAACATTCAAACGATATTTAAGAAGAGCGAATTGTTCGTTGAAGAAAAACAATTGTTTTGTTTGAAACATGAAAAATACATAACAAATAATTTAAACTGTTAAAGATAAGAATAAAGATATAAATGCTTCATACTTCGATTCGGTTTAAAGAGCAATTTGCATGTGCATTTAAAAAAGAAACACAATAAAAAGAATACATCTAGTCGTTTATCGTACGATCTTTTCTTCCAAAAAATCATATTCTTTCATACATATGCATTCAAACATTTATATAGTAATATTATAATAAAAATAATTTTCATCTATATCTTATACGTTTTAAAATTAACGATGAATAAAAGAATTTTCCCTTAAATATCTTTCAAAAAGTAACATTCAGAAAAGCATAGGATATAATTATTTAATTTCATTCCTTAACTTTTTGTATTATTTCATTCATTATAGGAAAATAGAAATGAAGATGCTCGCGTTCATAAAAAAAAAACGTGTAAAACAAAAAAGTTGCAAAAAACTATGAAAATAGTTGAACATGATAAAGTTTTTACATAAAATCTAGGAAGGAAAATATAAAACGAAAAATCCATCGATACAGGAAAGGGAAAGGAACATTGGAAAACAGAGGTATCGGTTCATCTCTCTCCATAGTCAGCTGATTTCAGTCAATGAGACACCAGTGTTTCATTTCATAGTGTTTGTCCGATAGATTGAATTCTATGTATGCGGGTGTGCGTGTGTGCATGCGTGTGTAGTTGCATCCAAAGGAAAATATTACGCAGCTAGAACCCCGTTATATCCGAATCACCGTATTATGTTAAGGATCATTGCACCAAAGTGGACACGTGTTGGAAAGATGGAATTCACGTGGATAAATTGCTATTCCTACACTGTGCCCGAATAACAGGCCTAATAACGAGACGCATGACGAGAGTTACTTTCGAAAATTCCATGTCTTTCATAGATTAGATTGTCAAACGTGGGTAGAAAATATGTCTTGGTTGGGATGCATTCCTTGGTCTCAAGGGATCAAGAAACGAGCTTGCAGGTATCTCCTACAACGATATCTGGGTCAATTTTTGGAGGAAAAATTGACATTGGATCAGCTCACTGTAGATCTGTACAATGGAACTGGTCGTGTAACCAATGTCAGCCTTGATGTACAGGTACTGTCATTTTCTTTGTTTTATGTTTCTTTGTTAGCTCTCAGCTAAAAATAAAGATAAGGCAATTACTTTAGGCCATGCGTGAAGTTATTTGTTTGCCCGTAATGACATTTAAAAGTGAGTAAAAAGATTTATAAATATGCATGTGAATTTTTTTTGTAACAGGCCCTTAACGAAATGGGAGAGCAACAACAACTTCCATTAGAATTTGTTGATGGTTTTGTATCAGAAATGTCTGTTAGCATACCATGGTCAGCTTTGCTTAGTGAAGCTAGTTATGTAGAAGTTACCAGTTTAAGATTAACCGTTCAGCCTAGACAGAGAGCAAAAACTGGAACTTCAATGTTTGAGTCTATGTGGAGCTCTATGACATCCAGCATGCAACTTGCACAAGAGTGCTTACAGGAAGATGCAAAAAGTGCTGGAAATTCACAGCCATTAGAAGGAGTTGAATTGTTTGCACAAACAATAGATTCAAGTAAGGATTTGCAAATGTTTCAGAAAAGTGGTGATGAGATGTTGTTAGAATATATATAATATTTATGTATTTCAGTTTTATGTAGAGTGAAAGTAAGATTTATAGATACCGTAATACGTTTGGAACATGTGCCACTAGATTCTTCAACAGGGGTTGCAATAGAAATGTGTATAAAAAATCTTGAATATTCGGATGAAGCAGGCTTAGATCCAAGCAGTACTTCATTAGACCCTAGTCAGTCAACAAAAGGATATGTTGTGTCAGCATTCACAACAAAAAGGTTTTATTTAGAAGGTGTGACGTTCCACACAGATGAATTTCCATCTCGAGCGAGAACTTTCTCTAGAAGCATTATAACAACAAGCAGAGGTTCTACACCAGATTCTAAAGTAACATTTTTTACTAGATCTAGCAAGAAATATATGTGACTGAACATTGTTTTAGGAAGTTTTTCTTTACAGAATTCAGATGGTCACTTCTCTTCTGCACAAATATCTCCTACTCAAAATATGCAAACTCCTCCAGAAGCAAATATTATTAATAATTTAAGCGAATCAAATCCTATAATGTTTGCTAAATTAGCAGGCAGACAGGAAATAAGATTAAAATTGAAGCAAGGAGAGGGTGTTTCAGGACCAAAGGTAAAACTTAATTATTAATTTGGTTTATTCGATATAAAAAAGAATAATAGCTTCAAATTATAATGTGTTTGGTATGAAATGAAAGAGAACTAATTACTTCAGGTAGAATTAGAAGTGACATTGGGATCCTTTACTTCATTTTTAAGTCCACGGCAAGTGCATGTCTTATTGGAATTGGCGCATGGACTTGCTTCTCCAGATTTAGAGGATGTTAGTAATGTTGCGCCAAGAGCGTGTACGGAAAAGCCTATGGCTGGTAGTGACTTTAATCGCGTCGAACGAGAACTTATTCATCAAATACATCCAACTCAAGGATTACGTTCTATGGTATACTATAAAAGTTGTAATAGTGCAATTTCAAAAAATTGGAAAGAATATATTATGTTTAAAAAAATTTTCTAACAGGATTTAAGGCATGCACAAGGATGGTCGACGGCATCTTTAGATGAGTCAGATAATAAAGACGAGTTTTTACCGATGCGGTTACCTGGTTCAACATCAATGAATGATTCGATCACAAGCAATAATATTAGCATGGACGGGAGTATATTATCTAGTAGCATTAGTTTAAAAAGTTCAGCAACAAATTTACCAAAGCAACAGAAACACAGGCATAGTGTGGATAATAGTCCATCTGCAGAAACATCTCATTTTCACGTAAGGGTATCTTCAATAGCTGTAATCCTACTGCACGAAGACATACTAACCACGTGCGTAGAAGGAGGTGGCTTAACGTGTTCCAGTATACGTCAGATGAAAAATTCGGCGGACGAATTTTTCAAACAATTAGGAATGTTCAGAGCTGGAGGATATGGAAACAAAGACTTTGATAAGGCATCAAAAGTACTCTTAGAAGCTTGCCATTTAAGTCATATTAGGTATCTAAAATTAGTATACGACAAATGAAATATGAAACCTCGAATTAAGTACTTTATTGCTTATTGTAGATTACTTGCTGCGCCGTTAGTAATTGAAGGGAGAGAAAAAAATGTTTCATGGTTCTCTGTAGTATCTGGGACACTAACTTTAGCTAGCTTAGAAATTGTAGAATGTTTAATTGATTCAAATAATTCTGGTGCAAACGTGACTCCACCAGCTGAATTTGTTGAACTGCTTACATTTCCAAAGGAGGATTCAACGAATTTTGGCTTCACTAATAAAACAGACTTTAAAATGAAATTTAAATATGTAGAGCATATTGAAAATATAGGATATGCTCAATTATTGAAATGTGCAGATCCACATACAACAATTGAGTAAGTATATATATGTTTGAAACATGTCAGTTTGACTTAATTTCATCACATTTTTCCGTTTAGTATCGAGTTGGAACCGTGCAAAAGTGAAGTGGATATAACTATTGTAGATAGGATATGTGCTCTACTTAATCCGCAACCTATTTGCGTTTGTAATACTGTATCTAGTAATAAGAATACTGTAAGTTACCAATTTGTATTATTACTATATTAATTTACTAAACTGTGCAGTTTCCATTATTTTCTTGCTATATAATTTTTAGAATCAACAAACTTTATTTTATCAAGCCATAGAGAGTCCCACTTTGTCAGACTTTGCTGCTATGATAAACGTATCTTCGTCGCAATGTACAATAAAATTAAGGTAATTTACATACACGTACACAGAAACAAAGATCCATTGAAATTATAAAGCATTTCATGTACAATAATTTAAAAATAGGTTTCCAATACCAGATTTGAGACCTTTGCACGATATGAATCGGGCACCATGGTGGAAGAGATCGGTGAGAACAGATTACATGATTTTGAAAATGACAGATGCACAAATTCATTCTCGCCCGCATTCAATTTTCTCGAAGAATCGCCCGCATTCTGTGAAAAAACATTTCGAAATTCAATTCCGAAAGTTACTGCTTTCGTATGCAGAAACGGAGACAGACGTTCCATTAAATATAGGCAAAGTTACAACTCATGAAAAAAATAATGTATCGTGTCAACAAGTTAACGAAGGATTTGATTGGGCTAGAATAGTTATTACAATCTATCCACAACGTTTAAGCGATCAGCTGGAAGATAGCTCTGAAGGAGAGCCAGATTCTAGTTTCGATGAGACTCTAGAAAATACGCCTAAACATCAGCCATCTCCGTTCAGTTCAAAGCGTGTTATTCATGAATCTGATACCCCTCATTCGAAACCCCCTACACAGGGCGACAAGAATGATTCAGAACAAAGGTTTGCGTGATGGTATTTTTTAATTTACGAAAGCATGACGCGACATATATCTGACTCTATGAATTCAACAGAGAGGGCGAAGAATTAATCATACCAGGAAGTCGAGAAGAGATGTTAGAGTTCATGGACGAAGGCATCCGTAGTTCCAGAATACAATTAGAAATTAACTTCCCGTGTGTTTCCGTCCAAATACCATCGAAACATCTGTATGAATTGCTATACAATAGATTCAATACTGATCTTTTTTTATGGAAACCATCGGCGCCAAGACCGAAGTATGGTACGCACATGGAAAATCACATAGGTCTCGATTTGGCATCTACCTTGTTGCAAGAATCTGTTTATCCTAGGTAACCAACATTGAAGGCAGATAATACAATTTTTATATATTCGATTAGAAAGATGTATAATTTTCTGTCTTAAGATTTAGCACGTGTAAAAGCAGGATTCAATATGATTCCGATTCGGACTCGGAGGAAGGGGGCATATTTTATTCTGTGGCCGACAAACATTACAGGCAGCATCAAAACAACATGTCGAGGAATGGTCAGAGTAATCTAGCACTAATTTTGAATATAGATCAAGGTCTTCTCTGTATGTATACTCCTGTACGTGACTCAATGCGCAACGTCATCCCTGGGCAACAAGGCGAATTAATAATTCGATTAGAAGATGCGACGATATTTTCGGTAACCGCGTACAAAGGAAATTCAAATCTGGGTTACGTTTGCGCCATGATAAGGGGGATGTCTTTGGATCATTGTGGATTAATGACGACCCCTTTGCAACCACCGTCACTGAGACCTATTAATAGCGACATTCCGCAACATTGTCAAAACACTATATATAAAAGCGGGCTAAACGAGAACGTAATGGGAACAAACAATAATGATGATATGGTGATGCTCGCTATTAGGATACAAGCTGCTCATCAAACGCACCGTATTAAAGTTCGTTTCTTTTTTCTTTTCTTCCTTTTTTCTTTTAAACTCCGAATAAAATTATCATTTTCATTAATCGATCGAATAATCATAAGTTGTTTTGAAATAGACTTTCAGAGTAGCGGTAGGCATTGCAAATGCTACATTAAGGCATAGAATGTGTAACACTGGCACATCGTGGTTTACACAGTTAACAGATTGTTTGGACGTAGCCGATCATCCTGTTGCTGGATATTCTCCACCAGGAATATTAACAGAATTACACTTGCATCTTTGGAATTGCATGGTCGATTACAGGTTCTTATTTTCATTGACTTAAGCAATATTCACTAAGCACAATAATGTAATAGGGAATTCACATGATTTCAGACCAATTCATCTGCCATTAAGGTCAATGGTAACTCTTGGTAATTTTAGCGTTTCCAGCAATATTGCTGCGCATACAAACACTTCGACATTACGTTTTATAGCAGAAGATATTGCCTTGTTCATATCTAACAAATTAGGGAAAGGTGTGGATCTTCGTCGGGATTATGTGTGCGTAATGGACGTAGGATTGTTTGAATTGTCGCTGAGATTAAACGATAAAATGTGCGGTGGTGCACCTAGAGTGGATTTAAGGGCAAGCAATAACATGTTGCATGTTCGGACTTGCTCAGATTCTGCACGTGCTCTTATTCAATTGTTAACTTATTTTGCCAATGATGGGGATCTTTTGCCGAACATGGAAACCGCCGAAAGTAGTATTACCGTACCGAGTTCTGGCGATGAAGAAAGTCTTCTAGGGAATGAGTGTATTAATACTCTTAGTAAGAGTCAAGTTGAACGTGTTAACAGTTTGATGAAAGAGGCAATGGAAGAAACAGTAAAAGGTAATATCAAGTGATATAAGAGGAAACATCCTATATCTATTATTTCGTAAGAATTATGTTACAGGAATACCTTCGAATACAGACGGTAATACGTTAGTGAATGAAAATCAGGTGGAAGTGTTTTTCTTTCCCGATGAGTCTCGTCCTGCTTCACAGACAGTACCTGAAATGTGTAAAAGTTCCGAGAAATGTACCAAAACAGAATGTAATATAGAAGCTGAGGATCCAAACGAAGATTTTTGTATATTAGGAGAAGAAGCGGGTACAGGAATTATGCCCAGGCATGGTGTTCCAGAAGTTCGTTGGCTTTGTCAAGAATCTTTAAGGATAATAGATAATCACTTCGCGGTTCCACTCGGTAAAACTGATCTACTTAAGGCGCCAAGACATTTTCCCGCTCCAATTTTAAGATATACCCTTTGTGAAATGACTCTGATCTGGCACATGTACGGAGGGAAAGATTTTGAAACTCTGCAACCGACAGCCAAGAAACAAGTCAGTATCAATGATATTATGGTTCGTCCTAACACGGCGCCTCAGGATAAGTATGCATCCTAATCATTAAATATTAACGTGACCGATTCATATGCATTGTACAATATATCATTTACGTTTATAGAACTAGGTCACTATGGTGGGATGGCGTAGCTTTCAATAAATCTAATTCGAACGAAGTACATTTTGGAAGTGTGCCAAATTCACCACGTGGAAAATGTAGAGAAACAACCGATTGGCAAGTAATGGGAGGTCCTGGCCGCCGTCATGATATTTTAATGGAACTTCAGTTGAATAAAGTGCGCTTTCAACACGAAGTTTATCCGGAAAACACGACAGAAGCAGCAAGACAAATATTATTGGTAAACGAGATAGAAATCAGAGACAGATTGGCATCCTCGCATATCAACAAGTTCTTGTATCAATATAGTAGTGAAGCAAAACCGAGGCAGTCTCACGCGAACATGTTTGCCATGAAAGCGGTGCATGTTAGACCAGACCCAAGATTAAGTGCTCAAGAATGTTGTTTAAAACTCAGTCTACTGCCGTTGCGATTAAATATCGACCAGGATAGCCTACTGTTCTTGATAGAATTTTTCAGCGAATTGGGTAACGGTTCGAAGCAAGCTCAAGAAAATTCTAGTGCACCTAACAATTCGCAATCGGCCCCAGTGTCCAAGCAAGGAACACCGACGCATCACCCACCGGTTATGAGCGTGAACGATTCCGCGCCTAATGCATCAACGCCAACGAATACATCACAAAACGATAGCATAGATCCGAACTTATTGATACTCTTGGAGGATGAATTGATGATCAAAGAAAACAATGTGAAGACGAAACCGACGTATGAAGTTCACGAAGATTGTCAACCAATATATTTTAGGTAATATTAATAAAATTATAAATAATATTGGAATAATAGTTATAGACTAATGTCCCTTTTTGATATATAATATTGAAACTTGATTTATTTGATTCATGTTAGGAGTGTGATATTTTCCCCTGAAGTCCTTGTTCGATTAGATTATCATGGAAAACGTGTAGACCTCACTCATGGGCCGTTAGCAGGGCTTCTAATGGGCCTGGCGCAGTTGAATTGCTCCGAATTAAGACTGAAAAGATTAACACATCGGCATGGACTTCTGGGATTCGATAAATTAGTAACGTTTTTACTTTCCGAATGGTTGCAAGATATAAAGAAGAATCAACTTCCAAGTTTACTTGGCGGTGTCGGTCCCATGCACTCATTAGTACAATTGTGTAAGTATATGTTCGTCGTATTGTAAATAAAATTCAGAATAATGTAATATATATTTAAGCACGATAATATGCTTGTTGCAGTTCAAGGAATAAGGGATTTGTTCTGGTTGCCTATCGAACAATACCAGAAAGATGGTAGGATATTTAGAGGATTACAACGAGGTGCAAACAGTTTCACGACGTCTACCGCAATGGCGGCGTTGGAATTGACTTCTAGGTTGATACACGCTATACAAAGTACAGCCGAGACTGCTTATGATATGGTGAGTCCTGGTCCAAGCGTGAGGCGTAAACACAAGGGACAGAAAGGACGCCGGAAAAGATATAGTCAGCCATTGGATATTCGAGAAGGGATGGCTAATGCGTATATGCTAGTAAAAGAGGTAAATTATTGTGGAATGATAAAATACCGGAGTATAAGATCGCTAATTTTATTTTTTAATTTCAGGGCTTAGGAGAAACGGCAAATCAATTAGTTCGTGTAGCTAGCGAAGAACACGAGCAAAAAGGAGTCTCTGGTGCTGTAGGAGGTGTGTTACGACAAATACCACCGACTGTTGTGAAGCCAATTATCTTAGCTACAGAAGCGACGAGCAACGTTTTAGGTGGTATGCAATCGCAATTAGTACCAGATGCCAGACGGGAGGCAGCTCAAAAGTGGCGGCAAGATTCAAATGACGCGAATTGAAGTTGCTCCTCGGAGCGATGGTATAATTCGATGTTTCGATCGACTTTCGTGTAACACATGAGAATCCATGACGTGAATGAATGAATAATGTTATAGGAGAGAAATGCGGTTGAAGTTCTTTTATCGAGATAAGAGGTATACAAAAGATGAACTCGATGATGAGTAGTAAATTGGCTCGATGGTACATATGGCATTATCAAATCTTTCTTTGGACCTAAATCGCATAAATTTTGAAGAACGGAAAGTCATTTTTTAAATGATATAACACATTTATAACTAATTATATGTTTCAGTTTCATTGCTCTTGTTACGTATTACGAAAAGATCGATCCAATTTGTTATATTTATAGTTTATAAATAAAATATATATACCATCGTGAGCATCGTTTTCATAGCTTGTATGTATTTTTGTTCTAATAACGCGTATGTTTTATACCAATGATATGTATGTGAAAAATTTCATTAATAAAATTATGACGCTTATTATTGCATGCCACTTTTTGCTCGAAATGTAATTTGTTCTTAAAATATAAATTCTAAATATCCAGGAAATCTTTGAATAATTATGCACATACATATTCAAATAGAATATAAGATTTATCTACTGCCGATATATCGTTGGTAACTGAAGTACATATATCCACCGTTTACGATCCTTTTTACAGATGTCATAACGAGAAATTCTTGTAAATATACGCCCCCTTGTATCGCAGAGAAAAACTACACACCACATACGATAAAAGGTCTATGCATTATCCGCGATTTTACTAATTTAATAAATGTTGACGCGTGTGTATTCTAATCGTAACACCTAACATATAGAACGCAACGAAAAGGTTACAACTGATACATCCATATTTTTAACAGTTGATTCGTGGCTCAAACATGCACGGAAGATGCTGCCGCCTATCGAGCATGCCAAAAATTACTGTATACTGTATATGTATAGAACACATTGTTTTCATAAGTTACCGTGGCAATAAACAATTCTTAAGGAACGGTTTGAATCATGACTACCTTAAATAACGATAACAAACTGAAGTTATAACTGTGAAGTTATTAACCTTACTTCTGCTCTAAATCATTTATTTATTATGAAATTACAAATGACCGAAGAAGTCGAACATCACGAAAGTCACGAAAGTCATGAAAGTTATGAAAGTGTATCAACTTATTCGGAAGAGGAAGATGATAAGTCGAAGAAAGAATCAACGTACGAAAGTCTTCTTGAAATAACGCGAGAGCACATACAGGAGGTGCAACAAGAATTATGTCTAATCAAACTGTGTTGGCCCGAAGTTGACCGCACGAAAGATCTCTACCTAAAAACACTTTCGAATAGTTATTGTAGTGTCAGCGATAAAGAGAAGCTGCTCGCGTGGTACGCCGAAAATTTTCGACAACAATTTCACGTGAAATATCCAAATCGAAAACCGCTATTGCTAGCATGCGAAAATGAATGCGGTGTGCAAGTAAGTAAATTATTAAATGTACGATGAAGTTCAGGATTCGAATGAAACAGCGGTCTATGAATGGTTCATTTTTATCATTCCTCGTTTGTGGTTGATAAACCCTAACACTAGACTAAAATATAAAATTTATTTTAAGGCACCAATCATTTTAGGGGAAATTATACATGTTGGAAAAAACGTATTGTCGTAAATTTATAAAATTTTTCAAAAATTACAGAATTGGTCGTTTTGACCATTCAGTTTTAATCATAATATACGTATTATTAAAGATATCATGCTGTATGGAAATTACGTAATTGGATCAAAGTTTGGATCATGGTGATGAATACGTTTTTATGAAAATGTCAGTTGTTTAAATAATTCTATTTTTATTTATATTTCATTTCGTTAAAATTAATCATTTTTTAAGTATTAAAATAAAGGTATTAATCGAGATTCGAACGTTAGTTTCGATTTATCGGTTCCTTCATCCTACGGTAGTTTTTTCAATATTAGGTTATTTATTCAAGACTCTCTTTCGCGTGATCGAAGATTTTTACCTCTTAAAAAACGCAGAGATCGTCCGTTGGAATAGTTACAAATCAATATACGTCGTTGGCGCGATCTCTCGAGCCGGCGCGTACTTGATTTTTAAATATTTCAAAATGGCGAACAATGGTAATGTACAGGGAATTAGTTTGCGTACTCTTTAACTCGATTTATCGTAATTAGCTGAAAAGATTCTCGAATGTTTATATATGTATAACATCATATATATTTACATTATACACTTTTTTCTGCACATTACAACACGTGTTTCGTTATTTCCCTTTATCTAAACAGTAAGTAACTTTTATACAAACGAAACGACGTTCATGAAAAATATGAATATTCAGTGCCAAAAAAGAAACGATCCGTCTGCGCAATCCATCTACAACGAGTTACTCTTTAAAACAAACTTAACTTGTATTCTCACGTTCAAGTATGTTCCAGTAAAGAAAGTTACATTTCTCGTTACTCACGACTACATAGCTTCCGGTACATATTTTCGGTAAAAAAAAGGATAAGTTAAAGAATTATGCGAATATTTTCTTGTTTCATTTGCTTTTTTTCCTGTATTCACTCGATGAATATTTGTTTCGACTCATTATTCTTCCGTATAAAGATTAAAACCTGTTATAAATAAAATTTATCAGCATCAAGAAATTTACTTTGAGTCGTTCAAGAGTGTTCTCTTCAAAGGTAACGAGGAATGTCATTCTCGATGTAGACTCTCTCTAGTTTCTCTCTCTATTATCAATGTTTTTTCTTATTCGTTTCTTCTTCATTTAACGTAAGTAATGGAAATACAATTGTGTAGTAGGAATTTTTCTAATACACTCGAAACTCCTTCTACAATCTAAATAATAAAAATAAATTTCGCTATACATTTATTTATATATGCTTTAAATGAACTACAATACATAGTATGCACTTTGCGTACAAGTGCATTGTCACAGTCTTATTTACACGTACCGTCATTCGACAGTACCTTCTTTACTTTGGTTTCCTATTGTGTGTTACTTTTATAGTTATACTTTGCTAACTGCAAGATTATTTCCCTTTAACGCACATCTAACGTTACGCGCGTCATGTGAACGCGATAGAAAGAACAATCGTTTCATCAGACGTTCATGTTCTCTATTCCAGAAAAACGTATCTAGGAGGAAAATTAAAAAGCAAACTTATAAATGCTTCACATGACGCATGGGAAATAAAAGAAAACAGAACAAAAATAAATACATGAAAAAAAAAATTGTTTTTTTTGGGGTGGAGTGGGGGAAATAATCTTGCTGCAATAAAGTAACACGTAGAGAAAAAAAAAGAAATTACAAAATAGGAAATGTTTTTATAGTTTAAATCGTTTCTCTTGCAGAAATTCGTGTCTACTACTATTAGACGAAGTACACTGCCATATCCAGAACTGTACACGTGGCAGGGGTGCGGAAAATTTGTCAGTGACTATGTCGAGTACGAGCCTCTGGACAAAGCACTCAATATGGTAAGTAATCAAAT
The DNA here is from genome assembly GCF_910591885.1 of Bombus terrestris. Lineage (NCBI taxonomy): Eukaryota > Metazoa > Arthropoda > Insecta > Hymenoptera > Apidae > Bombus > Bombus terrestris. The sequence continues at coordinate 1,357,626 of NC_063273.1, forward strand.
GTATTTTCGTGAAACACCTTACTTCGCAAAGTTCAGCGACAAAAGTCCTTAAATATATATGTATACTTTTATATATAATATATAATTTCTCACCGATATAACAAACATCTTTTTGCCACTTTTTTTTTTTTATTAGGATTTTTCCCATTTATTTTGCTTGGACCATTTAGTTTCGTGCGAGTCGCGTGCACACATTACGTTAAACCTTATTATTATGTATCATACGTAAATACGCGTTAACAGAACGAGAGGTAGAACTGTTTGGGATAAAAGCGCAGTCCACAATTAAATATCGCGTATACGAAGCTATTATTATTAGTTCTTTTTTTCCTCTTAGATGTATTCACGCAATAATTAGAATGTAACGGCAAAATTAAAATGTGTTCTCGACGGTAGATAACGCAGATTTGCGATCTTCATTCCCGACTTATGGCATGTATAACTATTGCATCGCTTATGATAATGTAACGGGGGATTTCGTAAAAAATGTTGAAAACGCAATATCGTCCATCGGTCGAGAAAGAATCTATGATCGATTTCTTTCCGTTTTTTCATTTGTATATGATCGTAAGGAAATTTTCCGTCGCGCGCACACGCACGCACTTACACTAACGAGTGATAAGTTTAATCGATAATTATACCTGTCTACGAACATTTTAATTTTTGTTATAATTACAACGGTTCATTTATGATTTTGGTATATCCTCTTATGTACAAGATTCTAATAAGAAAACTGTAGAATCATTACGATCCATTTTGATTCAGCCCGACTCCTATGTAAGGTATCTCGAAAAAAAAAAAAAAAAAAAAAAAACGAAAAATGGAACAGAAAAAAGCTCGAAAATATAGAACAAATGAAACGAAAAAAAATAAATGAACGTAATTCATCGAACATCAGAAGCGGGCTTGAGAAATACATGATCGTGTTTGATTCGTTTAAATTAAATTGACATAATAAGAAGTCCGTTGAACATGATAGAAGGCAAACACTGGTTTTCCCTCTTCATACTTCTTTTTTGCACACATCACACACACGCAGACGAATCGGAAACACGAGGTATACTAATCCTCGGGAATCGGCACGAACGAAAGGACAAGAAATAGAGAAAAGAACGAAAAAAAAAAAAAAATGAACGCGTCGTTTCAACAGAACGCGGAGAGTTTAACGACGACGACGACGACGACGACGGCGGCGACGACGGCGACGGCCACGACAAGGACGTCGACGTCGACGACGACGACGACGACGACGACGACGACGACGACGACGACGACGCATATAATAATATTCGGAGAGCAACACCGAGTAGTAGTCAGCTACTCCTGTACAGTACATTTTCTGTGTCTGTTTGCGTGTCTGTTTGTGTTTCTGTCCGATTCTACCTAACTTTTTTCCACCTCATGAGTCGCGCGACGATCGCTAACACACTCTTTCTTAATAATATACATTTAACATCACAGTTTGTATCTCTTCTCTCCTCACCTATTTTCTACTTTGTTTCAAACTAGACGACGACTTCTTTCTATATGCCTTCAGACTGTCCAATAGATATTTGAACTGTATAATCTGAAGTCTTGTAACCGACGGATCGGAGCATTTGTCCATCAACCACTTCAAGAACTTCTCGCCGTGTCGGATCGCTTCCTCGCTGTTGCTCGGCACGTCTTCGCCATTCATCTCGTGGTTATCCGTGGGGGCGGCGGCAGCGGCGGCGGCAGCGGCGGCGGCGGCGGCGGCGGCGGCGGCTGCAGACTCCTCCTCCATGTTCATGTTTCGTAACACGTTCTCACTGTTGTTACTACTAAGTACATTGTCGAGCATGGCCCTCGTCTTGCTGGGCGATTTCTTGGCGACCGGACTGGGTGCTGGCGGCGTTGACGTTATCAACGGGAAACTGCACTGTTTGTACCATTGCCAGAACCACGAACCATCCTGCTGATTGATGCTAGGATTAAAACTAGCCGACTGCTGACCGAGTAGCTGTTGCTGTTGCGTCAACCACAGCCACAATGCCTCGTCCACCTTCTTGTTGTTGCTACCGCTGCTCATGTTCCCGTCCTTCCTCGGTTTGCTGCTCGATCTTGGAATGCTATTGGTTTCGTTCGTTTTGCGGGGAGAAGCGGGTACCGGTGTAGATGGCGCTTCCGCGGCAGGTGGCAAACTCTTTCGTGTGCTGCACGATTTTGCGACCAATGAGTCCATTTGCGTCGGTGCGATCGCCGAGAGACTATGTCTCTTGTTACTATTAGTCAAATTATTCATGTTGGCGAGACATGCGTTTCCGGTGTTCTTTGTGTATTGAAGCCCGTTCTCGACGAGACCGACGGTGCTGCCGTGCGACAAAGCCGGCGACATACTCAACAAATTTTTGGCAAGTGTGCCAGTTGCGCCCGATAACAGTCCCAATTGTTGCAGAAGCAACGAACTATTTTCGGGTCTCATGCCGGCCATGCTGGTCATCAGTCCTACGTAATCGATCTTCGGTTTGTTATCCGGTTTACCATCCGAGTCGGTACAAACGTCACCCACGAACGACGTGCTAGCGCTGGTTACCGATGTCTGTTGATCTATTTTCGCCTTCTTCGCGCAAGGACCCTCGTCCTCGCTCGACAAATTTGCCGAGCCACCGGCCAAGTTAGCAGCTGTCACGTTCGCGCCGGAAGACGAAGCGGGCGAGTGGGCCTCGCTATCCGGCGTCGAAGAATTCCTTGCCATGCCCCTGATCTTGTGCTCGGATTTGCACCATCCGCGTAACGTCGACTCTGGTACACCGATATCGCGAGCAACCGATGCTTTGCTCTCTCCCTCGTGGACCCTCTGTATGGCGTCCATCTTCTCCGAAGCGGAAAGCGCTCTTAAGGGGCGTTTGCCCGGTCGCGCCGATTCACCTCTCATTCCGGTGAGGCGACTATCTTTCGCGCCTTCCCGGAAACGATCCTCGTAACCTCCGTCCTCCGTCGTCGTGACGCCTTCGCGTAGATCACTTGCAGATCTACTTTGGCTTTGCGATTTGTGCCGCGCGACTTATCGCCGATCTCCAACGGCTGATGAGTCGTCCTCGTAAACACCTGTAAACGTTAGAAAAAGAATCGATCAGTGTCAGTGTCTAAAGGTTTTTGCCGCATGCCACGCTTAGCTTAGATTTATCGAGCGCTTCCAAGAGAACGCATTGCAACCGAGGAATCGCGCCAACTCTATCCGAAATTACTTTACGAATTTGCTAAGAACAGAGGTTGATTTCACGAAATGAATAACGTCGAGGAGAGAAATGCATCGAGCGTGGTAATATCGATCGTCGAAGAAAATGTCGATGAGAAAGAGGTAGAAAGGGCGACGGAACAGGAGTTTCGGGAAATTCGAAAATGTCACGATGCTCGAGCGGAATTGGAGCGCGAAGAGCGATGACGGGTGTTTCGCGTTTGTCCTTGACGGCCGTCCTTTCGTCGAATCGTTGCGTCGAGTCTGTGTGTGTGAGTGTCTTTTTTTATTGGCACTGTCCCTTTCTCGCGAGTCGGTCGTCGGTGTATCTCTGTCGCTGGTTCGAGAGTTGCGAACGCACGCACAACAGCGAGCGGACAGAAGACAGAACTGAGAACAAAGAGGAGACACACTAAGCATTCGTACACCGTTTGCACGAAGGAGACGGAGAAGGAGGCGCACGATCGTCAGGGCTCGCGGACGACGAATATACACAATACACACATTCGACAAGAGAAAGAAGGATAGAAGGCGACAAAAAGAGAGCTAAACGAGACAAACGAACGCGCGACAACGAACGAGGGAAAGAAGACGGCGACGACGTGTCCGAAACGCACGCTTCGAAACGCGACGACGAAAACTGAACTAATCCGACTACTGCTACGGCTGCCCGGCACGACCTCTCTCAGAGACACGATATCGCGTGTATCTCTAGCTGCGTCTCTGTCTCGCACGAGTTCATCTTTCTCATTCCTACCACTTATTCCTCGTGGTACAGCAATAATATCGTTTCCCGCGCGGACTGCGGATTGGCTGATGTGGCCGCAAGCGAAGAACACCAGAACACCAAAGCAACGTGCACCGTTTTACTCGTACCAGCGCCGAGACGAGGACGTGTGTTTCAGATCGAGGGAACAAGAGAGAAAAGGGTATATATGGAACGAGAGAAACGAAGAGATGAAAAGACAGAGAGCAGGAGGCGGAGGACGACGACGAAGAGGTGGTCGACGACGGTGTACGTACGGGACCGAGTAGCGGAGAAGTGTGGCAAACGGAGCGAGGAAGAGAGAGAGAGAGAAAGAAAGAAAGAGAGAGAGAGAGAGAGAGAGAGAGAGTAGCGCTGCCACAAGCAAGGAGAAGGGAGGGCGGTAGACGAGGAGGGGAACCGCCCGACCGAGTTGTTTCATTCATAAAAAAGTTCTTTATTACTCTCTGTGAGCGCATGTGCTATTCCACGGAGGAGGACCTCCCCCGACCGGCGTAACCACGTTTACACACGGTATTATTTACTACTGCGCGAGATACGAATCGCTGCCACACGCCGTGGCAACGGTACGGCGTACGGATCTCTTCCGTATCGTTGCCCACTGCTATCGAGTTTTCTTTTCGGTTTCGTACTACGTTCTTTCGACATCGAGTATCGGTCATCGGTCAACGTCGTATCAGAAGCGTTATTCGTCGTCTATTATCGTCGCGATCGTCGTCTATTATCGTCGTGATCGTCGTCTATTACCGTCGTCACAGTTCAAAATCGTTGCAATTTCACAGGGGCTGATTCTTTCCGTATCGAAATCACCTTACTGACGCTTGTCGATTCGAAGGAGGCGATCGGTGAAGGACGGTACTCGCACACACCAGCACGCACGAGTTCGCGAAGCTCTCTCTTACTTTATCGAGCACGTCGCGCGCGTGTGTCCCCTGTCTCGCGGACAAGCAATTGGAATTCCTCGCGTGTCCACACGCAGGTCCGATATAGTTGGATGGCGCGATCTGGAACGTGAACGTCGATCGATCGCCTTCTCGCGCGTCACAAGACCGCTCGAGGCTTGCTGTGACGTTTCGTGACAACGCTCGGAGAGAACGGACCAGACACAAGATAAAAGAACAGGAGAGGAAAAACATGAAAAAAAGTTCGAACGGAGCCAGCACGTTTATAAACGCGAAAGAATCTTTCCCTCGATCTCTTCTTCGTCCCTTTGTGTTTGGTGTCGCTTTTTCCCCGTAACCGTAACCGAGAAATTCGCGCGAGCGCGTGAAAAAGATTTCGCAAAAAAGTTTCTTCTATTACGGAAGAGTGACATTCAGAAAAAGGGGAACAGAAAAAGAAACTTTCAACTTGGAACTAAAGTCGACGAATTTGGAAGCACTCCGTATAAATGGTGCCAAGCATGGCACGCCGGCACTGATCGATCTTCACTATTCACTTTTTCAATTCACTTTCTTCTCTTCACTCAGCGTCGATAGACGATAAAATTGTCGTAGCGATGGCCCGAAAAAATTTGAACAATTCTAGAATTGCGTTCCGTCGGCGCGTATGCCAGTATACCCGTAACGCGCGTTATTCGTTAAATCGGAAAAATCGGCAAAATCGGAAAAATCGGAAAAATCGGAAAAATCGGCAAGCACACTGGCGCGCTTTGCTTTTGATTTGAAACTATTCACCGATACGATGTATCTTGCCGCGTGCAAAATAATAAGTAATAGTCGCGTGCGAAAACTGTCACACCGACGATCCTCACCTGATGGTGGATCGACCTCGACTGAAGCACCGATGTGTGCGCGCCGCGTCGCGTAGCTCTTCTCTTGTCGACTACTGAACCTGTGTGGTGATCGTCACCGATCAGTTGTCCGTCCGGTTCCACTGCTCACAGTTAAATGTTTCGATGAATGTGCACACGGTACACTACAGCTACAGACCAAAGCGCACGATAGGGGTGGGGACGCGCGAAGCCGAGAACGCACGATGTTCTTGCAACGAATAGTGACGCTCTACTGCTGCGGTGGTCGTTGCCGGCTTTCCGTGGACTCGAGACGCCGTCTTCTGTTCCATCCCCCCCCTCTCTGTTACTCCCGCCCCACTACCCGGACTTCCCCTGACCGTGCGGCACCGCACCATTCGGCCCTTCCTCCTACCCCGTCCTTCATTCCCCTCCGCACTCCGTAAAACTCCGCCGCAGCCCAGCTTGCGCCTCGCCTTGCCTTGCCTTGCCTTGCCTTGTCTTGTCTTGTCTTGTCTTGCCTTGCCTTGCCTTACTATTGCCTTGCCATTGCCTTGCCTTGCCTTGCCTTGCCATGCTTTGCCATGCCGCGACGCGCGTCTTGCTTTATCCTCGCCGTGCCTCTCATCTTGCCTATACTCTCGCTCTTCTACGCTACCTATCCTACCCTCCCGCCCCCCCTTCTACCCCTCGCCAACCCTCGTTCCATAGCCGCCCTTCCGCTTGCCCCTTCGCGTTCACGTCCTTTTCTTCCTTTCGTCCCTCCGGTGTTCCTCCCATCGACGACGATGTGCTGTCGAACCGCGCTACTCTCGTCCTTTACCCCTCTGCGCCCTTATCCACTAAAACCCCTCTTCAAGTCCTCGACCCTTGCCGATTCTCTCAACCGTCGTCTCCATCGTCGTCGTCGTCGTCGTCGTCGTCGTCGTCGTCGTCGTCTTCTTCGTTTGTCACGGATAGGGTTCTTCGTCCTCACGGACGTGCGACGTGACGTTATCACGATATAGAATAACTACCAAGAGTAACAACAAAGACGACGACTATGATTCTTCCGTACAGATGAATAGATGTATGTATCTACACGTATACGTATAAGCGACGTCTATTTTTCCTTAACGCATTGCACGATGCTTTTAGTCCACGTACCTATATAGAGAGTCTCGCGCGTGCACACTGCACACGCGAGCGCGATCGCCGTCTTCGAGACACGGCGTGTCCGAGTTTCCGGTCGGCCGACTGTTCACAGCGGCAGCGAGGGAACGAAGCTAGGCGCGGTGAGGCGAGACGAGGCGCGACGAGACGGGCGAGGTGAGGCAAACGGCTGGCCGCTCGCTCGGTCGTCGTGAAATTTACGAGCGACGCGATTTTTTCGCCCGTGTCCCGAACGTCCGTTTAATTTCCCGCGATTCTAGGATCTCTCTGGCCTTCCTCTAAAATATAGAGGAAAAGAGAGGAACGTAGGAGGAGTAGAGTAGAGTAAGAGGAAAGAGGGTACCCGGACTCGTCGCAAAACCCTTAAATCCGACCCTCTCTTCCCCTCTCTCTTACAGCTCATGGCCCCTAGGGAAGAGCCGGATTTATGAGCGCGGCCTGAAATCCGTACGCGAACGCGGCGACGGCGGAGTTACGGAGAGCCGGAGAGAGCCGCGAGTGTATAAGAAGGAACGCCGCGCCGTTAATTCGCGGATAAATTTACCGTGCCTCTGGCGGCGTATTTACCGTGGTAAATACGCGGCGCTCGGACACCGGCGCGACCGGGCACCTACGTCGATTTCTTTTTCGCGGCCGAACGAGTATCGCGCCCTACCCTGCCGATAATTATCGTGTGCGCTTGTGCGCGCGAGAGAGGCCACGCACGCTCACGTTCGCGTTGCAACGCCACGCCAGCTCTGGCCTTCTTCGAGTCCCACTTTGCTCGCATCGACACGGCCACGAAGCGACACGGCTTGACTCGTCGTAACGCAGGACACACGGGCAAAAGGCGAAGACGAACAGACGACGTTATATTACCTGTACGCTGCTGGGATGGGGAAACCGGGGAATGCCTCGAATGCTACGGATTTTTCGCTCGTTCCAGAAATAATCGTACCCCGAAATATATCGGTCTCTCCCTATGTATATAGAGGCGCGTATACGTACACGCGCGATGTGTGTACGGTAAGCGGACGTTAAAGGGGAACGCGCGCCGGTTAGAGGGAAAAAAAAACGCGTTCGCGTTTTATGTAACGCGCGGCGAACCGTTCGTACGGAGTGACGGGACGAGGACGGGGGAGGGTAGGGAGGATCGATCAAAGTCGAACGTCGATGACGATGACGGGGAACGACGAAGGGGAGGACAGCGAATAAAGAAGAGACGTTAATCGTTAAGCCGGGGAGTGAGAAGAAAAACGGGAAACCTGGTCGAATTTATATATTACATTTTACCTATATATGTATATAAATGTGAATCTCCATATTACTCCACTTACGTATCACGTGGCGTTACGTTCGTACACGGGTCTCTATGTACATAATCGACGTACGCGTATGTAACAAACTACGCACGATGTTTATCGATAAAATTGGTGGTAGGAAAGGCAAGAGAGCGGTCTGTACCGTTATCGAGGAAACGGCGTTACGAAAATATTTCGAGCGCGCACGGAGATCGAAAAGATAGCGGTGGCGCGCGGACGTCACCGGATACACCTTATCGATCTCGATATCGGTGGCTCGCCGAGAGAGAAAGAGACGACGCGGTCGGACGTACGGCGGCCGATTAACGAACGGAGACTCGCGCAAAGGGGAAAGGACGAAGGCGTGAAAGAGAAAGGAGTGAGGAGCGGCGAGAAGCGGAGGAGGAGGATGAGGAGGAGGACGGTCGAACGGACGAACGGACGGACGGACGGACGGACGGACGAACGGATGGACGGATGGACGGACGGTTCGAGAGGGGAGAAGAGGGCAAAATCGATCGACACGTCCTCTCCGGTACGCGGCGAGGCGCACTTTGCGCGACGCGCACAGACAACACCGTCGAGGCAAGCCCGTGTGCTCCTTGGCTACTCGAGCCGGTAACACGTACGATTAATTTTCACCTGCTTCCCTCGCGGCTCGACCTTTCGCGGAAGGATGTACGCGTTGTATAAAGAGAGAGGCAACGAAAGGTTTTACAGAGGCAACCGCGACTCTCGGAACGCGCCAGGCTTTGTCGGTGTGCGGCAGCGCGCGCGCGATCGCGTTCACGCGCTACGTGACACGCTCGCCAGTCGCCGACGTAACGGTCGCGATCGTTCCGCGAAAAAGACGCGCGTGTGCCGGATGAGAGCGGAGAAAATGGCCTGGATTATTTTCGCGACAGGTAGAGACCAGGGTCGCCCGGATCTCGAATTTAAGCCACCTTCTGGCTGAAAAATTCAGTTCCCTTCCTTTCTTTCTTTTTCCCATTTTAACCGAGATATACGTAGGTGAGATTATCGTTCGAGCAAGCAAGGATATTTTGATAGTCACCTTGAATTTTTGAAATATCTTTCGCAGAACAATTAGAGGCGAGTCGCTATACGTTCGAGTATACGACTATTCGAGTGTACGTCCGACGGCGCGTTTCCTTCGTATCGTTTCCGATAGAATCGATCATGTGCAATTTCTCTAGTCGTTAAATCGCGTTGTACGAAATGTTCGTATTAGGGAATACTCGTGGTTGCGCGGAATCGTGTCACAATTGTGTTTTCCCGAGAAAGAAGCAACCGGTATTGGTTAACAGGAAGGACTCTATCTCTCTCAGCGAGCTGTGCTAGCGTATCGTCTAAATGATTTCAACTTTGAAATTCCGCCGCGTTCCTTCGATTTATTTCTTCATTGGAAAGTTGCACGGCAAAGTCTCGCGAACTCTGCAAGCTCCAGAAACCCGGAATCCTATACGAAGTTCAAAGTCTCGTATAACTTTGCCGTATCCATATGTATCTCTCCCCTCCGTGCGAACCAGTGAAAGTGTTTCACTCTGTTAAAATGGAATAACCTTCCGTTTAATCTTCGTTCATCTTTTCTATAGATTTTACAGGTTCCGAAAAACACAGCGTGTTTTGCATATCGCATATTTCGTCGGTTGAGAATTCCAACAAGTAGCAGCTACTACGTTCGACTGAGCGATTTTGATCGAAGCATGGAATACCGGTAGAATCTAGAATTTTCACATTCAGTGAAACAAAAATTCTTATAGTTAAAGTTTATTATACGCGTGACTCTTTTTATCCCTTATCGTGATGGTTTGCTCCTTCTTAAATAACAATAACGATAATAATAAACGGTAAAAATCAACGATGTATATTAGATAATAAAAATTGCAGTTTATAACCGGCGAATCGATATAGAAAAGTGAAAAGGTAAATAAGGCTTCCCTCGGTGCAGGACTATGAGAACCAGTCTATCTGAACGTGACTTAAGCTGGTCCTCGACCGAAAGGAAGCATCGTAAAAGTCGGGGTTCGGTAATAAAGTAGAGTGAGAGCGTTCCGACAATCCTTGTTCAGTTAAACCAATAACCGATTCCTTGCTCTTAATTCAGCGACCGTGTTTCTTAGAAAATTGCGGTACGTTATTTCGGCCTTGGCATTCCTTATCTGTCGTGCAACAGTAAACAACATTTTCCCCTCGCAAGACAATCGCCAGCCCCGGCTATTGTTCATCCAAGTATCCAACAATTTGCTGCTAATCCCCTGGGATTACCAATCGGTTTGCCGAACGTTATTCGTGTGGCCTATTTATTACGCCTTTCGTTCGATCGAGCCAACATAGGCGTTCGCTTTAGACACGTTAATTACGATAATTAAAGGGATCCTTGGTAAGTGGAAAGTTTCGTGTCGTTCTATTTTATGTACGCGAATTAATATCGCATAGCGTAGCTATCGATTACAGAGATAGGAACATTTTCCAACTTTTAATTTCGCAAGAAAATTCTGCTCCTTCATTTCCACGTTCGTGTAACTATCGATAGAAATTTCGTGGAGCGATTGAGTCAACCGTTTGCCTATAGTCGAATAACACGTAGAACAAAAGAGAAAAGCAAAGAGGACGGTTTGTTTTTGAGAAGAGGGTGTGGGCGGGGGGAGGGGGGCGAGTGAAGATACGATGGATTTGACAGATAGGAAGTTGGCGAGGGTAAAAGACAGCAACTAAGAGCTAATAGGGCGTATAATGGAGAGCGGTTGTATAGCGTACGATTACGCGGATGTTTTATAGTATTCTCGCGCTGCCGGCCGAGGGTACGGTTAATAATTCCATAGAGCACTTAAATCACTCTCTGGTAGAGCACGGTTTCGCACGAATATCGAACAAAGACAAAAGCTAGAAGATCGGAATGGAAAGGAACGAGGGGAAGAAAGAGGATTAACTTGTTGTCCAAGTGACCGACCGTGAGGAATAAAAGAAGTTTTTGACCTGGGCCAAGTCGCTCGAGAAAAAAAGAAATTACGATACACCGGTCCGTGTATAAGTGGCTACCTTGCACGATAGTCACAGGTGTTTCTGTTGCTATTGTCGTAATCAGCGACCGTGCGTCGAATATAAACCAGACTGCCGTTACGATAGATACAGAAACGGTGTTTGGAAAATCCGGAAACAGACTTGGACGAACGTTCGAGAGCTTGCCCGATTTGTTCGCTGCCTCCTCGACTTTTAAAAGTCGTAACGTCGTTGAACGAATCTCGGGCTGGAGACGTTTTTCCGGGCCAACAACTCCTATTGGCGATGAAGGGTTATACGGATTTCTTATATACGGTGGTTTATTTCATGCCGAACAAACTGGCACGATAGAACGTTATTCGTCAAGTTTACGACGTATTAATTGTTAGGAGGTCGTTATACTTTCTTTTACGATGCTTTCGCAGTGAAAAACATCCCTAGCGAGCGTAGATTTGGACAGCTTTCATCGTATATAATTGGTACGATTCGACGCGCGCTATCGTGCACAGCGACGCGCATATATATATATATATATATATATCTATATACGCGCAAAACGGTACCACCTACGACCGAATATTCGCAAGGGAAAATTCTTGAAAACGTCGGATCAAGTCAGGTTAAGGGGGTTAATCTGGCGATTCGTTTGAACGCTATTTACGAACACGCAGCGATCGAACAAGGTTCCACAGGATGATAAGCGAAAAGCCGGTCGATCGACCGCAGCTTTTTCCTCAATGGAAAATCCAAAGAGACTAGATGCAAGAAACGGAGGCCCCCAGCTTTGACGAAGACGAATGCCCGGTGTCGCGTACACTCGGCGCCAAACCACGGAACCAACAGCAGGAGAAACGAACGAACACCGCGAGAGAAGCAAAGAGAAGGACGATACGAGAGAGAGAGAGAGAGAGAGAGAGAGAGAGAAAGAGCATGGAGAGTGAAGTTCATTCATAAAAAAGAAAATTATTACGCCCGCGGTGAAGCGACTCCCGCAAAGTGAATAATGCCTGCTGCTCCCTCTCCTCTCCGTCCTTCGCCCTCTTTCCTCTCCCTGTTTTTAACTCTAACTCTCTCTGCTCGCCTGGTCGGCACAGTCTGCGACTTCTGAACGACGATTATCCCCACTCGTCCACTGCCTTTCTTTCTCTTCTTCTCGCTCTCTCGATCATCGTTGCAACCGTAAAAGATCTTCCGTGATAAACTTCCACCCTGCCACGCGGTCGAGGGTCATCTCTCCGTGCGGCTGTGCACCGAAAGTGGTATATACGAAAAAGAGAAAGGCAGAGGGAAGATAGATGGGCGGTAGGACGAAAGTTGGACGAGTTCTTAACTCGCTCGTTTAATGCTCGGGGTTAATGCAACCGCGTGGATGGAAGTTTGAAAAGAGTCGTCGATATATCGACACACCGGTCGTACGTATCGAGATCCACGGGGCGAAGGAGCAACGGAGATAGCGGTAGAGCGAGATAGAGGAAGGGAGCGAGAAATATCTAGCAAGAGCGAGTGCGGGGGTGGTTTGGGTGGGCGAGAGGCAGAGCGCATGTACGAGAGCAATGGGAGAACTACCTAACAGTTCCCGACCCGTTGACCCCTAAAGTTTGCCGAGCGAGAATTCGCATTCCGTGAATGGGGCAATTCATAAATGTATCTCCCGATGTCTCTCTTTCGTCTGCCGCCTCTCTCGCGCACCCTCTCGCTCCTCGCGGGCTCCACGTGGATTTTCCATCGCGTTCCCGTACATTCAATACCAACCTGCTATTCTCTCTCTCTCCACCAACCCCTCGTAAAACGATTCTTCTTTTTCTCTCTCGTCCTCGCCTGTTTTTCTGTTTTCTGTTACCGTTTCTGTTACCGTTTGCGCTATTTTTTCCCCTTTTTCTCCCTATCTTTTTTCCTCTTTTTTTTATTTTTTCATCATTCTCGTTCTGTTTCGTTCTGGTCGTACTCGTTGTTGTATCGCGACAACAGAGAGAGGGAGAGAGAGAGAGAGATAGATAGAGAGAGAGAGAGAGGTTGGGTACACGTGCCACCCTGGAATCACGGAGATGTTTTGACTCGGTTTTAATGGATGTTCCGCGTACACGCGATTAACGCGTCCCGATGCTTTTCAATTTTCGCGCAACGCTAGCTAGCGCTCGGTTCGTTCGAGCGTTCGCACGCCTCGACCCGTGAAAATCGTATTAATTGCGACGAGGGGGGATGCCGCGCATAATTGCGACCGGATTCCCTCGATCGGACCTGCGAACTAATCCCACGACGTTTGCTTCTTCCTTCTTCGGTCTTTCTACTTCTCGTCTCGCTTTTCCTTCTACTTTTCTCTCCTCCTCTCTCTCTCTCTCTCTCTCTCTCTCTCTCTCTCTATATATATATATATATATATATCTTCCCACCTTTCTCCGTGTGTATCGCCGAGTTCGCATACTTTCGCAAACTTTGTTTGCTGTTCTTGAAAACTTTTCAATCGGTTTCACTCTGGCGAAACTCTCTCGCTACGCGAAAGATACATCGGTACCCTGTTGCAGCGGCCATTCAGAGAAACGTTTGCCTGGTGTTTGTGCGAGAATTAGCCAGTCCGTGTGTTTTCCCGCTGGAAGAGCAAAGGAGGGAAACGTGGACCGTAGCGAAGATCCTTTTAGCCGTTATTCTCGCTGAACGATGTCACGGGATCTATGGGAGGGTGAAGGAAGGATGGAAAGGGCAGCTTTCGAAATTTTCGTTCGTTAAAAAGGAAAATCGATATCTACCACCCTCGGTCCTCGCTATATGTCGAACGCCCACGCAGTTGTTACCTCGTGCCGTACGCCCGCGCGCGTATCTCTGCGATCTCGCATCTACCTGGACACCCACGTAATCGGCAGCCGAGTGGAAATCCTGGTAGCGGCTGGTCGACGATGGAAGGCGAAGATGGCGAGCAGCAGAAAGGGGTGGTCGTGCGTAGCGAACGAACGATCAAAGGCGAAATACGAGAAACTAAAAACCACCCTGAGGCGGAAGAAATAGAAAACGAAGAAGAAGAAGAGAAGAAGAAGCAGCGATGGATGAGGACGAGAAAGGAGACACAGAGAGGGAAAACGCGGAGATCAGCTCGAGCATTGGCGTCTAGCGTGCTCGGGGAATGTGCGAGCGAAGAAACGAGACGGAAATACGACGTGAAACGAGAGAGCAAGAGAGACGGGGAAAGGAAGCGCGATGCAAAGGTGTGTTTGGAAGGTGCGCGGAGGAAGAGGCGGGTCTCCGTGGAAATTTACCGGAGCGCGAGTTACGGCAACTTGGCCGTAGCTGCTCCAAGCTACGCTACGTGCAGCTCTCTAACGCTATAGCCTCGACCGTTGGTTGGTTCGTTCGCTCGGCTTGCTCGTTCGCCACCCGTATAGGTATACACCGCGGCTTTCGCATCCGCGGCTAAGAGCAAAGGGGCGCCAAGGGTTCGGGTCCGTCGCCGGATGGCGGAGGTATCCTAGGTTCGGAGGGATGAGGCGGCTGCGAGAGGGTAAACCAGTCGTTTGCGCGCGATAGAAAGGGACAGATGGGGATACAGGGCGCGCGGAGCTATGGGTCGCGAGAGGCGAGAAGGACGGACGCCGCACACAGACTTTGGGATAGACGAGGAGACGCGTACAGGAAAGACAGAGAACGGAGAAGGGTAACGGAGAGAAAAGGGGGATGGTGAAAGCGCGGTTGGCGATGGGCGAAGAGGGCGAGAGAGAGAGCTTGGCGGCGATGTACGCGCGCGGCAAGGGTCGCTCGAGGGATCGTGACGAGAGAGAGGAACGGGAGAGCGCGCGGTCGACGTTGAACAGCGAGCAGAGAGAGAGAGAGAGAGAGAGAGAGAGAGAGTGAGAGAGTAACGTGGACGCGCGCGGGGGCTTGGCGCGTTTCTGGATAGGCAAGGGGGTTGGAGGAGAGTCGAGGTAAGGGATGTGGGGTGAGTAGCGGCGACGGTCGCGGGGAACGGCGAAGTAGGTCGTGTCTCGCTCTCCCTCGTTTCGCCCGACGATAATTCTGTCCCTTTCTCTCGCCTTTGGTTTCTCTCGCTCCGCTGTGTATTCCGCGGTAAACGGCCAGGCCTGGTCGACGGACCCTCGCATGGCCTGCAGCTGTCTCCTAACCCCTCCCGTCCTCCCCTTCGAACCGCCACTCCGTTCGACCGTCCATCCGTCCGTTCGTCCGTTCGTCCGTTTGTCCATCCGTTTGTTCGTTCGTTCGTTCCTTCGTTTCTTCGTTCGTTCCTTCGTACGTTCGTTCGTTCGTTCGTTCGTTCGTTCGTTCGTCGATCGGTTGGTTGGTCGGTCGATCGGTTGGTTGGTCGATCGGTTGGTTGGTCGGTCGGTCGATCGGTCGGTCGGTCGGTCGGTCGGTCGGTCGGTCGGTCGGTCGGTCGGTCGGTCGGTCGGTCGGTCGGTCGGTCGGTCGGTCGGTCGGTCGGTCGGTTGGTCGGTCGGTCGGTCGGTCGGTCGGTCGGTCGATCGGTCGGTCGGTCGGTCGGTCGGTCGGTTGGTCGGTCGGTCGGTCCGTGTGCGTTCCTCGGTTCTCTCTCGCTGTACTCGCCTTGCTCTCTGTTCCCCGATATCCCCGCGCCTCTGTACCTTTGCCTTTCCCGTCCTCTCTTCGCCACCGTGTTCCGTTCTCCCAGCGTGTTCTCTCGCCGGTGCTGGCGATCCACCCTACATACACCCTGCGAGAGAAGGAGAACCGATCGGGGAGTAAGCATCGGATAGACAAGGATGGATATCGCGAGGGTGGTGCGAAGAGGGAGGTGTAAGCTTTGGAAGGGCAGCGTCGAACCACGAGAACGCGATTCTACCTCGGCCCTATGTACCGGATAGCGCCGAGGGCCGAGTGACGAGGCGAAAGAGAGGGACGCGAGGAGAAGGAGGAAAGAAGAACCGGAGGAGAGCGAGAATGGTGACCACATCACGGTGAAGAGAGGATACCGCGGGCAGGAGAAAGGAGAGAGCGGAGCTACCCTGGTGTAAATACATAGCTGCACGCCACACCGCGCCACGCTATATCACGCTATGCCACGCCACGACCAACCGACAGACCGCGAGCTTCGGACGACCCGAGGAGTTAACTCGCGCACCAGAGAAGCGGAATACCTACCTACCTACCTACCTACCTACCTACCTACCTACCTACCTACATAACTACGTACCTACCTACCTACCTACCTACCTACATAACTACGTACCTAACTGGATTATCTATCTAACCTACTTAACTACGTACCTACTTAACAACGTACCTACTTAATTACCTAACTCACCAACCTACTTGCCTACCTAATCGTCTACTTAACCACCCTAGTATTTCGATAGAAACAATCGACGACCGATCGGTCGCAGAAACGAGGTAGAAACGACCGTTCGGCGAAGGGTACGAATGAGTTTTGTAGACGGATCGTGGCCGGTGGAAGGCCGTGGGCAAGAGAAAAACAGGCGGCGTGAAAAGGATCGCGACCCGGCTTCACGATCGAGCCCCGTAGGCCTTCTTCCTCTTCTATGCGTCCATCGGTTGAACGGCAAAGATCGATAAGACGAGGCCCCGAACGGAACCGTAGCGCGGCGTACCTTACCGTACCGTACCGAACCGGTAATTCTTTGCCGGCGCCGATGGAGAACGCAACCGAAGCGTAACACACCGATAGGGTGGAAACTTGTAAAAATATAATAAATCCTGGCGGAAGACGAGGCAGTGACGGAGATAGATAGATAGGCAGACAGGTAGAACGACGGATCGAGATAGGCGTAGAGGGTGAAAATCAGAGAGAGAAAGATAGGGGGAAAGAGGGAGGGAAAAAAAAGGTGAGAATAATTGCGGACGTCGCGCCGACGAGGCAAACGGCGACTAGATTGGGTAGAAGCGAAGATCGGGCTGTGAACGAGGGTCTTCTCGGTCGAGGCAACCAAGGGATAGATAGAGAAGAAAAGATCGAGGGAAATAACGAGAAAGGTAAAGGGAGATCTGCTGGTCACGGGAAGAAACGGTAAAGAATGGGAAAGGATGGGAAAAGATGGGAAAGAAGGGTAAAGAGAGGAGAGGAATTCGGTGGTTTTGGCCGGGAAAAGATGGTAAGAACAACGCGAGGACGATGTTGGGGACTGGCGATACAGGAAGCCGAACGTTCGAATCTGTTCTATTTCGTGGCTACGCGAATAGAGGCTCTCGTGGGCGAGAAATCGATTTCTGTTCGGTGGTTGAGCGTAAAGTAGACGGTCGAACGAACGTACGGCTGTGTGATACGCGGCTGCAATTTACGCGGCTATCAGGCATACGTATAGGTAACGTATCGCGAAGCTGTGCTACGATACCGGAAAAAAGGGGGCTTTCCAAGGTCCCTCGATAAAAAGCTGCAAGGGTTCGAGCCGGGATTTTCACCGTGAAAGAATAACCGTCGATCGTTTATCGAATCTGTCGGCTAACGAATTTCCCTATAAATAAAATACGATAAAACTGTGGAGAAATTGTTCTTTAATTTCGTCGATAATTATCGCGTAAGCAACATTACTCGTAATAAATCGGTCTCTATTCGTACTAAAATTTACACGAGAGGTAACTTTTGTGCCAGAGAATTGCTCGATACGAGGGAATTGTTTCGATGCAATCGAGGAACGATTATCCAGCAGGCAACGTGTACAAAGACTAGGAGATGTTCGATCAAAGATTCAGCATCGTTTAATAACTACGATTTCCACCCGTTCCAGCCACTCGACGTATAACGCCCACAACCCCCTTCGCCCTTTATCATAAATCCCTGATGGATGTCTCGAGCTTGGCAGTCTCTCTGTCTCTCTTTCTCTTTCTCTCTGTCTCTATAGCCGTATATCAGAAAGCCGAGTTATAGAAGTGGGTCGATCCTATCTTTCTGCTTGGGGTGCGCGACGCGTTGCAACAAGTGCGAGACGATAGAGCTACATTGAGATTCAGTCTGCTCCGGCTCAATTCCATTCATCGTCGAAACAGTTTCCCAACCAGATGCTTTAACGATCGGCACTCAGCCGAAAACACAAATTATCGAGTTAACTCGGCACTCGCTAAATAGACCGATGCTATCGTGGCTAACTATCGCCAAGTAATTTTAATTAGATCGCGCGACCAGCGGTAACGAGAACCGTGAACACGGCCGCGCGTGCGCGTTTCTCCATGTGCGTTTCGCATTTATTATAACGCATATCGTCGTGTTACGTGCTTGAATCGAGCTGAACGTCGTTTTCACGGCTCGTATAACGAGATTCGTACGCGTTAGGGTTCTATCGTACAATAATTCAATAATCGGTTAGCGTTACACGTTGCCGATTACATTTTGCTAAAGTTATTTCGTCGAATAGGAGGAAAAGTTGTTGCGCTGGTGCTCTCCTCCGACTTACCGATTCATACGTACGCGTACGTGTGTACGTAGA
This sequence comes from Bombus terrestris, assembly GCF_910591885.1. Taxonomy (NCBI): domain Eukaryota; kingdom Metazoa; phylum Arthropoda; class Insecta; order Hymenoptera; family Apidae; genus Bombus; species Bombus terrestris. The sequence continues at coordinate 1,376,158 of NC_063273.1, forward strand.
GACGCGCGTCTCTCTATACCTTTCGCTTTCTCTCTTTCTCGCCCCTTTTTCTCTCTTTCGCTATATACGTATACAATCAGTAAACGCAACAAGTTTCCTTTTTATACGGTGACCTACAGGTTATTCAAAAGGAAGCTTAAAGCAGAGAACGGTATTATTATCGTGGTAGGTCACGAGGGAAACTTATCGGTCTTCTCCCGCAAAAATCGTTTCCTCCACCCTCTCCTCATCCTCCTACAAGCTTCTCTTCTTGGCTCGTTCCTCTCTATTCTACCAATTCTCTCGACAATTGTATTTAAAGTCCGTGGCGATTTAAGGGCTCGTTTCTCACCCTCGTCGCTCGCTCTCTAAACAGAGAACCTCCCGAATGTTTTAATTGAAATCCCTCTCTCTCTCTCTCTCTCTCTATCTATCTATCTATCTATCTCTCTATCTCTCTATCTATGTATATTTAAATTTCAGCGAACGAAAGTCAACGCTGGCTCGATCGTTCGTCGTTCGTCGTATCTATCCAGCTACTTTTTCTCCTTTATACACCCATCCTCCGGTTCCCTTCTCGATACCGAGCTGTTCAGATACGCTTTACCTTAACAAGAATATCCCCCATTTACATACTTTCAACCAGATTACTCCGTACAGCGTACCTTTTTCTTTTTAACCTTGTTAACTCGGTACCGCGTAAAGTTCCCTAATTTCTAAGATGCCTGCTCTTTTTGTTCTCCTACTCACGCGTGTGTATATACGGTTAAACGGCCCGGACCACCCTCGTCTGTCCCAAAATGCGCGTCACGTAGCGATCTTACAACCTTCTGGGTAAAAAGAAGAACGGAATAATAGGGGCGAGAAAAGGAAAGAGAAGCGGGACGAGGCAGGATTTTCAGCGAACAGAGGAAGGCAACGCGCGGAAATAATCAACGATCGTTGCTGCTAATTAAAACGGTCACGGTGCAGCGGACAGAGTACGGTACCAAAATGAAATGTCCGTGCCGCGTTTGACAAATCGTCGGGACCGTTTCCTTTCTCTATCCTCGACGACGCGGTCAAGCGCGGCCCATGTACTTTACCTGCAGCTGTCGCAACTCTTCGCAAGAATACGAGAATAAAGAGAGAGCCAAAGCGAGGCCATCCTAAATGGACGACGATCGACAAGACGAACAACAATGACGCGGATCACCGACCAAACCGCCTTGCAACTACCCAAAACGGCTTCCTATTCTTCGAGCAGTACCGAGGATAAGATTAACCTTTTGACGTCCGCTTTCTTGCGAGACCGAGAGAATGATTTTACGACTCGGGTTGGGTTTAAGCTGTAGAACCGAAGGCCGTTGTAATTTTCTAAATTTGAAATTGGAAACAGGAGGGATTAGCAAGTCTAAATTTTCTGCCCGTTGCAAGCCCGAAGGTGGCTCGAAATTTCCCACTGGTTGTAAAACTATTTCCTCCGTGTAAAATTCAAGTTGGTCGTATAAGTCGATTGATCCTTCGAATTCTTACAATTATAGGAAACATTTTTTTGAATTTTGTCGTGGCGACAATGAGCTATACGTTTTATTGTTCGCTATTCGTACTATTTACTATTCGAAGGACGACAAAGTCTAATGGCTGGTTAACTACATTTTACGGTAATGATTTTATTCAACGTTTGTACAAAGCATCGAATCGAAGATATAGGAGGGTATAGGTAAAATGAAAGGCATTAAAGATGACTAAAGACGAATAAGGCGGCTTGAACGTGAAGTTAAACATTCGTAACACAGCGTGGTATCGTTCGATTATAACTTTATTTAGTCATAACTGACAGCGTAAATTTTTTAATTAATCGTAACACCGCTAAATTCGTGTATTTTGTTGTGTACTGTACTTTGTAAAAGCAGAGAAAGTGGCGCGATTAATCGAAAACAATTCCAGATAAACGATAGCCGATAACAACGAAAGAAAAGAAAAAAGGAAAACGCGTTGCTTAGCCCGAAAAGGGAAATCTGCTCGTCGTCGGTCGCGCAGCGATGTTCTTCGCAGACGGGAGATCTGCCTATTCGGTTGGCTAAGCGTTAAGTTGGAACGTTGAAAGACAAAATATCGTTTCGATAGAAAGTAAAAATGTTTGGGAGAACGAAAAGGACCAGCGAAGCTGGTGAACGAACGAGAGAGGCGCGCGGAAAGAGCACCTGTGTTATCTGTCCACGGTGAAACCAAGTAGAACAAATCGAATCGCGGCAGCGTCCGCATTCAGCGGTGTTGCCTGTTGCTCTTATTAGATCGTTATTACATCACGGCGAAACGGAGTTATCCGCATGCCCCGACGCGACGCACGGATTATTCGGCATTGTTCGCGGCGTTCTGTGCAGCAGCACGATGCCGCGTCGTTTTTTTTCTCCGCCCTGTATTCGGGCGTCTCCCGGTGATGCCTTTTCGGTTTGACATTTTTGGCGTTTACGAAGAAATTCTATCGCTCTCGTTCTCGCTTACGACGATACGAATTTCTCGGGGAAATGTAAAGAAAAGATATACTCGCAGCTTGGCTAAAACAGGCTGTGTACCCGTTACGAAGTTGATAACGTAGGAAAAGTAAAGTTATTTCGTCGAACGTCTGGATGATCGACCGATCGTTGGTTCGTTCTTACGGATGATGGAAAACGTTTTGCAAGAAATTTTCGCAAGATCGAGCAACGGTCGAGCGTGCCAAAATTCTTCCGTCGGAAAATCAATAGGATCGATGGAGCGGTTGCTCGAGGCAGAGCGTGCACGCGATTAATCGGCAGCGAGAAAATGGCGGCCACCCCTCGGCTCAGGTGTTCGCATTTCCGTTTCCCGGATCCGGTGACAACGTTGTGTGCGGCCTGGCGTTTCGCGAGCTACGTGACCGTTCCCCTTGGTGCTGGTTTCGCAGAAAACGACCAGAGCGCGGAAGCGTAGGGATCGGGCAGGGTAAAAGAGCGCGGTTCCGGACATCGTCCAGCGATTTTTCCGTGGTCCCGACGGGCGGTCACCGAAAACGGTCGCCTGCTTTTAGCTCGCAGCGTCTTATCCCTGTGTTCGTCAACCGTCGCACGTATATTCGACCGACCAAGGACCGCGCGAACCCGGTCGCACGTGTAAGCGTTTTTGCGCTCTTTCTTAGAGAGAAAATCAAAGGGAGAGGGAGAGAGAGAGAGAGAGAGCGAAGCGACCGATGGAAATGCGCGTAGTTTTGGTTTTCCAGGGTGAGAGCGAGGCTTGGTTCGAAAGATAAAAGCGTAAAAAGGAGAAAGAGAAGGTGAAAGAGAAAGAGAAAAAAGGGAAAATGGAAAAGGGCACGACGACGCGGTGGCTTCTGTACCTGAAGGCGATTCGCGCTGGTATATGTTGGTTATATATCTTCGGCGAGCCACGGCGAGCAAGCAGCGGCCGTTTCTTGGTAGTCGGAAGATCGGCCTTGCTTCTTCCCGTCCCTCCGTGCTGCCCCACGGTCGTTCCTTCGTCCTTTCGTCTATCCGGCCCTTCTTTTCTTTGTCTTTCTCTTCTTTCCATTCTCCCATGGGTCTTACCTCCCTCAACCACCGTCTTATCCATGTTCCTTCCTTTTTCCGTAGCGCTTTGGGTATCGCCTCGTGTTACGACTACGACTACGACTACGACTACGACTACGACTACGACTACGACTCGCCTTGACGCGACGCGACGCGATCCGACGGTACGCTACGTTCCTTCGTTTCTCTTCATCCTCCCGTCGCCCTCTATCACTCCGTTATCTCCGTCTCTTTCTCTTTTCCATTGGCCGCGTGTTTCACGCTCTCTCGTCGCCACCGCGCTCCACACACCACCGTGAAAAACATCTCTTCTCTACCAGCGTACGCTCTCTGCTTTACTCCGTCTCTCACTCTCTCTCTCTCTCTCTCTGTCTCTCTCTCTGTCTCTCTCCGCGAGTCGTTGGGTTAATCTGCGAGACAGCTGTGCCGGGGATACACCCTCGCCTAGGTTTCTCCTTTATTGCCGCGTCTTCTCTTCTTTTTTACGTCATTATTAAAGGCACGCCCCAACGAGGACGCTTCGGCTCGAGCTACTCGCAGGGATCTACCCAAAGACCCGTGTGCAGTGGAAGAAACGACAGAGAGCGAGACAGAGAGAGAGAGAGAGAGAGAGAAAGAGAGAGAACGCGAGGGTGGAGAACGACGATCGTGAAACGGTGAAAGAGGGAAGGAGGGAAAGAGGGAAAGAGAAAGCGTGGAAAAACGGCGACGCGCTATGCAGAAGGGAGGAAGGAAAAAGGGAGCGAAAGCGAGGTGGAAAGGATAGAGAAGAGAAGACAGAGGCAACCACGCCGCGCTATGTCAGGCCCCGCTCTCTTATTCTAAATTATCCGGATACCTGCGCCGAGGAAATGACGGTACGTGTTATCGGCGACGTCCTCCTGCAGAGACCCTGCATTGTGTCCATGTACGTGCCGCGCTTCTTCCTTTCCTCGCCTATCTTTTCTTTCCTTTTGCTTTCCCTCCTCTCTCCTCTCCTTTCATCCTACCACCCCAACCTCCTATCGTCCCGTCTTTCTTTACCTTTATTTTAATCTTCGCCTTTCCGTTCTATCTTGCTTTCGAACTCCGGTTCGACTATCCGAATAGCCGTAAATAGCCCGTCCGCCCCTAAGCAGATCGCCAACGAAACACCGCTGTTATCGCTATTAATGACCGATCCTCGGTCTGACGAATCTCTTGCGTTTACCTATCTTTCTTTGCATCGACTATGCTAAATCAGTTTGTCGTTCGAGGTAGTTTAAAGATGGGAGCATGTTTTCTTACGAGATTCGAAGGATGATTCGATCCGTGGGTCGTTAACGATAGGGTGTGCTAATACGCGATGGATAGTTGGTCGTCACGATAGAGACTGTATCGCGTCGTCTTAGTCATGGAATCGGGATAAAAGCACCCGAACGTTTGTTCAAACTCGTGCCGTTATGTTTGTTGTGACACACTGTGTTAACAAAGTACGGCGCTCAGGTACAGAGCATAAACCGAGCGATTGTTTGCCATCGCTCGGTACGTAAGCATAATTACATCGCAGCGAGTTTCCTTCCATAGACCGTCATCTCTCTTTCCGTTTCGATTCGAAAACGACATACGCCTATCGAGACGTACCAAATGGATTTGTACGATAATCGGGATAGATACGCCAGACCATCTTATTCGTACGAGCGTCTACACGCGACTGACCGATATTCTCTACTCCCCTTCCCATATTAATTCCCTCTCTCTAAGCGAATGCTTTACAAGCCGCTGTAAATCTCGATTCTGTTACCTCGAATACCCTTGCTTCCCGTCCATCGAATATTTTCCCCAATTTTTCGAAATCTCGACGAGCGTTCGTAAGAGCGAGTCAAAAGCGATCGTGGAGAACACGAATAACGAATTTGCGAAAATTCAAATTACGCGTTGCTTCTATCTTGCAGGAATCGCGGTAGACGTCGGTCCGTTGAAAAATTCGAAACTAGCTTTCCAGAGTAAAGAAGGAAAGGCTGGCAGACGTTGTAAATTTGGAAATGCCAGCAGCACGAGCGGCGCGTTTCGATTTTCGAGGACGGCGGCGCGGTGGAAGGTTTGTCGGGGAAAGCGTTGGGTCTCCGGTCGTCGATGATCCCGTCGCGACACGGCGACGTCATTTTCGTGCTCGCAGCAGGCGGCCTCGAAGGGACGACGAAGGGGCGGCTTTAAGCGCAGATAAGTTAGCTACGACTTCGGTCGAAGTAACGGGAAAACCGATGGAGGCAAAAGCCGCCCCTCTCGCTCCCCCGCTCGTCCCTTTCACCATTCTCCCGTCCTTCCAACCATCCGCTTCGCTCGGTCTGTCGAGCGACAGACCCTCTCTCTATCTCTCTCTCTCTCTCTCGCTCGCTCGCTCTTCGCTTTCTCTTTTCCCTTTTCATCTGCCCTCTCTCTCCCTCCCCCCTACCTTGCCGCCCCCTTTTCACCCCCTTCGCACCCCGTTCGTGCACGAGGGTACGCGCGCCACGTTCTCTCGCGTATATACGTACAGTAAAGCACGCGCGGAAAGGCTAACGGATACGCGTCGGGGCTAAAGGCCACCCCGCGCCACCCTCTTCCACCCCCTTAGACACCCCACGCTTCGTCGTCTGTTTGCACGAGCGATCTCGCGCCGATTATTACGGGCTCGTTCACGGAAATGGCGCCGACGGTACTTGGATTTTCGACCTCGAGCCCCGTTTCGCCTGGAACCCCGACGATATCCCACGGGTCCCCCTAGCCCCGATCCACCGGTCTAAAACCGTGCTCTCCTTTATTCCGCTCTAATCGTCGTTCCACGAGGCCGTCGATTCGTTCGCAGACTTTGGCAAATATACGTGTATGTCGTTATCGGCGATGGGTGCACGCGCTTTTTATTTTCTTCGCGAGTCGGGTGTAAGAGGGAAATTTTCGTGCGAACGCTACACGAACAGGCAAACGGGATTCGTGCGAGGCACTTGGTAACAAGGGTGACAGTGGATTTTCCAGCGATCCTTTTGTTTATGCGCGGGTATACCTGCTTGCCATTTACAACGGCTTGTACATAGGCGTTCGTAAACCGTGCGTACTTTTCTGGCTTCGAGAATTTCGACCCTACGTCGAATGAAGCAATATTGACGAAACTATTAGTAATAGCCTTAATAAAGTTATTACCAGGGAGACAGTGAAATATGCAAAAGTTTACTCGCTTTATTACGGTACGTCGACGATATGGTGAAAATCCTGTCTATAAATAACGCTACTAAGACATCCAGGCCTTTCTTCTCTTCTTCCAATTCGCCTCTTGCCTCTCTGTACTAGGAACCAGACTAAAGAAAGTAACGGTGTTTTTATTTGTAGAATTTCAGTAAATTATGTACTTGGTGAATAGGGTTCCGCATAAGCACAAGCTACCCTCGTAAAACGTTTAAGGCAATGACAAATACGTTAAACATCGGCATCGCGATGTCGTTATTCGTATCCTTGGCATACCTGCGGAACAAAGCGGTATCGTAAAAGAAAATTAACGGGAAAAATGAGTCATCGTCGTGGTGATTCCGCAAAAGTAATCGTTGCGTTTCGGCAACGCTACGCGCGTTGTTCGACGACCTATCCGAGCAAGAATCGGAAAAAGAAGGAACGAGAGAAGAAAAGTTGCCTGCCTAACGCGACGAGTCACCATCGGCTAGACGACGATGCAAGATCAGAATTTCAGATACAATCGGCCGAGCATATAACGCGCCTTAGCACTTGGCGATTGGCTCGATCCAGGCGGCGGGCCCCGGCCGCTTTGCGCTGCTTTGATAAATGGCATTCGTCGACGGTATAATGGTAACGGTCACGGTGTGTAATCGGTTATCCGTGCTGGGTTTTGTCGGCCGTAGCTGTACGTACGCGAGCACGGGGGTGGTTCGATGGGACGAGGGGCGATCGTCGCGGTAACGGAATCGAATTAAAAGTTACACGATGCTGTACCAGCCGTTTCCCTTCCACGGTCGTTGTAACGGCTTAACAGTACGTTGCGAGGCAATGATGCGCGCCGACCAAGCGATTACCCGATCGAGCCTGTTCGAAAATTCCCCGCCAATTAGCCGATCTACCGACGTCGTGCAAGGTGTGCCAGAATTGCGTGGACGGCTGCGTCGATCGCGTACGGTCGAGTCTCGCGATAGATTCGTCCTTCGACGATCGAGGAAGAAAGGAACCGTCGGATACCGATGGAGAGGAACGTTCGAAAGGAAAGGTGGATCGATCTTCCGACTCTCTTTTCCGATTGTTCTCTGCTTTCGCTTCGATCCAGCTCGATAAGTATACGGAGAGGCGAACGAGCGAGCAAACGACGGAATAGTTTGCGACCGATGGATTAAGACGGCGAAACGCAGCGAAGGCTGGTCGTAGAGCGAATCGTCGAGAAACTCGGTGAGCGGGAGAACGGAACGGGGAATTTCGACGGCAGACTTTTGATACGCGACGCAGAAGGAAAATAGGAGCCGGCGATCATCGCCCTGGTTTTGTCCAAAGTTGTTCGAGTGGGGTGAGAGACCGGCTGGGTGGGGTTGCAGCGAGAGTCTAGTCGAGCATTAACATATACGGTGGGCCAAGGTCTCCGTTCACGGACCATCCTCCGGAACCTTTCATTTTTTCGCTCTCCGACACTTTGCCTCCGTTCCTTTCGTTCTCGACGCGCTCTTTCCGTTCTTCGTATTCTTCGCAACTTCCACTCTTACCGATCTCCCGTCGGACCGACAAAAATTCCACCGTTTCCTCGTTTCGACCGGTCGAAAGATAAGTAATCGCGCCACGACTCTTTGTCCGAGTCTTCGTTTCTAACGTCGAATTACCCTTAAGCGTTAAAATACGCGAACAAACCAGTAAAATAAATCCAAGCAGAGCAAATGGTACAGCTTGCGCGTAGTTGCAAGATCTGTTACGACGAACGGCGATAATTCGTAGCATCTCGGCTGCTCGCGGCGGTTGAGCGACGAACGCGAAATTTCGCGTATTTGGCATCGTCACTGTCGACGAATCCGCTACCGCGGTGAAATATCCGTGTCGCGGCTACGAATATTTCGCGTTGGTCTTTGAGGTATCTTTGAGGGCTGCGAAGCGACGGCGTTCGTGATTGGCAGCTTCTTATTCCGATCTTTTTCTCTTTCGTTCTTTTTTTTCCAAACGATAAATCCTGCTGCCATTCGTCCGCAGGATTTCTTTTCTCTTTCTGTGTCCGGTGTTTATCCGGAGAAGCCGCGCGCCTCTCATCGCGTTGGCCTCTTTCGGATTCGCAGCAGGCGGCCTTAAAAGCGAGCCCGTAATCTCGGCCGGCTCGCACCGGGGCCCCGTTCCGACCAACTTTCAGAGAGAAAAAGGGAGTCGAAATCGGAGGGAAAGAGAGGAGAGCGTCCGTCTCCTCGCGAGAGAGCGCGGGGTGAGTTCCGGGGCAACATGGCGGACCGTAGGCATCCGCCATATGGTGAGAAACTTCATCCGGCCCGCCGCGCCACGCCGTGGATTTATAACGCGTGGCCCGGGAACTGTCGCGAAACTCTCCCTTCCCTCTCCGATATTTTGCTCGACAACGCGACGATAATCGCGAACCTTTCCTTCTCTCTTCCTCTTCGGCCTTTTTTCTCCCACGTTTGTTTCTGTCGCGAAGCTGTCGAAACAAACATTTCCTTCGATCCGAACCTGTTAGCCTTTGCTCGCGTCCTTTGCTTCTTCGTACGATCGATTCTCTCTTCCTCGTTACTCTCCTTCCTCTTCCGAATTTTCTCCAACGCGGCAGGTTTACCGGCAATCGCCGAGTACGTGTTACGCGATTCGATCGTTCGCACGTGCAATTGGAAATCGACCGCTGAAATCGCTACACGCGCGTCTTTGCCAGATCGCAAGATGGAAAAATCGTAGCTGTTTGTTCGGTTAGTTGTTCCTCGTAACTCGTTGGCGCTTTCCAAACTATATAAACGACTGGTTGAAAGGGTGGGATTTTGAAAACGATCGTGGAAATAGAAAAGGAAATACGACGTTCGATGTAAAATCGATTTTTAAAAGCGCGCACGAGGAAAACGCGGAGGAATGGAAAACGGGCATCGGCCGTTGCCACGTACCATTGTACGTAGCCATCGGAGGGAGAGAGTACTTCGAAGACCATCGCGATGTAAAACGATATTTTATAAATAAAACCGTCGAAGGGTAGTCGTTGGAAAATAGCGCAAACGCTTTTTCATCGTTTTACGTATGCGCTTCGTACGCGAGCGTATTTGCACGAGGAGAAGAAACGAAAAGGACGAAGGATATAGGTTGTTAGAAACGCGTTTGTAACAACGTCAGACACGCTACGTCTAAGCGGACCGCGTGTCTCTCTGCTAACGAGCAGCCATTTAAGACGCGATTCGCGCGAACTTATACACGTGTCGTCCGCCACTACGAAGATAAATCTCGCGCAACTGCCGCTCGCGCTTTCGATCCCGATATTACGCGTCATCTCTTAAGTTCGTGGTACGAGACAGAGAAAAGAGAGAAAATCGAACGGAAAGTAATTTTAGCCGCGCTGAATAATCTCTCGGATCGTTATCCACGTGGTTGTTTAGCGGAGAATCGAGAGTTTTGCCAGATCTTGATCGTTGCTTCTAATCCGAAGATCGGGCGGGATTATTCGTTTCTGTAAATGGCATTGTTTTATGGCTATCGACATGCGTATAATTTCGTGTGCTACGCTGAGTTAGACGCGTAGCGGCGATACTCGGTGTGTGCAAGTATGCGTGTGCGCGGCGTCTCGAAAACGAACGAATGTAAGCCGTTCAGCTAACAGTCTGGTATGGAAGAAGGCGAATATCTTTGAAATCGTTTATCGAATAAATATGTAACTATTCTAATACGAACTCTAAGTGTAAATTTACCGTTCCTATGCCATTATTTCTGCAATAAAGATTCAAAATTCTCAGCATTACCACGTGATACCGCGATAATACTTCACCTCGCGAGTTACACATCGCCATAGAGTATGGGAATGATTCGAGTCGATTCAGACGGTACGTCGAACCACGGACATCGTCGCTCGGAAGCAAGTGGTAGGTGAAGATAAAAGGTACGCAATTGCGGAGACGTCTCTTGCTCGTGTTGCGTACGGAATTTGAAAGTTGGTTAAAACGTATCGATTAAAAGCGATGGAAAGCCCTTGTTATCAACGACGAACATCGAGACGCTTTGGTCGCCGGTACAGGTACGTTTTAATCAAATCGCGTTGAGATTATTTTATCCTACGATTTCTTACGGTCCGATGGATTTAAAAACGTTTTAACCACGTGAATTCCACGTCTCGGATTCTCGTTCGCAGCAAAAAATCGTTATTCTAAAATCCCGGAGTAATAAATCTGCGCGGGTGCATTCCCGATTAAATTTTTCATTCGCTAGTTACACAACGGTCAACGCGCGAACAAACACCGCTAGTTACAACCTAATCGATCCGCCGGCTCTCCGCCGAAAGTTTGTTCTCCATCAACTTTTCATCCGATGTAACGTTTTTCCAATCCGGTCTTGCGTTCGCGATCCCACCGTACCGCTCTCACCGAAACTTTCGCGTCGTTTCTTTCTTCCGAGACGCGTTACGCGGTTTATCTAGGTTTTTTTTAGCCCCGACAAATACAAGCAGAAACCTTAATCTCCTATATCGAATTACTTCGTTCTATCGTCGTATCGGTTTTAGATTTGTGAAAATCATCCGTTCGAAAATTCATTTTACCCGCGTTCTCTTCTGCTTAACGCGCTTCGATCTCCAGAGAATCGACCGCTTATACGGTGGAAAGGATGCGTCGAGGGAAAGACTGGTGGCGAATCGGAACGCATAAACCTTCTTATTATTCGGTACGCGTTCCTAGAGATACAACGAGTATCTGCGCGCCTAACGAATATCGCTCGACGAAAACGGCACGAAAACGGCACGAAAACGGCACGGAAACGGCACGGAAACGGCACGAAAACCGATAAGCGTGTATACTATGGTTGGCAGAGAATCGCGACGCGACGATCGTTAAACACGATCTTTGGCTAAAAATTCGAAACTCGATAGATCCGACAACCGCGCGAAAGACGGTCTCCGTGCAGCCAGCCGCTATCCTCGATACCTCGAACGTAAAAAAAAAAAAGGACGGAGCAGAGGGGAAAAAAAAAGTAGAAGAAGCAGGGCATGAAAAGAGGAGAGAGAAAAGAAAACCGAGGAGGAGGGAAAAGAGAAAAAAAAGAGGCGAGTCTCACGGTGGAGGTCCCGAGGCATCTCGAAGCGCTTCGTTCACGCGGGAAATTTGAGCGGTCTTCCGTCTGGACGCGCGTTCGTCATTACGGGGGCATATGGGGAGCACAAGCGGCTCGAGTGCACGCATGTGCATACTCGGTCGTGTGTAGACGTGCGTGATACGCGCTTCGATATGTGCGTGCTGCTGGCACACAGCAGGAACTTTATACCAGGTGCCCTCCATGCGCCGCTATAAATTATCGGGTTACCCGTTACGGGCGCGCGCCACCGCGCTTATATCGAGAAAAACCTGTCGCTGCGGCTATCTTAAAAGCGGATTTTTATATGCTTTTGGTATCGAGCGCAGACTCGCGATACCCGTGTTTTCACCACGGATAACCACGCTGCCATTCTCTTCCACGCTGCTTCGACCACTAGACGGATAAATTTGTAACGCCGGATCGTCGATAAGATCCTCTTGGCCGATTAATTTCCTTTGCGAAACCATTTGGGTAGAAGCGCGTGGAAGAAAAGACTCGCGTTCTGCTCCAGCCGGTGTTTCGCGGGACGAATCCTTTGCTTACCTAAATAAGAAATACGTAATTCCACGAGATCGATCGCACTCGCTCGGCTCCGTGTCATTCGCATCGAGCGACTGCGACCAGGAGAAATTCTTCGAATCTCCTTTCCAATCTATACACGACTGTGTCTCCATATCGAACGTTCCCACGTATCTCCGTTAATCTCCGTTAATCGCCGTTAAAAAAAAAAAAGACATCGAGATAACGCGGTTAAACGCGAATACGGTTAAAGTTGCGAGACAAAGAGCAAGCTGCATCCCGTGCGGCGAGCCACGAGCACTTCCGGCTATTTCAGAAGTGCGGGTCCTCTGGATACACAGGCACGGCCGAGCCCGGACTTTCGTTCCCTCCACAGTTGCTCGGAGATTTCCGGTCGGAATGCCTTTTAGAGGATCGAGCCGTGCTACTGCTAGCTGCTACCGCTCGTTGCCGACGATGACGCGCGTTTCTCGAGAAAAAGGTGAAATTCGATGCAACTTCGGTTCGCCGGTTTTCGCCGAGTCGCGAAGCAAAACCGAGTCATCGCGGAACATCTCGGAGATTTTCGTTTCTACCATCGGTACTTCGCTTATTTGGTACTTTTCCACTCGTCGTAGCTTTTCCTTTCGACGGACTCGTTTTAAATATCCGATAACTGACCAACAGATGGCGAACGTTTACGCGTAAATCGCATTTTTAGAAACACTGTTATCCCGTCGTGACTCGGTCGAGTTCGTAATTCGAATCGCAATTCCTTCGAACTTTGGAGAAACTTTTGTTTCGTGCGTAACGACGTAGTAAAAAATCGCGAACGTCGACGGGCTTGGATTTATCGTAACGAGTTGACGAATAAACCGGCATCCCGTTCGTTTACGGTATCGCGTGTTAATTAGTCAGCCGTTAAAATTAATCGTCATCGAAATACGCGCGTTTCTATGTAATTCGTTATTAATGATAACGTTAAACCATCGATACATTACGCTGGATACGTAGCCCGATTATCGAGCCAAACGTTGTTCGTTCGAACGAAGCTTGTTAATTCTCTGTAACCCGATTTCTTAAAAAAGAAATCCTTTTACCCGGGCAAGGAAAACGTTTACTTGGGACGATCGAAGCATTTTGCTGGGAAAAAGCTGTCGAAACGACAAACGACGACTGGTATCTTCGTGGCTGGGTCCGCGGAATATTTACGATGGCAGATACGACCGAGCCACAGAAACCGATATCCTACCGCGTTCATTACGCCATCGACGCGCCTGACAAACAACGAATTCGACTCGAGTCGAGTGTGTTTCGTTCCGCGATTGAAACGCTCTATCATCTCGTAATAGGTCATAAGCTGGTGCACGTTAACCTATAAAGGCTGTAGTTATGCCTCGGCATATCCATATAATTTTCAAGGGAACAGGGCTTAACTCGAATTCCGATATTCGTTCGTATCCGTTTGTCCGTATGTTTCTCGCGCGAAAAACGCGAAAAACGCGAAAAACGCGAAGAACGCGTCTATGCTTCGCTCGATTTCGCTCGTATTCGCGTAATTCGAGTAAAATATTACAAGCGATCGTAACGTCCTCCATCGTGAACAAACAGACTGTCGTTTACGTAGAATTGGCGATTTTTACCGCTGCCATTGCCATCGACCGATAGCGTTCGCGCTCGAATTTCGTCAGCGCTTTGTATCGCGTACGTTCGTATAGCTGTTCGTCGATGACATCTACTCGTCGTTTTCATGCTGCATCGTTGTGTAATTGCCTCGGGACGATTTCTAACAAACCGAAAGAAAGGTCCGCTTGCAGCAACGTGCCGCTATACGTGGCATCGATATCCTCGCGCGACCAAACGATGAAAAACATGGTTCTGGATGGCGAGCGCGAGGCAACCGCTCGCGAGAGAGTCGGCTTTGTTCGTGAAGGGGGAGAACGGGCTCGGAGCGGCGTTCCTAATTGACGGCTCTCGCGATTTTTACCTCGCTCACCGTCCAGACCAGAAGCTCAGGGGCTCTCCGGCCTCTTTTTCTCTCGGTCCCTCTACGTTCTACCTACGTCTATCTCCTTCCGCTCTTTTCGTCCTCTCCGTCGTTCCCTCTTTCTTCCACCGTTTCACTGGCGGTCCTCCTGCTCCTCCACCGCCTCTCTCCACCCCCTCGTCCCCCTCTGTCCGTCTTGTTCCGCTGCCCGTGGAGGAGAGATCTCTCGAAGGCCGCGCGAGGCGCATGCAAAAGAGAGGAAAAAAAAAACCGTGGGTCGAGGGAACCGGGAGGCGGCGGATGAGGAGGTGGTGGCGGCGGTCGACGGGCGGCCGAGGGCCGAGGAGGGGCCGAAGAGGCCGAGGGGGGAGGACCGCGAGACGCCCAAAGCCGCATTAACGCCGCGCCGCTTCGCTCTTCGCTCGCGATCGGAATCGCGGTCAGAACAACGCTGCATTTTCTGAGGAGGTAATCCGCGTCCGCTCGATAACCGAACGTTATAGACGATCGACGACCACTCTCCTCGCCCCACCACCCTCCACCCTCTCTGCGTCCTCGTCGTCTTCGGCTTTCGATATCTCCGACCTTTTGCGTTTCGTGTTTCTAACCTTCGTCGTTTACATGCAGATTTTTCCCAGCGAGTAACATTTTTCGAGACGATTGAGCTCTGGCGCCGGATTTCCACGTACAAGCTACGCTCGAACCTTTGGTACACGCAGCGGATCGCTGCGTACCGACGGAAATTTTCTTTCTACGCGTGTACATGGTTTTCGATTTATCCGGTGTCTCTTCGTCACAGACGAAAGATATCCCGTTCGTAGGTTTAGAGAAATTGGCGAGACACCGTGTCTTAAACGTAGGACGTATCGTACTTTTACGAAACAACGGGATCGACGATTAGTCGAATAGGTAGCGTGCAAGAAGTTGTCTCTGCTCGAAGGAGCATCCGTGTTAATAATACGAGGCACCCTGAAATCCTCCGTACGAATAGTTCGATTCTTGAAAGAGAACGATTCGCTGTTTCAAAGCTAAATATCTTATCCGAAGATGCAAAAGGATGGACAAGGCAAAGACGGCTACGTTCGACGCAGAAGATTCCGCGACGATTCTCGATCGTTGCTTTTTCATAGTAATTAGTCGAGATTTTTATTCGTGCCACCTTTTTGCCGGAAATACCGTGTCGTCGTTAGAGGGAAACAGGGCGCGCCCTTACGCGGTCGCCAAAGAGATTCCTTTCGAATTTATTACGACGATAGGCAAACTCCTCCCTTTCCTTATTTTGCGCGCTATTAATTTATCCTGATTGGCCTCCGGGCTACTACCTACTACCTACTACCTACTACCTACTACCTACTACCTACGCTGCTCCGCGTCTTTAATTCGACCGTTCTCCTCCGCCGCCACCCCTGTCTCGAACCGGCAGTTTCTCGCGCGGTATTCAAATCAGCGAATACCGAACGTTCGATCGACCAAAATCCAGTCACGTCGTTCGAACGACATCGAAAGGCCCTTTGAAAGACAGGGTCGCGAGCGCGAAAACCCCAAGACCGAGGCAACCAACGTCGCGTATACAGGGTAGCTTGTCGCGTAGGGTGGTGAAATCGAAAAGGAGTGGTTCTACGTAAACGAGAAGGAAGAAATGCGAATCTTCGTTCGTCGCATTTAATCGTATTAAACGGCGTACGTGTGCGAGTACGTACGATGCAGTTGATAAAGAGCGATTCTTCGACGAAAATATATAACGCACGAGTTTTTCGTTGTTTCTTCGTGTTCGACGAAGAAGAAAAGAGTAGCAGGTGAGAAAACGTGGCGACGAATTCTCGAGGCCGATTTTCTCGAAAACGAAGAGTTCTCCGGCGAGAGAATTTTATTCCACGCCCTCCATTTGTTATTTTATCTAGAACCACCCCATCCCCGGCCCGATTACACGGATACACGACACCTTGTATATCCGTGGACATCCAATCTCGCGCTTTTGCAACGAGAAGCGGTTTTGTGTACAGCTCGGTGAAGCTTCACCTCTGCCCTTTCGAGGATCCACCGTGGAAGCCGCCAGTGACGACGGCCAATGTGGTCACACGTCGCTCCGCTCGCGTTTCTCTCCTCTATACACGTACGTAAGTACACGAGTCGCTTCTTTATCCTCCGTCTCGTTCCCTCCTACTTTGAACTCTCTCTTTCTCGCTCGTCCGTACCTCTATTCCATCTTACTCCGTCGTTCGTCCAAACCCATCTCGTTCCGCTTTTCCTTCTCTCTTTCTTCTCCGTCCTCTGGTTTCCCTCTGCCTCTCCCTCTCTGTCACTCTCTCTCTCTCTGCGTTCACCCTCCGTCTCCTTCTCGTACTATTTATGTAAGTGGTGTCGCGCACCGCGCACACCAGCGCGTAAACGTCCACGCGCGACACTACTTACATAAATAGCCGCCTGCATGCATATATGCATATAGATGTGTAGCTATATATACACAAGCCATGCTCGAACACACCGAGAGCGAGATAGACGTGGGGAACAGAGTGGAACGAGGAGCTTCGCGCGACTGCTGTTCCCCTGATATCGTAGCCGTCGTCGCCGCAAACTCGCCGGACGGATGGACGATAATCGAGTCAACGGTGAAGGTTTTCGGAAGGGAAAGCGTTTTCGAGGGATCGTGCGAGAGAGAAGAGAGGAAAGCGAACGAGTGTGACGGAGATAGGGTGAGAAAGAGGCCAGAGGCTGACCGAGGCGGCGTCAGCGGCGGCTGGGACTGGAGCGTGTGTATTTACCGTCTGATTTAGTTTCGCCCGTATGTATGTACTTTGCGGGGCAGGGGTGCGGAGAAGCGGGCGCGTTCGACGTTTATGCGCCGGCGAAGCCCAAGCTATTCCATTACAAGCGGAGAAAAGAGTTTATGAATGAAGAGGATGCGAAGGATAGTTTCCGGAAGCCGGCCAGCTCCGTGCAATAATCGTAGAACGGATCGGGTGCGCTTTGTTGCGTAAAAAGGCTGGCCAGCCGTGCGCCAAGCATATATGAATATCAGGCTCGAGCGAACGCGAGGAGGTTATCGGCGTGTTTTAATGCCTGGAAATTAGGCTTCGTGGAAAGATCGCGACTACGCGGGAGCGCGCATGCGCGTGCCTCTTTGATCCAGCGAATCGAAACGGAATGGAATCGGAACGGTGTTCGCGACTTTCTTCGCCATGCGATCAAACGTCAAACACCATGGTGTCACGTACTTGTATCATTTTCTTCGCCTTTGACTTTTCGTATACACATATGCACGTATATGGAACGTATCGTGAATGACGTAGTACTACGCTCGATAGATGGTGTCGAGTTTCGAGAAGACGTAAAGCTACGTCAACGGACTGGAACGGCAGATCGCAAGTTACGGCGTCGTTTGGAAACGAGTTCGTAATGGTAAGTGGTACGTAATTCTACGTCGTAATGTCTGGGCTCGTGTTACTGCAAAAATCTACTATTACGTTGGCTAATTTTTGCGCGCGTAACGATTACGAACGAGAGCACGTGGCGGTAGCCACAGTTCGATGGCTGGCGTCGAGTTTCAAATCTACAAACATGGCGCCACGTCGTTCATCGTCAATTTTCAAAGTAATTTTGAACGATGTACGAACGAAGCGCATAATGCTATATGTACAGTTGGAACTCGAACCAATTACTTGGATCGATGGAAATACCACTTTAGCTAATATCCGCATGCACGAATTGGAAAAAGAAATTCCGACCACTACGAATTCGTAACGTCAAACTTCAAAAAAGGCGAACGTGGCGCCACTGTTCATTGTCAACTTTACGGTACTAAAACGCGCAGTGCTACGTCGTAATATTTCAACGTGTATCGCACGCGAAAGGCACTGTCACAACAAACTGCCCTTCGTTGAAATAAATCGGAGAAGTATCTTTTAACGGTTACAACACCGAAAACACGTGGTACTACGTTATAATATATGAACCCCCATAACGCGGCCAACATACTATACCTATATATTACGTTGACCACTCTTTCGCTTGTGTCAGGAATTCAATCCGAACCTAACTCAACGTACCCTCGAAGATACGTAGCGTATACATATATACATACATACATACATACATATATATCTCACGTTATCCTTGCTTTAAAGTTTAAAGCAACTATCGATAGATGTTAATCGATAAGTAAGTACTTTGGATCGCGAATGAACGAAATGAAACGTTAATGGAAAATTCGACGCGTAAAGTTTGAAATCGCGAGCAAAGAGTACAAAATGTAGAAACTTGAGGCAATACTAACGCGAAACGAACAGAATTAACAGCGTTCATTTTTATCGGGGTATCGCAGTTGCCGCGTGGCCCGGGGCCGAGCAGGTGGTTCGTGGCACGAGTTATTGCGGTAAACGATACGCGCTTCCTCGAAGGAATTAGCCATGACAATAGCTCGATTAAATTTCTTAACAATCTCTTGCCGTGTTTCGCTCTTCCCGTTTAGCCGTACTTTTAAACTCTTCCATCGAATGTTTCACTTTCGAACAAGTCGAGAGATGGTCGTTCCGAGAAATACCGAATTTTGAAGGTTATGATCGAAAACGAACTTTCGATTCGTTGGTGGTCGATCGTTATTCCGGTTCACGGGTCCGATATCGCGAATCGACTCTGCGTTTCCTCGACAACGAAGAGGAAGAAGAAGGAGAACGAACGAAGCGTTCTCAATTTCCGCGTATCGGCATCGATCGATATCTTTCGCTTTTCGCGATTCTCTGGTTTTCATTTACCCACCCGAGAGAGAAAGAGAGAGAGAGAGAGAGGGGGGCGGGGGAGAGAGAGAGAGAGACCCGGTGACTCGTGTGTTTTCGTGAAAATCTCCGGGGCTTTCCCATCGATTTTCGTCGGGACCCCGGAGCTACCTGGTCGCGGAGGAAATTGGAGGGCGGCGAGCGACGAATTAAAACGGAGGAGCAACGAACCGAACGAGCCGGAGCGCCCGATCCGTGCGACCCGTAACCGGGAAACTACGCGTACTCTCACCCCCCTTTTTTCCACTCGTCAAAATAAACGAACCCTACAGGATCGCCTTTCGTGTTACGCCGTACGTCTAACAAAACGTGTAAACTCGCGATGGTCGGTATATCGGTAGCGAGTTAAGGCATGTGTGGACATAACCTCTTATCTCGTGATTTTTCTAATGGCTAGTCGAACGATCGTTCGTGATATTTTAGCGTTGGTCGAACCGTGTTTGATACAACGTGTAACGAAACGTAGCACCTAGGGACGGGACGTCTTTCTTCGCGTTTCTTCGGATATTCTGTAGAAAATATCGGAATTCTGAAAAAAGTTAGCGGCGAAGAGAATCTCGATATCGTCGCGGTCTTCCCGTGCGTTCGCTTCGTCGAACGAAATAAATTTGAGCGAAGGAAAATTACAGCGCGCAGCGCGGTTCGCGTTAAAACCGGAAGTAAACCGAAGGAGGCCAAACTTTCCCTTACGTCGTGTCGGTATTCGTATACGAAATAGCGTTGCGAAAATAATATAAAAGATGGAAGCCCGATAAAAATACTCGGTTACACGATAGTTTGGCAGGCAAAATTCAGACACCTAATTTACATGCTAAATTCCATTATTATACGGTAAGACGCGCGATTGCTCGCGTCGAAGACAGGAGTCGGCGGCTAGTCAAGATCCGACGCTGAATTCTTTTTTCTCGAAACCGAGTGACCTTTACATTCCTAATCGTGACCACGCGAATTCTTGCTGCGTCCTTTCGGCGTACCTGCGGAGGACGGAGCGGCGTGTGGCCGCGCCATTTCCAGCGCGCATGCCTTCTGGCCATCTCCGTAATCTCACTCTCTCCGTCTCTCCTTCTCTTACACTCTCTATTCGTCGCGTTCGTGCCGGGTGTCCGTGTTCGTGTTCGTGTTCGTGTCCGTGTTGGTGTTCGCGTCCGTGAGAGAGGCTGCAGCAGCCTCTGACGGGAAGGGCACGATCGGAAAATTAACGACCCCTCGAGCGTTAACTCCCGACTCCGAGGTCGGTTCTCGGTCCGCTCGTTCGTTAAGTCCCTCCTCGAGTTCTCGCGACTCACGCCGCGTTTTCAGCTATCGCCGTCCTCTCCCGCCCGCCCCGCTCCGCCTTCGTGTACCCTTCCTCCCGGTTGCTCTGCCCGCTACACACCCCTCTGTTCCCTCGGCTGCCCGTTTCAACGTCCCCGTTACCCCGCGGTCGTCTCTGTGTCGGGTTCCTCTTGGCGTTCTCCGCTTGCTGCCGCCGCCGCCACTGTCGTCGTGTTCTCTCTCTCTCTCTCTCTCTCCTCTCTCTCTCTCTCTCTCTCTATCTCTATCTCTATCTACGTATCTGTCTCACTCGCGTCGTTCCTTTCCCCTAACCATCGCTAACGGGTCTACCCCTCGAGCTACGAATCGGAGATTGGCGGAGAGACCGGTCGATTATCTATAATCGATAGGAACTACCGGTATATTGGTGTACGCGGTGCGTGGCGCGCCGTGGATGCCACGCAGAGCGACGCTTAAATACGCGGCTGCCGGACACCGCGAACCTCTCTCCGCTCGCCAACTATGCGGCATTCTTTCCGAGGGCGCACGGATTAATTAGGGGAATGTGTATCGCAGGCATCGAGTAGTCGCGCAAGATCGTAATTGACGCGCCCTTAGAACCACCGGTACATAGGATAGTCCGAGGCAAAAACCGATCGGTGGTTTTTACACGATTTCGTAGAAATATCTGGCAGTACGTTACGCGTGGCTATCGTCGATCTGCGATTAACGTTGCACGGACGACACCGTAAACGACGTCATTGTTCGCTGCATAGCTTGTATCGCGTCGTGTCACATCGAGCGTCATTCTCCACGGAAATTTTCCAGCCGCGTCCGATTTTCCTCCCTTTCTCTCTCTCTCTCTCTCTCTCTCTCTCTGCCCCTTCCCCTCGCCGTCGCTCTCTTTCTCTCGCGCGGTGCTCGCGTATATCCGTCGGGGATTTCGCGAGTCTGCGGCGTTTATTAGTTTTTCGGAGCGGCAGCGTTGTTTGCGTCGCTCGACTAGTTCCTGGGAGCCAGGGATCGGTCTTAATGTCAGGATATCCCGGTGTGACGCAGTTGGCTGACGCGAATCCGCGAAAATAGATTACCTTTGTTTGTTTGCGCACGCACGCGATTTGGAATTTTTAAACACGAGTCGACGAGAGCGCTCGATCCTTTGCCTTATCGTTCGCTGCGCAATTCGTGGGGCGCGCGAAGATTAATCGTTTGTTTTTATTATTTCGATCAAAGGGATGGTTAAAGAGGCGTTTTTCACTCGCGGCCTTTCACGAGATCGATTATGGATAGAGGTTGGAAATTCGAGGGTAGCCAAGGTGCGATCTGGGTTCACGCGGAACACGGCGTCGCCCGAAGGTATCGAGATCGTCCTCTCTACCGCACCCCATGTGCAAACATAAAGGGACTGACGCACGAATGGTGGATTAACTTGCTCGTATTTTGTGCCACTTAATCATTCGTTCGATAAACATCGACGAGGCTCGTTCGCTTCCACTCGTCGTACAGCCGCTACGATCTTTATCCGAAAATCATGGAAGAATATGACGGCCGCGAAGGTCAAAAATTCTCCGCTAATCGACCTGCGAGCGTCGTAGAAGCTACGGAACGTACGCTACGACGATTATCCGAACCGACGATGTTAAGATTAATTTAGCGCTTAAAGATATTTGTCCTTCCGTCGAAGAATCAGACGGAATCGCTGGTGTGGCGAGAAGGTGCGTATCGTGCGCGCGATTACGAACGTACTGCGTCACAGCGGTCCGTAACGATGGCCAGTGGATCGCGCGACCAGTATATCCGTACGAAAAGAAACGTCGATATCGCAATTACAATTGCACGGATCGTTGCTCGCGCGACATCTTTATCTTGTCCTCTGCCGACTCTGTAACGACACGCGTACGTATTATATAATCGAAAAGTTCTAAAATTAGACGACGAACGAGTGCGACGGGGAGCGCAAGGGAAAAAGTACGACCGTAGAGAGACGGTTGGTAGGTGGTGAGGATGGGTCCGCGCGCCGTTGGTTAAATATAACGTCCGTGGAGCGTACGACAGGTAGTTGCTCGGCAGCCTTGTGCGATATATCCGCGCATTCAGCGGGAAAAAGGAACGACGACGATCGCAGACGCGCCGGCATTCGGCGTAACTTGAAAACGCGACTCCAGCGAGTACGCACGGCGATCGGAGGAGGGCGAATGGCTAAGAGAATGCTGGCCACCGTCGATTACGTAACGCCAACCGGTGTCCTCCACTTGTATCGGGGTGCGTCCTTCCTCCGGCAGCCGCTCGATCGCCTCGTCGCATCGCACCGTTGCTCTTCCTCTTCCTCCTCCTCCTCTTCTTCCTCTTCTTCTTCTTCTTCTTCTTCTTCTTCTTCTTCTTCTTCTTCTTCGCGCCTCCGTTTATCCCCGCGCCGTACTACGCGCGTATTATATTCCGACAATATCGTTGCACGGAAAGTTGTTGCAGGAAAGTGCGTTTTTCCAGGTTGAGCGTCGCGAGCTTTCTCGGCCGCTTCCTTCTATACGAAAGCTACGACGTAGCTCGCGATAAGGATTCGTTTCGGGGCTCGGACGTTTCGGCTTTTTCGCGAATCTTTCTAAAATTACTCTTACGATCGAACCATCTCCGAATGCCAGCCAGAGAGACAGGCTTCCACCGCTGGTCTAATACCGCGATTTTAAGCAAATTGTCTCATCTGCGCGACTTTGCGAGCGAGAAGGAGGAGAAGCAGAGCGAGAAAGAAAGAAGAGACGACGAGCAGGTAGGAGGAGAATCAGCGGCGTTAAAAAGAGAAATCCTTTTTTCTCTTCTTCTTCTTCTTCTTCTTCTTCTTTTTTCGTGATTACGTTTCCGGTGTTCAAGACGGTGTTCAAGCCGGTGTTCAAGCCGATGTTCATCGACCTTAAAACCGGGCAACCTCCCCTCGGCCGAGGCTCGGCGTCGCAGGATTTCCAGGTTGTCTAAAAGGGAAGCGCGCTCGCCGAGCGGAAATACGGTCTCCTCTGGCGCGGCAGGGCCAACAACGTCGAAGGGAAGAAATTCGCGCGGTGCTCGGCCGAAACGAGGCGGTAGCAGGTGCGGCCGTTAAGTCGACGACCAAGAAAACGGGTAGATAGAGAAGCAGGCAGAACCGTCGGGCTGTTTTCTCGGAAGGATCGAACGGAACCGACCGTCGGAGAAAAGAAAAGGAAAGGAAAATAGGGGAAGAGGGTGGAAGTCGAACGAGGGACGAGACAAGTTCTCCTATGGCGTGGCCGGCCGTCGTCTGTTTGCCACTATCTACCGACTCTCCGGACCCTTTTTCATCGTTCGAACGATATTTCGTTGGCGAAATTTTACTAGCCGTGAGTTTACAGGCTCGATGTACCTGTTCCGTGCGCAGAAGCAAAGAATTTGTCAAAGATTTACGATTAATAGGTAGACTTTCGTTGGTCCGAATGGTGGAAAGAACGACGTGGCGTCGTTTTTTCTCGCCAAGTATCCCGTGTTCCCTATTCTACGAATCTGATCGTCTCGCAGGTTTATACATGGAAAAAGCGTAAAAGAGCGCGTGGAGGAAAGAATCGTCGATATCGATCTGGCTTTGCCAGGCAAGATCGACGAAGGAGCGTGGCTCTAAAGGCGAGCAGGTACGTCGTTGCCCGTTTCTCTCGCGTGAAATTTAAAGGCGGTCGTCGTCTCTCTTCTCTCGACCGTGGCGTTCGCGAGAAGGGACTGGGCCCTCGATCGATCCGTGCCCGCATAGTCGCGACCGTGTAGAGGCGGTTGTTTGTCGGCTGGACGGCCACCGTTGCCCGACATCCACGTCGACCTCGCCTACCGTCCCTTTGGACAAACTTTTTATTACTGGATTTTCCCTGTAATCTCGAATAATTAGCAACGAGAACCCCGTAAAGGAACTATGGGTTTACCGAGGTCGATGGAACAAGTTGTCGCAGATCGTACAAAGAGGTAGAAAGGTTGCATCGGTAAGTCGTCGAACAAAGCGGTGCTGCGCACAGTTACCTGACCATTGAAATAACAAAACGCGTAAAAATTTTACTTTTCTTTCCTCCTTGTCACTTCGTAGCCAATGTCCGTAGCAATTAATTTGATTTATTACCAAACCCAGGTATCGAGCGCCTCTCCTCGAGCAACATCTTGGCCGTTTTTGCTTTCACGGTCGCGCAAATTACTCGTTGAAACGTTACCTTTCGACGAAACGATGTCTCGGGCGTATTTAGCGGTTGCGACTTCACCGTGAGCAAAGACTCGACGACAGGGAAATTCTTTCGTCGCGTCCCCTCGCCGTTAGATCGAGAAACAACGAATCCGGAGTATGCGTATAATTCGATTACAGCCGCGTTAATTTCGAAAGGTCAACCTCGTCACCGATATCGACCGCTGTATATACCCTGCGACGGCCACACTGACCAAACGTTTATCGCCAATAAACGCTCGATCCACCCGATTCGATCTTTCCGCCCACCGAGTGCCCCGTGCCCCGCGAATTAAATAGAAATTTCACGCCCTCGGGGGTAGTTGTCCCCCTCGAGTACCATTCTCTGAGGCTCGGCGCGCAAACACTTTCCAATCGCGTTCGCCAATTATATTCTACGGACGAGGATTTCCTGGCGAGTCGTTGGTCCATTCGCAGGGGCCCGTGCGGTTTTTATTCCCGCGCCGATAACGCGCCGGTGACGCGTAACGACGCGATGGAAGCCAAAGTCTCTGGATCTTCGAGATGAAATTTGGAATTTCAAGTTGATCGCTTGGTCCTTTTCGTCTTCCGGAGAGGACGAGTTTGGACGATAGGGCAAATTTGATCGAAAGTACGTATGTATCTTTGTAGCGGTTGAGGGAAGAAGGAACGTCGAGTTAACTGGCGCGTGCAACGGTCGAAAAGAAAAAATCAGAGCAGCCAAAAACACGGCGAAAGACGAAATCGAAACGAGTTTCCCCCTTCTATATCCAACACGGAAGCGGAAACGTAGCGAACGAACGTAGTCTGACTGCCCCACTCTGCCGCACACGGAATCTTTTTTACCTCGAAGCGTACGATCCGAGCCAACGTTCGGCTGCCGATTCAGCCACGATACCGTGACGCTTCGCTAAACAGCGTAAATAATCCTGCGGCAAAAATGATGCCGAGTAATTAAGGTGGGTCGGTCGGTTTGGAGGGATGGCGAAGAGAAAGAGGAGTACGGCGTGGCGACCGAACGCAGGTATAAAGCGCGGCAAACAAGACGAGTGGCCTCGTACGCGATTCCACGGTCGAGCCCCGTTTAATACCGGCCGAGGGGAGCGTGGCTGGCAAAGTGAGAGAAAGAACGCTCGGAAGAGAGCCCGGCTGAATACGCCACGCCGTTTTTTCACCGGAATACACGTCTACGTTCTACACACAGCTGGCCGCGGCTGTACGCTCTGGACCAAAGCGAAAGAGAAATCCTGGTGGAAATCTTTGCTGAAACGGCGCAAAGAGAGAGAGAGAGAGAGAGAGAGAGAGAGAGGGTGTTGGAAGGTGTTGGAACGCGACGAAGGATGAGACGTTGCGCGTGCTTCGATCTATTCGATCGTAACGAATACACCGCGGATATTTACGCGATGCGAGTGAAAGTATCACATCGAATATTCTTGCTTTTAAGAGAGAAAAAAAAATGATAATTGATTACCATTTATCGCCTTAATTTGAAACTCGGGAATGGACAGGTTAACTTCGCATTCGGGTGGTACGCATTTTGATACGGCACACGTTCCACGACATTCCTTCACGGGCACTAGCTCAACCTCGTTATTTTTCTGCGCAAAAATTTGGCATATACGTTGAAACGAAAGAGGGAAAAGGAGAAGCAACGCGTCATCGAGCGTTATCTTTTATTGGCGAAGGTAGGTTTTACGCGAATGTGCGAAATTTCCACTGGACGAAAGGTTACGGTACTACGTCGCAAGGGTACATTCTTAATTCACGAAGAAGAATAGTAGAACGTTATCCAGCGTCGTTTTTTTTTTTTTTTTTTTTCGTAAAAAGCAATAGCACCGTATGTGATCGAGTAGCATCTTCGACCGGTGAACTAGTAAAACCGTAGCGTTACATGGTCGGGCTATGGTACATAATTGGGCGATGGTTACGTAATTTCCAACTGACCGAAGCAAACGCCGCTACCTTCATCGGCGAAACAAAGTATCGCGAGCGTATTATACTATACTGTACCGTAGTACTGTATCGAGTACCGTAGAACCTAGCATCGTTTCTTATTCCTGGCGATACAGCGTCGTGTCGTTAGTTACATAGTCGAGCATCGCTTTCGAATCGTCGAAGAATTCATCGTTATCGTCGTGGTTGGTGGAGGCGGAAACGCGAAGGAGCGCGACAGCTATCCGCGAATTAAAGAGACCTAGTCGCGATGGAAAAATCCACGAAGGCCGCGCTTGATCGAGTCGTAGTCGACTAACAGGAAGAAAGCTGGTGCGTGGCAGATAAAGTTCGCGGCGAGGCGAGGCAGGCGCGACCGCGCGTATCGTTCGTCCGGCGACAGAGCGCCGCTGCCGGGATATACGCATCGAGAACATCCCCTCCCGGGTTCGGGTCGCGATACCACGACAACCGGCGACAACACCGACCGAGGGAGGAGGGCGGTGAGCGCGGTCTCGCGAGACGAGGCGCGAGGAATGTATCTAGATAAAAGGCAGAGCGCGAGTTTATCTCGGCGGGCGCCTCGCGCTTAGCCGCGCTCTCTTCTACGTGTCTACAGGGTGAGACTAAACCAACGAAAGCCAAGATCGAACGTGTGCGACTAATCGGTTCGAGTCGTTCCTTCTTCCACGCGATCATTTATCGAAATCGAGAAAGGACATCAAAGAATCGCTGTTCGATACGCGATAGATTGGAATATGGGAGGAAATTGCAAACGTATTGCCGCTCATTAGCGTTAACCTTGCGTTCGTATGGTTTCGGAAGAAGGTGTGCAGTTTGAATGGAGAAAGCGAAAGACGGAAACGATTGATTACTTTCGGAAGATAGCAGCATCGATAACGAAAAGTTTGTTACGTAATTAGGCTTAGAAAAGACGTCAAAGTTACTGGTGTAATAAAAATCATGCGAGATTCATCCCTCGGTTGCATAGATGTATCGATATGGGTGGTACACGTAAGCACGTAGACGGCGATTCGTGATACTTAACGAAAGAAAAACAAAGATAACAGCTGAGCCTATATACCGATAAAACGTACACAACTCGCCACACGTGCGATATCGTTGCACTTCGTTCGTTAGGTACGGACCACCGCAGCTACGTATACCGATGTACTACGCGTCATAAAATTCTTCTACCCTCTCTGCTACCCATTTTCCGACAGTCTAAACCCAGAACCGTGTTACTTTCATCCCACACTGTATGTCTACGCTACAGCCGTCCGTACGCGTATACACGTAGGACGGCGAGTGGAAATGTTAGCGCGCGAGCGATCGCGTCGATTCTCGGCAGCAGCCGCTGGCTCCGTGTGTGCACGCGATACCCGCGTCCAACACACAAAGAGACAGCTGGGCGAAGAGCAGGAGGGCGGGCAAGGGGGATGGTTAGGGCGACGAGGGGCAGAGAGAGAGAGAGCAGCGGCAGCCGTGGAAAGAGAAAAAACAGAGAAGGAAAGAGAGGAGGCATCGAAACGTCGTCGTCTGCCGCGCGAGTACCGTTACGAGACCGGGGACGACGGGCTCTCTTCTCGTGTATACGCGGCACAATGGGCCGAAGGAGCCGACACCAAAGTCTTCTTAATTTTCTCCTTGGCGCGGCCAGTCGCGGCGCGGCACGGCGCGGCGCAGCGCGGTGCGACGCGAGACGACTACAGGCCGAGCGGCGCGGCACGACGCGACGGCCGGACCGAGCCGAGCGGAATGAGGGAATGCCGGCAAAAGTCGAAGGAGCGAGATGGAAACGGCGATAGGACGCGTGGAACGGAGATAGAGCGAGAGATTGGGACGGATGGTGACGCGGTGAAGAGCGGCAGAGAGCGAGAGAAAGAGAGAGGAGAGAAAGAGGAGCGACGCCTCTGTCGTCCCGGTCGGCGACGGGCATCGAGGCGGGCTTTAATTAGCACGGGATTTCGGCGAACGACGGACGGCCAGCGTTGGAGCCTCGTCGCGTACGAAGTCGGACGAACGAGTCTCGAGGTTTTCCGTGGTAGAACGCGGTGCGCGCACCACGGACGGATAGAGAGCGAGCGAGAAAAAGTGGCAGCGGTCGAGCGAGACGGACGATCGAGGACGTCTCGGGCCTGACAGAGAGAGGGTCGGGCCGAGATGGACGCAGATAGAGAGTCAGGGCACCGTGAAGAGCACCGCCGTGAGTCGGTGCCGGTGCCGCCACCGCCGCCGCCACCGCCGCGTGTTCCGAAGAGGCGAGGGCAATAGGAACGGAGACGAATGGACGGACGCGAGTTGACGGGTAAGACGAGGATGGAAATAGGGACGGCTAGAAGAAAAAAGTGGAAAAAAGGGAAGAGAGTAGAGAAAGAAAAAAGAGGTGGAGAAGGAGAAGGATGGGGTAAAACAAAGAGGGAAGGTCGATGGCTAGGGAGAAAAGGGCGAACGACGCGCGCCAAGGGTGTGGGAGCTAGAGGTGGTTGTCGGATAGCAGGATGAGGGCGGAAGGAGGGTGCAGAGGTGGTCGAGTCGGGCGTGAGCGATGAGGGGGCGGCAGAACACAGCGGCGCTCGAGGGCGAGCGAAGGGCGGCGCGGCTGAGTCGGGTCGCGAGCGAAGGGACGCGCGCGCGGCCGGCTAAATAACGGCCTGCCCTATCCTCCTTCTCCTCCCACTCGCCTCCCCCTGGTCGAACCCCCGTTCTCCTCTTCCATCGCCACCCCATCCCCCCCTCTCACCCGCCTGGCCGCGCCACTGCCGCGCCACACCGCGCCACACCGCGCCACACCGCGCCACACCGCGCCAAGCCTCACCCCAACCACGAGAGAGCCTCGTCGTCCACCCTCTTCTTCGACTTCCCTCCCCCTTCGACACCCCTGTCGGCCTCCCCCTAGTTAGACTCCCTCGATCTACGCTCTACCTCGCACCTCGGTGACGAGAGAGGGTCGGCGAGGATGTCGGGGGATAGATACGCTAGATCGGTACATCGAGGGGCACGTCGCAGAAGGGGAGGCAGGCAACGTTCTAGACCTCTTGCCATCGTGTTTGCAGGCTTACGTACGCGTTACGTCGTCCTAAGCAGGACCTCCCTCTCCTTTCGTTTGCCCTCCGCATTCCCAGTTTCTCTCGCTTTGGTCTCTGGCAAACGCGTGCAACGCGTATTTCCTGGCGATCATCCTCGAGCGCCTATGTACGTAACACGCACATACGTATTTTAAGTATTATACGTATTACGTTAATCAAATATACGCAAATATTAACGTACACGCGTATCGCGTTCTACGTTCTACCAAGCGTGCCCGAACGTTTCTTCTCCCTTCTCTCTCTTGACCCCGCTGACCATCGTCTTTTCTACCCGCCATCCTTCTCCCCCCCCCCCACTCCACCCACCACCCTCCTCCCTCCTCCCCGACAGGCTGGTTATTAAACGAGAAAACGAGACCGCGGTTGCGAGAGAGACCTTCGTGGCTAGCGGTGTGCGCGGTTGCCTCGCGGGTCCTCCGTTCGCGGATTCTCTGGCACCGTTCGATATACCAGAGGTTATTTAGACCCCGGCAGGCTTAACGGCGCGCAACGCCCGTTTGCGAGGTAAGATTGCGAGACGACGGAGCGGACGCGAACCGAGCTCGAGCCACCGTGATCTCATCGCCCCTTTTTTAACCCACGCTCGCTTTCGCGCTCCCCAATTTTTAGCCTCGCGATCACGTTCGCGTGTAGAGAACGGCGAGCCAGGCCAACAGACTCGACCCAGGCCAGACTAGACCGTGGAACGATCGCGTTTTATCGAACACACGAACTCTAGTCTCGTTCTCGTTCTCCTTCTCCTCCTCCTTCTCGATCTCCTTCTCGTTCTCGCGATTCCCATTGGACGCGAACTGCCTTCACCGACACGAATATCCGTGGAACGCTGCAAGTCGAAAACGGAGTGCGCCGGCAATTAGCGATTATCGGTTGCACCGCGATAACGCCGGCAACGCCGTATCTACGGATAGACTCCTCCGCTGGACGCGTCCTATCTCACGCGTATTTTTCGCGAAATCGTTTCTCAAACCGTGAACCGTCCAACACCTGAAAAATCCATTCCGGACCGACTAAGGGAAGTAAAACGAAAGAGAGAAAAGAAGAAAATGAAAGAAACGAAAAGACGAGCCGCGAATAACGCTATAAATATAGCGTTACGCCGTCGGTTTATCTGCGTCAACAAGCGCTAACGCCACCGTGTTTTCAGGCTTACGTGCACGATATACGCGTTTATACGTGGGCGCGCATTTCCCTTCCCTCTTATCCGTCGTATCGCGCGCTCCAGTCCCTTCCCGTTCCCTCCAGCTCCCTCCCGGCTTTTCGCCCGGAGTCGAACATCTCGGTTATTAAAGCGGAACGCGAGCGTGTTCTGCGAAGGCCATCTCGACCAAACGACGCGATATCCAACGATCCACCGTGCGAACCGCGATGGCAATTCCAAAGTTTCGGCACGCGGTGACGGCGACGCGGCGTCGTGGCATTCGCGACCGATTTTTTTCAAAACGATATCGACAGCGTAACACGTACGCGTTATTCATGAGCGAACTTTCTCCTCCGGCGCGTCGAACTAACGCGTGGAATCGTGACCTTGCCAGACCTTCTACCAGCTCCTTGCCGCGCGTTCGACGTACAGTCGCGTAGCGGTTGACATTGAATCGTGGCGCGAAATGTTCGCGATATAATACGGCGCGCACGTGGGGAGGAAGCTTGTGTGTACAATGAAGCACGCCAGTGAAAACGCCGGTATAACAAACGAGGCTTGCACGCGTTTGTGTGCGGTGAACCGGCGGGTTTCAGTTTCTACATTCGTACATGTCTTCCTCCTACCGACTCCGACTCTCTGCCTTTTCCTCTTTCTCCGTTTCGCCTTCCCGCTCTCTTTCCCTTTCCCGGTTTCGTACACGCGTACGCATACATGTATATGTATATATGTATATATGCATAGGAATACGTGTACACGGTCCCATATAGCAACTCTGTATGTATATACATAACTAGATATAACTCGGTCTTGAGTTCTCGAGGTGTTTCTGTTTTACCTACCGCCGACTCGTAAACGCAGTTTAAGCGACTTCCAGGCGGCAGTCAGCGCCGCTCTCACATTACGGAAGCGAAGTTTTCAAGTTCCGCGACACTGACCCAGTTTATTCTCTTTCCCTCCTCCCTGCCCTGCTTCCTCTTTCTCTCTCGCTGCCTCGCGCGTTCTCTCTTCCATTCTACCCCACCACTTTCCTCCTTCCTCTCCTAATACTTCCAGTCTGCCGGTAGTTACAGTTTCCCGCAGGTAGCTGTACCACGTCTGTGAATAGCGAATACACGGGCCCTCAACGAGCGCTCTCGCTCTCGTCCTCGTCTTCGCTCGAGAGCTTGGATTTCCTTTGCGGCGACCGATCGTCGCCCGTCCGACACAACCGGATGCGCTCCTCGTTCCTTCCATCTTTTCCTTTCGACGCGTGCCACTCGTTCCGC
The DNA here is from genome assembly GCF_910591885.1 of Bombus terrestris. NCBI lineage: Eukaryota > Metazoa > Arthropoda > Insecta > Hymenoptera > Apidae > Bombus > Bombus terrestris. The sequence continues at coordinate 1,408,017 of NC_063273.1, forward strand.
GCTAAAAAGCCGTCGCTATATTCCTCCTGCGCGCCTTCTCCGCGCCGTACTTCTTCTGCCCTCGAGTTACAGTCACGCCATAAATACATACCTGCACCGATCGAACGAAGATCGGTCCTCTTATCGAGAAGCGCGACAATTAAACATAACGATACATAACGAAACGATAGCGTCTGCTTGAAATAAAAGGAACAACGGAGAGAAAGAAAAAGGTATTAACGGGTTACGAGGGAACGTTAACGCGATTTACGTAATCGAGTCGTTATTCTTAGTCGGACGGTCGCGATAAACGTTCGGCGGCGCTGTTTGCAAGCAGGACTTAATTTGTACCCGCTAGTACTATTGACCCTAATACCGACATTAACGGCTGAGTAACATCGCGCGGCCAAAAGACCGTTCACGTCCCCTCTTTACCACCCATCGTTGTCGTGTTTTCTTCGTTTTTAGAATACGCGCCGGCCTCGTTTCCGAAATACGTACACCAGACGCGTAGCATCGATGCGAGGATGCCATCGGCGTTCACCGACGACGGTACGGCGGTGGCGGTGGCGGTGGCGGTGGCGGTGGCGGTAGCGGTGACGATGGCGGTGGCGGTGGCGGTGGCGGTGGCGATGACGGTGACGGTGACGGTGGCAACGTGCCGTGCCGTGCCATGCCGTGCAGTGCCGTTTCCAGCCGATCGCAACGAAAGCCATAAAAGCCGTTGCCAAATCGTCGTCGCTCGACCGTCCGCGATCTCCTCGATTCCCCTTCGTCGTCTCGTCACGTTCTCGCCTCGTTCTCTCTCTCTCTCTCTCTCTCTCTCTCTCTCTCTCTCTCTCCCACACTAGCGTTTCCTTCTGCCTCCGATACTCTGGCCGGTCGCGCTCTATCCGTCTTTCTTTCTCTTCCGCTAGTTCGTGCTCTCCGTCAGGCTTTAGTGGTTCGGTCTGCGTCGCTCTCATCCGCTTCATTGTCCGCGCCTATATCCCCTTCGGCACGTCTCACCTTTTTCGATCGTCGTCGGAACGCGAGGGGCCTCGCTTCGCGATTGGAAAGCGCCGCCCCACCCTATTCTGCCCTTCTCTTTCTTTCTTTCTCGCTCCTTCGCTCTTGCTCCCTTTAACTCGATTGCCCGTGAGTCTCGCGATCTCCGTCCCGCTTCTAGCCGTTTCGCCGTTCGTTCTTTTTTTTTCTCTCTCCTTTTTTCCCTCTGTCTCGCACGCTCTCCGTCCATACTCCGTACGTACCCCGTGGCGAGACGATTCGATACCGTGGCGTGGTATCGGCGGCGGTGGCGGCGGCTGCGACGGTGGCCTGCTGTACCAGGGAGAAAAAATGCCTCCTGCTCGTCGTGACTCTCCACTCGAGAGAAAGAGTAACAGGCTCCCGTGAGACGCGCAGGAATAAGCGTAAAAGAAGGTACGAGGGGCGGCGGAGGCGAGGCGAGGAGGACGCGTATACGCGGCGGCACGAACAGGCGACTGGCACATGTACCCGTGGGTAGGGCCCTGCTGCCAACCCGACCGACAGACTGGCCAGCCAACCAACCAGCCATCAGCCATCCTGTCATAGACAGGATGTGAGGGTCCGCGAGTTCGGGCCGCGTCGCGTCGCGTTTCGCCGTCACCGCCACCGACACTACGAGACCGTCCTCATCGTTGTCGTTGCGTTGCGTTGCGTTGTCGTCATCGTGGTCGTCGTTGTCATCCTTGTTGTCTCGTGGTCGTCCTCTTTCCTGCTGTTGCTACCGCTGCTGCGCTAGACTTCGTCGCCGTCATCGTCCTAGCCTTTGTCGTTACGTACGTTCGCCGCGTACATGCCACTGTTTCTCTCTCTCTCTCTCTCTCTCTCTCTCTCTCTCTCTCGCCTTCTTTTTTTTCTTTTTTTCAATCGCGGATATATTCGACGTCTGGGCAACGTCTCCTTCCTTCTACGTGCGTGTAATAACGCGATGCGATCATGTGCACGCGTGACGAGTGGGAATTTAAAGAGGAGCCGGTTCATCGAAGAGACGAACAGAGTCGCCTGGCTCTAAACACCACTTTGACGTTTAAAATGTCGTGGATTACCGGGTCGCGCAGCGAAACGTTAATTTCCACATGTCGATCGGCTCGTACCTAGTAATCGATCTTGTAAAAACTGGTTTAAATCGAATTCATCCACGTCCACGTCCAACGTCCTCGCTCGTCGTCAGTGTCGTTATGCTCGACCGCTTGCACGCCTTTTTCTTCCCCTCTTTTTTCGCTCGCGTGCTTTCTTGTCTCAGTCTCCGTCTTCGTCTCCATCTCTGTCTCTCTTCCCTCTCGTCTCATCGCCCGTTACGTTTTCTCCGTCTGCGCGTCGCATACGCGCGAGCAAGCAGAAGCACGCGTGCAAGATGCGCGCAAGTGGCGCGGTCCGAGACACTCTGGAGAATTTAAAAAGGGGGCCGGTTTTGCGCGACCGGCCATCCTAAAGAAATCTGCGACTTGTCCCTCCGTACAGCTCGTGAACCATAGCCGAAGCAACGGCCTTACGTGGCTGGAAATGACGTATCTCTCGAACAATACCGTGAAAGATTGCCAAAAGGGGAAACGAAGGGCAAACGATGCCCAGCGTCCGTGTGAAAAGCATCGACGTCGAAATCGATTTGTTTGATGCATCGTGCGACCATACGTCCGCGCAGCCAGTCTTTACGACGCGGATGTTGTACGTCGAATCGCCGACGCTGAACAAGCTGATATCGTTATCGATGTCTCGATACTGTATCTCCTTGTCCACGGTAACGTTCCTTTCCTCCCTTTACCCCAGATACAGGTGTTCGTCGCTGATACACGAAGGGAAAACCGCGAACGTTTCACGACGGAAATGCCGCCACCGATCTATCGATGCAGAAACGCAAACGGTACAAAGTGCGATCCGACTCCATATACATAGAATCAATTGTTATATACATATATGTATAAGCAGTGGGACAATACTGTTAACCCACATGTAAATGTTTCGATGATATTCGCGTGGCGGCCAATTCGAAGCGCCTTTGCGCGTAAACTCTCCAATTACGTATATATATATATATATATACATACACATACACATATATATATATATATATCCATGATGCAGCGCGACTCGCTTTTACCATCAATAACCTCTCGCCGCTAATAAGGATGTCCATCGTCTGGCAATCGTGGACGCGTACCGCATGGAAGCATAGATTCGAAGCGCATAGCGAGCGCGAGTTCCAAGCATAGCACGGAAACGCTGACGGTCTGTGCGGTGCCGTTTCACAGCTACGGTATACACGCGAGAGACGAGCGAGGGAGAGCGAAGGAGAGCGAGTAAGAGAGCGAGTAAGAGAGAGGGAGGGTCGGACTCCGGGCACCCGGACCGTGGTGCTCGTAAATTCTCGAAAGGAACGGTCCGTAGCAGCGGCTCTCTGTTACCTTACCGCTCTTCCCGCGGTAATATTACTCGGCTTATATTGCCAGACCTCGGTCGTGGGAAAAAGAGGGACCGGTTGGTAGAAGCGAGACGAAGAGAAGGACCGGTGTATACGTAAGCAGGGCGCATCCGCGCCTCGCCACCGCGGCTGGCTGGCTCGTTCGTCCGCTCGTCCGCTTGCTTGCTCGCTCACTCGCTCGCTCGCTCGTTCGCCGTTCTGCCGTTGCCTCGGCTTCGCGTGTACGTGCGAGGAGAAGCGAACCCCGAGGGATCGACGGGCAGGCCCAGGTACATACACCTATATATCCGTACGTGTACACGAACATATTCGCCAATATGTATTAGGATATGTGCTAGTATGTACGGTGCGTTTTCTGTAGGTACGTGTATTTCTACGTATGTATTGGTGTATGTGCATACACGGGATCTCTCGTGAAGCGACTGCGGCGATAACGTACACCACGAAAGCGGTCGTGGCGCGACGCGACGTTGCCGCGTAGTTGTGTGTTGGCCACCGCATGGAGGGCCTCTGTTCGCGTTATATACCCGTATCCCCTTTGTGCGAACTTTGGTTCGCGCACGCACGCACGCACGCACAGCACGCGGCGTTAGGGGAAACGAGAACGTCCAGAAAGGATATAGGGAAAAGAGGAAAAAAAGGAAGGATGAGAACGAAGAGAAGAGTGTAGAGAAGATAGGAGAGAAAGAAATGAAAGAGACGCGACACGAACGAACGAACGAACGAACAAACGAGCAAGCGAGCGAGCGACGACGCCCTATGGCACATCGTGACGAGAGCAGCTGGTCGCCACTGCGTGCGACACTTCCACCTCTCGTACTTTCCTCGCGGGACCCGCATGCCACGGCGATCGACAATCGTGTGGCCCGAGGCCCGAGGGGCCCGTAAAAGCTACATCGCGTCGCTCTCACGCACGCGCGCCGAAGACTAACCTTCGTTGATTGTCAAGCCAACTTTCCTATGTAGATACATATATAGTCCCCGTCTATGTTTATAAATATATATATATTTATATACATATATATTATACAATGCGTATGTGTGTATGTATGTATATATATATCGGTACGAGTGTGGCTCGCGATGTTTTCCTTTGCCTCGCACGCTCCGGATATGTCGCTCGCGGCCAGCTCGTTCGCGTCCGAACGACGTTCGACCGCTCTCGATGCTCGTCCTATCGCGGCCAGACGACGCGACGAGAATCTACGTTCTCCGAACGAAGCTGCCCGGTTTGACCGGATACACCCGGTTCTCCCGATCTCACCGACAATTTCTTTGTTACGTTCGCTACTTCTGTCTTCCTTCCTCTCAATGTGTTTTCCCTTTTTTTCTATCGTCTCTCGTTATCGCGTCCGCTTGGCCAACTTCCGATAAGATTTTTCGTCTTATCTGCCTTGTGATCCTCTCGGACCGCACTATGCGACGTGCCTGAACAAATTTTCGCGGCACGAATCGTCGTTAGCCTTAACTATATATGTATACATATGTATATACGTGGTTATCTCGCGGTGATATTGCGACGCACCCGCTACGCGTGGAGATAGGAATCGCGGGAGACATTTACGTGCGATCGTCGTTCCTCCCTGTACCCTTACCGATATCCAGGTAACCGGCGCGACATATGTAAGTATACATACATACGTATATGCGTATGTATAAATAAAACCGGAGGAGAAGTCGGGCCCGCGGGTTTTTCATTTGCAATTGATAGACCTTGGCGCAGGATATATCGACGCGCAGGCTGCTCTTGCCACGTCACCTCCACAAAGAACCGCGTTTACCACGCGGAGTTTCGCCGACAAACGCACGGTCGTGCGCCACTGTGTGCGCGCATCTCGCGCACACGCATCGACACGCACGCACACGGACTTGGCTGTCGCTCGAACGTAACCGTCATCGGTCGCGGCACGCAGTGACTAAGCGGCACAAAAAATCTCGCGTATTACGGACTGCTCACTTAGAGACAGGGGATATTTGCGATTATTGCAGGGGGAGAACTCTGACGAGGTGTTCGACAACGTTGGGAAAAAACATATTTGTCAATAATACCGATTCTCGTGTCCGGACACCTCGTGTTTCTTTCCTTTTTATCCTTCAGATAAAAAAAGATCGACGATATTCGTGGAATTTCTTTGGGTCGAACGTTCGTCGAACGCGGATCGGTAGCGTGTGTCGTTTCCACGAACGTATACGTACACCCGTGTATACGTGTATACGTCTCGAAACTCGACCAAGCTCGTGACGTTTCGTAACGCGTCCGAAGACGCGTGAAACTTGGTCCGCGTAAATGTCAGAAGTAAGAGATTTCGCATCGATTATGCGTTCGACGAAAGGAAGACGGTGCGCGGCTTGGCTAGAGATTCGCGTGGAAGAATTCGCTTGGCTTGGCGAAGCGGAGCTGTGTCGGTCAGCGACTGCGCGCGGTCGCGTGCTGTCGCGGTTGTGTGCGTATACACGGCTACTATTAATCTCACGCGGTGATACGTCATTCCGAAGCACCGCCTAACCGACTCTTATCGAATTCGAGCCACCCAGTGCTCATTATACATTCGAGAGGCCGGCGGAACGCATCGGTGTACGGGAGGCGTCGCCGCGGCCGATGATAAATAGGGACATGGCCGACCAACTTTTTCAACGACGATACGACCAAGGGAAAAGGGTTTCGATTCGCGTTCGTAAAACCACGATAACCGTAATCCACGTACGCCACGCGAACACAGCTGTAAACGTTCCGTCCAAGAATATACGTATAAAACGCGCTCCGTATAGAAGGTTCATTTTCATGCAATTAGCCCCCATCCCCATGGTTGATTACGCCGGACGCGACGTTAGTCGCGCTTAAAGGAAAACTAGTTCGCGGAACGATCGATGCGATGGCGCTATAGATTTCCAGAGAGCGGGTCTTGACGTTCGTGTCGCCGCGTTTAAAGCGTTTCACCCACCGTAAAGCCGCCGGGGTTATATACCGTCAACCGTTCGTTCGTTCGTCCGTTCGTCCGTTCGTCCGTTCGTCCGTTCGTCCGTTCGTCCGTTCGTCCGTTCGTCCGTTCGTCCGTCTGTTCGCTCTTTCGTTCGTTCGTTCGTTCGTTCGTTCGTTCGTTCGTTCGTTCGTTCGTTCGTTCGCTCGTTCGTTCGCTCGTTCGTTCGTTCGTTCGTTCGTTCGTTCGTTCGTTCGTTCGTTCGTTCGTTCGTTCGTTCGCCCATTCATTTGCCCGTTCGTTCGTCCGTGCTCCGGTTTCTTTCCCGTCCCGAAGGCAGCAGATGCTCAGCGTCGCACACACCGGCGCGTTTTCAATCCGCCGAAAATACGCGACGTTCTTTTGAAACGCGGAGAGTCTAGTTTCGGATCTTTCAGTGGCGAGCAAGCAACCAACCACCATCATCGACGACCCACCTACCAGCGGCGCGCACACGGTGTTGGAAGCTAGGAAGAGAGAGAGAGAGAGAGAGAGAGAGGAAGATAGTGACAGAGACGGACAGACAGCACGAGGAGATAGGTAGACAAAGAAAACGGCCAGAGATGCTGACAAGAAGACACCGTCAGGGGTAGGGTGGGACGAGAATGAGAGAGACGGGAGAACCATCCTCTTTAGAAGACCCTTAACCCTGCGGGTGACGGTCGAACGGTCGGTCGGTCGGTCGGACGAACGTCAGACAAAAGGGATCGGCTGGGAGTTCTGGAGGAAGAGGGGCACGGGAGGGGGGGAGAGGATAACAGTGGCGCGAGACGCGAACCGAGGGGACCGGTGAGGCGCGGCGCTGCGTGGCGCGGTTCGGAGGGTGGGACGCGAGGGGGGAAAGCACAGGCCTGGCAGCAGGAAGCTCGCGATGCGTGACTCACCGAACCGACCGAATGGCATAGAACCCGCGGGTTCGCGTTCGCGTTCTATCCCCGTCCCTTTCTTTTCCCCTGGTTCGCCTCGAATCCTCTCTTTTTCCCGCCCGTTTCGTACCGTTTCTGTTCCCTCTCGCTCTATCTTCCTCTCCCCTTCGGTTTCTCGACCCATCCTCTACCGATTTCCCCCTTCGCTTCGGTCACCCTCCATCTCCCTGGAAGTGGCGGCGAGGGAGAAGAAGCCCCCTCGACTCTGTGTTCCCCTTTCTCCTGACCCCCCCCTTTTCCCTCCGTAGGTCGCATGGTCCCGTGTCTCTCGGTCGTTCAGCACGCGGCTCTGGTTCCTGCCTAGCCTCTAGTACTCGCGTCGCGCGGAGCCTTTGTCCTCTGCCATCACCTCGCGTTATTTCACACTCTCTCGCGCTCACGCTCGTGTCGTTCGATCGCGCGTGTGTGCACGTCTCTCTGTGCACACGCGGTGGACCGCGGCAAGTCTCGCGTGAGAAAGAGACACGCCGCGACGAATATATCCATGTATACACTACTGCTATATACTACGTACATGCGTACGTACGAGTACGTGGAACGTACATCGTAATGGTACATAGATTCGTCGCTAACGCTATATACGTATATCACCTATCGTTAAATCCGTCGTTACTTTATTACATCTGAACGATCCGTCCGGCGATCGATCCATACAACAAATCGAGCCGTGCGTCTCTGCCCTTACAACGCGCAGACTGTGCCTGTGTCGCCTGCGTTGCCTGAATTCGCCTACGTTGGAGCGTATCCGCGATTACGCGTGCATCCAGCCGTGCGTGGCCGCTTATCCGCGTGTACGTGCTTGTACGTGTTTGAGTGCGTGCGTGCGTACAATCGGAGGGGGTAGGCCCCGTCGCTAACCGCGTCCGAGCGAGGAATTAGCGAGTCGTACGGCGAAGGAGACTACCGTAAAGTCGTGGCTCGTTATGCGTCCGACAGAGCCGGCTGTCTAGCCTACTCCACCTATATCGTAGGCGCGCTCAACCTCTAGTACGGGTATATACGGGCATGGAGGCGACGCGCACGAGGCGATGGGCCAGGAATGGGTTCGAGGTTAATGCGCTCACCGGGTCTAATGACCAAGGACCGACTTTAGGGTGGGCCGGCGCGGCTCTGATGCCTCTACTGAATTTGCGGTGGAACGGCTCGCTTTACGTAATTGCTAATTAGTAATTGGTGGCGCGCCACGACACACCATATATTGAATGAAATTTTTAACGCGTCTACCCATATTTTCTACCTGGAATATCGTATCCGCGGATAATCTCCATTGATCGATGCGTTACTTTTCTTTCCCCTTTTTCCTTGAATCATATCGGATAGATCGCGTTCGAAATCATCGAAGCGGCCGTGAAGTTCTTTCTTACGAACACGGTTTCGATGTTTCAAACTGGCGCACTCGAAGATAGATTCGAAAAGCGAGTGAAACGCACAGATCCACGATGAGTTGCGAACCAACTACAATATTTCGGAGTTGGATTCTTATTTTTCCTAAGCTCTCGCACCCGGTGTCGTACTTTAAAAAGTAGTTAACTAAAGAAAGCTGTATACATCGTTAATAATTTTCCATTATTAATAGCTGATAATCGATTGATCGACTGTTCGTCCAAATTCAGATCTAAATTCTGATTCCTACAGAGAGTACTGGACAGGATTCCATCCGCGATGATTGTTCTTGGTCCGACATCGAGAGCCAGGAAAAACTCCGGTCTTGTATTACGTCGATTAAAATTGCCCGTAACAGGCTTTATTAGAGGCCGACAAATAGATACAGTCTGAGCGTATTAATTGACGTTAATTAAGACCGGGAGGACATTAATAGCGCACGGTTATCTTTATCGGCGCATTTCCGACGCGACGCGATGCGACGCGACGTCGCGAACCATTCTCTGGAATCCTTCGTTCGACTCCATACCGGTTCGAACCTCAACTCCGTTACTAGTTTCCAATTTACGGCATGATTTACAGTAAGAATCTCACGGACGTTACCCCTATTCTTTTCTCACCCTTTCAATGCCCTTTCACCATAGGATTCATCCGAAAACCGTTGTCCGTTGTGTACAACTAAAATTCGACCCGCCTGTAAGCTACTTAAGCAAGCGCTGAGTAACCGAACAAGCACGCGGCTAATTCCGTACCGCTGAACATTAACGTAAAATATTAACGTGGAATTAAGGTTGTTAAACATGAAAATCTTTCATCATTGAAATGGTCGGATTTTCGATCATCGTACGTATCTTTCCGAAATACTATCGTCGAAGATCGAATAAACAGATTTCAACGCGACTGTATGATTTTTTTTTTCACATCCATCGTTATATAGTAAAGCGACGAAGAAAATGTTGCGTAGCTATGGTTACTTTATTTCCAGCTATTTTTACATTATCGACACACATCTTTGTTAGGAAGTGTTCTATAGGTTAATTGCAGCGACATATTTATCTTTAACTGTGACGGAACAAAAGTCTCGAAATTCATGGCATCGTCGCGGACACCCCGATATTTGTCATACCGAGTATGTACTAGTTCAACGAGCGTACACGCTATGCAACGCTAAATTCCCCACTTACATAAACACAAGGTTAGGTTGCAAAGCAGCCCTCGGCTGTACCCTGCCTTTGTCTATTATCGTTGTTCTTTAACTATCTCCAAACACCTTGTCATTTGAAATTTAATAAAAGTTCTATAATAATAGCAACGATACGTACAATAATAGTAACAACGAAATTAGCTGCGCAGTATCCCTATAGTCTATACTCTATGCTCTATACAACGGACGAATCGATAATTAAGAAGCGGGCTACGATCGGTTGAGCCTGATCGGCCTCGAACACCGGCCGTGCGAGAAACTCGCGTCCTTTGCCGTTCTATGTATAAGGACACGCTCGCCGGCCTGATACGTGAACGAACGTCTAAGGCCGTGGCGTGACGCTGCGATCTTTCGCGCTTACGAAACACGCGCGCTAAAAGCGCGCCGCGATCGGTTTGCACGACGTTACGCGGCTGACGTAATTGCGCGCGCGCCCGCGCCAACACCAACTCGCAGCGGCATTACACACGAGTACGAGGCTTGGCTCTGCTTCTCCTCGAAAATCCTCGTATCAGCGCCGGAAGCAGCTCGAAACGACGAAATCGCCGGATGGATCGCGGTGTGGTGTGCGCGAGAGCGGATCGCGCGCAGCGATATACTACCGTGGACACACGAACACATACCGACACACGCGAGTATATACGGACCTTATATACGACGAACGCGACGGCGTTCCTTCGAGGCGAACGCGTTTCTGTGCCGCGATCTCGCTGCCAGGGCCAAGCACCCCGCTCTCGCCTGCCAGCCCACTCGCTCGCCACCGCTTTTAGGATCGAACTCCCGACTCCCGACGCTCTTGCTCGACACCGCGCCAAACGTTCCTAGAGAAACGTTCCTCTACTGATTTAGATCGCGAGGAGACCGCAGTTGCGGATTATCGAAGGCACGCTCGTTCTCTGCTTTCAGCTTTATTACGTCTTCTTCTTTGTTTCGTTAATCATTCCGATAGAATTCGAAACTCATAATTGTATAATGTTCAGTTAAATTCCAGGTAGGTTAGGGTTACTATTTTATTTTATAGAGATAGATCGTATTTTTAGCTGGTATTTTTAGATCGAAGGTTTTCTCTCTTCTTAGTCTTGTTTCTTTCATCGTCTTTGTTTCGTTAACCATCGCTTTCGTTAATGTTGTTTTTAACCCCTCGCTTCGTAATACCTAGTTATATTAACAAGACAAATTATATCTTTAACGATGCCTAACTGAGAGACTTCGCGACAGGATGGAATCTATATTTCGAGAAAGGATTTATATATGTTGGCTTGTTCAAAAGGTTAAAAAAGTTGAAACGTTTGCTCTTCCGGAAAGAGGCAACGTTACGAGTTCTTCGATTTCAGGAACAACGAACAGTTAACGCTTATACAAGTTGCTGCGAAGAATTCGTAAAGCAACAACAGGTTAATGTAATTCTGTAGGAATGAAATTTCTTTATGGTTGCGATACATCGATAGGGATGATACGGAGATTGACTTGTGTAGTTTGTATCGTTGATTAAAGTCGAACGGTTAGACGGGTTTCCACGGTAGCCTGGTGTAATGCGTTATATGGCGCTTCTGTATGACGTAATCGACGGGCAATGATTCGTACCTGCTATACGGGTCACTAACCCCAAACGCGCCACCACGAAACGACCCCTTCAGAATCATTCACAGGTTCCTGAAAAATTAATTTCTTTCAATTCTTCTATATAGATAAAGGTAGATTTCGCACTTGTTGCATAGTCTAGCCTATAACAACCAACAACCTGTATAATAGTTCGTACTTTCTTCTTATAGCCGATAAAAAAAATCGTAAAGTTCATTCTGTCGAGTTACACCTGAAACTTTCGATCGATATCGGTCTCGTGAAAATTTTTCGAACTATATAATTAATAATATATCGATAACGAAATAAACGTGATAAGTCTGCTTTACTTCGAAGAAACTTTTAGTCTCGGTAGACGTGCGCGGAACTCGCTAACTGTACGATGAAATTTAGCGGCATTTTACTTTAATAAAAATAGCCTTTTTATCGAGTGTATAAAGAGTTTCGTGAGTAACTGTATATACCGTAGAAGCCAGTAGCAGTTCGTTTAACCTAACCTCGAACTATTCGTGAAATTACGACCTTTAACGTCCTTGCTATATTTCTCCCCCTACACCAGAGCTATATCACGTAGAACGAGCTCGAATACCAGTTCGAGCCGAACCTAACCCCAAACTATTCGCGAAAGAAATGGAGATCGTGGAGGTCGCGAGGTTGGTGGATCCATTGGAGCGACTCGAGGGCTATGGTAGTCACGGTGTTCGGAAGTGGCAATCGTATTAATTCGATTCGTCCCCGTTGCGCTATCGCGGCGGTTGGCGATTGCGAGGCACGGCCGCAGGACGAGGATAAAAGATGCCCAATCACGAACACTTGCGACGGTTCGCCCTTCGCGACGTGACGTCAGAGCGGCGCAGTCGCCGACCGTGATTCGTCACGGTCTAGTTTCCCACCTCGCCGCGCTATATGTATACGAGACCAGCAGGCCGGGTTGCTTCTGCCATTCTTTCTTTCTCTCTCTTTCTTCCTCGTTTCTCTTTTACCCATCGGCACCGTCGCGTCGTCGTCGTCGTCGTCGTCGTCGTCGTCGTCGTCGTCGTCTTTGTCGTCGTCGTCGACGTCGTCGTTGCCGCCGCCGCCACCGCCACCGCCACCGCCACCGCCACCGCCGCCAAGCCGCGGCGTTTCGTGAGTTTTGGCGCGGATGCAGCGGCCACGGACGACGGAGAATGCCTTTCTCCTTTCGGCTCCACTCACGAAGCTCGTTCGATCGAGACGCGTCCTGATTAACGAAATTAAACCTAACAGACCGGACTGATATTCGAACGGAATCGAAGATTAGCTCGGTGCCTTGATCGCACGCTCCCGGATCTGTTTTCCTATTTTTCTAGTTTTCATTGCTAATCTTCAGTTTTACCTAATAGTTTTACGTCATTAGTTATCGGTGAATAAACTGTTCTCGATCAAATTCGATCCATACCGTACGGTCTGTGCGATTACCGATACGATAATCTAAATCGTTAAGGTATTTCTATACTTGGATCGTTCAACGATCGTTACTCTATTCAAAATCCTAGCCAAACTTGAATCTACTCTCGCCTCTCTCGACCTTCTTTACACCAAGTATAAACCCCTCGGCTAATATTCCCTTGTTAAATTGACAGAAGCGAACTGGCCAACGCTGGAGCGGGTCTCGGTCGGTGAATTTGGTAGACGCGCGGTGTCGTGGCCGCGCTCGGTGGGCGTTCTCGTTTCTCGAGCGCAGAAAGGAAGCGGCTCGAGGACGGCGTACCGTCGCCACCGTCCAGAAGAAATTTTAATTCGACCGACCGTGCTCGATAACGCGTATCGAAACTCCTCGTCTCGCGTCGAGCCTTTCCAACGCAACGATCTCAGCCGCCGATGCTTTCTCTCTCCGTCCCATTCTCACCAGCGTACCTCTATCTCTATCCACTAGCCCTCTCTTTCCACTCGCGTCGCTGCTCTTCTTTCCCCCTCCCCCCTGCTGATCCGGCCACCGTCCCCCTCGTCGACGTCCTCTTTCCATCGGCAGTTTTTATCGGGCAACGAAGGCACGGTGCTCGCCTCCATTATACCCACATCCATTCTACCGTGGCCCTGCTGGAAAAATCCGGCATCGAGCCTTCTCGTCCACGGACGAACCGTTCCCTCCTCGCCCTCTTCCTGTCCCTTCGCCGGTACTTCCACGACATCCCGGTTCGCCCCTGTTCCGCGGGGATCTTTCTTTCCTTCCCCCCTCTCGCCCCCTTCATCCTCATCCTCCTCCTCGTCCACCTCGTCCGCCACCCTTCTTCTCGTTCCTTCTCTATACCCCGGTCTGCCTTCTTCTCGACCTTTTTCGAACCCTTTTGCCACGAAGCAGTACGAGCTCTCCTTCTTTTGCGCCGTCGAGAAAGGGTCCAGACTCCGGGACGGACTCTCTCGGCCAGAGGCAGCTCTGGTCTCGATTTTTAGCCTTCGTGCCGAGGCAACGGGTCCATAGGATGGAACGGAAGTCGAGCTGGACTCTCGACGGACACGGCAGGGCTGAAATCAGTACACCGGCCTGGGAAATGGGATTTATTGCGGCGACCGAATGCGCGCTCCACGCCGGTGGACGCCCTTTTCTTTCTTTTTTTTTTTTCTTTCTTTCTCTCTTTCCACCGACGAAATAGCGAGTCTCTCTTTTCCTTTTCTTTCTCTGTCTTGGACTTTCGACGGCTGGTCGTCCTCTCGGTCTGTCTTTGTCCGTGACGTGACAGATAGAAATCGACGCGGTACACGACACGATGGAAAAGGTCTCGCCGCGAGCCGAGCACGCAATCGATCTATTCGTATCGGGTGAGTCAAAGGAATCTTCGAAGGACAACATGGCGACGGGTCTCGCGAAATTCGATTTTCTTGCGGACCAGAGACTACGAACGTGTACGTGTATGTTATATCGCGATTCGCTTTTAATACCTCGAATTAAGGCAACGAGCAATGTGCTTTCTTTATATCAGATCGTAGTTTAACGAATCGAAGTCGTCGGTGTATACATGTGTGTATATATATAGCTTATGTGTCGCGTTGGAATCATTGCCTAGCGACACCTTCGGGCGAGTAAGTGGAATGGGAGGGGGAACGCCGAATTCCGGCAGTCGCGAAACAGCACTGAAACGAATCGGACGTATTAATGTATTCTATCTGGTTCGTTCTAAATTTGCATCATTCACCGTACTTCCGCTCACCTTTCTCTACCTTTAATAATAGCTCACGTGCTAACCTGTTAACCGAGTCGAAATTCACCTAGTCAGAAACTGATTTAATACCAAAACTAAAAATTGCCACCGGAAAGAATTTTAATTTTAATTAAAGTCAATTATAATCGTTAGGAGTAGGAAACCTGTGGATTACAGAGTAAATACGTTATTCAATATCGGAATTACACCGATTAAATTAAAATAACTCTATCTAATATTTTTCCTATCGAAACTTTCGCTTTTCCGTACAAATTGGTTTTTATCCTCGCGACAAAAATTACTCGATTTCTCCTCGGTTCTGTACACGAACGATCGATTGTCCTCGTTGAGAGATAATTTACACGCAGCATCGAATCAAGATCGTCATCCCTTCCTTTAGGAATACACGTAGCAATAAACGGATGCAAGCGACCGGTTTCATCGTTGCTTAAATTTCTGCGACGGCCGAATCCGTCGATCGGAAGCATATTCAGGAATCCGTTGGATGTCACGCGGCGGTGAACGATAAACTTGTTTCACCGAGCGTCTCGCATTAGGTAATACATAACTGGAATGGCGGGAGCCAGAGAGAGAGAGAGAGAAATAGCATGGTACAACAAAGAAGGGAAATCTCGTAAGGAGTGGGGCGGAAGAGGGAAGAGGAGAGAAGGAGATAGAACGACGGAGAGAAAGAGAGATAGCATCGGTAAGGACGAAGACGAAGCTGCGCCGATACACATAGGTCACATAGGCAGGTACGCGTTCATTGTCCCGTGGGTAATGGTGCTCCTTCGCGCATCTAACGTATTTGTAACGAGATAAACAATAGCTCTGACTCGATTCTGTAACAGTTGTTGAGCGTTACTCGATCGAAGAAGTTAATAGTCCGCATAGAGTTATAGAGCGTTTCCACGGATTTGTTCGAGGAATTTGTTGCGATTGTCAATGATTCGTCAGTGTCGATAAAATCCGGATAAAATTATGATTCTAGGCGACCTTCGCGTTTTTCCGGGTCTTCGATTATTGCAGATTATTTAAATCTACTTAGATCGTTCTTACATAGATTTCCAATACGATTTCTTACTTGTACTTCAAATTTGTGAAATTAATTTGGATTTCTTACACTCGATGTACGCGATAAGAAAGTAAGATCAACTGATGGATTAATAATTAAAAATTTATCGTTAAATTTAACGAAATTAATTCATTGAAATTTCACTTGACCGTAAAAAGTAACTCGAACAATATCGCGTGATCGACGGACTGAAATTGGTAGTGAAAAATTTTGTACGAAGCATCGATCGTGGAGCGTGCGATCGACGGTGTTTCACAGCGATCCGTTGCACGACAGGGGGACAATGAAGCGGGAGCATTTTTGCCGGGCCGTATATATACTTGGGCGCGTTTCGTGGTATTTAGGTTGTTCCGCTTTTCGCTTGTCGACCGTGGAACGGTGCGCCGCGCCGCGCCGCGCCGCTGCTATTATCCGGGATAGCAGCCGGCAACGGAATCGATCGATCGATTCCTTCGTGCCTCGTGGTCCGAGACTTCCCACGAGAGGAGAAAGGCACCCTAACGCGCCAATATATCCCCTTGAAATTATTTCGTAATGGTCGAGGTATTAAAAGAACGGCGGGCCGCGGCGCAACGCTTAATTACCATCCGCGTGGCTATGGGAAAATTATCGCCGCTAATGATGAAAGTGTTCCAGCAATTTACCGTTTTCTTTCTTACTTTTCTCTCTTATATCATTTCATCCCTCCCCCCCCACCCCCTCTCTCTTATATCATTTCAGTTCTTCGCTTTTATCCCGACGAGTAGAATTTGCGAATCGATGACAAACGCATTATTATCGGGGAAAATAGGGAAATCAATCGATAGGTTCGTTTCACGCTGGACTTTCTATTTCAGCTGCTATCTTTATTATACATAGAGCAAGCGATTGTGTATACCAGCGATGATACATGATACATGTGGCATGAATTTAAAGTTACACGAAAACAACATGCTGGTCGATGTATCGATAGTTTGCCCGCGGATTACGGAATATTGTTTGTTAAAGGATTATGAATATGTAGATATACTACGCTTCCATTTGTACATCGTTGAATACTTTCTAGCTTCGAGCAAAATACGTACTTATCAATTATGTAGTTTAATTTATAACGCGAACGATTAATAGCCACGCAGATCGATAATAGTATTTTACTTTAATTTGATAGATTATTCGATATTAAAAACATCGTACATTAATATTGCACGATATTACGCAATTTTATATTAGATTGATACTACATCGAAAAATACTGATATCGAGATTTACTTTCCACAATGTGAAGAAAATTTTTCAACGAATTTGATTATTCGCGATCTATGTCGAATCGTGAGAACCTAAGCAGTAGACGATAAACTAACGAACATTTTCTCTGAAAATCTCTGGTGACTAAAATTTAAGAGCGGACCGAGAGGGCAGTCGTGGAACAGCGGAAGTTGAGAACACGGTCGACGACAATGGATCACAGCGGTGGCGGCGGCCAAGGCGCACCAGCGCGCGGCGTTCGCAAAACGATCAATCGGTGAGGCTCTCGCGTTCTTCGCCGAAGAAAATAGTAGCGCTCGCGGGGGAAAGAGCGAGAGAACGAGAAGGAAAGAGAGAGGCGGTCTAACGCCGCGATATATCCGCTCGATTTACTTTCTCGACTCCCTTCTGTCTTCCTGTCCTTCCCTCGCCGTTGCCTCCGCCACCGTCGCCACCGCACCGTTGCTGCTTTCTCGCTGCACAAAAGCCGACACGAGGGGGGAACAAAAAAAGACTCGCTCGTCCGTGCGAGCCGCGCGCGCGAATATGCACCGCGAGCGCAATTATACGACGAACACAGCCGTGAAACGCGTGTAGCAGGCGACCACGACGACGAACCGGTGTGCCGGGGCCGGGGCCGGAGCCGGGGCCGGGCGAACGAGCACAACCGAGGTAGGGAACCAACGGAAAGGGAGGAAAGAGAGGAGAGGAAAGGACAGAGGATGTAAAAAAAGAGAGAGGAAAAAAAAGAAGGTAGAATACCGTAGTTCACCTTCTTCGCGTTTTATTGCTCTCGTCTTTTGCTTCCTTTCTTCCTTCCCTTTGAGTATCTCTACGCGTGGATTTCACGATGCGACAGCTACCCTTTTCCTCTTCCTGTTTCCTCTTCGTCCAGTAAAATTGGACGTGGATTTATTTGGTATTGGGAATTTAGGTTCCCGATTCTGCCGTTATTTCGTACTAGGGATTGGGTTTAACCGTACATATATGCATGTACGTATAACTAGAATTTTGTGATAAATAATGATCACAGTGGGGGTTAATCGTAACAAGACTGATCGCGGACGTGTATGCGAGAGAGCATGTAATAACTGTTTCTACATCGTAAATCTTTCGATCGCCAAAACTTAGTAAACGATCCAATACCAACTGACTAAAACAGTTTCCCTCGTTATCTCCAACTTTCCACCATTTTTCATCCACATCTTGAATTTTACAGCGACAAAATGCTTCTCGTTTCTGGGCGATAAATTCGTCGACCCGCTTCCATTCTCTTCCTTATTTCCAATTTTTTCCAAAAAAAAAAAAAAAAAAAAAAAAAAACTCCTCTTCATTAATCATCCGCTTTTAGGTAGCTGCTCATTTTCGAATCATTCCAATTCGCTAATTAACTCTATTTACTTTAACAAACTTTACAACGCGTCAACCTCAAAGGAACTCTCGTTTCGCCGTACACACACGTGTATACGTACGTGCAGGCCGATCGTTCGCGATCGTCGCTCGACTTTCCCTTATAAACCATTTACGAGCGGACGAGGCGGCACGTAATTACGTAACGAACGCACCCCAAGACACCGGTAAATTACCGGGAACGCAGCGAGGCGACGGGAGAAAGGAGAAATAAGAAAGCCGAGGGAAGGACACGCGCCACCCTCCCGCCTGCGACCCCACGACTCGCTGTCGCCCCCGTGGCCCCTCCTTCCTTCCCCTGGACGTTCCGTGGCCACGGCGCTCTCCAACCCTCTCCTTGCTTTATACCGCGCACCGCGTAGCAGCGTTGGTAGTGCTCGCGAAATTTGTCCGTTTGCAGCGCGACTGAATTTAGGGTGGTACACGGCGGACTAATAACAAAGGGGCTGCGCGAGGGAGAAAGGGGGGAGAATGTTTCGCGTTTGAACGACTCGGTCAGAGGGCCGTGCGACTCTACCAGGCAAGGACAGACGAGGCCGGAAACACCGACGCTCTCTCTTTTCCTTTCCCCTTTTAGTTTCTCCGTTTTACCGTTCTCTTCCTTCCTTCGTTCCTTTTTCTTTCTTTATTCCTGTCTTTCTTTGCCACGTTATTTTTCTTCTCCGTTCGTGCTCGGTTCTCGTGAAAAGAAGCGAAACAACGACACCGGCGAAGATAAAGATAGATGGAGCGGCTAAACTGTCAGAGTAAGAGAGATAGCTGGAGTTGACGGTGTATAGAGAGAGGATGAGGACGACACAGGGGGTGACGGTTTAGGGTTGAGGGCAGGGGGAGAAGGAGAAGGTGGACGAGGGAAGGCGGTGACCCGCGGTGCCTGTCTGCCGCGCTGGCCGCGTTTCAGACCCGCAGAGCTCTCCTCTAGCGTGCCGCGTTATAGCCATGCCGCGCCGTTCCTCCTCTATCCTTCTCTGCCTCTCTCTCTCTCTCTCTCTCTCTCTCTCGCTATTTCCCTCTGGATTCTCTCGGTGTCCGTAGCGAGTCTCACTGACGAAGCGCGCGTGTTTCACCCAATAGGGTTGCGCGAACGGAGATAGAATGAAGATATCAAGGTGGAAGAGAAGGATAGACTTGAAGGAAACAAAGAATTATATATATGTATAGGAAGAAAATCGGAGGTCGTAGCCTCTAGTTTCTATTCGATCACGAGTCGTCCACGATTCGGTTCGTAGCGTACATATAGAAGCGGCTCAACGACCAAACAGGGTGAACGGCGCGAGACGGTCGCGACACTTCTCCGCTCTGCTCTGTACCGTTGGCACGTCGCGTCGCGAGGCAGAGCGGAGGAGGACGTGTAGCGGCTACCATCGCAAAAGAAAACGGTACGAAGAGAGAAGAAGGCACGAACATGGAGAAAAAGAAAGAGAAAATGAGAAAGGGGGACGAGGCTAAGTGAAAGAAGTAGGAGGAGAAGAAGAAGAAGAAGAAGAAGAAGAAGAAGAAGAAGAAGGAGAAGAGGAAGAAGAAGAGGAAGAAGGAGAAGGAGGAAGAGAAGGAGGATAAGAGTAAGAAGTGGAAGAGAGGCAGAAAGGTTATGGCGCGAGGGAGAATCGGTACGACTGTACGACGAAGCAGGGTGGCGGAGGTGGAGGAGGAGGATGAGGCGGTGGAAGAGGAGCATAGGAGAGCGAGCAGAGGAGAGGACGGAGGTGGAAGAGGGTGAGCCGCAGCAACGGGCGACTGCGGCTCTGCGAGAGAGTAGAGTAGAGAGCAAGAGCGAGAGGAGTGGCGCGACGCGGACTGGCGAAGCGAAGGGGAGAGAAAGCGGGCGGGCAGGGGGTCGCGCGGCGGGGGAGACGTAGCAGGGAGGACGGAGGTAATTTGAGCGTCACACGCCGAGCGAGCGAGCGGCAACGAACGAACGCCAGGCAACGTCTATGTGCTACATAAAGAGGCTCCCCCTATCCTCCCCCTTATGTATCCAACCCATCGCGAACCTACGATGCGACGCGACCCATGTACAACGCGTCCCAAAAGTCCCGTGTTGCCTGCCTCTGCTTGCCTGCCTGCCTGCCTGCTTGCCTGCCTGCCTGCTGGCTCTGCCTGCTTCTGCCTGGCTGGCTGGTTGACTAGTGGCTGCCTTTGCCTGTCTCTCTGCCTGGCTGCCTGCTGCCGCTGCCGCTAGTAGCCTGGCCCCGCTTCGTAACCCGATGTGTCCCAGAGAGAGAACCGCGCTCTGTTCCGTGCCGGGATATATAGCGTATATGAGAGACCGCGGGCGCTGGGCAAGCACTAGCTGGGAAATGGTTTTAACCTGGGTTATCGAGGGACGACGACGACGACGGTGACGACGACGACGACGACGACGACGGCGACGACGACGACGACGGCGACGACTACCATGACATCGTCAATTACGACGACGTTGGTACGAAAGTGGGGTGTGCAGAAAGGAAGGAAAGAAGCACGGAGGAAGGAGAGGAAAGGGGGAAAGCTGCGAAATTTTTCAGCAGCGAGCTACGCACTAGAGCCAACACCGGAGGCAAGCGTGTTCCTTCGTGCGATCCCATAGGTGAAAATCTCCCGCCCAAAGGGAACGACCGCGTGGGTGTGGTTTTTGGCGGCAAAGCTTCCTCTCCTTCGAGGGTGAAACGAGGATTCTCGCGGCACGCTATACATACTTACGTATACCGCCATCGCTACACTACATACGATATATACTTTATACATACGTATATACCTCGGTCGACGATTCGTATTCGCCGCCAAAGCCTTCGCTACTGTATTTTCGATGAGGACGCCAGCGGACGCTTGTTTTCCGACCACCCTTCCTCTCCCTTTCTCATCCTTTTCCATCCCCGAGTTTCACCCCGTTTCTTCTCCTGCACACAGCCTGGTTTACCGCCTTTGTTCGTCCTACAGGATTTTTCCCCCGAGTCGGAAGCGTTCACGCGTCAGCTGGTCGGTCGATATCGATCCATCTTACCCCAGGATCGATCTTTCGAACCCTTCTCAATGCGCGTACAACCCGTCGTCACCCTAGTCGAGATCGGTTTCTATTCGAGGCAAACCGGCTCCAAGTATTTCTAGAACGATCCCGGGCGAGTCGATCGCCATTCAAAATTTCTGCGGGGCCAACTATTTTAGGTCACGGTATTTCGGCGATTCCGCCTCGATGGAACGCTCTCTTAGACTCCGAAAGAATGGACCTAGAGAGTCGTTCGAACGCTCCATCCTGGTATCTTAGTTTCGAACTTTTATACCTTGAATATCGATATTTGTATTAGTACAGAGTAAAGTACGCGCGGTGAATTACCGTTGAATGTGTTTGTTTTGTAACTGGTCAGTTAGCGTTTTTTCTGACTGTTCCTCGATAAACCAGGTTAGTCGTTTCTCGATACAACGGTTATTTTTTAGAATATGAGGTAACTAGGGGAAATTCGATCAGCAGTGATGGAATACGTGTGCAATCGTAGACAGCATTCGTATGTTCGCTATCTTCTTCCAGATATCGGTATCAGTTAACTGTTAAGGTTACCTTAACCCCAAGTTTCTCAGGAAACCTTGTAAAGTCAACCGTTCAATTGGATACTTTCCACTGTACGTGTATTTGCTTTAGATATTAGACCGTCTGCGAGTGCCATGAATCTCACCCTAGCATATAAGAGTTACGTGCTCGCATAACCTATATAAACATATATAATATATGTGTACATGTATATGTATAATAATTTTATTCTTACGTGCAACAAACACGCAACAATAATATGACAGTAATACGTTATTATTACGATATTAGCAGAAATATAAACAATATCGTATAATAAAAACGATAATACCGGCATAAAACCTACATTTCGCCCTACGAAGAGACTAAAAAATCATATCGCAGATGTTCCCGGAGACGCGAAACGTTCAAATTGCTTTTTGAATAGCAGAACGAAGCGGCGACTCCAGCTCGGAAACGTGATTTACGATCGAACTCGCAGAATGATAATTTGTTTACCGAGCAAACCCGCGAAAGGGGTTTCTCCCACTCTTCCATATTCTCCACGCTTTCTCCGTCGTTCGTCGGTCGCAGTACACCGGGACACGAGTCGGACGAGTTTCCATGGCTCGATCGTGCTACACGGATCTCACCATTTCGCTTCTGTTATTGTTATAAAACTTGACCGGGCGACGTCGTTTCCGTTGCGTGCGCGCGCATACAATCGCGTTGCGATCACGGCCGAAACGGCTGTCACGAGTCACGCGCGATTAATCTCGAATCGTTGTCATCGATCTTCCGCTTGCGTCGATCTTTGGTATTCTCGTAGGCGCTAGATTAGTTTAGGCCGCTCGAACAAAGTCTTCGTATTTACACTCGCTGATAATTTTAGTATAAAGTCTATTTTCATATCGTAGCCTTTCGTACATTACGTGCTATGTACGAATTGCTGTAAATGTGTTTCCAAGTGTTTGTATTCATTTACGAAGTAGCTGGGTCGTATATACTTATGTAAATACGTGCGTATTACGCAAACAGAGAACGGTATGTCAATTCTTTTGCTTCTGACGTAAGACTTACCGATGCATTGAGAAAGGACGATGCAAAACTTTATTAGAAAATTTCTGTATTTTTTAGATATCGTACTTAGAAGAAATTCTAACCTCGAACGCGTATTTTCTTTCGAAACGTCCACCTGCTGATTTTAAGTAAGTAGAAAATATTCCAATCTCTAACCTCGAATAAACGATGTCAGTGGAAAAATTTGTTTATATACGAAACTAAACGGTGCAAATCGGCCTATGGCGTACAGAGAATGTCTGCACGATTATAGGATATCGTTTTTAGGAATTTTCTTTCGATGGTCACGTTTTTCTTCCACTTTTGTATTTTTTAATTCTTTTAATTTCTGTCTATCTCGTGGCACGAGTACGACGATTTAGATTAATTCGTACGTGGAAACGACATTGTAGTTCGCAGATGGAAATGAGAGGTTATGTTCGAGGTTTGATTAAATGTTGTTTGTTTAGGCTGGAAATTGCAGGTTTGTCGGTAGGTGTACGAACTCGTGTGATATAACTTCTGGTTTTATTATGCTCACGACCTTGAACGACCTTGTGCGATGGACCCATATATCACGCTACTCGCTGCAACTCGGGAACAAGGTCAGAGCACGTACATTTCCAGCAACTTCTTTCATCCCTTTCGCTTTCCGCGGCCGATGGTCGTACATTGTGAAACATCCTGCCTATCGACCATATTATTCCGAATCGAGCAGTCGTACTCGTGCTATCGTTGTCGGTTAACCTCTAAGAATTTTCGCTCGATCTTTTTTTTTTTTTTTTTGAGAGAAAAATATCTAACACGTTTATGGTTTGAATGAGTAATGTAACTCGTTAGACTGTGATATCGATCTTAAAACGCTAAAATTAATTATACTAATTAAGAACAGGTAACTAGATTTTCGATAATTGAAAACTCGTAAGCGACAGGAATCAACGAAAGGAAAGATATTAGAAAAAATTACTTAATTTCGATTCCACGGGATTCAAGATAAACCATTTTCAAAACTAAACATAAGAACAAAGGGACAAACAAACCATTTAATCTCAATTTTTATAACGTTCTAAACATTTTTCAAGCGTAATCGTACACGTGGATAGAAAAAGGAAGAAGGTAAAAGAAGAACCTGATCATAAAGCACAGGATTGGAATTTTCAAAGCAAACGATATCTCTTCGAGCCCTCGATCGTTCTTGCAAATTTCCAAACATTCCCTCCGTTCCCATTTCCAGCCGTAGTCGGTAAAAGAGGGAAATGGGAAAAAGGAGGAAAGCGTTGCTCGATATCGGTCGCGACTGACGCGAAAATCCGGATTGGTCGTAGGGACTGGCGATCGCATAATGGGCGCGGGAGCAACGATAATGGAAAGCGTCTTTCGAAACTTCCTATCGGTCTGTGACGTTGTCGTTGCACATCCTGTGCAAGTACGTGTATACATGCGCTGCACCGAGTGTCGGTATTGGGCCGGAACGAGCTGAGGATGCACGTAAAACCGTGTCCCTAAAACACACTCATACTCGTGCTTCTTTTCTGTCGTATGCACGTACGCGTACATTTACCGCGAAAAAAGACGCGAAGCATCGTGGACGCGAGAAAGCACAAGAAACAGGCGAACAGAGAAGACGATGGAACAGAGAATCGCGTCAAAGAATCGATTTACCACGGTACACGCAAACTCGAAACGTTAGCCCATATACAGCATCCAGGTGGCCGTTCATTCCGTGTACGAAAGAATCGACGACTTTGTTCAGGCTCTGCGAGGAAGATTAATATCCGTCGTTAAACGGCACGGCGTGGAGTCGATCGTGGTGGCGGTACACCGTTACCGTTCGATCGGGCACGCGCTCACTCGCGGCGAGTCGCGGCTGTTCGACAGCTTCGAGCAACAATTTAATCAACGTACCAATTTCATCAACCCTACAGCGATATCGCGGCAAGGACTCGAGGAATGCCACATACGTCGACGAGGGTGAAAACGGCGAACCGATCGAGTACGGCGAAGGGAGAGGGAGGAGGTAGGTGCGGGTGGCTGTAAACGCGGGGATGGATGGGTGACGCCACAACAATTTCGTTAATGCTCGTCTCCGCCATTCTCCTCCCAACCATCGAGCGATTCTTTATCACGTGTGTAACCCAAGCGCCGCGGATCCACTCTATCTCCTCGAATATGGCAGCAAGCCTTTTGGAACGCGGTGTACATCGGTGTACATTGCACGGTACATATATCGCGCCTGCATCATCGATATGTGTATCTATACATATACAGGTCTCCCTTTCGCAAGTACTCTTACTCGGACATTCCGATCGTTTTGAAGTAATAGCGAATTTGATACATTAATAGCAAGTCGATGTATTCGCTGATACGGACGCGTACGTCGCTGCCAATTATCGTAAAACATTTCCTTCTTTCAACGAGCTTGGTAACGGTCATGCCGGATATACATATATGTATAGATAAAACAAGTCGGAGAAAAAGAATAGGACGTTATTTTTTGATCGCCGAAAGAAGACGACGATTATCGCGAGGATAATTGGTCGTTCCGTTCCTTCTTCGTTGTTTCGTGAAACGCAGCGGGCTTGAACATTTTCGAAGCGCGTCGAGATCAAAACGCCGAACGAAACTGGAGGAAACAAAGAAAAAGAGTTTCTCGAAAGAAAATGAGAGTTTGCCGAACGATATATTACGTTAAAAATTCGAGGCACGCGTTTGGAACACGCAGTACAACTATCTTTATTAAAGCTTGTCCGTTTGGCTAAAGGGGATGGCAGATTTAAACCTTTCTGCGGAGCTAGCAGCCATCGTATTCTATGACCGTGTTTATATCATTCCCTGTCCCTTCGACGACCGAAACTCGAGAAAGACGTTACAGTTAAACGACTAGGCTGCCGACGTTTTTTCCTCCAGCTTCTATTACTCGCAGTCCCGTGAAACTTTTCGTTCGCATTCTGCTTCTCCGCAGAACGGTTCGAACGCCTCGTTTCGAAAAAGATAAACGCATCAGCCGGTTATTCTGTTCCCTCCACTTGCGAAATTTATGACGAGCCACGCACGTGCCTCGTCTATCGTACCGATCAGATCGGCAAACTTTCAAGATTCTGTCGACTTTGTCGCTTTTCTTGTCCGATTCGATTCGTGTGCAAAGATTTTTGAAATACCTAGACAAGGATTTTCAGATATTTTCCCCAGTACTTTTGCACGGTTTAACCCTCTGAAAAAACACGTAGTCGAGTCTTTGAGTTTCGCGTTTCGTTGTACTTTATTTTTTAAGAGGTCGAGGCGTTGGAAGGATACACGTTTCTCCAAGCAAAACCGCGGTAAACCTGACGAATCTCCTGACAATCTACGATTCCTAAAATTCGCCAACTTCAAAATATCTCGATTTCCGATCGATCGAAACGTATACTTGGCGTTGGCTCGTCTACGAGTAAGGAGGACGTCGACCAACGACACGCATCGCCAGATTCGCGAACAAGAGTCTCGTGCCGCGAAATATACCGCCAGATTACATAAATGCGGCACGTTTATTCAAAGAGGATCAATCGTCCGGATAATCCGGCATCCGTTGAAACTTCCGGCAAAGTTTCCGCGAATCCGTAGCCACGTACGGAACAAGAGCGGAGAGAGAGAAAAAGAGAGAGAGAGAGAGAGAGAGAGAGCGCGAAAGAGCGAGGGGATGGAGAGCTCATGAATGAACGAGGACGCGGCAAGTTTCCAGCGCGCTCGAAACAACGTGTACCAGGGATCCATTTCTTAGCGCGACAACGGGAACGATCGCACGACCGTTTTGAAAGTTTCAAAGGTCGAAACTCGCTGGTAATAGCGGCCGGGCGCGTGTATATACACGCTTGGAAAAATTGAAACGTTCGCGCGATTCACGGAACGTTTCGTCCATTCGGCAAATTATTTATCGCGTACGTCTTCCTATCTACAGGAAGCCTACGTATCGCGTTTCGTAACCGGCTAAAGGCACTCGGAGCTTATTCCCGGGGTTAGACGGAGGTCAGGTGACCGAAGCTACGTATCTCGGTGTTCGATCGGTGGTTAGGTTGTGGCTAGAAAAGTAGTTTTCGAGTGTCGCGGGACTACGAAACGCGCGTTATGAAATACGCCTATTTGCGTATTGTATACTTTCGATCCACGCTACTACCACGCGTTTACGATCCAACTTTGTCATCGCGATATCTTCTCTCGTTAATGATACTCCTCCCACCCCCACCCTCTTCCAAAAAAAGAAGAAAAGAAGAGAATAACTCGGTGAATCTTACCGATAGAAATTCCTCTTTCCGAAGAGAAGCAGCAGCGAGTCGTACGCGCGGGGTTCGCGTGACACTGGGTTTCTCTGGGTCGGACTTTCAGCCGAAGATGCCAACATCCTGCTCGTCGGTGAGGGGTATAAGGACGAATCACGGATCGCTTGTCGGTATTCGTGGCGCGGCGCACAAAGAGGATAGAAGGTTGATGGAAAGGTCGAGCGAGCCGGAGCACGATGTCGAGGATAGAGAGGTGGAGGAGGGGGTGGCGGGGGAAGGAGGAGGGCGGTCGAGGCGGAGGGTCGCGCGATTAATTCGCAGAACGACGAAGGATATTCCCGCGGCTGGCCCCATATAAGCCCTCCTCCCTGGTCTTCTCCCCTTTGCCTTCCCTTCTCCCGTCGCCCATCCTACCGCCTGTCTATTTCTCTCCCACCTACCCTGCTTGCCTGCCTGCCTGCCACCCTCTCGTTCTCTCTCCCTCGCCGTGTGCCGTGTCCGCGGCATTAGGCGTCGATCTACCGAGATACGGAGATCGAGGCAGCGGTGGTGCGCCTCTGGCCTCGTCGATGCCAGGCACGTCTGCCTTTTGGGGCGCTTCTCCTCCTTCTCCTCCTCCTCTTCCTCCTCCTCCTCCTCCTCCTCCTCCTCCTCCACCCCGTCCTCCTCCTTCGCCTTCTGCCATCTATACGTGTACCCATATACAGCCACATGGCGGAGCAACGTGTGCATATACATACGCGTCGGTATATAACGCGCGTGTATATATACGTGTGCTATGTGCTACATACACGTATATGGCGCGTGTGTGCGCACGGTGTATACGTATGGACGTAGATTTGGCCGAGAGCGGCACATACGTAGAAAGGCACATACTCGCAGATCCGTCTCGCGCGCACCCTCGTTGGTCCGCGTTTCGCGCGTGTGCGCGTGTGCGCGTGTGCGCGTGTTCCTCGATATGTCTCCCCTGTGGCGCGGCACGTATATTCCCGTATACGTGTGTATCCAACACCGATATACCGGCTGGTATATGCGAGAGTGCATCTACGGATCCGCGGGGATCGGCACATAGTCGCGTACACGCGAGAACGTTTATGTAGCGCGGCTGTGGGACGCGCGAGAGCTACCTAAACCGACCGTGCCGCGGAATACGTTCCTTCGCGTGTAGACCTTCTATTATGTATATACATCCGTACGTATGTGTACACGTATACGCCGATGTGTAGGTGTATGTATATATACTTATATACCGTGCCGCGCCGCGTGGTATGTTATATAAGGGAGAGAGGGACGTAGAGGGAGGAATAGGGTGGAAGAGAGCGGCGAAGAGGGAGGCGAAAGGGGAAACAGCGGGGCGCGGTGCCATGCGGCTTTATGTAGCAGCGGTGTGGAACACACGAGGACGGTCGTCTACGTCCGTCGGTCGGTAGGTCGGTCGGTCGGTCGGTCGGTCGTTCGGTCGGTCGGTCGGTCGGTCGTTGGTTGGGTCGGTCGGTTGGTTCAGCTCGGTGTACATATAGCGTTGGCCCCATGTAACACCAGGGGGGTACTAGGGTAGGACCGCGAAGCTGTCGGCCGTCCTCGTCGAACCAGTCTCACTTACCTGTAAGTCGGTCTCTGTCTGACCGTTCGTCGTCTCGGTCGGTCGCGCGCTCGCGTGTGAGTGAGCACGCTACGGGCTTCCGCGAACCGGGGTCACTTATGTATATAGGAGAAGCCGAGTCTCCACGGCTCTCTCTGTGCTACTACCGCTGTGCTGCCTCGCGAACTCGCCTGCACACCAGATCCATAGTTAATTACCGGCCTAATCTCTATTCGCGATTGCCCGAAACCGCTCGTAAATCCGTATCGGTGTGTGCGTGCGAAGCGCCACCGTCCAACGGTCTGCCTCTTCCTCTTCCTCTTCCTCTTCCTCCTCTCACCGTCTACCATCGGAAGATGGAAGCAAGGAATTCCTTCCTTTCTCCCCCACCGTTCGTCTCCTTTGCTCGCCATCCTACGTTCTTATCGTTCCTTCTCTTTGTTTCTTTATCTTACGTAATCTTTCGTCGCCCTCTCTCGCCGACTGTCGTTCTTCGTGACCGTATTCGTAGCGCGGCCGCGACCGCGACCGCCATCGCCACGCGCGTAAACATAGCGTGTCCAAACGTATCTGCCGCGTTCGCTCGACATTGTCGTAATCGTGTTCGTATCGCTGTGTCGTTCGTGCGTTCCACCGCGTGCTCGTGGAGACGCGTACGAAACGGCGTATACGCGCGAGCCACGAGAGGAAGAAGAGGATGGAACGAGAAGCGAACGAAAAAGGGTGAAAGGCGAATGGAAAGAGGAGGAGAGGGAGGAAAGGTGGGGGAGAGGTCTGGCGAGAACGTATACGCGGCAGAATCGATCCCCACGATCGATCGCACCGATATACGTATACCGTTAAGAGAGAATCGACGAGATCGGCGTGTTCCGGGCTCGACCCGGCGCGCTTCCGGTCACGAGGAGCGAACCACGTTCACCGAGGAAGCGGCCTCTACGCTCCTCTCTCTCTCTCTCCCTCCCTCCCACCCTGCCTATCTCTCTCTCTCTCTCTCTCTCTCTCTCTCTCTCTCTCTCTCGCTCGCTACCTCTCCCTCCGTGCCTTTCCTTCTCTTCCGTTTCGCTGAACGTGTCGTCTCGCGTCCGCCGACTGGCTCTCGCTCGTCGCGGCCGGTCGGTCAGCTTCGTCTCCACGTTCCTTTCGACGAACGATTCCGTGCGAAAACGCGACCGACCAGCCGCGACAGGCTGCCCTCCGGCTTCGATGGCTTCGTTTCTCCGCTACGACAGCCACGGCTCGGTGCTGCGTTTCACGGAAACGACGAGTACGGTAGCGTCGCGTTAACCGACCGGCATTTTGTTTCGCTCTCAAATTCTTTTACGTTCGATGCTTGTAACATTATCGATCTCTTTTTGGAACGTTTCGACTGCCCGATTCCTGGATCCTCTGCTGTCGCGTATCGATATATACGGGACGATCGTAAATGCGAATCATCGAGAAACAAGTCATTGACGTAGCCGCGTTTTTCCATTCTCGAAACTCGATATTCCGCTTAGTATCTATACGTAAATTCGTCGTTGTTTGGGTACAACGTGGAAGGAGGCCAAGGAAAGACTATTTCCTATTATTAATTAAATTCGGTGCAGAACGGCGTAACGGCCGCCTTTCTCGTCTCGTGGATGGATCAAAGAGGAAACCGGTGGTCGCGTCGCGTCGCGTCGGTCGGGGCCCGCGAGCCGCGACGATCGCCGCGCTCCTCTTCGCTCGATCGATTATCGAGCTGAGAGTGGCTGAGCTGTCTCGTTGCAGGGGACCAGTTTCGAGAGCAGGAAGAGTACGTAGGTCTTCCTGTTGGGTCGTGTCGCGTACGATGGTTTATTGGACGCGTGCTTTTTCACGGAGGACTCGAATTAGGCGTCGCTGTGTTTCCTTAAACGCGCAGTTCGTTACATTTGCGTTATCCTCGCGTTAATTATTCGTCCTATCGTCTAACAGAGATAACGCGTGCTCGAACAACTGGAATTATTTGGTTCGACCGTTTGACAAGAACGTTCGAAGAAGGCGAGATTCGTGCGTGAATGACGAAAGACAGATTCCTTTGCGCGCTTAATCAAATTTCAAAGATACGGACGGCAGATGGTTACGTAACGTCGGAGTGACACGAAGGTTATGGCGGGTTAATTAAAAAGCAGCAGCGACTCGACGGCTCCGGACTCCGAAGGCGTATTATTCGCCGAGGCGAGAGCTGCGCGTAATCGATCTTTTTATAATCGATTAAGGCGGACGACGATCGGGACCGGCAGGCGGGTCTGGCTCTGGCGACCATTGGCCGCGAGGCCGCCTCGTAGAATCGATCCCCGCTGACCCTTCTCGAAACAGGGTCACGCGAGGGATATTTCGAAATCGAGCCGCTGCGCCGCTACGAAGCATCTCAATTCCGCGAAGCCCTCCGCCCACCGATCCTCTCTCCGTCTCTCTTTCTCTCTTTCGAGATCTCGTCGATACCATCCACCGATAGAAATCGTGACGAAGAAAGTTTTCCGCTCCGTTCCCTGTAAATCGAAAGTTTTAGCTGGTGCGAGACGATCGACCGAGAATTTACGAAGATTCGATAAGAAGGTTGTTTTAATCTCTCGCGTTTCGTTCGTCGCGAATCGCGAACGAATACTCTCGTGTGACGAATTGCGTTACGTTTACGAACGCTCGCGTCAAAGTGGCTAGCTACAGCGTACGACGTTGGGTCTACTTTTTTAAATTCGCCTCTCATTCCGAAGCGATTATTTCGAAATCGTGGAACGTAGCCGTTATCGAACTATCTCGAGAGAATAATTACCACGTGTTTCTTTTCTTCCTTCTTATAATTCGAAACGACCTTCTTCTCTTTCCATCTCGCGCGTATGTGCCGCCAGGAATATTAAGATTATTTGGGAATTCCACGTATCCATCGTATTCGCGAGAATCTTCGAGACCGTCTCCTTTCCACCGAATTTCCAGATTTAATTCCACGGAAATCCAACTGTTACGCCTTCCGGGAAACCCCGACTTTCGTAAGCATTTTCACCGAAACCTCTCCCCGCCTACTATGATCGTTCAAATCTCCAGGCTCCGTCGTCTCATTTCCTCCCCTTCGCCGCGACCGTACTTTCTCTTTGCAATTCTTCCCTCTTCTTTTCCCTTTCGTTAGCGACGATTTTGTAATCCAACGAACCGGTATCGACGAGTTTCAAAAATTCGTCAAAGATCCGTCCAACTATCGAAAATATCAATAACGTTTTCAAAATATTTGCCAAATATGCAGAGAATGTCGCCGACTCGACAAAATTATCTCTTATCGCGTAAATAATATCGCTGCCGGTCGGATAATCGATCTTCGATTCTCGTTAAACGACGTAAAATACCGCGGCGACGTTATTTATAGCGCACCACGCCTCCACGCTTCGATTTCGAACGTCGCTACGTTCCGAAACGCCAAAAATCACAAAGTATATACGCGGTTTTCGAAAATAAAGCAAAGCAACAAACGATCGGGCGAAAGGAGGAAAACGATAACGCGTAACGGATCCTTTCGAATTAGAAAATCGAGCGCACGACAGCTAACACCCTGGATCGATTCTTGTCCGGCATCCGAGAATCCGCTCGCACGGTCGGCATACAGAGTCGTTCCGCGCGACGTATTTGTCAAAGGAACGGCCAGCGGAGCGTGGCTCGGTTTTTGCGCGGACCGCTCCGCGCTCGAGGTGTGGCCGACTTCTTTTCCCCCGTGGCCGGGCTCTCTCCGTGCCGCTGACGATCCAGGATGAAGATACCGACCAGCCAGGGCACACGGCCACGGTTCGCGTACCCGCCATTAGCCTCTTCTTCTTCTTCTTCTCTTCCTTCTTCTCTTCCTTCTTCTCTTCCTTCTTCTTCTCCTTCTTCTTCTCCTTCTTCTTCGCGGCTCTTCTCGCTCCGACGGCAGCGTGGCAATCCTTCCTTCTAGTCGGTCGATGTCCGTCTACCAAGGACTCAGACTTTAGACTTTATCGAACGATTTCGATTCAAATCGTCGGATCAGAACGAAGGTTAGGAAGAATTTGTTCTCTCGAGAGCGATGCTCGAGAAAGGATAATTGGCAAATTGCGGATAAACGTTCCGACGGCGCGATTAGTCGCGTTTAATTTTCGTTCGTTCGCTGTTTTTCTCTTTTTTTCTTTTTTCCATCGTTTCTAACGAGAGTTCCTAATATTTGTAAGAGCATCGGTTCCTTTCGAACAAAGATGGATCCGTAGGTCGCTGCTGTTAAACGAGCAAATAGACGTCGAGAAGCGTCGTACGTTCGACGAATCAACGATTCGTACGATACAAGACCGACTTTAAGATCGACTCGTTAAGAAGCTGCGTATCGCGGCAAAAGCCGGTAACCGAAAGCTATTTAACGCTGCATAAGCGCCAGTGATAAACTAGTGGCTCGAAAGGAGCGCGGATAGTCGGAGGCTGTTTCCTCGGACTGCCGATGCTTGACGAAGGAACAACGACGAGGAACAGAAGCGTTCTTCTCGCACCGTTAGGCCCCGTTCTAATCGCACGCGGAACTAGCGCGTCTCGATGCAGCTGCTGCTGTCTCGTGGTAGTGGTGGTGGTCGTGGTATATTCGTAACAGGACGTGGCGGGCTAAACGAAGTATGGCCTGGTGTGGATGAAACGAGCAGAAACGGGATACGATGGAGCGTAATGAGCGGCGGCGACGCGACGATGATTTCGGAGAAAGTGGCCGCGGCACAGTTGGGAACCGTTGCTGGAAATCGCCTCGAAAAGGGCTAATAATCTTCGGCTCGTTTTTGCTCGTCACGCACTCCACCAGCCTGAACCGATCTCCCGGATCGCCGCCTCGCCAAACTGGTTCGCGGTTTTCTGTAGAAAGTAATCGCGCGCCGTGCCAATTTTGCGATCGTCGATCGCCACTCGCGATTCGCGGTTAAATGTTTTTTGTCGTGCGTGGAGCTGCCAATAGGAGAGAAGAGGGGATTAACGAGGGTGTTTCGCTCGTACCAGGCTGTCGCGATAAAAATTTAAATTCGTACAAATTTATCGGTTGGAAACGCCGAAGCGCAAAGCCGAGCATCTCGTTTCGTGTGTACGAACCAACGACGACTCTAAAATCCTGTACAACTTTCGACGGGAAGGTTTCGAGCTCGCGAGTCCACCGACTCGTTATCACCCTACGCTTAACGATCTCCACGCGCTGTTTAACCCCGTAAATTCTTCCATTCCCGCGACTTTTGTTCGTCGCTTCGAACGATCCCGCTAGCTGGAATTCCCGATCGATTCCCACCGTCTTTCTCGGCCGAATCTTCCACTTCGAGTACGAGGCAACAAAGTGTATTTAGATACGTTGGAGGATAATCGGTCGGATTTTCGTTGGGTCCGGTTTCGAAGGTTGGATCGTCGAGAGCGACAGAGGCGGAGGAAACGATCGATGCCGGCCGATCCTCGTCGACGTTTTGTCCACTGTGAAACGCGTGTACGAGCGCATGCAGGCGGCCAAACCATTATAGAGTACGCGTATAAGACACGATCGTGCTGCGGTAGGGTCATGCCTAATAAACCAGTAGCCGGCAGTTACTGGCACACGTCATTGTGCAGTTGCCCGGTTTCCACGCCGATTTCGAACCGCGCCTATCAGAAATACACCGTCGACGACCATTCTGAAATCACGGCGAATGCTCTGTCGCGAGATCCCTGTTTCTCCGGATCTTTCGCCAAGATTTTCAACTTTGAAAATTTCATCGTCGTTGTTTCGTCGTAGTATCGGCGAGAAAACGTTGATCGCGAAAACCGAAGGCGGCGTAATTTTCACGCTTAAACATCGACGCTGCTCGACGCGATCTCTCGTTATTTTTTATCGCTATCGCGCGCACCGAGAATCGCCTACTCGTTCGTCCACGTACGTCAAAGGTAATTTTTCTATATCCGTTTATAACGACGGTAAACCATCTCGCACGCTCGCTGTGTCGTCGAGCATCGACTACTCTTTTTCACGCTAAACGTATTAACCGTGAAGAAAGAGTTCACTCGTCACGCGGATTACCCCCGATCATCGTAATTTACTTTCTCACGGATCCTTTGCTTTTTAACGCGTCATTACGTCTCGGACGCTTAAGAAGCCACGGATGTGACATAAATAATCGCAAATTTCAAGGCGAACGTTATAGAACAACGCGTCTAGTATCTTTCGTCTTTCGCGTTTTTTAATTTAACGAGACCGGCAAGGTCTAGAAAGAAACAGGACGGAGAATAAAAGACGACGGAAACGTAAAGGTAACGGGAGGCTGTGGTTCTTGGCGAATACATCGCGAATCGATGGCTACGACTGACTTACGGTTTGCCCTCGCCACTTGTTTCTCAGACCGTCCCAATTTCTCGAGGAATTCAGCCTCGTCGATCGCTCGGCTCTAGAATCGCGATCCGATTGCCAACCTTTCGATAACTTCCCACCCTCCTTAGCAAATCCGAAACCAACGCCGAAACTTGCTTTTATCGCCGACCATTATCCTATATACGCTATATATAACGGCGGTTACGCGAGGCGATGTCGGACCTAAGTGTCCAAGAAATACTCTCGATGTTCGACGAAGAAGGTTTATCGAACGATCGACAGTTAACAATCGCGTTTCTCGAATACGTTTGCTTCGCTGTTTCGCTACACCCACTTCGCGCTTCGTCGTTCGAAACCAAACGGATTCTTTACTTTGTTGCCCTCCGATATTCCCACTACGCGCGCGTTTGTTGCCGCGTACGCATTCTTCCGAATATTTAGAAAGAACCGTAGGGATATCGACGGTACATCGGGCACGCCGGCCTTACGCTTTTATGGAATAGCGCTTTGTGTCGCGAAGCCGTCGGAAATTTCCGTCGTCGAATGCCGTCATGTACGTATCGCTTGAAGAACGCTGCTCGAATCTCGTTTTCCGCGCCACGTAATCCGAATATCGATCGATAGATCTAGCGGCAATTACGTAGAAATTTGAAATTTCGTTAGAATCGAAGCGCGACCCTTTTACGTTCTCGCTAAGGAGCAGTTACGCGGGAAACTTGGACGAATCGGACGATCGCCATAAAGCGACGCTAAACCGAAATATTCAAACACGCGCGATTATAGCTCGGATGGATATTCGTTACGAGCCGTTTGTTCTAAATCGAGCGGAATGTAAGGCCGACCTAAACCTTGAACGGAGCTGTCGTCTGACATCTGGAAACGCGAGCTAAGGAACGTACCAGTAGCGTTCAGGTATAACCTGCGCAATAGCAGAGCTCGATGACCCACATGAATCCTTACGACATCTTCGAAACTCGCGGCGAAAGAGAGACGTCCTCCTTCGGTTCTCCTTATCCGCGCTCATTAAATCGATTTTGATCGCGCTTTCGAATTCCAGGAACACGCGGCCAAACGAGTCTGAATAATTCAACGGCGAATAAATACTTTTTACCGTGGAACGGTGTTAATCCATCGGGCGAATGGATTGCGTGAACGCGAGGAGACAACAAAATCCATCCGCTGTCTTACATTCTTTCGAGCGTTTTAAACGGCGAACAAAAACCTCCACGAGCGGACTATGATCTTAAGCGTTAATCTCCGCTATCTGTATTTTCCTTTTTCTTGCTTGTTTTCTACGCCGATAGAGAGACGCGAGATAAACGAGATAGCGAAGATCGAGGCAGAAATAATAAGATTAACGCGAGAGAAGGGTGGCTAATCGTTTTACTCTTGCTTATAATTGTTTTATTATTTGTTATTTTATCGCATTGGGTTGATTTCCCGATAGAAAGTATAAAACGTTAAATCTATTCGAGATGATAAAAGTAAACTGCAGATCACGGCGTAGAAGGAGATCGCGATAGGTGCGAAACGAAGGTAAAGAAGACGAGTGTAAAAAAAAGTCAGGAATATTTAATAAGTGACGAGGGTAAAATGGCGGCTAAATAGAAAGGCGGTTATGGCGGGCGGAAGAAAAGCAAGGTACTCGAAGCTGCTTTGCATAGGTATGCGATGCCGCGACTAGGATTCGTAAGACGCATAAATTTCGCGGCTACGCGACGCTTACGGAGATCCGCGCGATTCACGAGCGCGCCGCGCGCCACGGAATTTTCATTAAGGCTGATTTCATTTCGACGCGCCTCGCCAACGCTGCCTGCTTGGTCCTCTCGAGTCCTCTGTCTGCTTCGAGCCGCCAAGACCATCGAAAGCTCGTTTCGCTCGATCGTATCGTGCAACGTACCCTGCGCGATAATCGGCGAGACAGACATTTAACGAATCTCCGTAGAAACGAGTTATCTTTACTTATTCCCTCTTACCATCGTTACGAGCGTCCAAAATTTCAGAACAAATTACCGAGAGAATCAGCAGAAATATCGTAAGCGCGAATAAAGGCCGATCCGAATGGAAGCGTCACGAGCGGATCTCTCAGAAACCAACGAAGCCATCGAACTGATTTTTCTTTCGAATCGAGTCTTTTAGTTACGACTGTAAGCTAACAGCCACCGATACGCAGTGTTCTCACCGATGTTCCTCGAGCGATCGTAAAAGTAAAAGTTAACGAGATCGAATAGACGCAACCGAAGCGACTATTCCGTGAGATACGCGTGAAACACGACGAATCGTTCGATGAGAGGAATATACCCGCGAAGGTTACACCGAATCCGAGGCCTTGGCTCGCGACGCGCACGGATTTTGAACTTGGCTCCGGCCACGAATCCTCGTTCTACCGAGACACGTGTTTCGCAAGAGTTTCTCGCGGCTCGGTGGAATTTCGTCGCCGCCGCCGTCGTCGTCGTCGTCGTCGTCGTCGTCGCGGTCCGCGTTCTCTCTCGTGTCGAGGTTGCGAAGCAGGAAGCTTGAATTTCGATAATCTCCACGCCTTCTTCTTCTCCTGTTCTTTTTCTCGTCTTTTCTTTTCTTTCCTGCTCGGTAATCCGTCGGTCTTGGTCCCGCCGATGCGATCCACTGCTCTCTCTTTCGGACGCTCGGTGTCTCGCTCGGTGAGCGACCGTGGTTCGGTGAAAATGGATCTCGCGTCGTCGTCGATCGTCGTGTCGTGGTCGTTGTCGTCGCGGCGCGCGGTCGAACGACACGGTCCCTTTCACCTCGCGGAATTCAGTTTTCATCCAACACGAAACGCTCGGCTCCCATTTTTTCTCCTTTCTTCTTCTTTTTCGTCGTTCCATTCACCGTGACGATTCACAGTGACGTTCAACTAGCCCGTCTTTTTTATACGTTCCGAGTACGGAGCAGGCAACTTTGGTCGATTCGAAACGAACCGTTCCAGTAGGTTCACGGAAGATTCTTCGTCTCGTTGGTAGAAAGCGTAAGCTGTTTCTTCCATCGATCGTCTTTTATCGCGATAAGAGGAATTTTGTTTGTCCATCTGAAAATTGTCTCGATTAAGACGCCTCGCGTATTAGCGTTGTACCCACTGGATAACGCGTAACGATAGACTCTTCGTTTGGCCGACGTTGACGATCGAACGTCGACTCTTTCGTCTTTGTTTTTAACGCGTGCATCGGGGCTTCCTTTCGCGCTCCAAACAATCACCGTGTCACTGTTCGCACGGTATTCAGCCTGTCATTCGCTTCATTTACATAACAGTCGGTGTAACGTGCACTCGAATTCGCTCACCCTTGCCTGCACGAGCCGCTTGCTCGTTCATCACGCGGCTCCCCGTGCTTGCCGATGGATATCAAATCGATCAGAGTCCGCTGGTAGTTCTTCTAATCTCCAACAGACGATCTGCGATCTTCGGATTCCTCCCTGTTCGATAGATGGATAATTAACGCGTCCGTGTTATATTACACTTGCAAGTACATAAATATCGCTAGCAATTCCAGATACATACCGATCGTGTTTTAAACGCTATATTTTCTCTTCTTTGTTTCATTTCTTTTACCATTTCCTATCGTTTACTTTATGTTGTGTTTCTCGAGATAAACGAATCTGTGAAAATACATACGGTAACTGCGGAGCAGGTTCGTTATGGGTAAATTACTTAAATCTTTCATTTTTTCTTTTTTTTTTTTTGGCAACTCGAGAATCGAGCGTTACATAGGTTCCCGTATAACGAGATCGAGAAACGTAGGAAAAGATCGTAGGGTATCGAGATACGTCTGAGAAGGTGAGAAATTTCTATATCTCGAATTTTCTTTAATCGTCCACTCGAGAACTCGAAGAAACACAGAGCCCGTGACCTGACCTATTACAGGCCCGACTTTCCTTCTTCTTCTTTTTCTTCGTCGACGATCGCGACGGCAATCACGTCGCGGATACTCGAAGCGGCCTACCTAGCAGTCGAGCAAACATTCTATTTCGATACGAGGAAATCTCGTTCGATTCGCGAGATAATCCGCTCTAATTTCGGCTACAGCCACCGTTTCTACTTCCATTCGTACAAAATTCGATCATCGGCTCTTTTCCCACGATCGACCAACGACCGTACCTTGCGCGTAAGATCAACAGTCGCAGAAATTTGTCCGTAACTTGTCTATGAAAAGAAATATCGCTCGTAAGCGCGCTAAATACAAATTCTACGATTCGAATTGACCGACCCGATTCGATCCAATTCCTATTCGCGATGTCGTTCAACTTTGCGAATGGAACGAACAAATCGTCAGAACGGAAGCGGTCGAATCGAATTAGATTAATTCGGCGTTCCTAATCAAACCGCTTCCAAGGGAACGATATCTGCGAAAACTATGTTTGGTAGAATCGAATAAAAACTAAAGGAGAGCTCGATCGTAAGAAAAACGTTAGTCGGCGTAGCGTGCCAAAAATTTCGAATTCCGAATCGACGTATCGCGTGTCGCGTGTCACGCGTAGCGTGGCGTGATGCGGTGTGGTGTGGCGTGGCGTGGCGTGATACGACGTGGCGCGGCGTGGCATCGCGTCGCGTCGCTTCGCTTCGCGTCGCGCGGTGGCCAGGATCCCGCGAACCGCGCCACTTTCCAGCAATTATCGAAGCAACGGAGTCTCTCTCGGCGTGGATCCCACACCGGCTTCAATTTGTAGGCTGGCATTAATTCAATTGCCCCGGCGACAGTTACCAAGGTGGTATACGTGTGGGCGTTTTATCGCCTCGACGGTTATACGCGTCCGACGTTCTCCTCTCTTTCCACCTCTCCGCCCTTCTCTCTACCCCGCGAGCCCGGTATTCTCGTGGTTCGACGCTAGCTTGCTTCCTCGTTCGATCATCCGTCTCTGTTTCGCGTCGACGCGCTGGTCGTTCCGCGTTCCAACCTGCGAGCTTCTCCTCGAACGCGGTGCGGCACGCGGCGATTCGATGGAACACGAAAAATTCACTAGCCTCTCGTAATATTTCGTCCGGGTCGTGTTCTTTCAGCCAGAGTTTTCATTTCTAACGCGCACTCCTCTTGCCGGACCTTCGAAAAGAATAAACCGAGACGGTTTGACAACGCGATTGAAACGTCTTTTTTTTCCATATTTATCTAATTTCTATCGTCGTTCAATTTTTTATTTTACAAGGGAATGTTTATAATTTTCACAAAATGCCATCGCGCGAGCGGAACATAACCTGTCGCGCATTCCTATGTACGTATTTGCAACGTTAGAACGTGCGAGTATTTTCTAATTCTCTGATGCGATTTAACTCGAAGCAAACGATCGTCGAAAGGTTACTAAATTTTGAAGCTGGTTACGAAAGAACCAGAGTCGACGTACGCGTATAAAAATCATAAGCGAAGCAAACTGTACGCGGATCATAGATCCGGCGCGTATCCTGGCGACGATAAAGAAATTCCGCCTAAGGAGACGGCGTGGAATTCGATCGAGAGTGATTCTACGGTTTTTCGCGATGGTGCGCGCGCACGCGTCACAGAAGCGGCCTGAAACGGCCGAAGCGGCTGAAACGGCTGAAACGGCTGAAACAGGCCCCGAGCCCGAGCGAACTTTGTCTCCGCTGACAAATTGCATGGGATCGGGTCGGCCAGCTGGACGCGGTCTATCATCGTGACGAACCGCGATAACTTGATGATGGATAAATGCGCGGCTCAACGAGCCCGATATAGTAATACCATTGCGGTGGATCATCGTAAACGACGATGGCGAGCGGAGATCGAAAAGTAGAAAAAACATGGACGTTTTCACGGACGGTGTCGCGAAAACGATCGTTCGATCATCGATTCGTCGCTGGAACTAACTGTAAATCGAGCAGAATCCAACCTGTGGAACATAGGTCAACCTTTTCTAATTATTTCGCTGAACCGTATAGGTTAGTTTCTTTGCGATCGATGCTAACTTGACTGGCCGCCGTAACGAAAAATCGCGATCGTACGCACGTACGTATACATTTGATTAATCGAGTGGAAACGAAGCGACAGACAGACGCGAAACGAGAGGAATTTAGCAAGTTTCGAAATATGCCAAGGTTAAAGCGGGAAAGCGGAAGCTAACGGACGAGAAATGCAAACTTTGAAAACGCCCAGTAAATAAAGTTTCAAGAAATGAATGTCTTCGCTTTCGTTTGCTCCGTGTAACTTCTGCTTTCCCGTGACCTTGACAAATTCGTCTCCAGACGTCTTCCAGACTTCGAATCATATCTATATATATATATATATACATATATATATATCTTCATCGAGTTTTTATAACGCGAATTTAACGATAGGCAACGACAGATTGTCGTTGCGAACAGATTATAAGCTGCTTCCCACGTCTACGCGGTGAAAGCGTGCCTTTTTAAATAGTTACAACCCGATGGTCGATTGATTTCAAAGCAACGGCCAACGTGGAAAAATGGCAAAAAAGTTTCGTGCCTATCGTCGAAGCGAGCATCTAAAACGACATCAAAGTGTGGGTCTCGCGTATTTGCTTAGAAAGCCGAGGATAACAGAGAAACGTCGTTGGCCAGCTGCTATCGATGTTTGTTAAACTTCAAAGCTGCCGGGAGCTGACGTCATTGAGGATTTGTCGTAGGGACAAAGCGAAGGGTTCGAGAAAGTGTAACGCGTTGCTACTGTGTGCGCGATTGCCCAGTTTCCCTCTTTCGTCGATATTTCAGGTCGAACAGCCGAACGTATCGTGTTTTAACGTCAAACGGAAAAAACAAGATGTTCAGAATGACAAAAAAAAAAAAAAAAAAAAAGAAAAAAAAGGAAAGCGAACGATAGGACGAGCTCGATATCGCGTCGAGCATTTCGTTGTACTAGAAATTTCGGTGTACGCAGGTTCGAAGACGCTCGGTTAAAAAGTTATGACAAGAACCACTTTGCCGCCCGATGTTTCTTAAACGTCTCGCCAATTATCCCCACTTTGCCACGCGACTCGGTATATATCGCCGTACGAACAACACGAGTAACGAGTAGTAGCGAGTAAAAAGAGAAACAAACACACGCAGGGGCAAAAAGAGAAGGAACGGTGGAAAAGAAAAAACGAATAATAAACCGACAGTCGATAAAGAGAATAGAACGATAAGGATCTGTCGAGAGTCGTCCCGGACGCGGTAAGCAACGGTGGAATCGTGTATTAAATGCCGGCAAAAAGAGGCGAACGACAAGGGAAATATATCTTTCTGCTCTGTCAGGATACATTTGTCACGTTTGTCCGCTATTTTATCCCATTATTGCTTCCCTCTCGTTTCTACTCTCTCCTTCTACCGGTTGGAGAAAGATTTAAAGGTAAACACTCTGAAAGTTTCGTGTCTCTCTCTCTCTCTCTCTCTCTCTCTCTCTCTGTTCCTCTTTCGCTCATAATTCCAGATTTCACGGCTTGCCGTAGGGGTAAAAGAGGGGGAGGAGCACGATTGTTCGTGTGATTTGTTTAAAACGGTCGGTAATAGGCGTCGTAAAAAGATACTAAATCGCGGTATAATCAACGGATAAGGTAAAAGAAGAGAAACAAAAAACGAATAAAGAAAAGAACAGGGAGACGAAGAGAGATCCGTCGTCACGTGGTCCACTCGTGCGGAATATTACGACTCGGTGACGTCTGTTAGGGCAGTTCCGCTTTAAAAAGAATACTTTAAAAGCCGGAGGGTTTATAACGGGCTGGGGTATATAGCACGACCACGGCGTATAGTATAGGGAAGGAAGAACTACATATAGAGGTGTAACGAGCAGAACTCAACTCACGAACTCACTCCCAGTTTTTAGTGGCAACTTGTTGCTCTATGCCCATTCATACGGCTCTAACTCCCATTACGTCACGTCACATCAACTTATAATAATGGTAATAGCAGGACCGTCTGCGAAACCCGAATTCGAAACACGATTATTCCTGTCCACGGGACTGGCTAAATGTT
Organism: Bombus terrestris; assembly: GCF_910591885.1. Taxonomy (NCBI): domain Eukaryota; kingdom Metazoa; phylum Arthropoda; class Insecta; order Hymenoptera; family Apidae; genus Bombus; species Bombus terrestris. The sequence goes on from NC_063273.1 coordinate 1,450,962, forward strand.
TTCCCTCTCGCCGGTAAATTAATCGTACTTTTTCCTCCGTTTATACGCCAACACCTTTCGATCGCTTCCACGTGATATCGTATTGTTGAGAATTTAACTACCGTTATTTTAATCGCATTCTTATTTTACGTCGCTTTAACCCCTCTGCTCAACAGCCTATTAATCGTGTAATATTCTTTAATCTTCGTTTCGATAATAACCAAATAAACGCGCATAGTTTCCTCTTCTTGTTATTCTACGTCGTGAAAGCGTCACTTTCGAAATTAAACTTTATCGAACTTTCAGCAAAGATCCATCTTCGCGTTCGATACATTTTCAGTGATACATCTGTAATTACGTTTCGTGCACATTGCACACACGGTATATTACCGTATTACGTAACGTTACATTTTTCATCGATTTGTACGAGAGGCATCGCGGTACGTGCATAAACCGACATGGTAATCGGTCTCCCTTGACTTCACACTTCGCATGGTGCACGATCATGAATATGCGCAGTTTCGAGCTGCTATAGGTATAGGTGGCGCACGTTAAAAGAAGCACGATATTTACGCCTTGTGAATCTCGTGGAATATTCGTCAGCCACTGACGCGTTCCGCATTCTCCTCCTCCAGTATCTTGTTATCCTTAGCTCGTTATCTTCGGCTCCCTACAAATTAGTCGACTCGTTAAAATTCTGCCTAACTCGCTTTATTTCCAATTTACTCCACGTGATAAATATATCTTTAAATATCAAGCAAAGTTCGAGTCCTTGCACCCATCTCAAATAGATTTAGAAAGAAAAGCCCGTTACTTGCAATTTTCTACTTGACTAAGTCGAACGAGACTTCGCGGAGTTCGCAGGCTCTTATCCGTCTCTCGTAGTCGAACGCAGGTATGAAACGCGAAAATGAAAGAAAAGGGCGTTCGTTTGCTGAATCTTTAAAACGTGGTAAATTAAAAGCGCGAAGTCGAGGAGCGCGGACTTTTGAAAAGTTTTTAAACGAGATTCGACCGAGGAAGTTGATAATGTACATCGTAATAATTAACAAGCATCGCTCGCTTTAGCAGGCGAGCTTGCTAAAGAAAATGAAGCGTTTCGTTCGGCACGACAAGCGTCGTCCGAATAAAAAACAAAGCATCTTTTCGCGTATTCGATTCATATTTTCACGGGCTTTTTCCAGGCCGTACCACCTGTTACAAGGTAACCTTGTAAACGCTACCGCAGCTGTTTGCGTTTTACTCTTCGTATCTGTTGCGATCTACATTCGACCTCTTCTTTAACACTGACGCGTACACGTGCACAACCGCGCCAGGGTGATTCCGCAAAGTGGGCCGTGATGTACACGTAGTTGCTCTTGAGATACGACGCTGTCCATGCAGCAACTTTTCTCCACCAAATTCTAGCTAATAAAACGTCCCGGTTTCAACGTTCGTAACATTTTTTTAATCCTATAGAAAGTAACTTTTACGAAAATTGTCGTTGTTGCTTTAATTTTTCTCTCGCCGTGACGAGATCCGCCACAAGCCAGAATCCTATTCGTATCGTTTGTCAAATTTCATTCTTCAGCTCGCTTCAGCTCGCTTCAGCTCGCGAATCGATAAACGTTTCCTTCTTCCGTTCGAACGTGACATCTCGATCAACCGCGATCTCGATCGTCGATTTTGGATCAAGTTTAGCAATACCGAAATTCGAAAAGAGACAGCCGTATAAGGCGCGAGCATTACTGCGTGGATTTTCCCGCGAGTGGCCTTGAGCATACGATTTATCACGCGCAAATAACAACTGTACACCGCTTATTACGCGTAACTTTATCCGGCTCGAGATCGTTCGTCACGAGACGAAACTCGTGTCTCGGGACTTTATTACAAACGCGCGTACGAATGCGGCAATCGTCGGTGGAAGAGTCGCTGTACGAAGTGGCTGCAAACGAGAAATCGTGTGGCGTGTATCGTGCGTTTAAACGACCTGGTCGGCCGGTGTAAACGGCGCGGTTTAATTTGAATAATAAGCACGGATACGTTAACGATGCCATCGGTCAGGTTCACGGCAGGCTTCACGACATGCAACTTCTCGCTCTCTCGTTTCTACTATCTCCGCCAGTATCTTTAAACGTTCTGCCGTTCCTTCTCCGCGAAAATATACCAGATTTTCCAAAAATTATTCGAAAACCTTCGTCGTCCCTTGTAACCTCGTATCTCGTCAACTCGGCAAGTTACGAAAGATTTTCAATCTCTGTTAGCAACTGGTACAACTGGTTCCTCGATGCGTCTCTCTTTGACCGATGTCTCGTTTCTAACGATGCAACGTGGAACCAGCGATTTTTAGGAATTTCGTACGATACGATCGTTTTACGACGCGTGTATGCAAGCTTCGTTAATAAACAGCGGAAAACCAGCCTAATAGAAGGAAGGAGGTCGAAATGACTTTCCGTAATGCGCCCTTTTACACGCAGCCTCGAGCGTAAAGCGTCGCATTAAACTTTTACGATACTCTCCGAACGCCATCCGCCAAAATCATTATTATCCCAGCACTCTCTTATAATTCACCGAGCCAGTCGTCGTACGCTAACATTTTATCGGCGTCGCGCTTTTTTCGCGACCCTGCACACGCGCGCGCGCGCGCGCCACCGGCTCAGCTACCACCAGCACACGCTTCAGAATTAAAGCGTGTTTTTTTCCACGCTACGTGACCGCCTTCCTTTCTTCGAGGGTTGTCCGCCCCTTTCCTCTCCGTGCTCTCTCTTCCCCATCGTAAGCGGACGCGGAACGAAAATACCTCGCGGCTGCCGCGGAACGAACCCTCGTTCCCGGATTCCTCTCCGCCGCACCGCGCCGCGCCGCGTCGCCCCGCACCGCCCCGGGATCCGAAGGACGCGGGGGAACCTCAACCCTCGAGAACAGACGCGTCGTCCTGACGTGACGTGCCACGCTACGTGCACCGTAATTTTCGGATTATTTCGAGATCGTCGTTTCGTTCGGCGTTGGGCTATTCGTAATCGTCCGTTCTCTAAATTGCTCGACGTTGGCTTTTTTTACAACATCGTCCGATTGTCGGGTCGGGCGAATATGCGACACGAGGAAACGCAGAAACTTTCGATTTTTAACGGGTTCGAAGCAAAACGATACCGATTTTTCTCAAATATATCTATCGTTCGCTGCGTTTTGTCTACGGTTTGCTTACGTCGTAAAGATATTGTCAATGTTTACGCGTTTCATTTCGTTCACTTGCATAAATGTTTGCAGCCTAGTTACGGCCTTGGAAAAGTTCAGTTTACTTGGAAATTAACCGAAAGTCGTTTATACAATACGATATACCCCGAAGTATAGAAAAGCCTCGGTTTCTTTGTGTACAGCGCCTTTTGTAGATGTTTCTATCCTACGTGACTAATCTTCGACCGAGTCAGTCGGGCTACGACTTTGACCCGAGATCTTTTGACGTCGGTGATTCAAAACTATTTGTCAAAAACTGCGTGCCACTACTTGGTTAGATAAAATCCACTATCTATGTAGTACTATTGTCTCGAGATTCGTAGGGATATCGCGCAAGCGATAATGGCAAGTTGATTTTCTTCTTCAAGGACAAGTATAACGATAGGAACGGTTAAGCGACGTTGTAGGGGGCGCGACTCGTAGGGTTGATGAGACCGAAGTAAACGTAGCTGACCATTTGGAAGCAGAGTTTCTCGCATCCTTCTTTTTTCCTTTTTTTTTTTTCTTTTTCTTAAGAAATTATTTGCAAAGATTACGTCGAAGCGAAATTTCGACATTTCGATCTTTGCGGTGATATCGCGAAATAACCGTATTTTCGATACGATTAGCCAGCGATATTCATACTCGTATTCATAATTTTTCATCGATATTAAGAAATGGAGATCGAAAAATTGTATCGATTTTAAAAAATGTGGCAGAGCAGGCAAAAGAGCAAAGAGAAAAAGAGCAAAAGAGCAGATTTCTTATATATGCATCGGCTTGTGGAGCTTGCGGAGTAGAAATTCTCGGAACGAAGCGAGAGCGGTAAGGCCGAGAAAGAGAATTTGGGGAAAAAAATCCCAAGGATCCCGCGTGGAAGATGATGGTGTAGAAGCAAGGAAGGAAGGAAGGAAGGAAGGGCGCGTTGCGTTGGCTGAATTTCGGGCGAGGCTGGCCCTCGGAAGGCTCGCGGCTGCTCGAAAACCCCTAAGGACGGTCGAATCTACGCCCCCACATTTTCTGGCTTCCTTCCTGCCCCTCTTCCCGCGGCCATCCCCCGTCGGCCACCTTTCTCTCCCCCGTTGTTTCTTCCATCGTCGCGTCGCGTCGTTCCCTCGCTCCGGAGAACCTCCTTCCGAGAATCGGTCGCGCGTTTTTCGCTCGCCCACGGCGTGGCGTTGCGGATAAGCGGGTCGGAGAGGGAACAATTAAACGCGATGGAAATTGTACCGGGTGTCCGAGTTTAATACACCGGTTAGTCGGTTCGAGCGAACGTAAGTAGCGGAGGGACGTCGTGGATACGTTGGAAAGATACGAAAGAACCAGCCTACGAGGAACGTCGATTAGTTTCGTTTCACCACGTTTCTTCTTCTTTCTTTCGTTTCTTCTTCGACGTATCTCGATAAGGTGGGCGGTGCAAAATTCTTTGTCGGTTGAAAAGCGTTTTTCGTGAGACGGTTTGCGCCCGAAATCGAATTAGGCTTCGGTTCGTGTTTCAGACGCAGAGGAAATTTAACGATGGAACTTGTCGACTTTAACGCGAACGTACTAGTAAGGAAAAATCTCGCTTTTGTCATTTCCAATAGCAACGATCTACGTATGTAACGGAGACAAGAGTCCGAAATCTAGGCGAATTTCGATGGATTTCACAGTTCTGGTACGGAGCTGTGTAGTTTCACCGAGTTTCGCTCTTTATTCCTATCCGATTAAACTATCCGCGTTTAAACCGTGGTCCTGCATAACCTATTACGATTAATCGCTTATACTTATCGTTGGCGTAGTTGTCACGAATTGCTTAAGAAACTGTAGCCAGTCGAGCCGAAAACCAGCGAGTGTAATTGACAAACGAGAACGGATCGCGAATGGAATTTCTAAAGCATCCCCCCACTCGAACCACTCTGCTCCACGATCAACTGGCAAATTAACGCAATACTCGGCCGGAACTCGGCCGTAAATCAAACCGGGACACCCCGTAGCGTATCGGATCGATCGCCTCACCTTTCATCAATACCTTGGCCGCTCGCAACGGTGCGGCGGCTTCGGTTCGACGTTTCGCGGAAAGCTGCGTCCCAAGCCTTCGAAAAACCAGCGAGAGAGAGAGAGAGAGAGAGAAGAAGAAGAGAGAACACACACCTCTGCCATGGTTACAACGGAGGACGCGGATCCGCGACCTCGCTGTTCTCAGCCTCTGAAATTCGGTTTCCATTGTTTCGCGGCCAGGACGTTCATTGATTTTCGCCGGCGGACCGTGATGGACGCGGCGTTTATTGTAATCGTCGAACGAACGCCTTTACCCTCTCTGTCCCTCCAACCTTCTCTCCTCTACCCTTGCTCCAAGAAATTCTATCCGCCCGCAGCGTCGAAATTCGATTTCCATCGCGGAACCTTCGAGACTTCCGGACACGGACCGTCCACCGTTGCGATGTAAAAATTTCAATTTTTCCCAACGTTCGGATTCAAACGCCGATATTCGCAATTTTTTCTTCGGACCAACAGATTTTCTAAACGTTGCCCCGTTGATCGCGTAATGACCGAAGTAGTTTATACGTTTTCAAAAATACGTTTGCCCCCGATTTCTAGTCCAATCTGGACAGCCCTGTCGCTATTACGCTAATCCCTGGTTGGAATAATTGGTCCGGTCGCGAGCAGCGAGCCGGGAATCGAGGCGATCGCGCCGCACCGGAAGCAGCTGGGATTTTCCTTCGCTGACGCGGAATTACGGTGTCTAGCTTGATGGTTTGCTGCGCGTTCGTTTCAGAAAGGACGCGGACGCCGGCGTTTCCTTCGCGTTTCACGTTCAAAGCTAAGCTGGATATAGCGCTCCATTTTTTCCACCGAGGAGGTTAGGTTCTAGATTAATTGGCCCCTCAGGGTACTTTCTTCTTCAGGCTCGTAGACGACGACCTTATCGATTCTTTCCACTTGTTTTCTCAATATCGGCAAAATTTCGGGTTAAATACTCCATCCGACGGCTAACAATCGCTTTAGTCGTTTACTTAATTACCTTGCAACGAAAAGATTAACGCGTTTTTGCAGCGTCGAGAAGAAGAATCTCCTTCCACAAGCTGTGCGCGTTCTATAGGTGAAATTCTTCCCTTTCTATAAAAGAGGCGATAGTTACCGTGTTTTATCGTGTCGCTTACGTGAAAACGTATATTTCAGGACGGCGGGAAACGACGGAACCTTGACGCTAGAACCATCACACCAATCAAATTGACTGGTTTTACAATTCTATTTTAAAATTCCTACTTCGTGTTATGTTCTTTCCCCGCAACGATAACTAAAGGAACGATATAACGAATTTTATTTTGTTTTTTATGTATTCAAACCCGAAAGAATTTTGTATCAAGGCTACTTATACCAATACCAGTCAAAATGACTGTATTGGTACTTGTCAAAGCGTAAAAGGGTGCTGTAATCTGTTTATCGAACCCCAATTAACCAGTTTCCTGATGATGATATCAGTTATCAGGAAAATTCCGGCTCGATCGCTAGATCGCTAGATAATACCAATGGCAATAATACCAAAAACGTACTACGTAATATAGAATTGCTCCTGCAAGACAGTAATAAATCGATAAATATAAAAATATTCCGTTATTACGTATTTTTTAAAGACCAGTCATCTTGTCCGGTTTTGGTAGAAATAGCTTCGTGCTAACTATCGTTAGTTCTAGATTCGTAACGATGTTCGATCGTTCGTAACGATGAGATGCTCGACTATACGCGTGACGCGTGTATCATCCGACGAGCGATCTTTGGAGATTCGGTTTCGGTTCGATTCAGGACGATCGTGGAGCGAAATCGTCTCGTAGGTTGCCGCGTTCACGATCGCCGTGGTTAAAAAGCGTACTTTATAGAGACGAAGCAAAGGCCCGAGATGCACGTTTTCCTCTGTCCGTCCCTTCCACTCTTTTCTCGAGTTTTGCCGCAGTCTCTTTGGGCGTCGTTCGCGCTCCAGAGCTAAAAGGTTTCAGAAATCGTTCGCACGCTTTTCGGCCGCGCGCACGGATCGGATAAAGGAAAGACTACGGCCGAGTTCAACGAGAAATCACGTCGCCCCCGGCGTTTACCTCGAATCGCAATCCCCAAACGCGCACCAGTCGTTCGCTTCTTCTCCACCATCTTCTTCTCCTCGAATCGTCGAGTAAAATTTGAAAATAAAAAATCTCATCTCGTCTGTCGCCTTCGCGCCACTTTATTTTAATTCCCCTCGAATTTTCCTTCTTTCCCCCTCTTAACGCTTCGACGCGTACATATCGTCCGTACGAAAGACCGTCCGAAAGCACAGCGATTATATTTTTCAATTTTCCCATTGGAAAATTAATTCCAAAGAAGCCAGAATAGGTTCTCGTGTCGCGACATTTTCAGCCAAGTATCAACGCTATCGTACGCTATATAACGTGCGTTTCGTGGAAATTCGTTTTTTCTTTTCATTGATAAGAAGCAGAAGGAGAGTGCAATGGGAAAAGTAAGATGGCCGCGATTAGCAGCAAATGCAAATCGCTATCGATATAAATCCCCGCGAAACGTCACGGGCACGACACCTCTGACACAGTTGCTGATATGGCACGTTGCCCGGCGTGTGTGCTTTCGATCATACTCGGTCCATACCGTTGGCGGACGAGCCCACTCACACAATCACAGGAGGGAAGGAAAGCAGCCACGTTCCACGTGCGATCTAATAAGCCACGTTATGCTTAACAATAACCGAGCTGAGTCACGCGTTCGCATCGGCGCGATATCTCAATCTTATTTTTCCCTTTGCGCTCGCTTTCTTCCAGTTGCCCTTCTGTTTGCGTTTACATCGCTCTCACGTAACTACGTAGCTTGTTACTCGATTAACCGCTTTAAACAACTCATTCACGATATCTACACGGTCGTTGGCGAACAGTAGCGTTCAGTTTAAACGAGTTTAGTGCCATCTACGGGAACACCTGTTTCGTCTTAATGCCTGGCTGTTCTAATAATCCACAACAGAATGGACGCAATTTTTTTTATCGAATCGCTCCCTTATCTTAGATTAATTTCTATTTCACCAATTTCCTCTCGCCTCCTTCTCGTCTTATTTCGACAATTCCCGCCAGTCCATAAACGCGTCGTACTAGGAAATCCCTTCTTTGTCCATTCAAGTAACTTTCGTATCCTAACTTTTAAACTTTTCTACGTTTCTCGCAAACAATCGTTCGGGTATCTGTGATTTTTCCTATCGATGCTAAGGTCTTTCCTAAAACGTTAATGACAGCCTTTTTTCTTATTGAAACGTAAAAACGTGAAAATTACGCGATAAATCCGATAAACTTTCTTCGCGAAGCGATGGCTGAACGGACGTGTCCCTTTAAAATCGACGATGATCCGTCATCGCGGTGAATAACACGGCTTGTTTTTGAGGCGCGAGTTTCTCGTTTCGATTGCCGCGGCTGTTTTCTCGGCCATAGGTCCGTTAGCAGCGACCGGAGATTCAAAACGGGGGACGAGGCGCAGAAAATGGGACGGTGAAACGGACGACGAAGGGAGAAGGGAAGAAGGAGAGAGACGCGTCGGTGCACTCGGTCCGTCGGGAACATCCGTTCCGCGTGAAACGGAGAGAACCGCGATGATCGGGGTCGGCCAAAGAATCGGTTCGTCCCTGGCGTCCTCCCGAAACGGTGGCTTTGGCCGCGCGCAGGAAATTCTTTCGACATTGCGAGAGAGGCAACCGGCCAGCTCTCTCGTGTTCTTTTCTCTCCTACTGCTGCATTGCGGCAACTCGAAACGCACCGTTTTCGAAATCAGCTGGATAATAGGTAGGTTAGAAGATGGCCGCGCTCCTTTTCGCGTCGCCTCGACCGTTCAAAACGATTTTCCCATTTTCTTCTTTCGTTCGATAACGAAAGCGAATCTAACGTATCGGACGAGCAATTAACACGAATTCGACGATTAGAAAACAAGCCGAATTATTTAAAACGAGCTTGATCGATCTTTAATCGATATCTCGGGTTGTATTCCGATTTATACACGAGCTTTTTATTTCTCTTCTTTCTCTTCTTCTTCTTTAAGAAATTAAATTTTATCAGATTGATCGAATATCCTGGAAGAAGGTTATCGATATCGATGTTGCGGATGAATGAAAAAATGGAAAATATTTGTGGAAAGCGCCAGGCACCGAGAAATCAACGTACGTCCCTGTTCAAGAGGTTCGCGCGAAATGGGTCCCCGCGAGGCGTAACGTAGAACGTTTTCAGGGCCTCGGGCAGGGCAGATAGGAGGTAGTTAGCAGAGGCAGGCTCGTAAGATTTCGGTGTGGTGGTACGTGTACTTCATCCTGTCCACGTTCACCCTATCGGCTTAAGGGTGTCTCCACACCGAAACTGCTCGCGTTTTCCGATACATTTTCCCCAAAGCCGTAATTTTCAATCAAACGAAACAAATATAATCGACTTAATTATACGATTAACTCATTTAACTTAAGAAATCGCTAAAAAATTCTTCGTGCCTGTTCTCGAACTACAACAATTCCCATACGATTGTAAACATTCGCCGTGTTTATCCATCTGTAACTCGTAATAACCGAGAGATAGTTAGGAAGAAAATTTTTGTTCTACCATAATCCATAGGCATTATCGCTTCTTCTCTGATAATCTAATTTCCGTGCAGCGCGAAAAAGTCGGTATTCTTATTCGATTTACTTTCCACTCGTCCTTTCCAAATGTTCGATATTTATTGCCGCGGGTACGCCGGTTACTGGCACGCAATTTCCGAAACGTCGCGGTATTTCGTAAACGAAGCGCTATGAACGCGCCTTAAGGCCACGGTCGCCCACCCGCGCACAACCACACGGCTACGGACACCGGTATATACGCGCAGCTCGCGTTGCACATACTTGTGTTCGACTCTCTCGGCCCACCTCCTCCCCTCGACCCTCGGCCACGCTTCCTCAAACCCCTCCCACCGACCCCTGGCAAGTACCAGTGATCACTCTCTCCTTCTCTCTCTCTCTCTCTCCTTCTCTCTCTTTCTCTCTCCATCTCACGTATTCTCTCTGTTGGCACCTTTGCCTCTCTCTCGCTCGATTCCGCGATATATCCGTGTCTCTCTCTCTCGCTGGTTCGTTTCGGACCTGAAGACCGAAGGCAGATCGATCGGACGATTTTCCTCGGGGTTTTCCTCGGCGACGACCACCCCGCGACGAGTCGAGAAATTGCTCTCAGGGCTCCCGATTCGAGCGGGGAAAAAAATTCAGGTCGATCGAACGCACTCTCGCGAGAGGGACACCGGGAAAAGAGTGGGCGGTCGAGGGGTGGAGAGGGGGGGGGTAGAAGGAAAAGAGAATGACAACGACGACGACGATGACGACGACGACGACGACCACGACGACGACCACGACCACGATCACGACCACGACCACGACGAGGAGAACGACGACGACAGTGATGGCGTGAGCGACGAGGGAGTGAGAGAGGAAAGAAAGGTGTCCCCAAACCAAGTGGACGAACATCGCAGCTCTGTGACGGATTTACGTCGGGGAACGAACCAGGTCACGGACTAGAGAAAGAAGAAGGTAGTAGTGCGACGATAAAAAAATGAACGTTAAACGGGGATTATGGCAACCTTGAACGAGTGAAGCAGAGTTTTCGCAAAGTTTGCAGGTACAAACGATCCTTTCCCTCTCTCTCCCCTTCTCCGCGCTTTAGACACCGACACGGTCGCTGAAATTTTCCTCGCCATCGTTTTCATAGGATCCCATCGCCACATCCATCGCTGTTGAACCACGTTTTATATTTATTTGGATAATTGTGGCAGTTAAAAATAAATCGCATTGAACGGTCACGTCGTGTCTAGCGAGGCGCTATCGCTGAAACTAGGTTCAACGCATTCGCGCGACTCTCCTTCAGGATCGTAAAGTAAAATTTATTCCATAAATAATTTCTATAGTCTTAGCGATAAATCAATGTCCGTGGTTTATTTTCCGCGAGAGATATTTATAAATTTACGACGAACTCGCACCTCGCTACGGCCAGCCATTGTTATCCGAGAGAAGATTACGGGACGCGCGAATGAAACGAAAATTTTAACGTAACACGCTCGAATAAGTTCGTATGGTTTTTCGTTCGTTCGCTTGCGCTAGGTACGGGCGCGCGAAAAATGCTCGTTCCTTTTACGCGCGGATAAACGCCGCTGCGAACGCTTCGTACGGCCCTGCTTTTCGACAAACTCGCCAGCACTGTCGCCGACCGATAATTCGAGCCGCCGCAAACTCGACGTCTGTTCACGACGCGGCGCAAAGTTGGCGGACGACGGCGAACTGGGATTGCTCGGTTATCCGGGTAAATACGATGGGAAAAAAACATTATTCCGAGGAGCGATCCGCAAACGTGAGATCCAACATGTGCGCTTTATCCCGCCTTCTCCCTACGCTCGATAATTTTCAACCGTCGCATCGAATCCATCGATACGATAAAAGTCATCAACTTCCTTCCGTGATTCGGTCTGTTTAGACGAAACGTCGTTACTGATTCGATAATGCGAAACTTGTTGACGGAATTTTAAAAGTTGGCAATTCTATCTGTAACAGAAGAGGAAGAGGGAAATATAAATAGTAAAAACGTGGAACAAAGCGCCGTCGGAGAAGAGTGATCGCATCGCGTATCTACGAAGCCGTTATTTACCGACGCGGCGATAAGTAATTGCGAATGCAGGAAAAGTGATCGACCGTCCGTTCCAGTGTCCGCTTTAAATCGAACGCAGTGACACGCGTTCTTTGCAGCGATCGTTCGATTCGACCGATATATACGATCCACCCGGAGTAACGAAAACGATCGACTCGTCGTCTCTTTTTCAAAAGTTCTTAATGTAAACATCGGACTATAGTTGACGATTAGACCAAGCGAACGATTGGCCTCGACGAAGTTGATCACGTTTGACTCGTACATCAATCCCGGCATTTTAACAGTCGTTTCAACGATAGAGAAACTTTGTTATTTTTTCACGATGCACGTTGTTTTATACCAACGATCGACAACTTCTTTTCTCTCTTCCTCTGTCCGCACCATTTCGCTGTTTCGATACCATAGGATAGCCTATGACGTGCTTAACCTCGTAGCCCGATGACAAATATCGACTAGCAATTATCGCGCACGCAGCCAACAGTGCGTTCTTCGAGCTTAACGACTCGCGTTCGGCGGTGGCGTCGATTTCTCTTGCTTCGCTCGACTTGGCGTACACGTGTACATAACGACAACCGTGCGACGGTACGATAAGGGGGAAAAGGGAACCGAGTCGCTGGATCTCTCGAGTTTCGCGAAAGTTGCGCCGCAGAGACGCTTAACGAGAACATAACCTTGTTACGCGATTGGATCGACGTTCGCCCCGACACGACGATACGATAATCTTGTCCCGTTATTGCGTAATTGCATTAACGCCTTTGCGCGCATTGAATTTCACACGTGTGTGCGCTCGCCGCGGCGGAGTATCGGCGACCGCGGATTAAACGCGGTGAAATCCTAGAATATCGAGGGTGTTTCGGTCTGTTTAATAGTATTTTGAACGTGGTAGTAGCGGCGCGTGTCATTAGCCAAACGATCGTAAAAGTGTCGAGTACTTCTAACGTCCTGTTCGCTTGTACTTTCGACAAATGCGCATAGTCGAATCCATAGAAATTTCCGATATTCCTTTATAGAAGGAACGCGTTAATAAGCCACGAGTCGTAGCAAATATAGTATCGCAAGGTCGTTGTTTCGCAATTTCGCCATTTCGCCGTTACCAAATATTCTCTTTCTTCGTAACGATATCTCGTTATCTACGCTCGATCGTATCTCGTTCTCGCGTTCTAACTGCGATAATTTGTTTTGCTCGGCTGCCGATAGAAAAATCGTTCCATGATTCGAGACGAAAGAGTCCGAAGACAATAGCGTTCGGGAAGCACTCTATCCTGCAATTACATACGTCTATCTCGCGAAAGATGGACGACACGCGCGCATGTGCCAAGGATAAAGCGTTCGAGCGATAATAAAGTAATTATTAATCCGTCTGTGTACGTATCGATCGTCCCGAAATAATAGGAAAAACTATTAATGCGTTTGTAGTCATAGGCAATCAATGGGTAATCAAATCTCGCTTTATATTATATTATACGCTTATATGTTGTTATATCGATCGATAAAACATGCGACGAAAAACAAGGGAAATATTAACAAGCGCAGCTGTCGCGTTCGGATTTTCGCGGTTTCGTAAACGATGAGAAATTTGTGGTGCCACGGTCGATAACCGAAGGAAGAGATTTCGAGTGATCGATAGAACGCTCGCAAGACACGCATCGAACGCTGAAATTGGCGGCATAAAGTTCGCGTTTACTGGCGCCTGTTCTCGCCGATACACCGTGCGCCGTACACCGTACACCATACACCGCTTACGTATCGTCATCGTCGAGAGGGCGTTACAGCGTGACGTCACGGCACTACGGCTACGCGTTTAACGAGACATTGGTGACGTTACTCTCATAAACCTCGCGGCTCAGCCACCCACCACTAGCCATCCCCGTAAACGTAAACCGTTTCGACGGGAATTCTCAATTCCTTTTCAAGTTTCTAATTTACCCACTCGACAAAGTCGTACAGAGTCGCGAGCGCGCAAAATTTTTATCAGTTTCGTTATTTCGTTTCGTATCACGCTGTTTGCTTCTTGAATACATTTAAAAGAAGCAATCGACGGAGTAACACGTCGATCAACGATTCGATACAAGTAAAGAAGCTTTTAAAGGTTCTAGTTGCTTTTCTCGTCGTCGAACGATGATTAAACGAATTAAAAGGAAACCAAAGATTATCATAGCTATATCATAGATTCGCTAACACGTACATCAAGACGTTATTCGGACTGTTTTCTCTGCTGCAAAGTTTTCTATGCAAGGCAGCATATGTACGTGTAATACACAAGGATCGTTTTCAACGGGCGACCGTTCCTTACCGACGTCCTCGAGAGTTAGTCACCTCGAGCACCCTTAATTCGATTACTCGTCGATCCTGCGAACACTCGCTTCCTTCGTTGCTCTTCTCAGTCACTCTTGCACCCCTCGCCTCCTGCCTCCGTTAACTGCCTTTCTATGTACCAAATCGAACAGGCGCCATCAATTTCAGGTAAGTGCACCGAGGGAGGCATTCCACGCCACTGATTTCACAATAAACCTCTTTGTTTCTCCCGCGGTGTGTACGTACGTACACATATGTGTACTTACGCGTATACATATCTCGGTGGGTAATGATGAAACCGAAAAAAAGCAACGGATAGGTACACCGGGTGCTAACCTATTACCAGCTCGAACGAAATCTTTCCTTAAACGACCGCCATCTCCGGGATAAGTCCGTCGCGGTATTTATGCGAGAATTATGCGAGCACAGGGTGTACAGGTGTAAGTACACGCGGCGTATCAGCGGCGGTAATTACGCGGCCTCGGAAGTTAGCGTGGCCGTCTCGGCGACCAATAAAGTAAATTGTATCGTGGCCACGGCAAATAATGATAATTAACGACGATCGAGGACGCGAGTTTCCGACGGGGTTCTCGGTGCTTTTAAGGGCCCTCGAGAAACCGATCCTCCCGCTGGAGGAACTACCGACAAAGAAACGTTTCCTAGCCACGTTCCCCTTCGACGGACGGACCTTGCGCGCCTGGGGAACCCATCGCGTGCATCGTCGCCATCATCTTCGACGTATACATAATTTCGTTCGGTCGCTCCCTAATCGAGACCTGTCTCCCTTCTTCTCCCTGTCTCTCTTCCTCTTCCTTTTTCCCCTTAGCCGTGGTTTCCTCCGTTTTCCTCCGTCGTCGTCGTCGTCGTCGTCGTCGCCCCGTTTTCTCCACGAAGCTCTCCACCAGGTGCACCACGAAGCTCTCACAGTGCCTAAAGGCATCGATCTCGTCGTCCACGTCCGCTCAAGCTGGACGCTCGCGTTCCAGTTTGGCTCGCTCGTGTTCGATTCGCGAGCAAGTAATTTGGAAACAGGTTGCCGATAGCTCTTGTTTCGGTTGATCGAGGCGTACGAGGTCGAAGATAAGTTTCTCCAGCTACTTCTTTGCACCTAGACACGAAGACCCTACGGTGAGTAGGGTCGAGGTGGAAGAAGGTTGAGATAGGGGGTTGCTCGCCGATGGTTCGAGGGGTGGTGGACGAAGGATGGACCGAGGGAGAGTCAAGCGGTTAGGAGGAGGGAAGGGCTACGAGGAAGGTGGCAGCAGAGGGTGTAGAATGGGTCGCCGGTAGAGGGTGTAGAAAGGGGATGAGATGGGGGTGGCGGTGGTCGTGAAGGGTGGCCGATGGTGGCGGACGCGGGTGGAGAGCGAAGAGAGAGAAGGTAGGGTGGGACGGGGGGACGCCTAGCTGGAAACGCGTCGGTTCGCCGGCACACTAAGTATAGGCGTCCTCGCGACGCCGGCCGTCAATATACCACCCCTAACTAACCCCCCGGGGTCCGTGGGTGTTACTGGCTGGTAGAGAGCGAGACGACCGAGGGACGAAAGAACGGGACGCGAGGAACGTTGGCGCGAGAAACCGGGGTTGGCGAGAAAGGCGGTATGACGAGGACGAAGATAGTCAAACGGATATAGAGAGAACGGAGACGGAGAAAACACGAAGAGGGTGGGTTGCTTCTGCACGAGGGATCGTAGTCGTCGTCGTCGTCGTCGCCGTCGTCGTCGTCGTTGCCGTCGTTGCCGTCGCTGCCGCCGCTACCGTTGCAGTTACCGTCGTCGTCGTCGTAGCCGTCGTCGTCGTGGTCGTCGTGGCCGTCGTCGTCGTGGTCGTCGTCGTCGTCGTCGTCGTCGTCGTGGTCGTGGTCGTCGTCGTCGTCGTCGACGACGTCATCCTAGTCGTTGTGTGTACGAGGGTAGGTGAGCTTCATCCAACCATCCTATCCTATCCCATCCTATCCTTCTGACGCTATCCTATCCTGGCGTAGCTTAGTTTAGCTTAGGGCCCTGCCACCCGGGAGGCTGCTGCCATCAGAGGGAAGAAGATAGAACGGTAACGGGGAGAGACGAACGTAGGGAGAACAAGGATAGATATATACCGTGTGACGAGGGTGAAACAGAGAGCAAACACTCTGATAAGCGAAGAGTGAGAGAGAGAGAGAGAGAGGGAGAGAGAAATAGGAGAGAACGAAGATAGGTAGCCGGGTATAGGGTTTGGTGGTAGGACATTGCGGATATATTCGCCTCTATCCAGCGAACCGGCCTCCTCCGCGCACGGCGTAGCAGCATCCTCTCCGGTGTTTCTCTCTCCTGACCATCCTGCGACGTAATCAGCGAGAGAACCACCACCCACTCTCCTCCGCTAACCCACCCACCATCGACCCCTTTCTGCTCCACCTCCTCATCCACCTCATCCTCTCTTGCTCTTCCTCCTCATCCCTGCTTCGTCTCGCGTCTCACCGCGACCACCTACCGCCATCCCCCTTTACTCCTGTCCGCTTTGCGCTACCCCTCGGCATCCCTTGCTCTGGCTGCCGTGGCATGCATCTATCCGGACGTCTATCTACCTATCTATCTCGATGCACTGGGTGTCCGCTCGAAAACCGGCCTCCATTCCTCCCTCTCTTTCTGCCGGCGAATCCGACGACCGTTCTACCTCACGGTGACGATCCATCGCGAGATTCGGTCCCGCGATGGGATCGTTTCGCGCTAGATCCTTAATGGCGATCGCGGTTCCAGATACCCGCGTAATTCTCCACGAAACACGCGCTCTACGATACGTATATGCTACCTGTATATGCATAGTATACACGCGACAACGTTTCTAGAAAGAAAGAAAGGTCGTCGCAGCTTCGACAAGAATTTCCACCCTTGTCATTAGAGAAACTAATTAACGCACGAGAACGCGTTAGTTTTATTACGATGTTCTGCCATGACAGTTTTTATTAACGACACCCGTCGACACCCGTTTAGGCTAAACTAACCTCGTTGAAATGTTGCGCGGTGACGTCTCTGTTCTTTCTCTTTCTCTCCTTCTGCCGCCTCCTTCGTAGCCTTTGAATACATTCTTTTCAATTTTGCGAGAGGGCAACGTTGATTTCATTCATAAGTATTATATTCACGGTACTTCATAAGGTCCAATCTGACGATCCTTAACGGTGGTCCCCCACCTCCTCATTCAACGTCAGTCTCTCAAAAGTGCTTAAAGTTCCTTTTAACGGGGAAACTTGCTCCATAAACGAACAGCGAGAACCAAAGTAACCATCGAGTCGGCTAGGCTGTACGGATTAGAGAAAGAATCTTGAAATAATGTTGCCGCGCTGCTACGTAAAAGGGAAATCTTGGAACAATAACGCTCGGCCGGCAATCGTCGATTCGTCCTTTTCACGATCGAATTAGCAATTTAACGCCTTAATTAATTACCGTTCGGTCGTTCGTACTCTTTGTTTCATAGAAACGGCTAAAAAGAGAGGAACTCGAGATAAGAAAGGAAGGAAAAAAGTCTGTAAATTGCGCGTCAATTTATTTAAACCCTCTCGCGTTTCGGAAGAATTGGCATAATTTTAACAGACACGGCGCGGCCGATAATAGCGTTTAAATGGCAAACAAGTTTTTCGATCGGTGACGCAGAAATGGCCGAGCAATTACGAAGGTGTGCAAGGACGAATGACCGTGTGGGAATACGGCTCGGTATACACGTGTATCTGTTATTGTGATATGGATGTTAATAGGTTAGGGGGTCTCCGGAGAATGTGGGGTGAATCACGATTTCGATAAGGGTTTATATTCCTCCCGCTCTCGTCCATTCTTGGCTCCCCTCCTCGTTCTCCTCCCTCTTCCTGGCTCTTGCTCTTCCTTCTTCTCCTCTCTCTACTCTCTACTCTCAACTCTCTACTCTCTACTCTCTACTCTCTACTCTCTATTCTCTACTCTACTCTCTACTCTCTACTCTCTACTCTCTACTCTCTACTCTCCATTCGTTCGCTTCTCCGTTCCGCCCCTTTTCGCCGTGCCTATCTTCCTCTTTCTGCGTTACGGCGCGCCTCGCCACGCCGCGCCGGTTCCGACTGTCGCCGCCGTTTCTCCCTCTTCGTCCGCCACTCGCTCATTGAAAACCGGCTCTAGGGCTTCCAGCGTGCCGGGTTTGCACGTATATGGATGCCTCTTCCTCTCTCTCCTTTTGGTAAATGCGTGTACGTGCGTGTTTATGCACATCATATACATACACGCACGACGAGACACGCGTGTCCGTATATGTACTTACTTTATAGCGCCGACGCGACGTCAGAAACACGTGTACGGCTCGTTAGAGTAGAGAACGGTGAGGCTCTGCTTGCCGCCCGCTTATGTATCACCGGTATTTGTAACGATCAGCCATCGACGGGGGCGACTCGAACAGGTCTTCTCCCCCGCTGCTCTCCAAACATTCGGTTCAACTATTTTAAACTCATAAACACCGATGATCGCGACTTTTTCTACCATTATAGTGTCGCGTGTGTCCGCATATCGATCTATTTAGATTTAACTAAGAGAGAAAAGTTAGTCATCTTTTTATTACGATTGTTCCAGATTGTTGATAAATTCGTTCAACGGTTACGTACTTGCCTATGTATATCGTTCGTAAAGCAAGTTGGCAGAATACGCAGCCCCTCTCTCTTTAAGTTCATTCAACGCTACGAAAACGAACAGAGGATGCCATGAAGTTTAAAACTAGGCTCGTGCCGGGGTAGTTTCACTCCCCGTTCCACACAATCAACGGTATAATCCGTTCAGTTGGCCAACGAAGTTACCAACTTGCTCTTCCGTGTCTTACGAGTCGAGAGTATTCGAAACAGCTGTTTCTTATCGTTAGTCGCGATTCGCGCCAAGGACCAACGGAATTTTAATAACATCTACTCTTTTCGATCGGCTAATCTTTAAAGTGGAACGTCGGGCACGCGTTGAAATCGGAGAAACGAAAACATCGTTTTAGGTTATGAAACGCGTGTCGTTGGTCGCGCGCTTGTCGATCCGATGTTTGGCCGAACAAGATTACGTAATTCGATATAGGCGGTCAGTGACAACCATGAAAAACAGTGTCGACGTTTTAAGAACGATTATCAAGAAATCACGGAGAACCTGTGTTTCGCGACAACTACGAAATCAATTCGATTCCGTGATAGCGCGAACGAGAAACATCTTGGCGGGCAAACTAAGGTTAAAGTTTAAAGTCATATTTTGTCAGTAGATAATCGGACAATCTACGCATAACTAACAATAATCATATCTATGCGTAATCGAATTATATTTATTATATTATATTTATTATATTTATTAAAAACGTCTGGTGATAATCACGCGTATGAAAATATCGATGTCTCGAGTCGAGACGCTAGCTGGCGCGGCATATTTAGTATCGGCCAATTTTCTATATCGATCGCGACTTCGATTTCCTTCGATAACAAAATCGTATTCGATTGGTGCGATAAAGGTCTGAGACGTAAAGATCGAAGCGCGTCTCGGTAACCGCGGAGCTTTTGCCTTCGGACAACGACGCGACCGCTTGCACGTCGCGAGCTCCGGTGAGTTCGATTTTATAACTTTCCAAAGTGCCGCGTAGTGCACGGGCAAGCATCAGGATCCCCGCGATTCGGTATCTCGGTACGATTTGCAGAGCATGTAAACCCGCGTAGGTGTAAACCCAGAGCGTAGGTGTGTTGGTGTAGGACGCCCTCCGCCTCGTCGCGTAGAGACGCAGTTCACACAGAGGAACCTGGTGAAACATCTAGCCAAGGTATATAGGCAGGCAGGGACTAGGTACTATCTAGTATCTAGTAATACCGGGTACTAGGTAGGTACGCGCCGCGCCGCGGACGCCAAATAGTGGTTCGCATATTCAGAGAGATAGCGACGTCGCTCGGTGCGATCGCCCCTGATTTAGGCCTCGTTCCCTCTCTCTATCCCTCTCTCTTTCTCGGCTTGTCCATCCCTATCCTGTCTTTGTAGTCCTCTGTATCTACCTCTCTGTTGCTCTTCATCCCTCCTTTCCTTCGCCCTCGGTCGTTCCATCTCCCAACGCGCGCGCCAACACATTCGTGCCTAGGTATATCCACGCGTGTGTTCATCCGTACACATAGTACACATAGTACACATACACAGCCGTACACATAGCACTCTCTGGTCGCGTCCACGGATAACGTCCTCGATACGGCGGCCAGCACCGAGCACGACATCGAGGCGTCCCGAAAAGCGCTATCTCGCGGCACCCCGCTCCAAGCCGACCAATCAGCGCTTCGATCCACGCTTTCGACCGTCGCGCTTTGATCATGTACCCTGCGACTGATACCCACGAGCATCGTCTCGGCGTAAATCACGTCCTCTCTCGTCCACTTCCGTGAACGTAGATCCGAACGAGAATTATCGATACCGTGCCCGTCCCGGAATTAAGGGATTTTTCTCCTTTTAGATCGTCGCAATCTCCCAGCCTAACGTTTTTTCATCGCGAATAAACCTACTTCCCTCTTTCTCTTTTTATTCGATAGCTAATGGTACCAAGGTTATCACGTTATATAGCGGCTGCCAGAAACTTTGACACGCCGTTCTATTTATTATAGCATTTACGTATTAGTCCAGCCCAAATATGTCCAATTTTCTATCGTTCAGTAGTATTTCTACATAGTAGAGGACTAGAAGAATGCAATATTATGAAAATGAAATGTACGGGGCCTGATGAAAAGGCGCACCATTGGAAAATAAGAGTGCGAATGTGTCGTTTATTTTCAAGTTCTGGCCGACTGATGTTTAAAAGCTAATTAACATGATATTTTTGACCGAGAAATAGAAAATCTGGTTAACTCGATAGGAAATCGGTTAGAAAGTTATTGCGATTCGCGACATATGGTTATTTCGGTTTCCCGATCGAGCTATTGGTTGTTAGTATCTGCCACGGGCCACCGAAACATTGAAATCTGATTCCATATTTTCGATATACTTTTATACCGATCGTTAGAGTTCCACTAAATCGCGACATTGATAAAAAGATTACGGTCGACGTCGTTCTATCCGCTTTAAACTGCTCCGTAGCTCGGAAAAATCTTCGAGCCTTCTTTCCAGCAAATCAACTTTACTCTGGAAAAAGCGTGTTACATGTGAAGTTTTTAAAACGCCGGTGATCCTTATCCCTATATACGCGAGTAAACCTTCCGATAGAGTTATCTAACCTCCTACAATTAAAAACAATCTCCTTATACACATATAAACACACACACAAACACACACACATATATATATATATATATATGTTATAAAAAGACAGACAAAACAAATTTGTTCTTCTTTGCAGTCCTAATTTTTTGTTTTTTTGCTTCGAACTTTAATAGTATAGTTACGAACGTAATCCGTGAAATAATTTTAAGCTGATGCACGGTCCGCTTTAAAACATCTACAAGCTGATCACGCGATATCGGTTGGAAAACTTGTATCGATAAAAGTAGTCGTCCGAAAATCGTGGATATTCGTAATTTTCTTCACATGGACGCGTGAAATTGTACCGAAAATATAAATATATACATATGCATGTGTGTGTTTTGTGTGCACGCGCGCGCGCGCGCGTGTTTTTGTGTGTGTGCGTGTGTGTGTATTTGTGTGTATAATTTGTGACTCGTGTAGTATATCTGAGCGATATTCAAGCGAGAGACGAGCCGATTCGTCCAGGCTGTAAATTATCGCGGGCAACGTAAGTTCATGGTTGAGAAACACTGAGCGCAGCTGCCGCGGCGGCGGTATCTCCGCGTTGTCTGCTACCTCACACCCTCGTCTTGCGTCCCACGTGGGTGCCGGTCGAAGGGGTCGCGCGGAATGATGGTGACGCGCGGGGGCTGGCGAGGGACGGAGGGGGTGGACAACGCCAATGGGCGAGGAAGCGGGACCGAGGGCGTTCGAGGGATGGCGGTGGAGAGGCAGGGTGGACAGGGTGAGGTTAGGTTGGGTGGACAGAGGGGGCGGAAGTGGGTGAAGGGATCGAGGGATAGCCGCACCACCCACTGACCATCTCTGCCCTACTCTAGCCCAGGCTACGCGTTTACAAAAAAAGACTGCCTTCTCTGCCGTTCCAAGACACGAGAGGGCGAGGCGACCCTTCGACTTCAATTTCGAAGTACAGTTGAACCTCCCTTACAAATTTCGTACAAATCACGGTATTTCCAGCAATCGTGACGTCTTGACAATTTTTTAATTTATCGTATACGGCGAATTGTAACGAACACCACGTTCGCAAATCGATCTAATCGTATTTTGCAAAAAGGTTTTCTATTCCATAACTTGATTAGCCTTTTCTTTTAATTACTCTCCCTCTCTCCCTCTCGCTCTTCCTCACCCCCTTCCACCCTTCTGCCCTCCGGTCTCTCCCGCCCACTCCCTCTGTGATACACAGTCACTTCCGTTATACGGTACAGTATACATTTTACGCGTAGATCATAATACAGTCGCCGTAGGTCAGGGACCGAGAATACGCACGAGTTGCCACGTGCTCGACGTCGTATTTGAATGTGTACACTTCTCGTGTGGACGATTAGTGGCTATGTGTAGGATGTATTTACTCTTTAGTATTGTTATTATTATTACTTCTGCGTTTTCACGTGAAACCTACGGCAAGCGGTTACGCAATCTAGCGACAGTCGATATAGTAGATTCCTTTGACATGTTGTCTTATTGAGTGTCGATACATGAGTCGCTATGTTACCTCATTATGAGAACGTTGATATAAAGCAACAAGTGTTCCTGCTTATTGAATTACAAATTTTCCCGCTTATGATATCGCATTTATAATATTATTTCTGTTTACAGCCAAAACAGCTGCGTTCACCAACGTGGGTGCAGAAGCTTCGGAAGGGCAATTGCTTTGAATGCGCGACATTTCTTACTAGCTTGCTACTAGGTCAAGGATATAATGCGTTCGTAGTAAGTGGTTACGCATCCAGAGAACAAACGCTATGCGATTTGACAAGAAGGTCGTGCCCCTATATACTGCAACCGGAAAAACATACTAAACGAAAGCCGGAAGAGCAGCAACCTAAGATTACCAAGTATGAACTTAAGCTACCTATAGACTATAAAAGTCAATTTTTATCAGAATTAGGAGAAGAAAAGGCGAGGAAGTTAGAAGAGAAATTAATTTTCGACGAAAAAGAACAACAAAAATTGATCGAAGTAATTAAAATTGATTTCATTTTCTTGGAGGGGAATTCTTACAACTTTCTTTATGGTTCTTGTCTGAAGCGAATTATGTTCGGATTTAGGAATTAGAACAGCTTCCACCAGATGAGCATCGGGGACATAGAATACATGCTTGGGTAGCGATATTGCCAGAGTTAGGCGGAGTAAGGGACCAGGAGATTCCTTACCCACTTTTTATCGAGTCTACCACGGGGGTATCCTTCGAAGCCACTGACGATGACACAGCTCAGTTATACTTGGGTGTAGAAAGCATATGGAACGATAAGAATTATTGGGTAAATATGCAGTCATCCGTAAAATCGTGCGTAAACATAGTGTGGGATTTAATGAAAGTGGAACTGTGGGAACATTTGCTCCCCGGAGAACCGTGGACAATGCATGGAGTAGGAGAAGAGATCGATGATGAGTCTGATGTGCAACCAGAGAAACACTTGGATATGCCATTCTCATATGTAGATCCAATAAAAATTAGCGAAGCAGGTATATAAAAGATATTAAGTTTCCCAATATAAACGTAAATTATCGGGTATGTTAAATGCATCGTCAGTTTTTGTTTTGTAGAATTTGAAAAACGGTTCCCGAATGGTACAAAAACGATACTTTATAAGAAAACAAAAGTTGAACTCTTTGCTCCGTATCTTCAACCGGATGGCGTGGTACAAAGAATTACGATATATAATGATTACGATTACACGACTCCTATAGAAATATATGAAAATTATGCAAATAGATCTGACAATCTCATTGAATCACGGAGAAATATAAATGACGATACAGTTATAGATTATTATAGAAGAGGCCGAGCAGATCAATGTAAAGGTTGTTTATTAACATCATTACTTCTCACACTATTCAATATACATATTTAAATCTTTTTATGAAAAATATAATTACAGAACATCGATATTTTGTTGATGCTTCCAATGAGATAGATAGCGAGCGAATTTTAGATTTTTATCACGTTCCACGTTTCGATGGTCTATCTAAATTCGAAATGAACCCAAACTACCTAACGCAACACTTTGTCGATCGCGATGACTTCCTGTATTACCGGTAAGCAGTAACTTGTGATTACATAATTAAAATGTAAATTATTAAAAGCACTACATAATATTAAAACCAGAGTTTCGATCGACTTGAGAACAGGCACGTGAAATTCTCACAAGATAGGAAGACCTCTGCTCTACAAGATATTCATTACCGACATATATTGGTAAGATAGAAATTGCTAATCTATATCATTTTTAAAACACATCGCGCAAAAATAGTTTTAAATAGTAGTTTAGGTAATTTGAATTACCTGATTGAATTTACAGAATATTGTCGAGAAATTTAATAGAGACGAACGAATAAAAGCGAGCAGAAACATAGCGATTCGTGAATTTGCCATTAGTGAGAATGAAATACGTCTTACGTATCATTATCATTCAGGGCAATTTACCAGAGCTATGCGAACATATATAAAGCCACCGTTAGCAGAAAGGGGAGAAAGATTGATTCTCGATCCATCAATGATGCATGGATATACTGTGAGCCTTTATCAACTTTGTTAAAAAATTTTCCAAGGGACAATACTAAAAGACAATTCTAAAAGGCAATTTTATTATTTTATTTGCAGCCTCTAGATGAATCTGAAAAATCCCTAAATTTATTATACGAGCTAGAGACACAACTGTATGAAGAGGACGTATCTATATCTCAAGTTAGAGCGGCGGAAAAGGAATTATGTGCTTTTCTCGAAACAAGGGACAAGGAATACTTGATGCCAACGCTATTAATATCTGTATATGATAAACTGAGAGAATCAAAATCCTTGATAGAAACATTAGTGGTAAAAATAATAACAATAGATTTTTATTAACTAGATAATTAATGCACGTTGATGATTAATCTATTAAATATAGAGAACCAAGAGTGAGAAAGATATCACGGAGGATGTAAATTACTTGAAACCGTATTTAGCTCGTTTAGGAAATCCACCGGAACTATCAAAGATTGACGCACAGTTCATACAATATACATGTCTTAATGATTACAAACAGTTACTTATGCGCAGAGCGAATAAGATTTTACGTGAGTTTGACGAATGCTCGCAGGAGTTAATGAAAACGCAAGCATTGATAACACAGGTCAATAAATAGTCATGAAGCTATGTTGTTTAATATATTTATTTGATATAAAATTCAATATAGAAAAGCAGGTTTTTTTTTTTTACAGGAAGGAGATTTAACCCGTGAAGAAGAAGAAGAAATATTAGAAAAAATTAATGAATTAAACTTTTACTTACAAACGTTAGAAACCAGATTAGATCGCCATAGAGATTTAGTTCCTATAAGATACAAAATGTTGCTGCATCATTTACAACAAAATCCGCATCTTACGGTACTTAAAGGTGATAATTAGAATTATCCTATGTGAAACCGTACCTTCATTGAAATGACCAAGAACCCATTTGTCCAATACATCGGCCTAAAATAATTATATATCATAAAAATATCCTTAAATTTTTAATGAAAACGTTGTTTATTACCTACCTTCGTCGTCAAAAGTTGCCAATGTGAATTTACTAAGTTTATTGGTAAAACTTCCGATATTGGAACCTACCGCACGGTCTGTATTCCCAATATCACCGTTAGTTCCATGACGACGATGTTCTTCGGCAAAGCCAGAAATTAATGTGTCCATCATTATTGCCTAATAATAAAATAAATTCAACTAGTTTTTAACAATTAAATTTATCTTCATTAAAAGCAACTCGTACTTGTCTCGAGAATACTTGTAGAATTTTATAAACTCGTGTCCCATTCTCCCGTACAGGAAACTGTAGAAATAAACATGGCAGACAATCCAGATTACTTTCATCAGAAGGTTTCGCCATTTCCCAGCTCAACTCTGAATACCTTAGACCCAATAATAAACTCTGTAGAAAAGTTATTTTTAACATGTTACTCGAACGATAATTAATTGTTCTATGATGCTTGATTCCTTACGCATTGAATGTCATCCACGATATATACACCCGATGAATTAATAGCAATGAGTACATGCATATCACGATTTGTAATCCATGATGCAAGCCCTCTCACAGGACGTTCGATTTGCCCTTGAAAAAAAGCCGCGCCATAACATGGCAAGCTCCAACAAAACTCTAAGTACTTTCTGACAAGTTTCCTCGAATTCGTATTAGTTCCTGTGTGAT
The DNA here is from genome assembly GCF_910591885.1 of Bombus terrestris. Lineage (NCBI taxonomy): Eukaryota > Metazoa > Arthropoda > Insecta > Hymenoptera > Apidae > Bombus > Bombus terrestris. The sequence goes on from NC_063273.1 coordinate 1,477,484, forward strand.
TTGGTATTCGTTTGTACTGTTCAAGTAGCCGAGCCTCCGGTGCCCCTTTTCCTCCTACTAATCCTAATCCCACACCGAGACCTAATAACAGACTAGGAGAAGTGTAATGATGAGGCAAGAATCGACCACGATGCCTTCTGAAAAATGCCAATGTATGACTTTGGGGATTATATGGGCCAAGTTCAATTCGTGCTTGCAAAGCTCCCAAACTTGCATATCGCGCCTGTCCCTCGCATGGATAACGTCCTGAAACATAAATATAAACATAAACATTATACACAGTGCAAGATTCTATAGAAATATAAAATAGTTAAATAATTGATTACCTTGCAATACGTTGTTTCTGGCTTCTGCATATAATAGCTCTAATACTTTAGCTTCCTTTATTTGCTCCTCGTCTGACCGAGAAAGGAATACATTTCGTCTAAGACACAGCAAAGGTTCTTCGTCTGTTTCCTCCCTCTGAGAACTATATTTTTTTACTAAGCGATTCCATTTTGCAGCCAACTCTAAAGGCTTATGATTCGAATGCAATTGGACTTCTAGTCTTGAAGAGCAAAGCCACAAAGCAAAGACTGTTTGGCTAGTGAATAAAGGAGTTCTTGTTAATCCTAGTTCTCCTTCAGATTGGATCATTGCAAGAATTTGATGTGCAGTGGAACTATGTTCAACATCCATTGATAGAAAAATTCCAGTCATTAAATATACAGCTATTCTTACAGTAGACCTTCCAACATTTAAATATTGAGATTGATTCACTATCATTGCTAAAGGTACAAACAAAACAAGATGGTAATAGGAAAATACTATTGCATAGAATCAAATATTTATACGAAAATGTTATTACTTACAAGTTGAAGTATGTCCATCAGGTTTGTAATCATTTTGGTAGCGACGAATAGGTTGTCCTCGCCTAATTGTGCAATCTTCTTGAGTTTCCATGTTTTTCAATTTCCAAATAATTATGTAAAATTATATCTTATATTTTCTATTCTCATTTCTGAATGTTAACACTGAATATATATTTATTCTTCTACATACTCCTATGCCATTTCTCCAGGAGGATGATTATCGAGTGAGTTTTAAGGGAATAAATTGCTGATATAGATGAAGTTGATATTTAAAGGATAGATTAATAATAAGCGACTTTTTTCTCTCAACAGAGGAAACAAAACTATACAATAAATTTCAATTAATTCTTACAAGTCAACCATAATACTGCTCTGCTGCCATCTAAACTAGAGAACCAGTTATTGATTATTTCTCCTTGTTTGGAATAAACTGTCTTGATATGTTATACGTAATTTATTTATAAATTGAGAAAAAGGGAAAAATAAAAGTAATTAGACCAAAATGTACTTCTTCCCTATATTTTATATTATCTATCACAATAAAGGTACAAACTAACATTTACACAATTATATATTTGTATCATAAATTTATTATGTACTATAAAATTATTTCTAGATACATTTTTTCACAGTATGTTTAGAAATGAAATACATAAGTGCGATAATTAAAGCTTCTTTTAAGCTTTACAAATCTTAGTTTTGTAGACGTGTAGTGTGATTTCGAATGACTGTGTTTCCAAACAAATGCTTTGAAAATATAATTTACAGATCTATTCGTAAGTAAAAATAATTCTTTCCTGTTAAATTCTTAAAATAAGTCCTGAACATTAAAATTATATTAAGTCTGCTACATTCATAGGCATCTCATCAATTTGTGTTGAATAATATTGTTCAATATCTCGAAGAATCCTTATGTCGTCGGTTTTTACGAAATTGATGGAAACACCTTTTCTTCCGAAACGTCCCGATCTTCCTATTCTATGAATATATAACTCACGATTGTTGGGCAAATCATAATTGATCACAAGAGATACCTGCTGGACATCTATTCCTCGTGCCCACACATCAGTAGTAATTAAAACACGACTAGAAAATAACAAAATAACAATAATATAATAAGTTCAATTTACAATGTTACTGTTTATAGTAAAATAACATACCTTTGACCAGATCGAAATTCTTTCATTATGTTATCTCTTTCCTTCTGTGGCATATCACCATGCATGGAACAAACTGTGAAATTAGCCTCCCTCATCTTTTCAGTTAACCAATCTACTTTACGTTTAGTATTACAAAAGATTACTGCTTGTGTTATTGTCAGTGTATCATATAAATCACATAATGTGTCAAATTTCCATTCTTCTCTTTCAACAGCGACAAAAAACTGTTTTATCCCCTCCAGTGTCAGTTCATCACTGCGAATAATAATAATAATAATAATAATAAACTGAATAATATTGAATAATAATAAGTTAATTTCAATAAAACAAACAATTTCCTTCAATTCAGAAAGATTGAGCTTACCGTTTTACAAGAATACGAATAGGATCTGTCATAAATTTACTGGTCATTTCAAGAATTTCATGTGGCAATGTTGCAGATACCAACACAACTTGTGTTGCAGGTGGCAAATATCTATATACATCATAAATCTGCTCCTTGAAACCCTTATTTAACATTTCATCAGATTCATCAAGAACTAACATTTTTATTGCTCTAGTTCTAAGAACTCTCCTTTTTATCATATCTAAATATTATAAGAAAGATAACAAATTTGTATTAATATATTATAACAAACCTTGCATAATTATATCATATAATCAAATTACCAAATACTCTGCCAGGTGTGCCTGATACAACATGCTGTCCATAATCTAATTTTCTAATATCTTCTCCAAGATTTGTACCACCTATACAAGCATGACATTGAACATTCATAAAATCCCCTAAAGCCAGAATAACTTTCTGTATCTGAGTTGCTAATTCTCTTGTAGGTGATAACACCAATACTTGTGTTTCTCTAACTTGTGTGTCCAATGATTGTAGTATAGCAATTGAAAATGTTGCCGTTTTTCCTGTACCAGATTGGGCTTGTGCAATCACATCTCGTCCTTTCATTATCGGTTTAATAGATCGCTGTTGAATCGCGGACGGCTTTTCGAAACCTATAATTAAAATTAAACAGTTTTACAATCAGTAATACGAAGTTCTATTAGATACTGAACTGATAGTATAAAGTAAATAAGGTTATGTTTAAGTACGATAAAAAAATAAAACTTTTATAGTACCGTAAGCGTAGATTCCACGTAATAACTCATCTCTAAGTCCCATATTATCGAACGTTGGAATAACCTCCACATCTTCGCTTGTTTCAAACTCAACGTTTGATAGATCTTCGGTTTGTGCGACGCGACGTGATTTTACTTCCGCCATTTTCGTAATTTGTGAAGTTCGAGTACAAGTGACTTGAATACAGCAACTTAAACCAACAGCAAGCAAGCCAAATTTTCTTATAAATCACTAAAAATATGATATTATTTACTTTTTAACATGCAACAATAATTATATAATAAGTAATAATGTGTAATAATTAAAAGTTCAATAGAGATAAACTGTTCTTAACGAAATATCAATTTTCGATTACAGTCGAGTAATAATACTGATATTACCAAGTGAAGGTGGCACGCTGCTAACATATACAGAAACTTATAAAATTGGAGATCAACACCTCTCCTTTCGAGGTCTTTCGAGCGACTGTTTCCTCCTTATATGCTCAACATTAAAAATAATGACACCTAAGGCTTAGATTCCGAGCCTATGTCCTAATAGAATGGTAGAAAGTAACTGGATATTGTGCAGTGACAATTACTAGGTAGTAACTAAAATGATTCATAAGCACAACATAACAGAAATTTATAACAATATCGTGTTTAATCTTATTTTGATCAGGGAAGTCTCACTAATGTGTCAACGAAATTTTTATTAACAAAAAATCAAAAATAAAGTTTCATTGTTGCATTAGCATTGCCTTACCTGTTCGAAGGAGATATATATCTTGAAAAAGAAGTCGCTACCGTGCCACATTACTCGCGTCACTGTTTCAATTGTTAATCGTAACAAATTTATAAATTGATAACTAACAAACAGGAACAACAGTGTGGCGATTGGCCGATGCTTGCATGGACTAAAGATACGGAAAAGTGAGTCTCTGTGAGGTTTCCGAAAAATTGTTCGTGAAACAATCCTGTGCTAATCCGAGATAAATGGGCCTTCGAGGCACTTCGCTCATACATATGTAAATATAAGTAACGATATTTGTATGGAGTCGATTTTTCCAGTAGCTGGGACAGTTTAGCTTGTCAGTGGAAACGATTCCATATAAATATATCATATAAATACATTGAAACAAATGCCCTTGGCTTAGTTTGTCAGTGGATATCGAGCTTTTAAGCTGAAGCACGATTCTAAACAACTTTTTCTTCTAGATATGTATATATAACTGTTCGTAGTAATAAAAATTCGTTTATTAGGGGTCGACCATTATTCATTTCCTTGCTAACAAAATATCATAAAGTCATAAAGTCCTCAAGGATCTTCTGAAATCTGAATGCTCGGTACTGCATCTAACGGTTCTCGGTACTTTATATTGTTGAATCTTGTCCTAGCAGAATTTAACCCAGCTAAAAGGGAGAACCTCTCCTCCGTAGTGGGGATGACGAGTGTGCAATAAAGACTCTTTTTTAATTGTCAAATAGCTTTTTCCAAAAACCAATAAACATATGTGGATAAAATTTTGCCCATTTTTTGAGAATGTCAAAAACTATATTTTCACGAAGTTTCAACTTCGCATTCTCAATTTTATATGAATAATTAACAATTGAAAATAGCTCGATTTTGGACGATTTTTATTTATTTACGGTTTAACGAATTAACCAATCTTAACGTGTGACGTCCCATTTGATAGAGAACAAGCAAAACACCAAACAAAATAAAATGTCATACATATGTTTACTATTCCAACTCCTCGACCAAAGCATGTCGGCTAAAGTGAGTTTTTACGATTCAGTAATGTTTATCAATTTGAGAAGCATCATGAGAGATAAGAAATTTGATATTTGTTTACAGCGTTCAGAGTAACTTAATAAATGATAGCTAGCGACTTTGGCTTGATTCCTTAAGAACTGACGAATTTATAGTAAACGACTTCATATACAAGGTTGTTGAATTTGCCTTAATAAATGCCATATAATGTATTAAGGAAAGAGATATGTGGTTCCATGCGACGATGAAAAAATATTCATTACACTCTAATTGACATGTCGTGTGCAAAGGATTAATGTTAAACCTGAATGGTATGTGGAAAATATATTAAAATTATTGCATTATTCCTCTGATCCATTATTATCCATTATTAAGTTTGAAGGAGAATATTCTCTTTTCTTTTCTAAAAAGAATATAGTAAACAACTAATTTCTCTTTCTTAGGCAGCTTACAATTAGTTTAATTATTGCGCGATTTTGCTATTTTCATACTTGTTTATTTCGAATATGAAAGTAGATACAAACTTTTTCGTAGAACCGTACAATTAAATAGGTTTTGTAGCGTGGAGCTCAATGGGTTTTTGTCTATGCTAACAATCAACTAAACAGGGCAGACCTTAATTTTATAGGATCTTGTCTATGCTAGCTTGTGCCACCTTCAGCACTTGGCCGTATGGTGCAGCACTAGTCCGAAAATAACTAGAACCATTCCTCTCTGGTTATATTAGAGATACAACTTACTGATATAACTTAAAGTTTAGGTTTACCATTGGTAATGATAAATGCTGCTTGGATCAGAATATTTTATAACCGCGAATAATATGTTTAAACGACAATTTTTACAAGTTATTACTTTTATTGTTATGTAGATTTTCTTAACGTGAAAACAATGTGTTCATAAGTGTATAAGGATATATTTTTACAATTTATTGTATAAATTAGTATTGCCGAGCTGGTACGAGTCAATGAATTAGGTTTTACCTCGATCGTGTTTAAAGCATTATCAGAAAAACAAAAGTTAAAATGAATATTAACGTAATGTTGGATGAACATTTGACAAGTCATAGTTGTGTGAAACTCGTAATTGAACTCCTGAAATATATTTTATATCAGAAACAGCAAATACCCTTTCCATACGATTCACTATCTAAGTTACAAATGAAATCAACGGACAGAAATTCGTCTGCTATAAAAACATTATTGAATTCTTTGAGAAGCATCTCAGAACAGTTAAATTCGCAGTTTGATCTAAAAGGCTGCAAAATCAAAGAAATTGCTATACTTGTTGGTGCTACAATAATATCACCAAGATTACACATCCGAATTGAATTTCCATCTGATATTCTTAATAGCCAAGAACACTTGGAATGTAAACATGCATCTAGGAAGCCACTGTTAAGTTTAATGAGGTAACGAGTAATACAAATTTTTGTATATAGTACTTATCCCATCATTTTTTATAAAATGAAATGTTATAAAACAAAATTTTTAGGTCATTGTTGGAATGTCCAGCATTCCAAGATGCATTGACTTTACCATTGCATCCTACAAACACCTTTGTGCTAATACAAAAGAGTGATAGTAATTCAGTGTCAGAGTTTTTTTTACCTAAACCGCTATATGTACCCTGCAAACAGAACTCAAATTATTTTGTAATTAAACTGCAACACAAGGATCAAGTAAAAATGGACTGTAATTGCATAAATGTAGTGAAAGTTTACAACGAAGTGTCTGAGTCTAATACTAACATAGACAAAGACATTGAATTTTTAAATAATTCTAATGTTAGTATCACACATGTTCCCTATCAATGGTATCAATCTAAAGAAGTGATTAAAGGGTTTAAGTTTATAAGATGACCATAGTTTTAAGATCTAATTTTAAGATAACCAATTACTAAAATTATAGCAAATTTTTAATAAATATTGAGCACTAGATTAATTTCTAAGACATTGAAAAAATGGATTCTATTAAATATGTTAATTATGATATTTAGAATATACAGATAACTGCAAGTATTATATAGGTTATTTTCTAGAAATCTTTTATAACAAACTGTTAATTGTGTAGAATATATATTGATTTATACATTGAAGATATATTGATTATAAATAAAATGTTGTATAACCATTAATTACATATTTTTTACTGTTTTACTGCTTTACATAGTATAAATTTACAGAAAAATGTAAAGTTTGCACAGAGAATAAACGTTTTTTTTATATGTATAATAAACATTGAGAGTTATTCTTCCTTTAATTCATAGATTTTAATCCTTAAAATTCTAAAGTCATTGATCATAATTATTCTGAAAATTAATATTACCAGCCCTCCTATCCAACTGCACATCATTACAACTGAAGGGACCTTAAGGATATTTATTACATATTTCAATATTTCTTGTACTATAAAACATAGGTGAAAAAAGTGTAAAAAAGGATAAGATATGTTTGCATGGAATATTACCTGAAGATATAAGATTATATTACACATATAATCAAGATTATGTGTGTAAAAGTTATATATATTCATGTATATCCTTATGATTTCACAATCACTGTAAATAAGCAATTTGTAAGAATTATAAATCTGAAATAAAATTTAAATTTGATACCTTACATCCACAATTATTTGGCACATATCATATATTTCAGAAGAGATATTTTTTATATTTTTGCTTAATGTTTTATATCCTTGTTGTAAATTATAATGTGTATATATGGATATAATTGTAAATACAAGATTAAAGTATATTGCAGGAAATACAATTCTCCATGGACCTGGATATCTGTATATATAAATCTAATCATATATAGAAGAGTGCTTGTTTGGTAAAAAAAAAAATAATTAACTTGCATTGTTACATCATATCCTCCTTTTCCACACATAAGGAATAGAATAAACCATACGATTCCAAATATGCAAGATGAGAAGCTTGTTATTAAATACACAACACATATATTTTCATACCGATAATCAATATAAATATACTTCCACCAGTCTGAATTAATTTTACATACTCCATGAATATCATCTAATTTTATATCTTCTTTCAACAGAATAGCTTTTGCCCACAATGGGCAGTTACCTCCGAAAATTTGTTCCTTTATATTTCATGTAATATAATATTTTAATTTATTTTTCTCTACAAATACTGATAAAAATTATTATTAATTATACCCATAATGTGTAGAATAAAACGCTAGACGCATATCCGCTAATCGCGCACAGTAAATACAAAAACATTTGTAAATATTTCCATAAACAAGAAATTTCAACCGAATCACGTTCAACAAGTTCTTGATATTCTTCTAAAAGTTTCATCGAGACTTTCTTTATAAAATGAAAAAATACAGATTATTAAATTTGCAATTGTATTCTTTACCATACCGGTGATTAATATGATTACGCGCTAAACTTCATCCATATCAAAAAATGCGTACTTGATTGGTCAATCAGGGACAAACAAAATTCAAATGCCAACGAAATAAACAAATTTCAAGAAGTCGGAAAGATCATTTTACGGTGCAGTATAGATTGTCACCACATATAGATAATTGGAGTCAAACGAGAATACACAGTGTGGTTCTACTCTGAATAGTTTGAATCGATCGATGTGTTTTTAATGTTCACTTAAAATAAAGTCCCAAATTAGATTTTCTGAATATCGAATATAGTAGATTTAACATAACTCCGTACTTTGAAGGAAGTGTTGCAGATTGATCGTGGGAGTTGGACCAAGAAACGGAGGAACGCGCGGACCGCGAACCGCCACAGTGTTGTCGACGAGAAGGATACACGAAGGCGAGAAATTCTTGTTTTTTTTTTACATCCGAACATCGAAAATCACGAGGAAAATGATGGTAGATGCACGTTCTAAAGGGTCATCGAACGAATAAACTCAATTGCCGTGGACACGTAAACCATTCGCGGATGAAGTGAAACACATGTGTCGGTCAAACTGTGTTTTCTACTATAGAGTGCCCGTCCCGTGTTTGATCCGTGAAAATCTTCCGTTTAGAAAGCCAACTTGTACGCTAGTTACAATAATTTATGAAATATCAACGTGCTTGGTTTTGAATAAGCCTATTAACGTGACGAGCTGCTTATTCGAAATGAAATAGAACTGATTGCAGAAGGCGGCAGTGCGTGGGTGGGTGGGTGTCTAGCGATTGCCACTCATGTATAGAAAATTCCTTTTGGAATTTTGCACAAAATGTTACTGTTTGATCAATGATAGTGTGCTTTTTTTATTCAGTATTATTCTGTTCAATTGATACATCATTAACTGGAACATTACCCAAACAAATGTTTTTGGATATAAGAAAAAAATATATCAGCTAAATTTCAGAGTAACGCTGCTCTCACTGTCAATTTTTGACCTAATGTCAATTTGACAGTTTTAAAGGAATGAGATCAATATGATTCTGCCTGTTTGTTGTTATCAACTTTGTTGATTCTATAAGAAACCTACATTTACTATATTATTTTGTTATTATTGACATTATTGTTGAATCCTTTTAATGTCTTTTCATAGTGTCTAATATCTTAAGTTTTACCAAGTGTTCATTTCTTTTCTGGTAAAAGATGCTTTCCTCAAATTGTGAAACAAAGATACTTTAGCAAATATCTTTAAAATTGTCATTCATAGTTTCAAAACAAGAACCCATTTAAGGTTCTGCCTCTTTTGTTAAAGTGATATTAAGAGGCTAAAGTATGAAAGGTCAAGCGGAGAAAAATGGATATCGGTAAAGTATCAGCATGCGCGAGAAGTCAGCAGAATGTCATGCTCACGCAGGTCACGTGAGGGGCACAAGAGAAATGTGCTCACGTGATCCTTCTACATTACACTCAACCCTTACCAAGGCAAATGGTAAAAATTCAAACCCCCAATCAACACATCATTCAGAAGCACGCATCGATAATAATCTACTTCCAACTCCTGGTGGACGTTTAAAATTTTTTAAAGACGGCAAGTTTATCTTGGAACTATCCCATCGTAGGGATGGAGAAAGAACTACATGGTTTCCAGTTCCAAAGAAAACCTTTTGGCCACCAGCTAGCACAACTCCAAATAGACAAGAGAGTTCCACCTCTCTTAGTGGTAAGTTCTACAAACACACAATTTGTTTTCTATAAAATTAACTCAAATCTAATATCATTATTTACATTTACAGTTTCTGATGATAATTCGTCGGTTCAGTCAAGTCCTTGGCAAAGAGATCATTGTTGGAAACAAGCAAATCCAAGACGTAGAATATCTACAGAGTTTAATTTTTACTATTATAGAAGTCCGAAAAATCATTTGTGCGCGCATCCTCGTCTAATCGCGAGAAAGCGTAGACGTCCATTAGATCCTACTTCTTTGTTACTCATTCCAGAATCAGTAACAAATTATACAAAACCAATTCGCAAAGCAAATGGAACATCGACGGGAAAGGTTTTGAATCTAATTATCGACAAATTGGCCCGTCTTCTAGATCCGAATGTTGTTTCACCTCGTAAACGTATCTTGCGCGAATTAGAGAGAGTATCGTTAGAAGATCAAGCGTCGAAAAGGCGCGCAACACCACAGCCTGTTTGTACAACAACGGCTCCTACTCCGTCACCAAAACAATTATCTTCATATAGTATAACAAGTATTTTGGGAGAAGATAAACCAAGTCACGAGCAAGGTTTTTTGAGGAATTTATTAAAACCAGATGATAGACAAACTGTGAAATACTCATCAAATAATTCATATCCAAGAGTACGAATGGATCCATACATTGGTACAACTAATGCACCTCTTCAGCATCCACTTTATGGTGTACCAATGTTACCTCCTGGACCATATAGAGCTCCCTTATGGATGCATTATCCATCACCCGTCCATTACCCACCTCCTATGCCATTATACGCACCGCCACCACCTCATCCACCATCTCCTCCGGTTCATCATTACAAAGACTACAGGGAACAGACTCTTACACCTCCTTCGGGTAAATTTTTAAGAATACATTATTTGGTATTTATTAAATGTTACAAAGAAAATTCATTTTATTTCTGTCCCGTTTAGATATGCCTCTAAATCTGTCGAAGCATGCGGGTTGAATCTCAGGATCATAAAAGTTGGTGCCTTATCAATGGACAAAAACTGCGTAAACACTGCCCGTGCAACGACAATGCGATATATTAGTATTTTTTTATCCGTAAACAATAGTATCATAGTAAGTAGAAATACGCAACCGGAAAAACAAAGTCTGGATGCTATTCTTGTACATACAAAAACGAAAACTGTCGAAGTTGGCATAAATAAGTATTTTATATTAATGTTAAATTAAATCATGAGTAGTATTACACAATTTAATGTTAATTGTAATTAAAACTATGTATGTAGTACATGTAATTTTTTATCTTATATATGTGCTCATTGTTTTCTCTTTTTGATTGTCGCAGAAATACTTTATCGAAATTCATAAATGTGTTCGCATTCTAAGAAGATTATGAAATGTGATTCTCACTCATCATTTTTACTACTCATGATATAAATACTATAATGAAGGAAAAAAGAGCATGGTCTCATCTTACGCATCTCACTTATGCATTATCTTGTTATTCTTATTAATGTTACTGTCATTATTATCATTAATAAATGATATACGACTATCTATTTTAAAAGATTCATAAGAAAGACATAGAATTATGTACAGAGAACAGATTATTATATTTAGTAGAAATATTCCTACGAATAGTAATATGATATATATATAATAAATTTAGGTTAATAGCATCCACAACAGTATACATTTATTTATATAATATTAATGAACAAAAAAACAAAATTGCTTGGTAAAGACCGTGGGGTGTGCCTTAAAAGATTACCTAAATTGCAAAAAACTAAATTATAAACACGAATCGATTCATGAATATGTATTATTATTACTACTATTACTACTGTGTACATATAAATATAATTTTGCGTTACGTATTTCCATCAAATCGACTATTCGTCATTATTTATTGTTAGTCAAACATTACCAAACGTTTTACGCGAAAGGCAAGCTCACACAGGCTCTACAAACTAGTGAGTAATTTTAACTATTCATTTACATACAATTTTTTATTAATTGAAACAGATGAAATATGTGACTGCGCGTAAGCAATTGTATAGAAAGACTAATTTCGTAAATATATAAATATTTCACATACTACATGAGAGTTTTTTTTATTTATTGTCACGTTACATGTGTGTTTCTATATTTATTCGGTTTTATAAGATAAATCATTCTATTGTATAAATATATTTAAAATCCAAAGTAAATATATATTTACTTTTAATAAAAAATAATTACCCTTCTTAGACAAATATCTTATAGTAAATAATAGAAAAACATCAAGGAAATGATTTTGAATTTCGCGGGTATGCTGAAGAGTGCGCGGACAAATTTGCACTCTATCATCCAGTTACCCCCACTCTTGCTTAAGGTAACGCAGACGCTTTCGAGACCGCGCAATCGTCGGGTCTTAGTAGTATCCGATCCGTGGCCTTATTTTGTGGTATTCGTTGACCGGGTTGTATCGTGTCTGGTTACGTGTTTTCTATCAAAAATTCGTCGAAGTAGAATCTCATAATAGAATCGGAACGAATAAATAACGCTTAGGGATCGCGAACAGATGTCTTAAGTGGAGTTTTTGAATGCACGCGGGTTACGAAGGAAAGCAAGTGAATCCAGAACCTCCGGTAGAGGGGAGCAGGCCGTATATTGCCTGATCGTATATGTAGCCCGCTCGACAAAATGAAAATGGCGGTGTTCCTGTATGAACGGAGCAACGGCCACTGACGATGCTCGTTACGGTAACGGACACGTGAGCCAAATTTAGTGTGTAATTTTTTTTATATATCTTGTGTGCATTTACGAATATCATTCAAGTGTTCTATATCTGTATGCGGAAAGAACCGGAGTCGGTGTGCGAATAAGATTTAGAGAAGCTAGCGCGAAAATTTTTTTCCTCGATTATTGGGACAAACAAACACGATGGAGTGACACCGCGAAGTGTTAACTCCGTGGACAAGTGGGAAGTGTCGGCTAATAGATTCGCGTAGTTGGAGGACGAAAAGCCTTCATGCCGATGCCGGCCGAATACCACGAGAACCACGGTAACCACGAGAACGCTAATTTCGCTCTCGGGGCCACACAGGACGCCAGCAACATGACGGCCAACATGTACCGGGTGGGAGGTAAAATAACCATGCACATTTCGCCGGCTGATGAGGCCACGCGTCCAACTATCGAATCTCGCTCCTCATACCTTTAATTAACATTCAGAAAATTCATGTTTGCAAATGGTGTCCACGATATGGCGTTTTCCCCCCCTTTTCTGTATCTTCGTCCCTATCTTCGTTTTACCCGCGCAGCCCCTTAACTTTCCACCTTTCCATCCAATCTCCCTATCCCCCCCCCTCTCTTTTCTGGCGTCCGTATGTACGTCTGCTTTCCTTCTACTCTCCCTCTTTCCCCACTCTCGCCCTTCGTTCAGGTCATACTAATTTCTTGCATGATGATTCGGATGATTAAAATTCAATATTTCAGAATTTCCCTCTTTTTTCTATTTACTAATTTTTATTCTATTTGAAAAAATTCCTTGATGATAGATCATCAGAATGTGTTTTCATCTACGCGCCAATGGTCCAGGGAAGTAATGTAATTTCAGCAAAATTATTTTTCCGTCTTCCTCTTTTTAATATTGATTATGCAGGAAGAATCGAATATCAAGATCCAGACTGCGTTTTGCGATCGTATACTGGACTAGAATTTAGGATGTGTACATTCTATTTTTGTTTCTTTTCTACTACTCTGTAATGGTATACTTTGTTTTTTTCTGATAAGCATATTCTCTCTATGCAAATTACAAAATTCTTTTCTTTCCATTCTCTTATTCTTATGCCCGCGTTCATGTATTTTTAAACAGTATAGCATCGATATTTGTATTTCATAGAAATATAAGTAAACATTTCATATATATATATATATATATATATATATATATATATATATATATATATATATATATGTATATAAAGATTTTATATATCAATCGCTTCTCATTTATAAATACACTAATATTTATATAGTTAAATTACAAGTATCTATGAATTGAAATTATTGATATGTTGCATGTAAAATATAATTAAACAGTTTTCTTTACACACACACACATTTTATATATACTATTATTACAGCTTTTCTCTTGTAAAGAAGCATTATTAAATAGACTCCCCTTCCTTTAATTTATAGATTATGTATATTTTGAAACATCTTCCACATCTCCCTACCAGATAAGAAGGATAGAAGAATTGAATAAGGTAAGAAATGAAATTATGGTTGTATTATGTTTCTTCTATTGTGATTGATATAAGTAAAGTTCAATTATGCAATGGTGCAGTAATTTAAATATAACGCAGTATATGTATCTTTTTTTTTGGAAAATATATTTACACAAGATTTTTGCTATTTTAGACAGCAAGTGGAAATGTTGAAGCAAAAGTCATGTGCTTCTTTAGGCGGAGGGATTTGCCATCTACATTAATTATGCTTGCAGATAAGCATCAGTGTAAGTAAAATTTGTATTATTGTAAAAAGATATATTATAGCATAGTGCTATGTTGCATTTTAAGAAACTTGGAAATAGTTGCCTAGTATATTTTGATACAAAATTGGTTTTTACTTAGAATTTTAGACCATATATACAAACACATATATTATATTTTTTTGTGTAATTGATACCATGTTCAAATAGTATTAGATTTGAACGTATAATTTATAAAAACTAGTATTTTGATAACTTTTGTTGATGTTTAGTTGATTGGATACTAGGTACTAATGCATTGTAGATAATAGTTATTAATAATAATTTAATTAATATAAATAATAATGCATTGAAGATAAGATAATAACGTTATTTATTTTACCTCGCGTCACAGTGCAGATCGATAAGCATTCGCAAATGAAGAAAATAAAAATATTTTCGTATTGATTGCGAACATTTTTACTTTCTAGAAAGTACATATTTTAATCAATATTATTAGTAGGTAGATTATGCTACATATATTAGATATTCAATTGATGATTGTTACTTCGAGAAATAATGTGATGAAAATGCATGCATAATTGATGCCATTAACAGAAACATTTACTATGTTGGTTTAAGAATATTCTTCATAGTTTCGAACGATTCGAGGCGATGAAAGCGTGAAATTGCTCGTTGTTATCACTCTCATGTTCCCGCTAAAAGAGACATGTAACAAATGAAATATCTTCTCAAAAAATGCATTTTCATTTCCATATAATGTTTTAACGAAAATCGAGAAAATATAACTGTTGGAATGTGTCGCCATCGCTGTTGCGATATTCAGAATTTTCAGACACGTTACATTTCAGCATACATTTTCTTACGCGAGGAGGATAATATAATTTCAAAAATAAAAAAATAATTTGTTCGATTTCACGCGTTTTAATACATATATACGCATATATATGTGCCTCCGAAGCTTTCTCGATTTTTCCTTTGCAATAGCAAAGATAATGAGACGCGGGGATTTGGGGGTGGGAATGTATAATAAGTAAAGTTGGGGGTGGCAGAGGGGTGAAATGGGGGTTGTATCGATCTGCCGGGGGTGGGCTGGGGGTGGTACGCCTGCCAACCCACCTCTCCCTCTTTCTACCTCTCACCCAAGTCCCTCATACCACCCCTCCTTGCTTCCCGCCACCCTGAACTAAATGAATGACTGACGCAGGGGTCGGTTGGGTATGTGTTGCGTGTACTCGGACACAGACTTGTAAGAACACCGATAGACATACACGATAACCGGACACATAGACATGTACGAATAACAGGCAGAGAGAAACAGGACACACGCGCGCGCGCGTGTACATATCCATACATACATAATGTTCGCGCGCAAACGAATGTATATGTGTCTCGGTGAAAATGGTGGGCCCCACTAGCCATCTTCGTTTTAAGCATTTACTCCCCCGCTTCTCTTTTCCTCCCTTCTCTTCTTTTCTACGGTATGTAGATATATGTACGTGTATGTATACGTGAATATACACTTTCTCGTGTCTCTTCCTCTTTGCCCGTAGCTCTATGTCCGTCTGCCGGTATTTGCTTCGAATCGGGCTTTTTCTCCTTTTTCTCTCGTTCTCTCTAGCTCCACCATTTCTATACTCTCAAATTTCAGAAAAAATGTACGGATTTTGTTTTGTACAGATTCCGTATTGTTCTGTATGGAACAGTATGAAAATATTAAGAAGAGTATGCGTTTGAGATGTCGCGCTTCTTCTCATGATCACAGAATCATTTCACTTCCATTTTTTCTTAACAACTTTTGATATATGAAATTCTTTAAATTTTTTATAATATTAGAGAATTGTGTGTAAATTCACTAAGATTTCTAATATTGTTTAGATTTGGTATTTTTTATAGTCGCAACTTTTATGATTCCAACCGCTTAAGAACCGCTTTATAATGCAATAATTTGTAATGTTGTGTGAAGATGATATTTGAAATAATAGTCATATTTCGATATTGTATGGTCATATTATTTTTGAAAATATTATTGTAGTCTATATTAATACCATTATATGATAAGCTTTTAAATAAAGATCTTTGATGATTTACTTACATGATCACAGTATAATTGTAAATAGAAACGTGAGTGGAATTGGTTGACAGAATCAAAGTTATTTTTTATATCATATATGTATTAATTGTTTAGATATTAGCCAAATGTAGCTAGATGTCATAATGGATGAAAATCATTGGTCAATGAAGTTGAAGGCTGCCTGCGTCCTTAGTTGTTAAATTTTATAGAAAAATAAATTTTGAAAGCATGTGTTAAAATTGTATTAAAGAAAAAGTATGATGAAAAACATAGTAGAGTGGGTTCTATGATACAAATTGCAGTGGCAAATGCGGAGCAGCAGAGGTCAGAATCCCCTGCAAACATGCAGAATCAGAAACTGGAGAATCCAGATACTACTAAGGAAATGACTAATAAAGATGGGATCGGGCCCAAAGTGATGAACAAAGGGGGCGGGAAGGGGGGCTGGCTGAAAGCCCCACTGTCAGAGGCCCAAGAGCCTCATGGTGAGTGAACTAGTCAATTAAAAGGTGCTCCTTACAGATGAATTTTATTAGATTTCTCCATCATTTATGAAATTCTAAAGAAAACTATTAATACGAAAATTCAATGTATTTGTTGTTAATAGTAAATATTACATAATTTACATAATTTAAAACAAATAGTAATGAAAATGAATGTTAATCAATTCATCAGTAAGCATTACACAACATGCACCTTTTGGTTGTCTTGTTAGTCTCATATAGAAGCCAGTGATGATATAAGGCTAATGATCTAGCGGCGGGATTTATAAAATTCTTTGTAATCTTGGTGAATGGCATTAGTTTTGGCTGGATTTACTGTAAGGCCAAAGAAACAATAAATTGGGTTTAACTAAGGCCTCTTCCTTCAAGTTATGTGGAAAGGGGGTTTAATCATTAAGTGTGAAGCTTAATGAACCCATACATTCCATAATAATATACAGTTACAATCGTTTCATCATTCTTTCTATTTATTCGTATAATCATCTACATTTTTTATTAATCTTTTTATATGTCACTGTAATAGCAATTTTATTCTAATATATAAATCCTAAATTCATTCTCATTAAAACAATCCTAATAATTCTACTATCTAGACAAAAATCCCGCTGCACAAAATGATAATTCTTTAGTAATCTGAGGCTTCTTCAAATAATTTACATTTCTTTGGAAGCTAATTCCATTTCTGTTATGATATATAATACATCAATCAATGTTGCTTTTTCTTCTTTTGTTGCCCGCTCTCGCTAATATTTTAGTTCACTGTTATAAGTTTTGATTGATTCTGCCACATTCCTACGTTTCATTTACATTTTATTTATTTATGTTACGAAAGAAAAAAAATACTGATAAAAGGCCAAATTTGCATGAATAAATTTATGGATAATTCCATTTTTCATGAAAAAAAATTTAAATAATGTAAAAGATTAATATTTTCTGGAACATTTAATTAAAGATACTAGTAATCTTGGTTTAAATATTGAATTTTTATTGGTATTATATTATATAAAAAACAAAATTACTTGGTTATTTTTTAATGTATTACTTATATAGCCTTCATTAATCCTTTTATTTTTGAGTAAAATATTTTATTATTTAAGCTTTTTTAGAATATTTATTTATACATTTGAGATAGTAAAATATAATTTTAATCCTTTTTACTCACAGGGATGGAAGAAAATGTAGTTGGTGCTGGAGGAGTTACAGAATTAAGTTCTAAGCAACGTCATCAAATGAAGCACAGAGAACTGTTTCTATCGCGTCAGGTGGAAACAATGCCTGCAACTCATATAAGAGGCAAATGCTGTGTGACGTTATTAAATGAAACAGAATCTTTACTAAGCTATTTAAACAAAGAGGACTCTTTCTTCTATTGCTTAGTATTTGATCCTGCTCAACGTACTTTGCTTGCTGACAAAGGTATTCATTAATATTCAAAATTTTCAGATACTATGATCATATTTATTCTAACTTTCTGTTATATATTTAAACTTTAATCAATGTAAAACATTACAGGTGAAATTAGAGTAGGTAGTAGATATCAGGCTGATGGAATAGCACCAGCTCCACTGACACCTGCTGAAAGAGAGTCAGATCCTCGTAGGTTGCAAGATTTAGAAACGTTGGTTTGGACGCCACGGCATTCATTAACAGACCGTCAAATTGATCAATTCCTTGTTGTCAGTAGATCTGTAGGCACATTTGCAAGAGCTTTAGACTGTTCATCTTCAGTTAAACAACCATCATTACACATGTCTGCAGCAGCTGCATCTAGAGACATTACTCTTGTAAATATCATTATCATTGTTACTGTTATATAACTATATAACTAACTATGAAGAAAATACATACCTTACACCAGTTTATGTTTGTAGTTCCATGCAATGGATACTTTACATCGGCACAATTATGATATTGCAAAAGCTATGTCATCTTTAGTACCCAGCACTGGTCCAGTATTATGCAGAGACGAAATGGAAGAGTGGAGTGCATCTGAAGCAAATCTTTTTGAAGAAGCCCTTGATAAGTATGGAAAGGATTTTTCTGATATACGTCAAGACTTTGTAAGTACGCAAGATATTTGAAATCTCAAAGTTCATTATTTTATATGTTGTTTTAATACATACTCGTATGTTTCAGTTACCATGGAAAACATTAAAGAACGTTATCGAATATTATTATATGTGGAAGACAACCGATAGATACGTACAACAAAAAAGGGTGAAAGCTGTAGAAGCTGAAAGTAAATTAAAACAGGTTTATATACCAAACTACAATAAAACAACTCCACCTACAACTGCCCCTTCTGCAGCAACAATTGTACCTCTTGGTAATAGTAATAGTAACAGTAATGGGAAACCAACGAATGTTCTCAACGGTAATAGTAATGGTAATATGACAACTGATAATAGCGGAATATTGATGGTTGGAGTTAGTGGAAAACCATGTGAAAGTTGTCAAGTAATGCAAAGTCCACAGTGGTATGCTTGGGGTCCATCACACATGCAATGTCGTCTTTGTCAGTCTTGTTGGACATATTGGAAGAAATATGGCGGTTTAAAGGTATATTTCAATGAATATACGTATATAAGTAATGATAATCATATAACGCACGAAAATATTTTATCTTTCTTTTCCCTTTTTTCTCCTCCCCCCTCCCCCTCTCCAAAAAAAAACTTTTTCCATTTAGGTTCCATCGCGTATGGACGATGTTGATTTGGAAAGAAAAAGAGGTGGCACTGGTTCAGATGAAGAAAGTAAAGGAATAGGCGGTGCTCATAGACCTCATCGATGTAGCATTCCTTCTTGTGGTAAAGAGTTCAAGCTCAAAGCACATCTAAGTCGTCATTACGCAAGTGCTCATGGCGTTGATCTACGTGGAAGTGGAGCAAGTGGAGGTGGTGGCGGTGGATCTCCCAGACCTGTGATGAAAACTCGATCAGCGTTTTATTTGCGTACTTCAGCATTGGCGCGAGCTGCACGACGATTATGTGCAGCGCAATTACGCACACGTCATGCAGCGCGAGCACCTCATCAACCTATAAATGCAGCACCATTACGACACCTTTGCGCCTCTCCTCAATTAACATCAAAAAGCCCTGCGGAGTTACGTATTTTAGCACGTGCTGTACGACCTCGACCTCGTCCTCGTGTAACCGATATAGCAACGCGTTTAGGTGATCATCCTGCTCCACGACAACCTGGAGATTGGGATTGGTTAGCCCTTACAGCACCAGCACAACGAAAACAACCAGATCGGGTTTCTTTCCCTAGACCACCAAAAGCACCAGGTGCATAAGCTTTTATTGAATAAAGTGTTTTTCTTATTACTAATCAATTATATTTAATATCGTATGTATTATAATATCATGAGTTTTATTGTTATAGATGGAAGTCTTTTGTATGAAAGGGTACCAAATAAATCTGAAGTAGATAGACTGACGGTAACTCCACCTCAACCACAACCTAGTATGCAGGTTCAACAAACGATAATGAAACGCCCGAGACCTCCATTCGATGAAATCAACGGGTCAGATGGTAAGTTTTAGATTCATGTTTATTATACATGTATATTATGTAATTTTAGATCCTTGTATTGAATATGATTTTTGTTTACTGGCTTCTACTCTGATGTGGATTGGGATGAAGGTAAAATAATTGAGTGCCTAAGAGCTTTAAGTATTCAACCAATAAAACAAATAATCAAAATTATTAAATTGAACAGTTTAACATTTGTTCCAAAGGAATACACATCATCGGTTTAATAGTTTTATATTATTTTAATATTTCATGCATTTTAGAGATTAAATATTATATAAATATAAATACTTTTAATAGGTATTGCCCTAAGTGCAGGGCTCCCTGGTGGACCACCTGCAAAAAGGGCCCATCATTCTCAGCAGCTCCATCCAAAGCATACTTTGGAACACACAGCACCTGCTGTTCTTCCCCTAGCACCACCTCTGAATGGAAGAGCTGCTCATCCTCATACTCTGCCACATGGTCCACCACTATCTAGAAGTAATGCCCGTAAACAAGTGATTTCATGGATGGATGCACCTGACGACGTTTACTTTCGTGCTTCAGATCAGACAAAGTGAGCATTGTTGCATGTTTTATAATATAATATTTCATTATATGCGTTTACTAATGGAGCAAGAAAAGAAAGGTGCAAATATTTAGATTTGTATCGTTATAAATTTGCAGAAGACTTAGAAGAACCCTTTCATCGGCTGATCTTCGAAGGGCAGCACGCAAACCTTGGCGTAGATTACAAGCTCCTTTACATCCTCCTCATCCACAGAGAGCAGTACGTGGAGATGACATGGTGGTCATCCTGGACTGAATCAATAATACAATCAAGCAGATGAACTGATAAGTCTGATCAGTTTGCCGCTAAAGGAACCATGCTGTTATTGTAATTTTAATGCCAGAGTCAGCACAGTGAAGATAATCCAGCTTTATGTATTGTCATTGACAACTCTGATGTTGAGCAAGGACTAATCGCTGTTTGGAATTTTTTAAATCGATAATTTTCAAGACAGCAAATCGCCGAAATTGGAGGCCTCGCTTAACGAAATTTGCATGTTACACTGACATCGCTGAAACATACTTCACATGTATGAACGAAAGGCAATAACTCTGGAACGAACTTTTATCGAATCTTAAGGGGAAAAAATGAAAATAAAAAATCGAGTCAGTCGGAGCAAAACATTTTTTATTCGTAATTAGTTATTGTTGTTATTAATAATAATTATTAATAATTGAATGTACATATACGTCATACCACACATACACGCATAACCAGACAACACAAGTGTCCAATGAGTGCTGGACACAAGTTATTGGTTAAATTAGCTCCATACCACGCGCAGTAGCTCATAAAAAATGTTACGGCCGTGCGCGTAACAGAGACAAGTATGGAAGGAAAGGAGAGAAAGAGAGGGAGAGAAAGCGAAAGAGAGAAAGGATAAGAACGTACGTGAGAAAGAAGAAAGAATGCTCATTGTGAATATTTTTATTAAATTTTCAAGTTTAATGACTTAAGTCGCTACAATTAATAAATAAATATAAGCATAAGTGGAAGAATATACTAGTCCTTTTTCCATTCTATCCAGTTTCCTGTTATAGTTATATAAAATATGTATTATACAAAAATATTTATATATTTATATACACACATATACATACGTATATGTGTGTGTGTGTGTGTGTGTGTATATATATATATTTATGCTATTCTTTATAGAACATTTTTTTTAATATTTATATTTAATACATTTATTCCGTTGGTAGTCAAATAATTTTCCGTGCCTGTATAAATTAACATTTTATTTTTATGCTGTCAAACATACATATCTTTCCTCTTTTTCATTTATTTTTAAAGTATGGATATTACTATGGTAATTAATATTGAATATTTACTCATATGATATGAATAAGATATAAATATTTTCGAAAGAGACAGAAATGTTTTTTAATTCAAGAAATTTTATCTTACATTTTCTTAACCTTTTATATATATATATACGTATATTGTGATAAAATTCAAAATGCCTGTATAATTTATATTACCATCATAATAACTTTTATCAGGTTTTACCAACATTTGTTAATAAAAATTCACGTTTCCTTATTGCTTGTAAATAATGAGTTAAAATTGGAATGATAATTGAAACTGGTAAAAAGTGATGCATTGTTTATTTCATTTTTTATATATTTAAAAGTAAATTGTTTTATGAATTTTTTACTAATTTTTTAAATAAAAAATGATAAATTTTCTTGATTAATTGTTGACATTTTGTTGAAATATTCAATAAAATAAACCAACCTTTTTAACAATAAGAAGTGTTCTCTAGTGTATATGTATTCTATGTTTTTTCGACACGTATATAAGGTACTATTGTATATACGTATGACATGATACTTAGTTTATTATTATATAATGTAATATCAACATTTTTCTATTAAAGACTTGATTCCAAGTTGTAAATAAATATGTATCAATTTTTAATGTCTTAATACATGAACAGTAGAAAATACTGACATTGTCCGAAGGAACAAAAACTTGAAGATTTTTGTGCGTAATTTTGTGATGAACACCTTCTCAGTTAAGTGAATTATTAAATATGAAACCTTACGTTTTTCCCGCCCAGGATCTTCGCTACTTCGAGCGCACAGAAGAACAATGAGCGAACCTGCTGATTGGCTATTTTCTTGCGTTCGATAAAAACCAATCAGCATGTATATTCCGTTTTGAGCCTTATTGGACGCCCAGTCGAAATTAGTAAGGAGGTTAGTTTCGTTTTTAAATCGTCTTATCGTCAACTTCTTTGAGCAGTCATAGTCGTGGAATAAAGATTGTTTTACTCTCTTAGCATTTGGAGAGTACAATCCCAGTAGAGTTTTATATTTTGAATCGAATTGAGCTTTCAGCAATCTGAGGCTTAAATACCGTTTAACCGCACATAAGGATCGTTTGTAAATTTTACTTCAACAGTAATCAGAGACAGTTCGAAATCTTCTCATCGTTTGGAGAACAACACCCCTTAGTGTCGTTGGCAGTTCTTCATTCGTTCATTCACTACTCTCACTTGTAAATAAGTTACCCAAGATTAATTCGGCGGGTAACAAGTGCAGTGCTGTGTCATCGTTATCGGACACACGTACGCACAGACATGGAGAATATAGCAGGAAATGAGGTTAGTTTTGTTTTCATTTCAAGGAAAATTATGTTAGTTATATACCAATTACTATAATGTTGATTTATATTTGAATTAAAATTTTACATAAATTTGTATTATGTTTCGTCGCGTATAAAGTACGCTTATAAACTGTAGTTTATTTATCTTAGTAATTTTCAATTATACACTTTGTAATAGACTCAACAAATAGCTCACCAAATGTCATCTTTAATGAATATGCCTCCAAATAACCATGGAGTACCAGGAATAGATCCTCCAAAAACATTACCTAGTTTATTAAGTCTGAAAGTAAGTCCACCAAGTGAATTACAAAATCAGGCTTCATCGGATGATAATGGTCGAGATGCAGATAGTGATTCCATGAAACTACCAGCAGCTTTAGAACAAGCTCTAGCTTTTAAAACTGAAAGAGCTAAAGAAGTAGGAGCAGATCCAAATGATATAGTTTCATTAGGAAAGTCACCAAATCATGAAACTATAGGAGAAGATGTATCTCAGTTAGATGATGTTATACTTGAACCAGAAACAACAACAGAGAAAATAGATGTGAAGACCAATAAGACCAAAAAGAAGAAAAAGAAAAAGAGGAAGAAACACAATGGAAAGGAGATGGAAAATAAAAAGGACAATGCAGAAAATGCAAAACCAAAAGAAGATTTGCCAGAAATTGAATATATTCAAGAAATTCCAACTGTTAATGATTTAGAACCAATGTATCGTCAATTTGCCAGAATATTTGAGGCATTCAAACTAACTGAACCTGAACCAAAATCTACAGAGGCAGAAAAGGGAGAACCAATAGGACAGTATCCACCAGTGACAACATTACAAACAACAGGTACTGTACCAAGTAAAGTACCACCATTGGATGATTTTGATGATGATGCAAATCAACAGCAACAACAGCAAGGAACTGGAGAGAATGGAGCTCCGCGACTATCCAAGAGGAAACTGAAGAGGCTAACGCGTTTGAGTGTTGCAGAATTAAAACAACTTGTAGGACGACCAGATGTTGTAGAAATGCATGATGTTACTGCAAGGGACCCAAAACTTCTTGTACAACTAAAAGCCCACCGTAACACAGTGCCTGTACCCAGACACTGGTGTTTCAAAAGGAAATATTTACAAGGGAAACGTGGTATAGAAAAGCCTCCTTTTGACTTACCAGATTTTATAAAACGCACAGGTATTACAGAAATGAGGGCAAGTCTTCAAGAACGAGATGATACACGTACGTTAAAGGCTAAAATGCGAGAAAGAGCAAGACCTAAGCTTGGCAAAATAGACATTGACTATCAGAAATTACATGATGCATTCTTTAAATGGCAAACTAAACCTCGTATGACTATTCATGGTGATTTATATTATGAGGGTAAAGAATTCGAAACTAGATTAAAGGAAAAGAAACCTGGAGAACTGTCTGATGAATTACGTACTGCCCTTGGCATGCCAGTAGGGCCTAATTGTCATAAAGTACCACCTCCATGGTTAATTGCTATGCAGCGGTATGGACCACCACCAAGTTATCCCAACTTAAAGATACCTGGTTTAAATGCACCAATTCCGGAAGGATGTGCATTTGGTTATCATGCTGGTGGTTGGGGAAAGCCTCCCGTAGATGAAACAGGTAGACCTTTGTATGGAGATGTATTTGGTATATCTCGTACACCAGGTGGAGATAATATGGATGAAGAAATAGATAGAGGTATGTGGGGTGAACCCGAATCAGAATCTTCCGGAGATGAAGATGAAGATGAAGATGCAGAGGAAGGTGGAGAAGGTGAAGGAGAAGGAAAAGATGGAGATGGAGATGCAAGTGGTTTAGTTACACCCGGTGCAGAAGGATTAATAACACCTAGTGGAATAACATCAATTCCGGCGGGATTAGAAACTCCAGAAACAATAGAATTAAGGAAAAAGAAAATTGAAAGCGAAATGGAAGGAGGTGATACTCCTGCTTTGTACACAGTTTTGCAAGAAAGACGAACAGAAGGTCTTGGAGCAAGCATGATGGGTAGTACGCATGTATATGATATGACTGGTGCAGCAGGAGGTCAAGCGCCACCATCTGTAATTGCCGCACGACGTGGAGTAAGTGGAACAACATCAGATGGAAGAACGGAGAAAGACGGAGCTGTTGAATTAGCTTTAGATCCAAGCGAATTAGATTTAGACTCTGAAGCAATGGCATCACGGTACGAAGAAACAATGAGGTCGCGACAAGCTCATTTAAGGAGAGAAGATTTATCAGACATGCTTCAAGATCATGTACAACGACAAAAAGTAAGTATATTATTGGATATTGATAAATTGATAAATTGAATATTTATTAAAGTAATTTTGCTTCTCTCTCTCTTTACAGAGTAAACGCAAACGGCAACAAAGTCAAGATTCGAAAGCCTCCAAGAAATACAAAGAATTCAAATTTTAAGCATAATTAATTAAATAACATATTATATAAAAACAAAAATTACTTATTTAAAAAATATAGGAATTAAATATAGCGTCAGGACTTCTTGAATAATTGATTATTACCCTTAAATAATTATACATGATTTAGTATTATTGCTACTAGGGTATCCAATTTTATATATTTATATTTCAATTATCTTCTTACAGAATGAAATTTTTAAGTAGAACATATTAGAAATATATTAATTTCTTTCAAAAGAAAAACAAAAATATATCAATTTTTATTACATCAAATAAGAACAATTATATTTGCTTGATCACTTTATTATAAATAAATCGTTGATTTCATATACATATTTTATATTTTTTATACAATATGATCTTTTTTTAAATTAATATAAAATTTATGTTTATTTGGAGAGAACGCTATTAAAGGATATGAAAGATAATGCAATAATACTATAAGGCATGGAAGGAAAATTGCAATTGTGAATCTACTTATAGCGCTACCAATATCTAGCCAACTTCCTTGAGGAGTAACATAATACATGAGTGGTAAAGATAAGCAGTCTCCCAGTAAAAGCACTCCTAGAAAAATACTTGAAGATCCAAGTGTGTGACTTGTACATCCAATTAACATTAAAGGAATGCTTAGCTTTAAAAGTATTAACAGGAACATTGTAAAGGGAGAGAAAACTGTCACGAAATGACGAGTCCAAGACGGATCGAAGGAACTGACACTCGCCATATTACCTGTTCCAAAGAAACACATCAATGTATATA
This sequence comes from Bombus terrestris, assembly GCF_910591885.1. NCBI lineage: Eukaryota > Metazoa > Arthropoda > Insecta > Hymenoptera > Apidae > Bombus > Bombus terrestris. The sequence goes on from NC_063273.1 coordinate 1,504,418, forward strand.
GCATCTATAATAAATTGTTCAGGATTGGTATTGAGAACAGTTTAATAATTCAATTTGTGGTTAAAACTTATATTAACAAAGGATACAAAGATTGCTGCTTTAAGCAACTCTTCTATTGTCAAAAGATTTTTAGTATTTTGATAAACTTGAATAGAAGACACATTAAATTGTGACCAACAAGATAGATGTAATGCAAGAATTATAAAAAAGAAAGGTTCATAAGATGCAGATAATAAGACAAGTGGACAGAAAAGTCCCAACACGATTCCTTGCATCCTTTCTTTTAATTGCATAGGATAAGTAAAAATATATAATGGTGTCGTTGATAAAATCGTCCATGATATCCAACTTCGGCCATCTATACATTCTAAGTATATTAGTCCGGTGACTATCAGTCGAAAAATTTCGACTGCTTTTCTATACCTTGAATGCATTTTTAATGCAACTATTAAAGTTACAACACATATACTAAGAATTCTGAAAACAATTTTAATTAAAGATTTAATTAATTAATTAAGAATATTTAATAAAAGAAACATTACGTCTTAATGTCTATTTGAACTTACATGATGTAAACTCGAGGGTATGGTTCTACAACAGGTAATAGTGGAAAAATAGCTAGAGACAAAGCTGTCCAAAAAAATAGACTCTGAGCATTTTTTAACACTATCTTCTGAACAAGAGTAATAAATAACATTCCTATACTAAGAGCAAATCTATATGTTAAGCCAATGAACATTATTGTTAATAAAAAAATTATTCCTGTAATTATTGTCCAATAATATTTGCTTTTACAGACTTTTAATTTTACTGTGTATATAATTATACTTCGAGTAGCTAACCAGAAAGAAATCATAGTTAAAAACGCATAACAGGGTAATCTCCAATTATTACAACCTGAAACTATTTTACTGAAAATTAGAACCAATAGTTTTTCAAATAATTATGTTATATATAAAATATCATACCTTTATGCACGATAAATATCATAGTTACTAAAACTATAAATACACAATTTGTTATTAATAAAATAAAAGAATTAACACGGGGCCGAATAACTCCAGTTATTTTAAAGAATAACAGTATTATCCATCCTAGCCATATTATAGACAAATATAATAAAAATCTTGTTCTTTGGTATTGTCGAAAATATAACAAAGATTTTTTAGCTAGTTTAATTGTATTAACAATTTCTTTCAATTTCTCATTTAGATCTTCTGTTTCAGAATCTTTATCGAAAGTAGAAATTTTATTGTCTAATTCTATCTCTCGCCAATCAGCTAATCCATTATTTTCACAATTCATTTTATGATTTGCTTTTACTTGGTAAGTTAACTGTTTCAAATTATTTAACAGCGCATGATTTATGTATCTAAGATTATTAGTACTTAAATACTGCCATGGTAAAACACCCTGAAAAATTATATAAATATCAGAAAGAATAACAAGTAATAAAATTTATATTATTATTATACTTCGTTGTTAATCGGAATTGGAGCACCAATCAAAGACGAAATCAGTGGTGTGATATCAACTTGTTCTACATTTTGACGAAAATTAAATGCATTAATTCCTGCACCCCAAACAATTAATGGTGTTTCTGTTTCATCTGTAGAGCCACTTCCATGTGATCCCCAGTCAGTCATTCCATGATCAGATGTGAAAATATATGCAGTACTATTATCTCCAAAAAACTTTTCTGTCATTTGTACAACCTCTTCTATTTTCCAATCAACATAATTCATGTTATCAACATATTTTCTACATTCAAATGTAATTTAGAGCTAATGAAATTATAATCTTATTAAAAATATGCTTTTGTATAAAAAATGTAAGTTAGCAAATTTTGTATACCTAGAATGAGGTTTTGCTGTATGTCCTGTGGTATCACAGCCAAGAAGATGAAGGAATAGGACAACGCGTTCAGCATTTTTAACTTTGTGGGCATCTTCTCTAAGCCAATCAATATATTTGTCAAACACCCAAGAGTCTAAACGCCAAATTTGACCATGCATTATATCAAAATTTTGCCATTCAGGAGGATAACTGTCGCCATGTACATTTTCTCCTGCACCTAATTTCACAAAGATCAATCTGATTCTTTTTACATACATCATATTCTATTTCAAATATTTATGTATGTTGTGATACCCTTTGTGAACATAGGTATAATGTCAGGACTCCCCCATGCCCATGAGAGATAACTTTGGTTAAAAACAGAATCAAAGTCAACAGGATTTTCTTTCCATCCTTTAAATATAGCACTAGGATCTTCATATAATCCTGCACAAATTGCAACAATGCCTGGTCTAGATTCTGTTGGCATTCTTGTATGAGATATACCCCAAGCACCTGTATCTGTCATTATGTGTCTATGAACAAAATTACATTATTGCATGTATATATACATATAATTTGTAATTTAGAACAAACCTTTATCTAAGAAATAATTTTTAATTACTTGAGAAATTTTGGAGGTGCTTCAATGAAGGTTCTGAATCTTAAACCATCTGCTACAAATAAAACCAATCTTTTCGCTGGTGCATTTCTTAAAATTGGTACATTTGGTAGTTCTTGAATAATGGGAGAATGAAAGTTTACATCAAGTACACCCCATAATAATATTAAATGCATTGCCAGACCCCATATTATAAATGAATAATTGTTATCAACTATATTGAACTTTTTATTATACATCTTTTCAATCTTTCGATAATCACTTAACCTATAAAATCAACGATTTTAAACGTATGATTTTAATTATGTAATTAATATTGTATTAATATTAAACGTATGATTTTAATTATGTAATAATATTAATATAATATTATATAACTCTTATTACTTCATTCACTTTACTATTAACGATATTTTATGTTATCTTTATAATTTTCTATTCTTTTTAATTCTAAACTTCTGAATGTAATGATATATTGTGAAATTATCACATAACCACATTTAATAGAAAAATTCTATACATGAAGTTAATTTCATAGATAAATATCCGTATTTGATATTAAAACGTGTTTAACAGATAACTTTTCGCTCAATACAAATACTCATAAATAAAAAATTATTCATAACATTGAAGATATATTGATCGGTTTTTTTAACCTTTAAATATTACTCAAAAGTGATTCACGTACACATGCATATAGCATACTTTTGTCACCAACAATGTACAGTATAGACGTGATATTCAATGCTTTTTCATGTTTCATGTTTTGGAGGTCACCTAATCCCCATATCATTTCTGTGTCGCATGCGAGGTTATCGATTCAGTATAATGGTGGTTTGAATTAAAACAAAATATTCCTATGAAATTAAAATAATGTTAAAAAGAAAATGAGAGTGCTTAAGCTTATAGACCTGGTCGCTCCCAGGCTAGTGCTGCACCATGTGGTCAAGTGCTGAGGTCAAGTAAAGTTAGCATATACAAGAACCTATAAAATTTGGGATCTGCCCTGTTTGATTGCATAAAATCATGTAGAGACTATACGAATGATTATAGCTAACAATAAATATATGACAAAAGTAAAAAACTAAGTGTAAATAAATGTAAAAAATATATATATATATAATACATATAATATTGCTTTGTGTAGAATTTATATATATATATATATATATATATATATATATATAAAATGTTTATACATTTTTTTATATGTTTTTATGGCGAACATTAAAAAAAATGGAATTATTACTTTATTGTGTAAGAAAATACTAAAAGCGAATTTAAGATAGTCACATTTACAACACGTTCTGTAGATTCGGAAATGCCGAACTCGCGTGTTTATTAGTTCTATCGATAAAACAGCAAGATGTCGATAACGCGACGTTACAAATGTCACATTTATTCTGTACTTCGTCGGTGATATAATCACTCACGAGTTATCTATGATAATTCCTATGTTCCCGTAGTAAATCGCAAAGAGCATAAAAAACACTCTAATTTTTTGGCAGGTCAATATTTCATAACGTGAGATACAAAATTCCATTTAATGTCACGTCTATTCTGTCTTTAGTCAATGTTATCATGACACCACTACGGCTGTCTGCTATACTCTGAAATAATTTCAGAGGTGAGGTAATCATTTTGAATACAATGTGAGATACATCTCACTTGCCATGACATCGTGACATTATTATATATTACGTTCTCACTATTTATTCAACTAATATGTATATAATATATAATAATTACGATAAATATATTTATTGGAAAATCGTCTATACTTGTGACACGTTTTAAGCATGTTCAATGTTTATTCATACATATGATTTCTAGGTTTTAATTAAATACAAACTGTGATTTTCTAATTGAAGTTGTACGAATAAAACGGGTTGCAAAAATGGTAGTGGGTGTTTTTCCAGCTCTCAAATTGGGAGTTTTATTTGTTAAACAAATTAGTAAGCCCTTGGCCAAGTTTCTTGTTAATCAAGCAAAAAATCATCCTGTGTTTAGGACATATTTTATTATACCACCTGCACAATGTAAGTACAATAAATCTTTTTAAATGAAAATATTTAAAAAATTATATGATTTGACTGTGATGTAATTAATATTGATGTCATCATTAATAATAATTATAGACACCTATTATAACCACATATAATTATGTTTCATGCTTTTATAATTTAATTACAGTTTACCATTGGGCAGAGGTAAAAGCTAAAATGTATATAATGAATCTTGGTAAGCCTACAAAAGTTGCAAAGTTGAATGAAACTATGGCTATAGAATTAGGAGCTAATTTGATGGGTGAGGTTATTATTTTTAGTGTTGCTGGTGGTTGTTTAATATTAGAATACAATCGCCAAGTAGCAAAAGAAGCAAAAAAAGAGGAAGCACGGCTTCAACAATTACAAACATTTATGGATGAGATTAGAAATTTGAATCAAGTGACATCTCAACAAGAAAGTCAGATTCAATATTTGCATGAAGCTATTCAGGAATTAGCAAAGCATACAAAGTATGAAGTGATTGCAAAGCCAAGAGTAAAGGAAACAAATTTACAAATGCAACAATTAAATGTTGATGAAAGCCAAAATGGTGTGAAATTAAAAAATGAAAAACCATCAATAATTGAACGTGCTATATTATATTATGAAAATAATGTAAAACCAGAAAAATTCAGTTAACTGAAATTTTACTTTAAATTTTATTAATGATTGTGATAGAATAGGTACAACATAAATAATATTAAATGAAACAAATGAATTCATAATATTATAGTGTATATAAAAAATATTTCCCACAATATATACTTGATTTAATATATGACTTTATATATAATTAAAATCACATACAACACAATTCTACATTGGTATTTTGTGCATCATTATGCAGAATATTCAGTATTTTCTATTTATGTTTATACATGTATAGTTTATTCTTTTCTTTATCAGCAATAATTTTCAAAAACACATACAGTTTCAGAAAAACAAAAGCGGTTTACATCTATAAAAGTGTTTCAAGTTTCACTATTTTAAATAGTGAGGTAATTAATCTATTTACATTCAATTAAATTGTATTATATGAAAAATAGAATAATAATAACAATAATAAAAAACGAAATACATCTTAGCATATATATTTGTTAATTGTTCATAAAAATTGATTCATTTATTACTTTATGCTTATCCCTTCTTTCAACATTTTCTGTAATGTGTGAATTCTTGTCTCCAAATTTTCAAACTCGATTTCTATGGTAAAAAATTTTAGGGTTGATTATATAGTATGTCCTGTTTAACTGGAAACATACGAATAATACGAAAAAATGTGTCGCACAAAAGATGACTTTGAAAAGTAAAGGTGATATTAAAATATTTAAATGGATACCTCCGTTTTATATTACATACTCTGGTAGCTGACATTCAGATATTTTCAAAATACTACAAACTCTTATCTTTTGCACCAATCACTATTGACGTATCAACTTTAAAATTCGAAATTTTAAAATTTGTCCTGCAGGCATTGACGTTGCCTGAGATATATCACGGGGATATTTAAAGATATTTTCCATAATGCTACTATTAGTATGGCATTGCCGAAACACAAGGCCGCAGTTTTTTTAATGATTCCAAAGCAGTCAACTGAGAGCAGTCGCACTTAGATAATTCCCTGTATTGTTCTGTCGAATTTGAAAATTTATATCTCGTTAGCGGATGGTACAAAAGACACAAGTTCGTAGTGTTTTAAAAACGTCTGAATGTTATCTACAAGAATATGTTACAAAAAATGGAGGCGTTATTTAAAAATTTTAATGTCACCTTTACAGGATGTTTCAAGGTTATCGCGAGGTCAAATAAATAACAAAAAGCACAGGATGTTCCCCTTGATACAATTTTCATCTGAAATATTTGTTCATATTTTTCCAGATATCCGAACATTTCCAGTTAAACAGAACATACCGTATATGAACTTTATAATTAAGCGTAGATCAAATACTAACTTGAATTCTTTGTTTTATTATTATATACTTTCGAATTTCGGCAATGAGATCGTTGAACTCTAATCGATTCTAATGAACTCCCTGTAGTTATCAATTAAATTATATTAATATATTACATATTAATAATTGTTTTAGGAAAATTATACAAATAAAATTTTTGACGTTAATTGATAGCTTTGATTTACACCTGGTGATAAACTAGAAGTTTTATTACGACTTGAAATTGAAGAAGATCGACTTCTGCTTCGTCTAAGCGTAGAAGATGTACGGTTATGACATTTTAATGCTGGACTACCATCTCCTGGTTTTCTATTAGCAGATGCAGTAAGTTGCTGTACTTTCAATAACAAAGCTGCATTTTCGGCTTTAAGTTTTTGAATTTGCATTTGAAAGGACGCACGTTCCTTAACGACATTATTCTCTAACGATTTTATTGATTCCAATAAATGTTTTAAACCTTTTCCTGAATAGTAAAATATATTTAGAACTTTTATCTACGAAACATCCAAGTATTTATTTCTACCTCCATTTTTAAGCCTATTATTTTCTTGTATAAGCTTTTGATTCGCAATTGTCAGTTGCTCAACACGTTTCTGAAAATCTTTATTTATTCGTGTAGATTGCAATTTTTCAAGTTCAGTTTGTAATTTTCTAATGGTAGCTTGTAATATCATAGGATTGGGTAAACCGCAATATTCCAAAGATAATGGATAATGGATTCTTAACAGAGTGAAGGCATATGTTTAATGTGTTTTAATGAAATGTAATAAATTTACAAAATATACTTACCTATCAAATTCTACCGTGTACGTTAATATAAGATATCGACGATTATTTGTCGTATTATTCAAAATTGAACACGAACTGCGTTCAAGTTTACGGGCACGTAACAATTGTAAATCTTCGAATGTCAGCAGATCCAGAGTAATGGATTCGCTTGTCTGTAATTAAATTCTTTCTATTTTATTTAATTAATTGGATAATTTAAATACAAATGTTACTTTTAACAATCCAGATTGCAGCATAGCCACAAATACATCAAAATGTTTGTAATTTCCCGTTTTCTGCGTCAAATTTTCAATGTCTTAAAAATCGAGAAATACATAATTAGAAATAAAAAGCAAATCAGGTAATTGCATTAATATTAAAGTTCTAGTACATACAAAAAGAGATTCGAGATTTCTTAATATAACCTTAAAATAACATATTAAATAAGATAAAAAAATGATAAAGAACAAACATGCAGCATCGTAAAAAGACTGCCAATTCTCGGCGGTATATTTATCTGTAATAGTAAGCTCCAAATTACGCTGACATCCCTTAAAAGCAGTAACTTTAATCTTTACAATGTATTCTTTGCCACTTTTAAAAGTATAACTTGTCACCAGAGATGGACCAACTTTGTTCATACTTAGTGACAGACATTAACATATCATCGGATATCTGACATAAAAAGTTGTCAAATAAACTGGCAAAAATAGTTGTATTGAAATATAATAAAAAAAAATTGTATCAGTGGATTGTGTTGAAATTGTACACTGATTTATACGCGAGTAATATGAGTTCAATATTAAGTACGTAATCGTCGCGAAGTAGCAGCGCGGTTGAAGATATAGTTGATGCGTAGCTGTCAGTGTAATGATAAGGTTCTGAGTCAAAGAATGAATTTGATTTATATCAGAGTTAAATAATTGAATCGAAAAGAAATATGTGGTCCTTCTTTTCAAGAGACCCCACCAAAGATTTTTCATATGAGATCGGTGAACCGGTTTCTAGTTTAGATGATAAGAGCATCTGGACACTGCATAGAGCTAAGAAAAAGGTACCATAACCTGATGCGGTAAAAATTCTTAGAAAATATTTCTCATTTTTAGGTATTCACTCAAATTTGATATTGTCTGTTTGAAAATTGTATTCTTATTATCCGAAATATTTTTTTGCAGGGTTCTACAGGAGGTGAAGATGTTTCAGTGTTCGTATTTGAATGTAAGACAGGCAATGAACATCTTTTGAATATAGCTCGTTCAGCGGTTAAAAGATTAAAAACACTTAGACATCCAAGCATACTTGCATATCTTGATAGTTTTGAGGTATAAAGATTTTATATTATAAAACATTGCATTAGTAATATGAATATACAGTAATATAATTTGCCTTATAATTTCAGACTAATAAAGTAATTTATTTAGCAACTGAACGTGTAGAAACTTTATATAGTCGTCTGATAAGGAAATCTGATGGTGATGATGAATCTAAAAGGGAACTATATTTTTCTTGGGGAATATTCCAAATTACTGTGCGTATAAAAAGTAAATATAATAATGCGTCATTTCACAATCTATCATTACATATATATATATTATATATATATATATATATATGTTAATAGAGAGCACTGAATTTTCTAAATAATGATGGTAACCTACGACACAACAATGTTAATTTATGGAGTGTATTTGTTAATGAGGAAAGTGGAGAATGGAAACTTGGTGGAGTTGAACATATGACAGCAGTAGATACTGTTTACAGCGTATTACCATCAACATTCCAAGTATATTATCCTCTTGATATTAAGGAAAATGTAAAGCCAGCCACCAAATGGTAAAAAAGATTTATGAACAATTCAAACAAATTCTTATTTCTATTTAATAATCATTACTGCTTAAAATGTACATTATTCTTATTACAAATGACACACACATATTACAAAATTATATTTTAATATATAAAAAATAATCCAATCGTATTTTTGTTATAGCTACAACTTATTTAATATGTAAAACTTTAACAAAATAATTGTCTTATTTGGTAAATAATAGAAAATAGTTATCTTATTCCTAAAGTTACACTACAATACTAGCTTTTCTATATGTAAACATTTAGGTTTATTGTTAACACTAAGAAACTGATGAATAAATAAAAAACAGCTCAGTTGACATGTGGGGACTTGGATGCCTGATCTGGGAAACATATAATGGTCCACTAACTTCAAATTCGCAACTTAAAGTCACTGATAAAGTATGTTTTCTGTATACCTACAGGATGAATATTTATTTTGAAATTGAAGTTGATATCTCTTAAATATCTATTTTTATTTTAGATTCCAAAACAATTGCAACTGATATATAGAGAATTGATCAGTAGCAATGAAGAAGGAAGACCGAATCCTGCAGATGTGATAGCGCGTTGCCGCAGTAATGGTGGATTTTTTAAAAATGATCTAGTAGATGCGCTTTTATTCCTAGAGGAAATTCAAATGAAAGAAAGAGGAGAAAAGGGGCGATTTTTCTCACAACTTGCTGTTCAGTTGGAATCATTTCCGGATGGCGTTGGCAGGTATAAAATTTTACCACAATTATTGGCTGCCTTTGAATTTGGTGATGCTGGAAGTGCAGTATTACCTCCTCTATTACAACTTGGTTGCCAACTGCCCGACGCCGAATATCAACGAAGAGTTGTACCATGTGTTGTCAAATTATTTGCATCCAATGATAGAGCAACAAGATTAAGATTATTGCAACAGCTAGATCGATTTGTTGATCATTTACAACCAGCAACAGTTAATGAAGCTATCTTTCCACAGGTAATTATGAATACTAATTGCTTTTTATTATGCAAAAATACAGATGATTCAAGATACTTTGATGTTATTTATTAATTACAGGTAGCCAAAGGGTTTTTAGATACAAATGCTGCAATCAGGGAACAAACAATAAAATCTGTTGTACATTTAGCACCAAAATTAGATTATAACAATCTTAATGTGGAAACATTAAGGTATTTTGCTAAACTTCAGTCGAAAGATGAACATGGCGGCATACGTACTAATACTACAGTTTGTTTAGGAAAAATTGCTCAACATCTTCATCCTCAAATTAGGCAAAAAGTAATTTCAATTTAGACATAAAAGTTATAAAGTGATATCTAATAGAGATTACAAATAACAACGTTATCGTAGGTATTAATTGGAGCATTTATTCGAGGTACACGAGATCCCTTTCCACCAGCTAGAGCAGCGAGTATTTTAGCATTAGCTGCAACGCAGCAATACTTTCTACTGCAGGAAGTTGCAAATCGTATTTTACCAGCTCTGTGCCCACTCACTACAGATGTGGATAAGGGAGTAAGAGATAACGCATTCCGAACTATCCGTGGATTTCTATCAAAACTAGAAAGAGTATCGGAAAATCCAGGATTACGTGAATCTATGGGTACTAAAACGATCCAGAGATTTTATTTATAAATAATCAACATAATTGATAATGTAAACGATATGATTTCAGAGGCTGATGTAAATACAGCTACACCAAGTCTTAGCAATGCAGCCGCAACATGGGCTGGCTGGGCTGTAACAGCAGTTACTGCCAAATTTTATCGCAGTCAATCGGATACACCTAAATCATCAAATCCGCATAACATATCTAGAATTTTACTAAACAAACCCGCCTCTTTAGGTATCTAATTTATATATATGTATATATTTTATTCTACTACTATGAAACATTGTTTACATAAATATATGATAAAATTACAGAGCAAGCTAGCAGTTCGCAAAGTAGTGCTAGTACAACTGCCACGACAAGTAGTGCTACAAGTATGACGTCATTAGACCATGATCATGAACATGATTTACAGAATGCTACAAACGCAAATTCAGATTGCGATTGGGACTGGGATGCTGACAATTGGGGGGATATGGAAGAAGGACCTTCTAGTACATCAGGACATGGACTAAGTAATATTTCACCATCTTGTCATTCTCCTAAACCTAATGATCAGTGGACAAGCCTTGAAGAAGAACCAGTTTGTATTATTCGAAATTAAAGATATATATATATATTAGCATACCACATGAAATAAAAGAAGGGAAATTAAATATTTCGTTTAGGAGGAAGAAGCAGCACAGGATGTAGAAGATAAGAATGATTCTTCTGAGGTAGGTTGGGAGGATTCAGAATTTCAGCCTCTGGAAGATTTTCAACCATTAGAACATACACAATCAGGTATATCTATATTTTTATAACTGTCACATTGATATAAATATTTAACTAATAATTTGAAATTAATTCTTTTGTATAAGAAAATGCTGAAAGTACTAATACAATTAGTGGAAACAATAAATTAGAAGAAGCAAGAAGAAAACGCGAGGAGCGTAAATTAGCAAGGCAAAGACAAATGGAAGCAAAGAGAGCGATAAAATTACGAAATAATGTCGCTGCTAAGAAACTCTAATTTAAATACAATAATTTAATGATTGCGTTTATGTATTTAACAAAAGCAAGAATTAAAAAATGATGAAAGCGAAAAAAGTATTTTTTCTATTAATGACTAGTTGATATTTGTTAAAAATTAATTTTGAATTGTTTTTCTAACATTGTTTATTGTATTATTATATATTCTTATAAAATATTATACATATGTCCAGTAAAATATAATTACAAATCAATACTTTTTTAACCTGTACATCCCATATTATATTTATTAATTCATATTGAAATAATTTATTGACTACAATATTTGTAAAAAGAGTAATAACTGTTTTTCAAATATTGAAAATGAAGCAATAAGAATCCCTGTTTAAAATCGAGGTATGCTGAAATTATGTAATGATTTAAACTATAAATTTTTTATAACAACTTTTAAGTATTGTTTTTTCTATCGTCATAAATGAGATTGTTCTGTATTGTTTTCAGTTGGAAATCTCATATTAAGATAATTGGCATTGCTAGGCTCACGTTTAAAGCCTAAACTTTCATAGAATGGTATAAGATGATCTTTACAATCCAATGATAATTTATAGCATCGTAAATAGCGTGACAATTGTAATATAATTTTGATTACTAGCTTTCCTAGATGCTTACCACGGTATTTATTATTTACTACCACATCTTCTAAACGTCCTCTCTGTAACAAATTTCTCTTTCTTGTAGGAAAATCTTTATTTTATAATAGATATTAAAAGAGTAAAAAACATACCACTGCACAATTGTGAATAAACTTTTGTTCTACAACTAATGTTGCAGTCGCTACTACTTTTTCAGTGTTTACATCTTCTATTACAATGATGTAATAGCTACCAGTATTTTTCATCATATGAAAACGATCTGTGTATTAGGAAATAAGATTAAATAGATTTTTATTATTATGTCTCCTATACTCATCTTTATACAAAAGTTAATTTAAAAAAGACTTACTAAGAAATTGTTCTCTATTTATATTTCCGACTTCAGTTAATTGAGCCAAGAGCTGAAGAAAACCTTTCAAATAAATATCACAATGTTAATAAATAAACTACATTATTAGTGATAATAACTGTTTTATAATCTTTCTTTTACCTCTATCATAATCTTCTGATTTTAAAGGCCTAATTAATAAACCATCGATGTGTGACAAGGACAATCGATCCAATACACTCGAATTAAATAATTCGATTTCTGTATCTTCAAGATATTTTTCCTGTTAATATTCAATAAACCAAAAATTAATTAATAATTAACATATTGCTTAAAAGATTAACGTAGTAACAACATTATGAATTCAGAGAAATCTTATACTTAGTAACATATTGTTTTTATCAAATCAGAATTATTTTTAAACTACACACAGACAACAAATGAAGTTCTTTAAATCCAAAAGTTAAGCTTAAAAATGAGAAGCATTTACAACCTCTATAGAACTCATGGCAAGTACACGCACAATTTCAGATTTATTATTAATCAATCGCGTTTGGGATAGATTCTGTTATCTTCCGCGCTCGTTCAGATTATACATATGGAGACCTTCACTAATATTTTAATTGATCTTATTGTAACATAAGGTGTCACTTTCACGCAACTACCTTCAAATGTTTTTATATTCTTATAATTTATATCAAGGATTAACTTGATAAGTCCGCATTGAAAATCTACTTTTGTTTATGATTGTATACACTGTATCATGATAAGACAGATTTACGTGTTGATAAAATGAATTGTAATCTTATTAAAAACCATATTTTATTTATACATGTTATATATAATATTCAAATTATTTTTTATTTTCATTAATACCAGCTGTTTAATATTCATATATGTGACTACTTATTAGTATATAAATTATTGATAAAATTGATATTAAACAGAACTTTATATAGAAATTTATATGATTTATTTATTAACGAGAAATAAAGTATGTTCAGTGATTAACTTTTATTTTGTAGTTTATTTCAAAAATTAAAATATAGTAAATTATTGATTACTATTAATTACTAATGTTTTAGCAGATCTTTTTAGTTTTTTTTTTCTTTAAATATGTCTGATTCTTAACCAATAAAATTTTAAATCTTGGACTATAACGGTAGATAATTGTGATTCGATACTTTTCGATACATTTTAGTAGGATGCTGGTTATATAATATTGTTCTATGGCTGTAACAGTCATAGTAGATCCGTTTCGTTAGTTTGTTAAGATTGTGTTCTAAACCGATAAAAGATAACATTCGGTAAATAAATGATTTTATGTAAATGTTAAAAAATATAAAAATCATATAAAAGCTATATATAAAATATTAATATGCAAAAGAAACTCATTATTCGCGCTGTAAATGTAATTTTCGTACTATCGAACTTTAATTTTGTAATTATATTTGCAATTTCCGTAACAGAACAAATTATACAAATATAGAATTACGCATATATTTGTCAGATACGTTCCATTCTGTTATAATCGAGTGAATCAGTTTTTATTAATCAAATTTCATGTACGATACATAATATTTATTTTCCGGATTCTTAAAGAATAAAAAAATATTCTTTTTCATTATATAAAGTATTATCATAAACATAAAGTGTATTAATTATTACTTTATAAACTACAAACCGTATGCTATCTCTTATGGAATATTATTTTTTAATCGTTTAAACATAGAAATAAATAACAAACAATAAAAATTAATATTAAACATTAATATCAAAATGAAGATTAATAATAAACTATTTTTAGCCATGTCTGGAACACAAATGAAGTACCCATATTCACTGGCTGCAAAAATTAGACGATTTCCATTTCATCATTACATGTTTGTAGCAAAGAATGGTTGGGTATTTAGATATTGGATAATTAGTTCAATAATTTGTTTACCTATATTCTATAAATTCCATAAAATGAGTAAGTACAATATTTTGGAAAACCTATTTTATGTTATTTTAGCATTTATATACGTAAGGATTAATAATTTTTTCTTATTGTATTGCAGGTCATGCTCCAGAAAATGTGAAAAAATGGGAAGAGATCCACAAAGAACAATTTTCTGGGAAAATGCATCATTAAATTATAAATTAAAAACATTGTAGTATGATGTGAAAGAGAAATATATATGAATACTTTCAAATTGTATATAAAAATTCTATTTAACTAGCTTCTGATTTATTATATAGTTTATTATAAACAAATTTCATTTGTAAATCTATTTTAAAAGTTTATTACCAAATTAATCGTATAAAACATACATGATTACAAAGAACTGCTTCTACTGCTGTACAATATAGAGATTAATGATAATTTGTACCGTAGATTTCATGTAGGGCCAGCCTAAAATTTATAATTTTCAAAAAATATGCTAATTATTGCGAAAAAGAAAGACAAGCGAAAAGAAAGATAAGTACTATTAATATGTTAACAATTTGATAAAACTTAAAATAAAAATGATGAAATAAAATCCTGAAGTTTCTGTAGTTTTGTGTGCATATTTGAACCCCAGTAAAATCTACTTTATATAAATACAAGTAAAGACATAGTAACTGTGTTTGTATCAATATATAATTACTTTTGTATGCTTTTAGCATTCATAACAAAAGCTCTTAGTTTCTGTTACGCATGTATTAACTCTTAAACCATCAGTCATGTTACGCATGATCGTACTTCACACTGCATATAGACGTACTATAAAAGGCAGGTAATGTGTAACATTTTACATGAATTTTATATAAGTCAAATCTTTCAAAGTTTAGAATATATTTAGGTAACCCTCCAAAATTTTTTACTTAACTATAAAGATATATAAGATGTAATCAAATTAATAACGTTAAAATAATAAATAATTAATAATATAATGTAAAACTTTGTTTTATAACAAAAAATTTGTTTATAATAATACTAACTCAAAAGACTATTCTTGTACTGGCTCAAGCATATGAAAATAGTTCATTGCTTACGCACTTGTTCATTTGTTTATAAAATGTTCTACATTAAACAGTAATTTCTACAAAATGGTATGCGAGAGCAATTGTACCACGCGTAAAATTCTACAAATAATACTGTGCATGCTTTTTGATATAGCAAGCCTAAGAAAAAGAGTTAATCGGGATATTTGTTAATTAACATAGAAGAAAATATTTTAAATACTTTTAAGCTTGCATTTTATCACCTCTTTCAATAGGTAAACTTCATAAATTCTATACGGTATTTTCTAATTTTCAGTAAACGAAATCATTTTTTTAGCAATATATACTTTACAGAGCATTTTTTGCTGAATTATGAATCTGTACACAATTCAACATCAGTGTACAAATTTAGCATCAAGGTACATTTAATTTACGTATTAGAAGTAAAAATTGATATTCAATAAATATAACGATTTCAAAAAAGTATTTTATCTCTATCTTGATTTTTGAATATTTTCTGCTTCTTCATCTTCGCTAACTGCGAGACCATTTTCTTCGAATTTTGGCTTCTTTGTATCTGGAGGTCGTAGTAATTCTTCACCATGTGTCGTCAATCCTAATTCTTTGCATCGTTTTTCATAGTACTTCAATAATCTGATACCTGCTCTGTATACGTAACTATTTTTAAAAAGACATAGCCTAACTTTCAAAATCTGTACTACTTTAAGTGTTCGGAAGCCAAAGATTTTGATCTTAAATGATTATTGTTCTGGTTTCTATTGCAATAATTTCTATTAGCTCTTTTTAACTTCAAAATATACAAAATTACTGCAAAATTTAATTTAATAGTAGCAAATGAAATTTTTTCATTCATTCATAAAGCTATGATTGTGAAATATTTAATTGTTGCATATTTTGTTAGTTTCAATATTCATTAGTTACAAATGCATGCAATCCCACTTCTATCTTTTGGTATTAGAGATACAAATATCATTTAATAATATTAATAAATATACAATATAGTATAAAGATATTATTATTATTAGCACATATAAAGTTACTAAAACACTATACTTAAACACTTGCAATATGAACATAGCACATTAATCAATAGTATTAGTTAATCTCGCAATCTCTGGCGTCCGAACTTATGTAAAAAAATACTTGTGTTAGTAATACTCACTTGTAAACAGAACTGTGTTCTTCGTTATAAGCTTGACAATTTTCAAACACTAAATGACAATCACTGAAAAAATGTTCCAGTGTTTCATATTCATTATTATTAAGTTTATATTTAATTGTACCAAAATCCATAGGATTGGAAATAATATCATGATAATCTGGAACTTCATCTTTTGTAACAGGTGATAGGAAAGGCCATGAATCTCTGTGATGCCTAATGTCAGAAAGTAATTCCTGTAGTCTCCCCATACATCCCTTAATTGTTCCCTTATCTTCTTCTTGTTCAATTTCAGCAGCTCTTTTAGCTGCTCTTCTGGTTTGTCTTGGTTCTGTATCCTCTGAAGTGCTGCTATCTGTATATATATAAATATGTATATATACAATTAAATACTGATATTAGGATGTAAACACTTCTAAAGTAGTTAGTTAATGGAAAACATTAAAAGAATTACATTGAATTAAGAAAAGTATAAATATATTTAAAGAAAGAAAGCAAATTTAATATAAATTTTAAATGTTCTGCTTTAATAGAAGCATAAGTACCATTTGCACATACATGCAACAAAGTTGATTAACCTTAATTTAGTAATAATGAACAAATGTATAAAGCAATCCTACATATTACATATCATTATACCAAGTATTACTATATTTGTAAAAAAAATCTGTATTCATACTAAGCAAAAGTGAATAGAATTACAATACAGACCGTCCCAGTCTGTAGATTCTGTAGTGAGGAGGCTCTTGGCAAAGCCATGGATGCGAGAGCGTGCTGCTGCAGCGCACAGTCTCTCCTTGTCCCTTTCCCTTTCACGCCCCCTCACTAACAACATAATTAGAACTAAGAAACTGCTTTATTACATTAGTATTTAAATTTAAAAAATGTGCTAAGATGTTAACACGAAATGATAATAAAATATTATGAGACAGCGCAATATTTTCAAAGTTTGTCATAGCATTTCCTGCGACCATTAAATTTGCCATAATTGTATATTATAATATTTACCATATCTTATGTTTGTCTTTCTCTCTTTCCTATCCTTGCAGTCTGAACAAACCCATCTTCCTCGAGGTGCTCTTGTTAACGGAGGTTCTATACATTCTACATGATAAAAATTTGAACATGTATCGCAGCTGATTAATTTTCCACCGCTTTTACATATGCAACATACATTTATTTGTCGACTACCCCTGGAACATATATTAATTATTGAAAAATTTCTTCGTTTAATACTAAATAATACTTATAATTTCTAAAAAATACCAAATATTTTATTATTAAAATGACACTTACATATCATCATCACTATCTTCTTCTAATTCTTCATCAACTGAATCCCCTTCCTCCTCACTTTCAAGAACACGTTTTGCACGATTATGTCGAGTTTCTTTGGTTAATATTACATCCTCCTCTAATTCATCTTCAAATTTTTTTCTCTTTTTAATTTTCTCTTTTGGTTTTGTAGGTGGTTTACATACTTTACAATACCAATCTCCATCTGGTACACTCTACAAGTAAATATTTAATATCAAATATTGCAATATAATGGAAGCTAAAAATAAAAGGATTAAGAAAATAATGTACATTTAATTTTGGTTGCAAACAATATAAATGATGGCCTTTGTTGCACCCATCACATAGTAGCATTTTGTCGCCGTCTCGTCGTCGTCTACATATTCGACACTGAGCATTTAATGCACTTCTACTCCATGCAACACTATTTTCTAAAGTACTTAAATGTACAAACAATTG
Organism: Bombus terrestris; assembly: GCF_910591885.1. Classification (NCBI taxonomy): domain Eukaryota; kingdom Metazoa; phylum Arthropoda; class Insecta; order Hymenoptera; family Apidae; genus Bombus; species Bombus terrestris. Next base: position 1,522,951 of record NC_063273.1, read on the forward strand.
AGACCAACTCGCTGATGCCATAAGTGATTGTTCCCATTTCTCTCTGATGTCTTCGCCAAACCATTTCTTATCTTTCTCAGTGGCACCTAACGGTTTTTGTAAGTACTTTTGCTCAATAGCGTGAGATAACTGTAAAATAGCACAAGCCATTTGTTTAATGGCTAACTGCTGATTAGGATCTGGGAGCATTTCATTTTCACTTGGTGGACCTAAATATTTTCCTGCATCTTTATAAGTTTTTGTATTAATACTTCCAACTTCTGAATCTGGAGTTCCAGGTCTGCTATGCTTTGTTTCATTTTTGATTTTGTCTAAAGATGTATTAGAAACAATATCTGCTTCAATTTCATTTGTACCATACACTAATTTATCACATTGTTTATCATATTTCCTGTTATTTATTGCGTGCCTCCATATTTCACGGTCATTAACTTTCAAATTCCCCAAAGCCCCTCCTTTCACTCTGTCTTCGAAATCTAGGATATAATCTCTTAGAGTCAATTCTAAAACAATATTGACTGCCATTTCTGAAGGAAAATTTAAGTTGGCATTTTCGTATCTATTCTTTTTTGAAATCCTATTAGGGTGCACTTTGATAGGTTCTGAAAACTGTATCGAAAATTTACTCGCAATGTTTACTCAATAGTAATTTCAAAAGATAAAGAATCCATCTGAAATACTTACTACTTCAGGATTAAGTTTATGTCTAGGACATTCCTCAATCACAGACATTAAACTTGGCATTTCTTGTATAATATTATTTCTGAGTTCACCTTCTCTAATTCCTCGTTTACTTAAACCATTTACTAAAGCTTCTATATCTTCCGGCTTTCCAAAGAAACTCCATTTTAGTTCTGATCTCTTGCAATGCACAGGACATTCTTTGTCTCCTGTACAGGCCATTAGATTTTTTCTAATATCAAATAATTCTTGTTTAAACTCTTTCCGAGACATATCTTTCCTTGGAGACTTAAGAATATTTTTGTCAGAGAATGAAACTTTTTTAGGAGACCTTTTTGCTTTTTTAAAACTATTTTCTTTATCACTAAATTCATCTTCAAATTTATTTTTTAAATATGCATGCATAGCTTCTGTATCTAATAATTCTGGTTGATAAGGTGTACCATCAGGAATGCAATTACCAGACCACCATTCATCATTTTCTACAAATATTCCTATAAGAAAAACAAAGAAAATTTACAAACATTTTTTATTAATTGAATAATATAGAAACATGAAGCTCTACCTGGTATTGATAAAAATCTCCAATATCTACGATGAGCTCTGTCAGAACCTAAATAAACCATCATTTTATTATCTCTGGATGCTTCCTGAAGTTCTTTTAATTTATTCTCATATTCTTCTTTTTTTTTTTCCTCTTCACAACTACCACGCGTAACTTTCTTTGGTATTTTACCATCATTATCTTTTTCACGATCTCTCATTCTTTCTTTTTCTTCTTTTTCTTTCTTTTGTTCAGCTATTAAGAAAGACTTCAGTTCTTTCTTTGCTTGATGAAGTTTTTCGCGTCTTTCTTCTATTACATCTCGTATCGAAGCGAAAGTGAGCAACTGATTTATCAAACATGTAGCTACTTTTAACTTTTCACCTAACTCAAATTCATGAACACTACAATGACCTAACAATCTTAAAATGTATGTCTCGTTTATTCTCATATACAGTGCAGGATCATCTTGATTTGTATAACCACCTGAAGAAATTAGGATTAAATATAATATTCGTTAATGGTTTGGTTTAGCATAGTTACATATATATATATATATATATATGTACCTCTTTGAGAATATCTCCACTTAGTAGCAACATCGCCAATTCGCCCTCCAGAGCACAACAAGTGTTGTCTTAGAATTTCACTTAAAGTTACATGATCTAATGTCAATTCAGATAATTTGCAACCTTGGTGCACCTGACTCCAACTAGATGCTATAGTAGAAAGTTTTACAGCCTTTGTCATTGATGATGCTCCTTCATTCATGCTAATATCATTTGTTATGTCAGATGCTTGTGCATGAATTTCATCTTCTTCATCTGTTTGATATTTGAAAATGTTTGCTAATAGTAATTGTAGAAGATCACTCCAAGGTCCAGATGTTTCTTTTAATAATAGTGCTTTTTCCAGTAGATCTAAAGTAAAACCATTTGGAAAATATGCACTAACTTCCAGTTCTTCATTAAAAAATTCTAAAAATTCTAGAATCATTACACTGTCGCCAAATTTTTCATTAGGTATGCTACTCTTGACTGGCGTAGCTTCTGGGATAGGAGAAAGATCTTCACATTCAAGATCCTCCCTTGGCTTATTCCATTGTCTTATATATGCAGCTAAAGCAGCTGATTTTTGTTTTTCCTCCTTTTTACGTTCATTTTGCAATACTCTTTCTTCTTTACGTTTTGCTTTTTCTTCAAGGGCTTTTGCCTTAAGGTCTTCCTTAAATTTCCCATTCATCCTATTTAAAAGTTTTGTAATTTCAATTTATTTTTAATAACTAGATACTGCAAACTACCTTTAGTTTAATATATATTGTTTTACCTTGGTTTGCGAAATTTTTTTATATCCACTCCTCCTTGATTCACTTTTTTTAAAGGGTTAGGTTTTTCTATTAACTTCTGTTTTGATACATCTGTAGTAAGAAATTTATCTATTGATTCCTGTTTATGTTTAACAGGCTTTTTAATACGTGATGTAAAGTCTGGAGGAGGACCGGCAAATATGGTATCAAAACGTACTTTATTAATCCCATATTTTTGCAAAACGCTATCCTAGAAATGCAGAAAAATTTGCTCCATCAATATATTCACAAAATTTTTGTGTTATTGCTATTAATATACTAACTTTAATAATCCATATTCCATTTTCATTCTGTTCACATAACTGACGTAAAAAAATTTTATTACGCTCTTTACTGTAATGTTGTTTCCTTCTTCTCACTTGTGCTGCTTCCACAATCATGAGTTGACTAACATCAGAATCTCCAGAGTCTAGTTGTTCCACTTCATAACGAAATAATTTTGCCGGTGGATGATACTGTTGTTCTTGTGGGTTCCTATGTAATAAGCTTAAATTACAATAATATGAATGCACATACATATATTCTTCATTTATACAATATAGATAAATATTATACCTATTGTTTTCTTTATTATATAATTTAATTTGTTGTTCTGAGGGTGCAATAACTTGAAGAACATGACAATCACACCAAGAATCCTCTGTAAAACTTGCTTCTACCATTTCACCAACGAAATAACGATCCCTTGCAAATTGATATACATCTTCTATCATTTCCTTAAAGGATGATCTATTCGTTTTACTGGCAAGATATAATATAGGTATACGTAGCTGTAATATAAAACACATAGTCAACAAATCTAATATTTTAATAATGTAACATTAAATTTTTAATGAAATATCGCACCTCCATAGGAAATTCTTTAAGGCTTCTTTTTGCATTTTCTTCACATTGTAAAGCCTCCTCAAAGGTCATGTTAGTTCTGCCAGTTATACTACATGACCATATAAGTGAGTTACATAAAATAATCCTCTCACAAAATTCACTGCAATCATAAAATATATAACATCCTAAATGCAATGTTATTAATATCAATGCAATAACATTTTTCTAAAAGTGGATAGCAGATTTACATATCATTGCAAAAATGAAAATAAACGCTTAAAAAACACGGATGTAAATATGCAATAGAGTAACAAAATAAAACTGAGATAATTTAATTTATGATCTTTTCGAAATTATCATGCAAGATTTAACTAATGACGATAGATAAAATTTACGTGCATGATCTAAATGTTTCCTATAATGTACTTTTCAGCTTTATCTATTGAGTAAAGAGTAAAAGGATATACAATAACAAATCATTAACTAGCACATCGACATGTATTATTTGCGAGAATAGCATCAAGAAAGCAAGATAATGTTGAAAGAATACGAGATATTTATGACTGAGAAATTGCATTAACGAAACTGCAGAATATGTTTCGAACTTATCTCAGCTGTCATGGTCTTACTTGTAGTCCTTGAAAATTTCATTGGTAACCTCACAGTGGAAAACTTCGTCGTCGTCTTTAAAATCTGATGAAACGTGAAGACGTTGGAACGGCTGTTTACGAAGAAGCGGCATGTCGACACTTGGTAAATCTACGTCTTCGTTCACGTTTCTAACAAGTTATAATCAATTCTACGTCGAAGATAGTGCTATACTTTTTCCGAAACACCGAGAGACACATGCAACACACGCCAACTCTTATAAACGCGTTTAAAGTTTCAACTGCTTTTTAATTTCCCCTGGAACTTGTTGCGATTTACTTGATTTGAAATTTTGTTTATTTATACGCATTGAACATAAAACTTTGATATCGTTTCACGAAACATTTCGAGTCTCATGACAAAGCACGATTTAACGGTGCTCGTGGAAGCGCGCATTCACATCTGGCATCTCAAAGCCGGAAACCAATAAAAAGAATAATCTTGCCAACATAAAGGGATTATTTAAAACGCGGGAAATAAAGATAATCATGTAATAATGTTCATTGCGTTAATGCATTCAAAATTTTCGATTCGATAAACGTCTCTTCTTTTAACGATAATACAATTTCTATAATTATTACAAGTATTTGTGATATTATTCGTGAAGAAAATTCATTACGAATTATATAAAATATAACTGTAATATATTATCTTTTTCAAGTTGGTAATTAGTATCCGGTCTAGATATATAAATCTACTAAATTTGGCGGGAATTGTTCGCAATTTATCTAGGTAAAATCATTACGTTTTGATTTTCATACAGTTATAAGTAATAACAGATTCTATTATAATTACTATTATTAAATAACTCGGAATTTTTCTGCTTAATCTTTGTAAATTACTATAAGATTGTACAAAATAAGCGTTCTAAATATATTTTATAGAAGTTTTATTCTCTTTTTTTACATATAAATAATTATTTTAAATCCATATTTTTATTACAAAATATTATTCCAACCATTCTGTAATGTATTGACACTTTGTAGGTGTAACATCACCAACATCACAACAATTTTTTCTCACCTGTATTTAAATATCTCTATATTATTAAGTCACAAAAAATATGTATGAAAAAGAAAAATAAAACAGCTTACCGGACAAATGCCGCAAGTAGATTTAATTAATCCAGGTGGACTTAATAAAGGTTCTACTGCTCTATATAAAGTGTTCCCATCGCCTGAAAGAGTACGTTCTACTTTTCCATCATAAACTAAGGTATTCAATATCATCTCCAAATCTTCAACTGATAACTTCACCTATAAATATTTGCATTTCTTTATAATGCCCACATATATAACTTGAAGAAAATTGTAATGATCATTCAAACCTTGCTTATTCCTAGATCAGAGATAAATTTCCATACTTCTTTAGATGAAGCAAATGTAACATTTCTAGCCATGATTGGTCCACCTCTACAAGAGTTCATTTGCTCCCTTTTATTCTCTAGAAATCTATAACATTGTTGATTAAGAACATCAACAAATTCTGCTTCAAAATCTTGATCTTGGTACCATGCACCTCCAGTTACAGATGTGTCTGGTTCTAAATTGTATAACATATATACTTTTTTCTTACTTGCTGCTACAGACTTAACAGCTTTGATAAATTTTTTAATTTCTAAACTTTTTAAAATTTTATTTAATTGCGTGGGCATTAAATTGGATTTAAATCTTATATCACGAATCCAAATCCCTTTATTCCCCGCTTCTTCAATGATGGTATATACGATCTTTTCCTCATTATCTGCGCCTTTAGCTATTTTTGCTTTAGATGGATCCTTCAAACGATATAACAAGGAACCACCTTGCTTAAATAGATCAAAATGACCCTGAGATAAAAGTTTATTTATAATTTGAGCTCTTTGAACAGGTTGCAAGTCTGGCATTTCAGTACTTAAGTCTTTATCAGATATTCCTTTTGGTCTTGTCTGTGCTAATGCAAGAATTCTGAAAATTTAAAATACCATATTTAGATACTTTTTTCATATTTCATTTCTGTAATAATAAAATATGAGCAGTCTATTATGTAATAACATAATTATTTATATTGTACATGAGTAATGATTCTAACCTATATACGTGGTAAATGTCATTAATTTACATTAATAAAACGAAATAAATCTTACTTTTGTTCAATTGCATCATATGAATTTATATCTGCATTAGTTGTATCGTGTTCCTTCGAAGTACTAGCTTCGGTTTCCATTATACTTGTGTAATATTAAAAATACAATTCACTTGATTATCTTCAATATTTGTTAGGTTATGTTCACATACTTTCACTAAATTATCTGCAACCACAACGATAAGATTAATTATATTAATACAATTAATTAAAATTATTTAGGAAACATGGAAAATTCTTTAAATGAATCGGATACTGAAGATTCCTTGAATATTGCTACTAAAAACTGGGATCGAATTATTAGTACTGCTAAAAAGGTACAATTTGTATACCAATTATAATTATAGAAAAGACAATACCTACATTTTCTATAAACTGTACCACAACTTTAAATATACTATTATTTTTTAAAGGATGGTTACAGGGAAGGAGTAGAAGATGGGTCAAATTCTGTTTTTCAAAATGGTTTTGATAGTGGATATAAAGAAGGTTTTCAAACGGCTTTTATTCTAGGAAAGTTTAAAAGTTTATTAAACGCTATACCAAAGGATGTCGAGCATCCACAAAATATAAAAGAAATTTTTGATAAAACTAGAAGAGGCGCGTGTCATATATGTGTAGCAGAACTTCATAATGTCAATAATACACAGAAGAGTTTTGATGAAATCATCAATGAACAAAGGTCGTATTCAGTGAAAGTTCTTCAAACATCGTATGAGTATTTTCAACCATATGTAAAGCAATTAAATATTAGCGAATTTGATATATTAAAGATACGAGATGTTTCAGATTTAGAAGATAATTAATTTATCAATCAAAACAGTTTTTTGTATCTTTTTATTAGCATGTATATTTTTATGCTTCAAACGTAAATAAAGAATTTTAATTGCAGAATTTTTATAAATATAACCCTTCGGGAGATCCCTCCTTTTTCCGATACAAAACGCTCTCTTTAGATTTTTTGAAATCATCACTAGTAACTTTCATACGGCGTTCACGTAAAGCCATTAAACCAGCTTCAGTACATATGGCCTATAAGATAAAAATATTGTTTAATATATCATTTAATTCTTTTTCCATTCAAATACCATTATATATATAATGCTTTACCTTTATATCTGCACCTGAAAGATCATCTTTAGCCATAATTAATTCTGCTAAATTTACATCAGGTGCTAAAGTCATTCTGCTAGTATGAATGCTGAATATTCTTCTTTTTGTTTTTTCATCAGGCAAAGGAAATTCTATTTTTCTATCAATACGGCCAGGTCTGATTAATGCTGGATCTAATGTTTCAATTCTATTTGTAGCCATAACAACTTTAACATCTCCGCGACTATCAAAACCTGAAAAATAAAAATACTTTGTTATTAAAATGTAAAACATAATTATAATACTGTATAATTGAAATTAAAATACTTTTCGTACCATCAAGTTGATTGAGGAGTTCTAACATAGTTCTTTGAATTTCACGTTCTCCACCACTATTGCTATCATACCGTTTTGTGCCTACAGCATCTATTTCATCTATAAATACAATAGAAGGGGCATGCTCTTCTGCAACCCTAAATAACTCTCTAACAAGTTTGGGACCATCTCCTAAATATTTCTGTATAAGCTCAGAACCAACAACTCTCAAAAAGGTTGCAGAGGTTTGATTAGCAACAGCTTTTGCTAACAATGTTTTTCCAGTTCCTGGAGGACCATAAAGTATGACTCCTTTTGGAGGTTTAATACCCATTTCTTCATAATACTCTGGATGTGTTAAAGGCAATTCTACAGATTCCTTGATTTCTTGAATTTGTGTATCAAGTCCTAAATAATGAAATATGTTTGTGAATTAGTAATGTTATATAAAAATTTGTAACAGTAATGCAAATATTTCATACCACCAATATCTGCATAAGTTTCTTGTGGAGCTTTCTCTAGTTTCATTACTGTAACCATTGGATCTGTATCATCACCTAAAACTCCAACAACAGCATGAACTTTATGATTTAATAGAACAGAACATCCAGGTTCTAATTGATCCTTATCCACAAATGATAAAATTGATACATAATGCTCAGAGCCAACAGATGTAGAAACTATTGCATGATTATCATCAATAATTTCTTCTAATGTTCCAACAGACATTGGAGTTCCACGTAAGTCATCGACTTTAGATCTTTCTTCTTCATTCTTTTCTTCTTGTGGCTTTAGTCTTTCTTGATTTCGAATAAATTCTTCTTCCATTAACAAGTAATCTTTTATACGTTCTAACTTCAGAAGCTTTAGTCTACAACGTGTATGAGGTGTAACTTGTGGTAATTTTAAAGCAGCATCTGGTCCTTTTGTACGCCGCTTCTTTTTGCCTACTCTTGTTGGGATAGGTGGTTCATATTTCTTTTTCTTATCCTTATCATCCTTCTTATCACTTCCTGTACCACTGGTACCAGATTGATTTTGTCCCTGATATAATAAATATTACCTTTCAAAATAATTTCAACTTCATAATACATAATACTTTTAATATAATTTCGAAAGAATGTTGCGTATGAATAAAAAAAACACAGTTGGCAATGAATACGAAACTTTCAGTTTGAATAATATGAAATTTATCAGAAAACGTGTTATAATTAGTATAACCTAAAATGTCAAACACGACATAATATACTTATTTAAAAAGAAAGTAATAAATTTTATAATTAAATGGATATAGACGTTAAATATTTTACTATAAATTATTCTAGAATAGTTCGAGTTCCTTAATTTACAAATAATTAAGAAGGCTTTAGAAATTACCATTTTTAATTCACTGTTTGGTCACGAATCGAAACGGCGAAGTCATCCGCCGTTATATGAGCAGAATCGATTACGATTTCGATATCTTCCTTCGTAATATATCGAAATAATTCGATACGTCGAAAAAGTATTAATACAAAAAATGTTTAAAAAAAATGATATAAAAATTAATAATATAAATATTTTGATTGTGTATGACGAATTGAACAATTAAAAGTTTTTAGAAGCAATATTAAACGAGCTTTAATATTGTTTTTTATTTATGAACAATTTACATGATCGTGTTCGACAATAGTTATTGAAAAATTATAGCTTTATAAAAAAATGAAAAATTGTTGCATAATCCCACGTGTTTTGAAAAATGTATAAATGACAAATTTCTTTCTCAAAAAACTCAATACGACATATAAGTCTTTGTGAACATCATTTAACAATATCGACAACATATAGATTCGTGAAATTTTATTTTAATACTTGGATACATTTATTTTTGTAATAAAGTATCTCCCTCTAGCTCTTTAATTATCGCTTCTTTATAACATCTCGTTCAAAGCCATCAAAATAAAAATAAGAGCAATTAAAAATAGTAAAATACTTCTTACACGTGGTTGTTTTAAAAACGTAATGATCTGTGTACAATTTTTACAAAAAATGCGTTGAATAACAATATAGAAAGTTAAAAAGAGATATAATTAAATTATATCGAACCAATTATACATTAGAAATGTATGCTTCTTTCAAGTCAAAGGTTTTAAACATTTTACAGCATTTAATTTGCTTTCTTCCTTTCAATTACTATATAGTGCATTTTGTGTTTGAGTCATATAGATACTAAAATATATGTTTCTTCTTTTTCATGCCAATAAGGATTTTCTTAAATTAAGCATTAGTTAGAATTCAAAAACGTTATGATATAGTAATTGTATTATATGTTGTAGAAAATCGATTTACGCTGCTGTATATTAAGACAAAAAATAAATTGAAATAATACTTTGATAATAACATAAAGTCTTTCAGATAGTAATACATTATGTTCTCTTGTTCGTGTAATATTTTTCTTCTTTTACTTTCGTTTATCACAATGATTAGTAAGTATTTGAGAATATGTAGTTTTGAGTAAAATCCTCGATGAACAGAATATAATACAACATGTATAAAATGCTCTGAACATGATGTGAGGCGTGTTTGAAGCGATTCAATGAAAATATTTACGGGGCTTAAATGCCAGCTAAAATAATTCTAGGGTCTTCCACAGCGTCCTTGATTTTTCTTAAGAACATCACAGCCTCGCGCCCGTCAATTAATCGATGATCATATGTTAAAGCCACATACATCATTGGACGAATTTTAATCTGGAAATTATTAAAAGATCACTAAAATTTGCAATATTAGTCTTTATTGGAAGAAATTGTCGGTGTTTACCTCGCCCTTTACTGCAACGGGCCTGTCGAATACTCCGTGCATCCCAAGAATTGCACTTTGTGGTGGATTAATAATAGGTGTACCCATCAGAGAACCAAATACACCGCCGTTACTTATCGTGAATGTACCACCGTCCATATCTTCGACGGATATTTTGCCTTTTCTTGCTTTATCGCCTAAAGCTGCCAAAGCAATTTCAATTTCTGCGAAATTCTTGTTTTCTACGCTACGAAGAACTGGGACAACAAGACCCTTTGGTGTTGCAACTGCGACGCTAATATCAACATAGTCTCTATAAACTATGTCAGTGCCATCTATTACAGCATTTACTACTGGTTGATCTTTTAAAGCATAGGTACTAGCTGCAATAAATGGACTCATAAATCCCAGCTTTAAACCATATTTCTTTGTAAAATTTTCTTGGTGCATTTTACGGAATTCCATAATGCGGCTGTAAAAAGAAAAAAAAAAAAATGTTAGTTATTAACAAAAAAGAAGTTAACAATCATAGTTACAATAGATATGTAATAACCTCATATCGATCTCATTAAATGTAGTTAACATAGCGTTCGTATTTTGAGCATCTTTTAATCGTTCTGCAATACGTATTCGCATCCTGTTCATCTTTACTCGTTGTTCTGTTCTGGTGCCAAGTATTTCACGTGTATAATCAGCAGGAGGCAGTTGTACCTTTGCACCTTCCAATGACTAAAAATGTCCATTCATCAAATGAATAATAAAAAATTTATAACAGGAAGGGAAGAATCTTTATTTCTAAATTTGCACAATTACACCTACTTGAGCATGTTTAATTGCAGCAACTGGCATGGATGCTGCAGGTGCTTGTGGAGGTGGAGGTCGTGCAGCTGGTGGTGGTACAGCTGCTGAAGGTGGTGGTGGTGGTGGTGGTGGTGGTGGTGGTGGCGGCGGTGGTGGCGGCGGTGGTGCTGCCGTACTAGGTGCAGATGGAGGACTTGGAGCCTTTTCAGCTGGTTTTTCAGCTGGTTTTTCAGCTGGTGCTGCTCCAACTGCGCCAACATCAATGGAACATAGTTTCTGTCCTGGCTTTACTGTTTCACCATCTTTGGCAAATATCTCTTTTACTACACCAGAAGCTGGTGATGGTACAGGAACTGAAGTCTGTGAAAGGATTATCATAAATATATAAATTACGAGATATATTTATTATTTGTAAGTTCATTTGTTTATTGATTTTACCTTATCAGTTTCAATTTCACATAAGACATCATCTTCCTTAACTTGATCACCAACTTTCTTATCCCATCTGACATCCCCCTCACTTACACTTTCCGCAAATGGTGGTACTACAACTTCCTTTATTTCCCCTGTCAATTACAAATTTACATTATGCAAGAATTTATGTATAAAATTTTAACTATATATTTTCTTCCTTAAAGATGACTTACATAATGAAGATGTTGAATGAATATGTCTTGCCTGGTCTATCCAACAGTGAAATTTGTTATATTTTGTACATCTAGATAGAAATTAAAATTACACATTAAACTTTACTTATTAAATTAATTAACCATTTATACCACAGTTTATTCTACATAAAGATGTTAAAAAGTATTCATATTATATGGATATTTTACCCTTTTGATGTACTTTTTAAACTTACATTCGTGAGTTCTTGTTGACCACATGTTGGGTGTGGATAAATAGAATGTGCCCTACAAAAATGATTTGATACAATTAATAGTTTATGTTCATGGTTATCCCCAACGTTGATATGCCTCTCTATAAAGATAATGTTTTTAGATTTTCAACATAGCTCACCACTTCTTTATTATATCACTTTTATTTAGTAGTCTTACCTTGACTATATAAAGATCTCACAACCTGAAACAAATGTATACATAAATATAGATTCTCATTTAAAATATAAAATTAATAATTATATAAAATGTTATATAAATTTTTTTATGTATTTATATAATTTTATATACATTATGACATAAAAGTGAGTTATAAAAGAAACTAGATAAAAATAGGTAGTGTGTCTATCGAATAGATAGAAAAAGAACCTTGACCTTAAATTACACCCTGAAAAAATCGACGGAAATCTGTTTGGTTATCTAAAAAGTAAGTTTGCATCTGACGGCCACGAGGAATTTTTTAATTTCCCATTGACAGATTGTAGTCGATAGACCGAGTCATGAATCGTAACGTGTTCAAATACTGTTATATAACCGAAATGCAATAGGTAAAGGCAGTATTCCGACAACTTTGATTGGCAGGTTCTACTTCAAAGGGCGTTAGGTTCTTCTTGCTCAATATGTATGTCACAAATACGTTAATGTTAATAACAAATGGAATGATACTATTGTTTGATAATTTACCTTCGTTTGTGATATACTAAGTCTTGTTATTACACGAGGCACAAACCGCGAACAGTTGGACAGCATCGCGGTCATCCTCGAATGGAAAATTATGACTTAGATGTTTGCTCTTGACTCTTCTGATGGTCAAGAAGCAATACGACACGGTATGGTACGGTTATAGTTAGTGGTGGGGCTAGTTTGCTACGACAAATGTGCGTTCTGAAATTTGCCACAATTGGGTTCCAAAAAATACAAGAACTAATTAATCGTGTATTTAGACAAATCATGAGAGCAAATATTTACTGTATTGAAAATAAATATACTGTAATTATAATAAAATGCAAATAATTAAAATTAAAATACTGAAACCTTAATGTTGTAACAATAGTGTTTTTCCATTAACGATTAGTAATCTCTCCATTAATGATTGCTAACGAATACATCGCTCCTTTTTTATACAAACGGTTAAGTACTATCTAATGAAAGATAAAACAAGTAATCGCAATTACTAAATAGACAATTTCCACATAAAATATATTGAAAAAGTTAATTATATTTCATAATGTAAAAATCTTTGTTGCTAAATAAACTCATATCAGTCATATCTTTATCTACATGCTATAAGTAAAGAGTTGTTTCACACATAGGTATATAAATATGCGAGTCATATTGGTATGCGATATAGGAATAGAAAGAGAAGGCTGCACAGGGGCCTCTTCTATTCTTGTCTATTCAGGTATGCACACTAACGAGGCTCGTTGGTCGGTATTACACTAACATATTTACTATATGAATATCTATATGAACTATACTATATTATATTTACTATAGAATATTTACTATATGAATCTCTACGCAGCGTTTTCTTCCTATTCCTATATCGCTTTTTCAACTTGTTCGCGCATTCTATCTTTGTATCTCTATGGTTTTGCATATTAAATATTATGTGAAATATGTTTTACACTAAAATTTACCGACAATATTATTAAAGAATAATAAATTCGCAACCAATAGTTTTCTTGAAATCTTAAAGTAGAGGACTACGAGGTTCTGCAATCAAGATAAGGATTGGAATCCGAACAAATACAAGCAACTCTTCTTTTTTCAGAGTTATTGACAATTGTTCCATATGAATTCTTGTAATTCATAGAAAAATGTAGTAATACATCAGTGGACCTTAATATATTAATATTTAGAAATGTATTGTGAAATATATTTATATTGTGAAATGATTTATAACGATTTATAATGATTGAAATTCTATCGATTGCTTATCTTACATATTAATTCCCATCAATGTTATTGAGATTATAAGGTTTTCACTTTATAAAAAGTGGACTTTGTAAAGAGCATTGCTATATTAAAGTTGACAACGAATGTGAACAATCTGAATTGTTAGTCAGTTCGTGACTGAATTTAGGTTTTTAAACATGAACAGTGAAGATGTAATTAAATGAATAGAATACGCGGTGATTGTGTATCGAAACATATTTGCTATAATCGCACGACACGCGATAGTGCTTGAACATTGACTATCACATTAAGAAGTTGACATTTTCTAAAAGTAGTTAAGTTTAACGTAACTATCTGACAGCGAAGTATACGTATTGTTTATCGAGATTAGTGAAACTGATTGTGCAACATGGCGATTATATTTGAATAATAAGTACACGTCGTTTTATTATTGTTTCGCTAACGTTGCGGAGATTCTATATTTTTCTTGCAATAATTCGAGGATAATGAGTGTACACTAATTGTGACACACGCGCGCACGCACACACATACACACACACATTGTTGCAATTAAAAATCATAAGAATTTAATATTAACCGTAAAAACGTAAGGAGTGAAAAGAAGATTGAGAAATAAAAAAAGGATAGTCCTTTCTGTATATTTTGCAGAGGGCTTTAATTTATTATGTATAGTAATAGGTTGTAATATTTTAAAGTTTGTGTTAGTAACTTGATGAAGCATTAGAATGAACATTACTTTAAATGTACAGATTTCTTTAAAGTATTTCATTTTCCAAAATAAGAAGACCCTAATTAAATAAACTATGCAGCATATAAACATTAATATAATAGGTTTAGTGCATTTTAAGGGTCGTATGACAGTGAACAGAACTGTAGACTCAAATGCACTGTGATAATTAAAGTATCATAATTAACAGTGTGATGAGCAGCAGTGGATATCGTGGAAGAAGCTTTGGACCACGAGGTGCTCGTACAAATGGTCCAGCCAATGGCTTTAATGTTCCCAGATTTCCACATCCTAGTTTTAATCATCCACGACCACCACATAGGTTACCTGGTCCTGAGAAATGGATAGAACGTCCAAATTTTACACCATGGCAGCAGAATAAAAATTTTCATTTGCAATATAGAGGAAATTTACAATATCGACCAAATAGCAGGGGTAGAACAATAGGTGGTCGTGGAATAATAAGATTTTCTGGGCCTGGTAGACCAACATCATCTCAATTTCATATGGGCTTTATAAGAAATCCTATACATACAGCATTATTACCCCATGAAGAATTAATTGAAGATAAGCCTGTATCAGTACCGCAAACCCCCTTGCTTGGTTCTGAAGAAGAACGTCAGCAAAAGATTGCAGAAACAGCTGACAAATTAAAGAAAAAATTATCCTCTATAACAGAACAAGAAATTACAAATTTTTTGGAAGATGATTTGCCTATATTACCAAATAATGGTTCTGAAGAAGAAAATACTCGAAATAAAATTATCCCTGAGCTTAGACACGAACCACCTGAACTTAACTTGACATTCACTGACCTTAAAGATATAGGCAGGATTGATTGTAATAATTTAAAATTTGGAAATGTAGATAGTGAATCTAATAATGAGATTTCAATTAATTTTGAGAAGAAGTCTACAGATAATGTAATAAGTACAAATAATGAAATTACAATTATAGATGAAGAAGAATCCCTAATCATCTTGGATCCATATGACAAAGATGACTTCAAACAGTCAAATATGTTATTGGAAGATGATAAATGTCATGAACAAATACATAACGAATTGCCTGATTTTAAATGCAACATAGAAAACTTACAATTGCAAGGTAATAATATCACAGAAAGTTTGATATCTTCAAACTCAAATAATGGTAATGAAAAGTTATTAACTTTGAATTTAGATGAGAATATAACAAATTTATTACCCACAGATTCAGTAAATATTTCACTGCCAGAAAGAGCTTTAAATGTTAATGATGTAGAAACAAGTTCTATATCAGTATCAACTACAGATGATCAAAATGAGTTAAAGACAGATTTTCCACAAAATCAAAACACTGTGCAAGTAGATATACAAGATTCAAATAGAGATAACACACAGGATACTAACATCAATATACAACATAATAATCACACAGAAACAAAGCTGCTTGAAGATAATCAAATTCAAAATAATTTACAAAGAAATGTATCCCAAGAGATAATTCATCAAAATTTGGAAAATATATCTGATTGTTCTCGAAAGAGATCACTTAATTTTCTACCATCTAATGAAGAAATTCATTCAAACAGTGTCTGTGATTCTACATCTTCAACATATTCAAATTATGAAGCAAATAAATTAAATGATGATAAGAAATTAAATAATCCACCTATTTTTCAATCAAAGTTCTTTAATATATCTCCAAGGTTAACTCCAAGGATTGGGGAGCCTAGAGGCCATTGGGTTTTCCAACAGAATGGAAAAAATTCATTTTTTAGAGGATCACAGAGATTACTCTTTCATGGTAATCGAATACCTCAACAAAGACATGTTAAATCATTTAAAACAACTGATTTAGTTCCAGTTGGATTTGATCCACGAGCACCACCACCATTTACGCATAATGTACCTGTTTTAAACCATGACTGTCAGCACAATTCAATAGCAATATTTTCTTCTAATGATTTGCCTCCTGCTTTTGATCCAAGCGAACCTCCACCAAATATAAGATCAAAATCAGGTACTGAACCATCTAGTAAACAAGAAAGTGTACAGTCTATGCCCTCTTTAGATTTGAAAGCTCAAACATTAAGTACTTGTCAAAATAATTTAAAAGTTATACAACAATCGCCGACCTTTGATCTCAGGGGAACACCTCCGAGAATTTCAGACGTCTCAGTAACAAATAATGAAAAAATACCTGAATTTAATCCTCAACACCCACCGCCAAAAATTCATAAAAGGAAGGAAACCTTCCAACCTCCACCAATTTTCAATCCGCGACTTTCATCTCAAGAATGTTCTAATCTACTTGTATCTTTAGATGCATCTAGGTCAACTACAGTGCCACTGAATTTAATGGACACATCACCAGCATCGGATTTTAACACTGGTCCCATTGTATCAAATTTTGCACAATTACCACCTATAAACATACCATCGCGTCAACCTTTTATTTCCAATGTACAGATGAATTTTTCATCTGTAGTATCACAAACAAGTAGTGGACAAGAAGTAATAAGGGAAATTCCATTGCCTCTACCTCCTACGAATATCACTCAAGTTCTTCTACCGCCACCAAAAGAACCTTCAGTGGGAGGAAATACCAATCCTAATCAAAGCACAAACATGGATTATGGGTTAGAAGATATGCAAGAAACAATGAAATTTGCAAAGAAAATAATAAACTTGATAGAAGAAACAGACGATAAAGATAAACCTGCAGTTTCTGAATTACCATTGACACCATCCAAAATTCCAATACCAATCGAAAGTATACATCGTTCTTTGTCAGTAGAGGAAGGAAATACAAGTAATACAAGAAAACAAAAAAAATCTAGGAATAAGAAAAGTATACAAAATGTAGTCTGTGGACCAGAATTAATTTGTGAGAAACAAGAGGATATCAAGACAATAGATGAGGGACAAAGTGTACAAAATCAGAGTAAAAATACCGAAAATGCATTATTGGTAAGTGATCAAATAAGACCCAAGGTGGTATTCAACTTAAACTCCAAAATAAAGAAAATACATAAACCGGAAGAGTGGCATAGGACTGTTATAAATATTCCTGAAAACAGAGAAATCTCGCAACAGAGTGCAATTCAAAATTCAAATAAAGAGAGGGCTCACTCTAGGAAGCATTCTTCTGAAAGTAAAAATAACACGAATCAAAATAAGAATAAACAAAAAGAGGCGAAAATTAACAAAAATGCTGATCCACAAGTCATCCCTATACATGAAAAATCAAATGATACATGTTATCGTTCTAAAAATTACGGAGATTTGGAAAAATTACATGCGCATTCTTCGAATACAGCACTAACATCTAATGATATAGATATTCAAACAAATCAAAAATTAAAAAAAGAATCTGGAAAGAAAAAGGTTTTTACTCCAGAAGCTTTATGGAAGAAAAGAGTGATCAGTCGTTTCTTGAAAATGAGTAAAAACGATATTTGCAATATGGTCAATAATTCGAGTCTTCGTAAGTTTGATATTGCAATGGAACATCTGGTGAAAGAAAGAAGGTCGTCTCTTTCTTTAGAACTGAGAAACATGGAAGACGAGAAAATGAAAGAATACGATAGAATAGAATTTATGAATCAATTGAACGCGATGTTAGATCCAAGCGCTGTTGTCGGTATTACGGACTTACCTACAGAATTTATTCATCATTTGAGCGAAGTTTTACAACTTGATATACCGTTTGATACTGAATTATCCGAAAGTCAAAATGCCGATGTCGAAGAGATTAAAATTATAAATCAGAACGAAAATCTGGGAGTACATTCGTGTGAGGATGTAAGGGAGGAGAGTCTAAGAATCCCATCTTCTGCTGAGTATCAAGATCCTCAAAACGAAGAACATGCAGAAGATAAATCTATATATAGTAAAGAAGAATCTACTCACTATTCCTTGGACACAGAATCGAATGTTAATATTTTACGGCAGGATACAAATTCGTCGCATCGATCACTATCAAATGATCGCGAAATCGAGAATGCGCATAAAAAACAACAGCAACCACTATTTAATGAAGCTGACTTGGATGATATATTGTTTCAAGTAACAGAGAGAACGAAGAGTTTATCAAACACGAGTTTGCCTGTGGAACTGGAGAAGAGCATTGATACAGGTTCAGGTGCTCCACTGGTTCAAACAATAACAGAAGCTTCTAAGTATAACACTTTCTCACAGATTCCTAACAAAACAGTAGCTGATCTCGATGATATTTTTTCAGCTGGGATCGCGCGAGTCAAACAGTTAGGTAAAAGTAACGCGAATATAGATCACTTAAGAGCGCGTAAATCCAGTTCCGAAGATCGCAACATGCGTCACGTGTCTAAACACGAAAGGTATGAAAGATGGAAGAGAAAGGAGCGAGAGGATCCGGATACATTTAGGAATTTAACGAAAGAAGAATGGGAAGCGAAGTATGGGCTAACTAACACTTTGGTAGCTTCAATTATTGTGCGAAAAAATACCTCTAACAGCGCAGAAAATTTAAGCAAATATGAGAGAAATAATCGCGCTCCGAGATACTGCTTGTCGGATTCACCAATGAGACATTTAAGCATAAGTCCTTTAACCCGCGAAGTTTCTGTGCATAATTTAGATAGGTGTATTAGCGGTCCTAGCGAGATGGAAGAACTACAAACAGCAGAAGAATCGACAAGTAGTAGCGAGACCAGTTCAAGTAATTTCAGCGACAGTGACGAGGAAATTGTTTCTCCCAACGTGACAAAATTGTTGAAAGTAATAAAAGAAAAGGAAAAGATCGCGAAGCAAAAATCGCTCAATGAAACCATCAGAGATGAAGTAGTCGCTGAGATAGAAAAGGAATGGAAAGAAAAGAGTAAACATAAGGAAAGAAAATCTCGCAAACGTGAAAAAAGGAAAAAAGACAAGAAAGAGAAACGGAGGAAAGAGAAGAGAAAAAAGAGGAAAAGGAATTCTTATTCGGGTTCGTCAAAATCTAGCGAACAGACCGAAGAGTTTCGGGTACTGACAGAGGATGAGATCAAGAAAGAAGTAATCGTCAAAGAGGAATCGATGAGTTCGTTCGAGGAGAATGCTTCATTGAACGACAGAACTAATAATACTTCGGTTAATAAGTCAGTTGACTCACCAACTAAATTGCGAAGTTTACAGACAGAGGAAGACTGCACTGTACTTCCTGTTACTTGTGAGACCGTATCGTCACAACCTAAGAACAAACCCACGATTGTTTCTGTAGTGACGCAACCGAAAACTAAAGCACAACTCAAACAAATGCCAGAATCCAATAATGCGGAACAGAGGCAAATTATGGAGAAAGTAACGGAATTTACAAAGAATAATACAGTGAATGTAGATAACGAAAAGACGAAAGATCTTCTGGAAATGAATAGAGATTACGAAATAGCAACAAATAATAACGAACGGATAGACGGAATTTTATCTATGAATATCTCTTTAGATCAAACTAATATACCTTTAATTACTGAAGAATCATCTCCGTCTATTCAATCGCACAGCGAAGCTATCAGTGATAATAACACAACACATATAATGTCATTTACAACCCATAGTAATTCAAATCTTGTTCTTGATACTAGTACGAATAATCAGTCTGTTGATCAAAAAGTTACTTACTCGGTGGAAAACAAGAGTGGCGGTTATAAGAAGATAGACATAAAAGCATATAAAGAGCGCGCGTTGCAGAGACGTTTGAAGGAACTAGGCGCGTTAAAACAGGCTCCTGCAAATTCTGCTTCGTTGATTCGAGAATTTCACCATTCTCTACCTACTGATGAATCTAACGTTGAATCGTTAAAAGCAATAAGCGAAATAAAAACTGAAATTAATACAAATAAAGCACAACTAACGGATCCACGATTAACTACGGTAAGATCAACGAATACGCCTACTTCGGAGGGTTCTGATAAAGAAGAGGCCAGAGAGAAGAATAATTTAGAAGAAGAGCATCAGACCATGGATGTCGCGCAAGAAACTAAAGAAGCCGTGATTTCTATACAACCGAAAAACTTCAACGAGAAGAATGAAAATCGATGCATAGATATTGATTCAAACATTTTGAAAGACTCTGTAAAATGTATGGAACGCAAAAATGATAACAAATCCTTGTTGAAAGTAATTTCCAAGCAAGAATTCGACGAATTTCCGGATAAAAAGAAATCAAAATTTGAATCAGAGAAAAAGCCAAAGAAACCAATTTCAGATGTTGACTCCTCTAAGTTTAAAAATATTCGATCAGAGGGAAGTAAAGAATTGAAGTTGAAGAAAGAGAAAGCTAAGAAATCGTGTGAAAAAAAGAAAAAGAATTCGAAGCCGAATGAATCTAAATCGATAGAAGAAAACCCTGTAGAAAAACATTCGCATAAAAAGACGCCTGATGGTAATAAAAAAGTACCGATTGTAAGTTCACATGCCGCCGATCAAAGTGAAGTTAAAAAAACAAGCAGTCATAATATTCATGAAAATTTATCTAAACTTCAAACTGTTGAAACGTGCTCGGGAAACGCAGAAGTGATAATTGATAGCAAAACTCTACAAAAACAAGTTAATACTCATTCCGTGGTAAGACAAAACGACCAAGTGCTCACTGATAGTAACAGAGAAACAGTAAGCATTAATGAAGATGTTACGCTACAAGATAATGAAATAATTATTTCAAACCAGCAGGTTTTAAATGAAGAAATGGCGAGAACCCAGGACCAAAACTTAATAAGCTCGGAAAATGCAAAAAAAAATGATGAATCAGATAAAGAAATGGGAGAACATACAATTGAAGTCAATGAAGTGAGTGCGTTCGCTGAATCTATGTCTGCTGTAAGCTTGAACAAACAAAAGGATATATGTAACGACATGTCATCGCTAGGCTCAACGTCTATTGGTCATATTCAATCAATTCGCACTGAAAAATGTATGACAAGTACACCACCTCTTGTTTCGAACTATGTTAGCGAAGAATCTCATTCGTTAAGCGAACAAATCGATGTTGATACAATTAATATTAAACATTTGCAAAATTCCAAAGCCGCTGATAATTCTACTTTGGATACGAGAATCCATTCGAAAGCTATTGTTAAAAACGATGATATAAATGTAGAAACGAATGTTGTAGAAGAGCAGGATAGGACTATATCTCAGTTAAGCCAAAAATTAAAAACTTTGGAAGATTATAGTAAAGTACGTGGTAAAAACGAAGCGAAATCTCCAGATAGTCGGAGTAGCCCGTTTAAGGGTTTTCTCGCGGATACCATCGATAATGATATTTGTCAAGCATCTCTATTATATCATACAAAGATGAACAACGCAAATATCAAAGAAAACACAATAAAAGAATATAAAGATCCTAAGCAACGCTTACAAACATGTATCAATGATAAACCCATTATAGAATCGAAAGAGGAAAAGAAAGATGGCGACGAAGATTCTTCCGAGAAAATGGACGAAGGAAACGAAATATTCCCAACTTCTAATTTAGCAAAAGAGCAACAAAATGTTACAGAAAAAACGATAGATCATAGCGTGAATGTGAAAGATAATACCAAGATTGATGATACGACGTTGGAAATTAAGGATAAAGATATAACAATGAAAAATGGTCAAACTTACAACCTTTCTGCTCAGCCGAAATTTTTATTTCTAACTAACATAGACAATCATCACGATACACTTGACGATGATAGCCAGTCATTTATTGTTTTAGACGAATATATAGATGATACAGATGAAAAATCGATCAAGAAATTGAGCTCTCTTGATTTAGATCTTGAAGATTGCATTGCGCGAGATGCAGATATTTTTACGACTAAATCATTGCAGAAACAAGAGAATTTGACGAGTGATATTAAATCATCAAGTTTTAACTCAATAGCTTTTAACAAGTTGTCAGAAGTTTTAGATAAGAACAATCACGATGGGAAACAAGATCAAACTAATATAACATCTACGCGTGAAAATGAGAAATCTACGTTGTCTGAAAAAACTACTGCTGTTTTTCCATCAGAGTTATTTGTGGCTGCAGAGAAGACTGTGAATACTACAAATCTATCTTTTCCTATATCTCCATCAAACGAGAATTTAGAAGAAAATTCAAAGATATTAAAAACTACTAAACCTATTGATTCAATTAATTCAGAAATTTCAGAAGAATATCCACAAAATATTATTAATGCAACATCTGAAAATATTTCTCAAAAATGTGCAACGATCGAACTATCATCGATTACAGAAATAAGAATCGAAGAAAAGAATGAACATTGTACCGATGTATCAGAGGATAATTTATTACATAATCTTCAATCTTCTTGTGCAACCGAACCAGTTGTTACATCCCTTGAAGGTGAAAGCTCACAAAATTTAAATGTTCCAATAAAAATTGCCAGGAGAAAGTCCATAGAGAACTTTTGGAATACTGCATCAATACCTGAAGCAAATAAAGAATTTCTAGAACTGAAGAAACAACAGCAAGTGGATAATAATTTGCTAGATAAGCAAATATCAGTTCCTTGCGAAATAAGCACGTCCATTGATAGAAATTTATCTATCAATTGTAATAAAGAATACGAGGCACGAATTTCGAATAAATTGAATCAAAAAAATAAGAATAAGACTTTAAATAACATAAACAATAAATTGAAAAAGAAACGGAAGCCTACTATTTCAAAGAAGATAGTAAAGGAAGCAATGAAGGAAGCAGATACTGTAAAAATTAAATATCCAACCATGAAAGAAGCTGTCATGGCTAGGATGATCGAAATCGATGTTGAAATCCATAAATTAATGACAGAAAAGATGACCCTCTATCAAATGTTAACAAACGATACTTCATCGAACGACAATAATTTGCAACAAAATAACGTGACGCACGAAGAGAAAAAAGTTGAAACGTCAGTAATTAGACCTCAAACTCCATCCGTGTTAATGACACAATTACTTCCCGTAGCAAATCAATGTGCCAAAGTAACTATAGGAAGTTTACCTACAAAAGACACTCCGATTAATCCGATACAGCCAAATAAATCTAAGACATTGTATAAACATGATCATCATGCAGAGAAAAGGGAAAGTTGTACTTCTACTTGTGGTTCCGATGATGAAGAGATCGCATATCATGCCGAAGATACTAAATCATCTAAAAAAAGAAAGAGACAAAGCTCTGAAAGAGCAGTTAAAAGATCGGAAAATAAATCAGACAGTCAAAATGTATGCAACAAGGACACACAAAGTACAGTTACAGAGAAAAAACAAGTTAATAACGTAATAAAAGTAACGCTTAAAAAAATCAATACGAAACGAACAACAATAGAACAAAATTCTGATCAGGTTTCAGTGAATGAAACTATATTCCAAGAAGATATCAATAAAGATATAATTAAATCTCAAGAGGCTGAAAACATTGAATCTGTGGAACCTCAAATACTCAATGAAGGTACTATTGAAATAAAAGTACCAGAGCTTAACAAAGAAAATTATTTAACAAAAGATTGCGAAGAAAAACATGAAACCTCAAACAAGACAAGTAATGATGTAGATTTAGCAAAAAAATCAATGGAGAACAAAACACCAGAAAGGTCATCGATATATTCGGATGATAGTACTTGGGATTCTCTTCTTCAGAATCCAACCACAGATGATCAAAAGAAATCAAACACTGGCCTTGCTTTGTTAGAGGAAACGTATAAGAAAGAAATTGCGAAAACGCGAAGAATAAGAGCCGATGCGCGAAGAAAGAAAAAGAAAAAATTAGAGAATTTGTTACAGATTGTGAATACTCTAACTCCTGATGAGGAGGAGTTACCACTGTCAGCTCTATATGCTAAAAAATTGCATCAAAAGAAACAATTACTGGATTCTTTCGTACAGCAAACTAAACAACAAACAGGTGATGATCCACAATTATGGAAAAACGTAGTTGAAGTGATAAACGCAGTAGCAGAAAACAGAACAGAAGATCTTTATGTAGAGTCATCAGAAAAACGATTAACTAATTGCTTTGAAGATGTCGTATCCGTTATACCAAACCCAGAGGTAAACTCTGAATTTAGAGACGATAAGGAGAAACAGATTATAAATTCCTCACTAAGAAATATTAAAGAAGTTTGCATCGAACCATTGGTCGATGTTAACATTTCTGACAATAAAAATGAAAGGAATAATGTTTCGAAGAAAGATGATTTACAAATGTTATCTAGTAAATCGCAAGAATTTTTAAATAATGAATACTTCCAACAAGATTTGGAAATCAGTGTGTCATCAAAAATTGTAATGAATTTATCCGAAACATGTACAGATGATACATCTATGAATATCGAAGCAAATTTAGTAAAATCCTTTGTACAGCAAGCTGTAGAAAATGATAATGTAAAAATCAATCGGTCGACCTCAATAAAAGATTCAGATTCGTGTCTTACGGAATCAAATTCAAATAATATTCGCGATGGTCAGAATATCTCGAACGTCTTGGAATATTCGAAAAAAGCTGAAAGAAAAACTAATATGGAAACTATGGAGTCTACTTTGCAAAACAAACTAAGTAATACTGATGAGAATATTGCAATACAGGAACCTACTAACAGTCAATTCGTAAGAACATCTGAAGATACTCGAAATAATTATGATGCTTCAACTGAATCTAACAATGATAAAAATATTGCTATTATGGATGAAACTGCATCAAAGGATAAATTTGGTTTTAAACTAGAAAACGTAAACGAAGCAAATATGCAAGATTCCTTAGTTTTGTACGATAAAGATAATAATGTTGACAATACTGTTGAAGAATTCGATTGTATACCTCAAAATAAACGTTTTATAAGTCTCAAAGAACGTAAAGAATCACATAAAAGAAAAGATATTGAGCGATTTGATAAGACTGCATGCGAAGAAAATAATAATAAGAAGTGCGCATCTGTTTCTTCTTTTACTGAGAATACAGAAGCATTAAAAAGCGATGAAGTATTAAGTAAGAAATCGTTTAAGCATAAGAAAGGAAGCAGCAAGACTGCTGTTCGACGAAGCTCGAGATATGCCGAAGAACCTATGAAACGTATAAAAGTAGAGATTGATGTAACCGTCCCAAATGCTGAGCAAGAGGAAAAGAATTTCAGGATGCAGTTTCCAAGTACATCACCATACGAAGAAGTCGAAACTATATTAGTAAATACTAGAAGGAATCGTAATATTCAAAAGCCAATAACGAACAGGAAGCGACGCACGCCTATTCTTTCAGAAATTGAAGTTGTGGCACACGAATTGAATTCAAGTAATGGATCTTTAAAAAGAATTAAAAGACACAAAAAACATACAATGTCCGAAATGATGAATTGCGTGGTACAGATAGTAGATTGTAGACATACGATTTTGAATCCGAATGTAAGCTTAGACGTATTACAAAAGTATGGAATATCCAAAATTAACACATATGTCTATCCTAACTCTATTCAAATGGATTCTTCCGTAAGTCTTATGGAATCAACATCAACCAAAGATTTGCCTACTGTATGCAAGACAACATCATTGAGTGAATTACCACGAAGTCAGACTTCAACATTGATTAAAAAATTCGACGATACAACACGACTTGTTAATGATCAAATAAGTTCCATTAAAATTAAGAAAATACCAAGATCTGCAAATATGGATTCATCTGTAAATGATAGAGAAGAATGTGCAGACCCTGATATCGAAGTTATGCCAGTTTTAGTGAAGGAACCTATTACTGTAGACATTATACAGAATTGTGATAAGCCAGATATTGAAATTGTGGAAGAAAAAACGATAGTTACTAAGAATCAACAACACAGCAAGTCTGGATCAACATTGACTGCAATAGATACAAATGAAGATAAAGAACTACTGAGGACGCAATATACGGTTCATAAAGGTCCTATTTTAGATATTAAGGTAAAGAAACGGAAGCGTCGTAATAGAAAGAAATAATGACATGAAAGTATGTATTAAAGTAATACATAAATATTTTTATTTTTTGGCATCAAACTCCGTGATACTTTCTCTTCTTTTTTATAACATAGTAGATCCAAATATTCTTTGAGACAAAGAAATTGTATTATGGTCTTAGTTTGTATAGAACCATTATACTTTTTTGCTATTATATTTTATTTTTCATAAAATATTTATTTTATCATATAAAGTGTTCTATTGGTATATGATATATACAAATGTAAAAATACAAGGAAATAGCGTTATTTCTCTTTTTATCTATAATCATGAAACTATTACCACTATAAATAACTTTTATCAGAATTCTATAAGTTAGATTAAATTTTACAACTTAATAACAGGGAAGTATTTTTTCTAGGTTTTTGAGAATTCATTCCTAGCCGCAAGTGAAGATGGCAGAATATACAGGTACAATCAAGCATCTAATGGAATATTAAACATCTATAAAGGTCATCAAGCAGCAGTAACTTGTTTATATGTATACAATACAACTAGCACAGATATTAGCAAAGAATGGATGTTCTCTGGTTCATTGGATGGAACCTTACGATGTTACAACATAATGGTAACAGTAACAAGTTTATTAATTTAGCATAATACATACATGTTATTAACTCCTTTTGCCACATATTATTATTTATTATAAATAAATTTCATTAGACTGGAGTACAAGTGAGAGATACAGCAGATATAGGTAGCCCCATACAATGTATGGATGAAGCATGGGGAATAATTTTTATTGGTACTAAATCAGGGCATGTATCTCGCTATCATATAAAGGTTCGTTGAAAAATGTTATGTATAAAATTGTTTTTATCGAATATGTATGAATATCGTTTTTGTAACAAAAAATGTATAAATATTTCAGTCAGGTACAATTAAAGGAAACAGCATACAGTTCTCAGATAAGTCTGTATTAGCTTTAAAAGCAACTAACGAGGGTCCACGAAGAGTTCTTATCGTAGCATCACGTAGTCAACCGATAACGATACGAGATGCTCAAAATGGCCTATTTCTTCGGACAATTTGTGGTCAGAAAAGTCACACTGTGTATAGTTTGATGCGTGATAATCATTTGATTTATTGTGGTACAAGTAGCACATCTATACTTGTCTTTGATTTTACGGTTTGTAAAAATAATATACGTAGGTACAATACAATCTCGATTATAGGAATTAATAAGGAGATAGATATATTCGGATAATATAATAATCCACTTCTTGATCCATAGTTTTGTTATTAACACTTTGAAGAATTTCATTGGTACATACTTGTATGCCAATATTATATTTCTTATCAAATTCAAGTCAACCTTTTACATCAGTTCTGCTACGATTTTCGCATTCTGGTATGTTATGCAGCGCTGCAAGCCCACGAAAAAGTTTTTCTCCACTAATGTTCATTTGATGAATACTGTGACGTAATTTAAACTTTGGTGAAAATTAGGATTTCCATTTAATTTTTCATTAAACTGCCAAGCTTCCTCGTATATAACCGGCCCTGATATAGGTATTTCTTTATGTCTACATTGTAGAAACCACTAGTAACGAATCGTGTCGAAATCATTATTTTTTGCCAGTTTTGAACTTGTTTGGGAAGTACTAGCATCCGATGAGTCAATATCCTGTAAATAATTTTCTATTGTTCACTCTTTATTTTTTATACCACTGACTGTAGATTTTTCAACACCATATTTTTGTGTTAAGTTTATTGCATTCTAGCCATTTCTCAACTTCTTCATGATTTTATATTTTGTTTCAACTGACAATATTACCCATTTCCGTTCTGACAACATTGTTGCCGTGAGGCTTTAAATGTAAATACCATACTAAAATGCTGTGAAGAGTTTGTTCGAATTGAAAAGTTATCTTCGATAATTTTGATAGAAGGAAGTAAATACTGCATGAATTACATACACACATAGTACGAAATGTACCGATAATAGAATATTCCGATGATAGAACACTTGAATAATAAGTGTCTGGATAATCGAGATTCTACTGTATAATCTTCCATGTTATCATTGTAATACCGCATCATCATGTAAAATTCATTCTTTGCATTCTTTTATTTTATAGAATGGCGAACAAACAATGCAGTATGATGCTGGTGTAGGAATTGTATGCATGCGTCTGTATAAACAACTATTATTTGCTGGTTGTTATGATGGAAATATTTATGTATTTAATACAAAGGTTAGTATGAACTTAAAAACTAATGTTAGCTATGAAAGAAATTGTATTAATCTTTAGACAAATTCTAGGATCATCAACTTGTATGCAGTATACCTGGACCTGGTAATATGTTATTAAGTATGGAAGTCATAGACAATAAGGTATCTAAAATATTCTATTAAAATGCTATTAGAATATTACATTAAATCTAATATTCAAACATTTATTTTTCTAGATCATAGCTGGTAGCAAAGATAAACGTTTGCAATCATGGCAAATGCCACGACAAGTACGATCTTTGCTATAGAAAGTGAATCAAGCTTGATTTGACAGATCCTAGTCTAGTCGTGCTCCGAGGAAAAAGATTATTAAATTTGGAGTACAATCTGCCTATGAAATCATTGTACAGACTCAGAGGAGTTACTTTGTAATATATATACATATATACATTTTATTTACGAGAAAATGCACATAAGTAATATATATAAATACGTTTGTACAGAAAATTAGATAAATTATTAATATTGCGACAGAATCGGTAGACTCAAAAAACATGGTAAATTCTTGCTCTTTATTCCATTTTGTAAACTTGCGCTAGTAGGGGTAAGCCTCCTGTGCCTTGTGCGTAACATATGTGCGAAATGCTTTTTTTCGCATTCTTTAATAATGATACAAGAAACATAAACGTGATTACAAAGGAATGCACCCTTTATCGTTCAAAGTTTTTGAACCTTTGCACTTGTTACTTTTTCTTTTATATTTGGATATATATTTAAAGTGTTATGTGAATATATACCTATAAAACAGTAACACAGTAAGTGTAAATGCTAATAATAATTATATTTATTGTTTTATATTAAATTTGTAGGTGGTTTGACAGCATTTCGTAATTTGCTTGATTAATGCAAAAGATTGATTTAAATTAATACAATTTAATTTATTTAAATTAAATCAATAAGAAGCGTGAATTTCATCGCATCGATGGAATGCATATCTTTCCAAATAAGAACCGTTGCAATAATTTCGTTTTGTTGAACTTATATCTTTCTTTGTCAACTGTTACGTTATTTTTTAGGCATTATTTCGTAATTCATAATTATTTTATACCTTTTATCTTATGTTATTATGAAGTAACTAGTAAAAGAAAGATGTGTTTCTACCGGTGTTACTAACAAAGAATGTTAGAATGTGATTATAATGAAATGTATATGTTAAAGAAGAAAAAAACCTGTCTATATTATATATTACATGAAATGTAAAATTTTTTTAAAAAAGCATAGTGTGCAAACAAATTCTATGCAATTTTGATTTATCTTTAACATATATTATTTCGTTCATTTCGCATTGTACTTATAAAACTGATCATTTATATGCACATCACTGAACGTACTACATTATACTTTACTAATTTATTGTTTATCTAGTATTTGTTATATGTAACAATAAAACATTGTTCTCGTATCTTTGGCAAAGTTCGTAACATTTGTTATTTGAGAGTAAATTTTTTATGTAAACTAGCAGTAGTAATGTACACAATTTTAAAATTTTGTATATTAAATTGTGCGAAAGTTATGAAACGTGTACTGAAATATCCAAATCTCATATATCGTTTGTTAAAATTTTACTAATTATATCGACTTAAGGAATAATATTTATATTCTGTAATCTATGTTATTAATTTTCATTTCACAAATGTTATTCTAGACTTTTATAATGGAATAATCAATTGATACTAATATAACAAGTAATCTATTCTCTATAGAAACACGTTTGTTAAATCAATACATTCCTGTACATATAAATTTCATGTTTCATGATCAATTTACAAAAACATAACAAGTTCAATGTTCCTTCAATAAGTATAATAGTGTAAACGATGTGTCTTTGTCTTGGTCCTGTTAAATCGGGTAAAACATTTTTAATGAAACGGTTACAAGGAGATGAAATGGATAATGCGACTCATACTGTTTCTACGAATGGCATAAATCTTTTTACAATAAAAAATAGTACCGGAGAATTTGATATGATTATTAAAGAAATAGGTGGTAGTATGGCACCAATATGGAAACATTACTTTGAAAAGGTAAATCTTTTTTTCGAAAGGATTATGAACAATAAAAATATATAGGTTGAAAATTTTAAATAAATCTTCGATAATTTTCTAAGTTATTATCCTGCTTTTTAGACACGGAAGCTTATTTATGTAATAGATACAAGCAATCTTTGCCAAATAAGCGCGGCAGGAGTATTACTTTACTCATTATTACTCGACCCTAGACTGCGAAATATAAAAATCGCATTAACATTGAACAAAATGGACCTTTCTTATCGTCAAATGCGCAACGAAGCCTTACTTATACTTCATTATTCACGTCTACAAAAGGAAGCTACGCAAGAATTATCTATATTTGAAACTAGTGGAATGACCGGTCAAGGTATCGAAGAATTAAGAAACTGGTTGTTTGATCCAACCACTTTAAAATCTGCAATAAATGCAAACAAGTAAATTTAATATATATATTACGAAAAAATTTTATCAGAAAGTGAATATTTTTTTATTATTTACACTCAATGTTACAAAGATATAAGGATTCTACGTAACTTTTCAGCAATTAACACCGACATAATAGTAATATAAATCATTAGCAAATCTTTGTCAAGTTTTACAATTTATTACGCTCAAAAGTGGAAGTATTATCAAAAGCGAAGTTCATTAATTGAGCGTATAACATTTTTATAACTTGACATCAATGTAACTGATTATTAACTTAAATAGTCTTTAACACTCTAAGACATTTAAAAACAAAAGATAATTGTCGTAGTCGATCAAAAAGTTTTTAAATTCATTTAAAATAAGTACTATTTAAATAAATGTTATTAATTATTGTAAGAAATACGTTATCTTCGATATCACAATTATTAAAATATCGAAATAGGTGTACACACTGACGAAACAGTATTTGAAGCGCAGTTTTGTCAATTTGTATGAATAACAAATCCTTAAAATAAGTTCAAAAACTTTCTGACCAGTTTTCATATATGCATATATAAATATTTGAAGTAAACTGTTATTAAAAAATTAAAGTACAAGAGTACAGATATACATAACAAAGTATCTTCACAAGAATGGAAAAGAAGAAAAATCTATTTTCCTACTTTCTTGTACTATTAATGATAAATAGATAATTGTATATAAATTTTTTAATTTGTTACCCAAACATTTAAGATTTTTCTTATCAATCTATCTGTGAGCTTTTCAAAATATAATAAACTATACAAATCAGCCAAAGAACTACATCTAATGTATTCTTGTGAGGTCTTCTACTATTTTTACAAGATCATCCACTGTTGCTTCTTTTTTCATGCCACTAGGATCGTCGATCTATAAAGGAGGAAATAAATTAAAAGTACAATATATTATATATATAATTCAAGAGACAATTTTATTTACCATTAAACCACTCGCAACGTCTGCCATTTTATTAGGGCTCAAATCAAGGAAACTTTCAATTAAATCTCCATCTATAAAACCTTCACACTGCTCGATTTTTAATTCGGTGTTAAAACTTCTCCAAAAATTGTGTTCTATTTTACCGACGCTTTTTATTACACCTGTTAATCTTTCTTCAAGATTTCTTAAGAATTCATAAAACGTGAATGGAATTTGTGTGACTAAACCAATCGCTCCGCTAACAGTTCCAAACAAAACACAACCTTGTGTAGGTGTACTTGATTCACCTAAATTTTGCATCACTAAAGATCCATGTCGGAAGACGTTAACCATATCACCTAAATGAAATTGTCCAACTTCCTGCATTTGTTGTCTTTCATCTTCTGAAGTAGCCGCACTAAAATAGATTTTATCTCATAATATTAATAAATATAAACATTTACATTCGATACAAATTTATCTTTTTATTTAAATTAATTTAAAAACTTAATGTCTCACCTATCTTTCTGACAAACAAATAGATTGAAGCAATTTTCAGCACCTAAGAAAGTATCATCATCTAAAATTTCAATAGCTGTCATCCAATTTGGATTATAATCTCTTGCTATTTCTTCAAAACAACCTTCCATTGTTTTATATTGCAACAAAGTGAGAGATCTCATAAGATCTCCAACTAAAATGAAATCTCCTTTTGTTTTCAAGTAAAGGGCAATGATATTATTAAAGTGGCTGCATTCTAATCTGAGTTCCTTCTCTGCTGTCCATTCAAATAAACGAACAGTACTGTTGATACTAGCAAGAAGTTTTCCATTGAATTCAGTTAAAGAATAACATGATCCTTTGATCTCTTTTTCTGCTACTTGCGTAAGTTTTCCATCACTCCAGTGATATAAAAGTATTCTACCCATCTTTGGTTCAGTTTCATCTGGATGAACAAGTGCAGTTCCAACTATGTAATAAGAAGTAGGATCTTCACCTAATTTCGTTGATATCAATGATAGTGCATATTCAGTAGGCATTAACATATGTGCATGTAAAACTTCGAAAGTATGTTGATCAATAATGAGTAGATTATGTACTTCAATTTCTTGGCAAATGTCACTAGCTGTATGTCCTGTAGGTTTATTGTAAGATGCAATGTGACTGCTGCTAGATGTTGAAGCTGCTTGTGTAGATGCAGAATGTCTTACAATACTAACACCACTACTATCCTGGATATCAACACGCATCGTTATTACTCCAAATGTTTGAGAACTTTCCTGATAAGCAATTCGTCTCGGTGATTCCCCGAGAGGTACGGTCCGAATATGTAATTTTTGAATTTCATCGATTGTTCCGATTGTTACTGTACTATCGGTTGCTAATGCTAAACTATCTGGATATGATTCTGCATTTAGAGAACACATATGATTTACTTCCTTTAAGTTAACGTTGCTGAATACTAGTTTGTGATTTGACGAATAAATTACAGTAGGCCTATCGGAACATGCGAAGACATTAGTGGTGAATAATGATCTAAAAGTTCTTAAGACCGTCGGTTGCGTACCTAAGGTAACTTTCTTTTTGTCAGAAAGTATACCATTTTGTTTATGTAAAGTAAAGTAATACATGCTGCCATCTCCAAGAGCACAAAGCAAATATGTATTACCTTCGAAACATGTCATTAAAATAGATCTAGGTATAATTTCACCACCAAGTAATTCTTTGTTAATTTCTTCCAAGGCAGGTAAAGTTAAGATACGAACAGAAATATGTGTCCATAAACCTACCGCTGCAATTTTTGCTTCTGTATGACCATCCAATGGAGATATATCTAAACAAGCAACTTCATATTGTAAAGTAGCAAATCCTTTTGGTACAATTTGTCCATATGAAATTTCCATATAAAATAAATCATTTCCAGTAGCACAAAGTACCTGTGTGCCATTGCAAGCAACTACACTAATAGTTCTTTTATTCTCCGGTTCCCATTCAGAAACAACTGTTTTAGTTTCATGTGAAATTAATCTGGCAGATGTTGGTGTTATCTGAATAAATAAATCATTTGTAACATTACCAGTATGAAAGGTTTGTTCATCGGCAACAAAGCCTGGAATATCTGTTTCTTCAACTTCTTCTCCATTTAAAGTCAAAATTCTGGTTTGTCCAACAAAAGATAAGACCAAGGTGTTGTCAAAATTACCACCACCAACTTTTAATGCCCACATACCTTTGATACCTGGTAAATCTATACTTGCATGTTCTTCAATACCTATTCCATTTCTAATAATTCTAAGAGAACCTTCCTTAAAAGCTCCAGAACATGTAACCATTTGTCCTTGTCCCTGTCTTTCAAGATCAACTACTGCCATGTCAATTATGGGTGCCAAATTA
This sequence comes from Bombus terrestris, assembly GCF_910591885.1. Classification (NCBI taxonomy): domain Eukaryota; kingdom Metazoa; phylum Arthropoda; class Insecta; order Hymenoptera; family Apidae; genus Bombus; species Bombus terrestris. The sequence goes on from NC_063273.1 coordinate 1,557,626, forward strand.
GTAAAAGTTTCCATTGGAACACAATACGAACCATTTTCATCTGCTTTTGTAATTAATTTAACTAACTGTGAATCACCAAATCTACTACCAACAAATATTACTCCATTATCTAAATATGTAATACATTCAGGTATGCTAATTTCTCCTAGAAGTTCAACCTTAAGATCTTTCACTACTTGTGTACCATCTGGTTTCTTTTCTTGTTCCACAAATAACATAAACAAATGTCCAGCCATATCTCCTAACAAATATCGAAGTCCTTGATTATCAACTTTAGCGTAGCATGTAATAGTACTCTGTTTTATAATTGGAGGTACAACTGCAACATACGTATTCCCATCATGGTACAATATACTTTCTTGGCCTATTATTATTGCACCACAAATAGGTGAAGGTACAGGAATGACTATCATAGCTTCACGTTCTACATTGTCTTGTCTCCAAGGTACTTTAACAAATTCTTTATCTCTTAAAGAAATTTCATGTGTTTTGACATGTCTTCCATTAATATCTTGGTGAATTAGAATCAAAGTGGGATTAGCACATCCATGAAGAAAATTTACATCTTGTACTTGATGTTCTTCCATACGTATTGATGATGCTTTTAATTCTGGATTGTCTTTGTCAAGAGGTATAATTTTAAAAAGACCATCATACAATCTCAAACCAATTACACGTGCTTTAGGATCAATCACAGCTTTTATTCCTGTTTCAGAAGCTTTTCCAATACGATCTGCTACATTTCCATGTGCTTTTGTTATAATTTCTATATTTTCTCCTTCTCCAATACATTCCAAAATCATAGCATTGTAACGTGTAGTTAAAAGAAACAATAGATCTTTTTTCTCATGCTGCAGAAACACATTATAATTCATTAATTATATATTAAATCATTTTATTGTGACTTAAAATTCATGCTAACGTATCAATACATATATGTACTTCTATGCTCAATGAATCCATGCATGAATCAAAGATAATTAATTCTTTGTACAGGTACAAGGTTATATTACTCTCAATAAAATTATTGCAAATACGTATTCGATAAAATACGTAAATTTGATTGTATTAAATATTAGCATATAAAACACAAATAATAAATAGGATATTTCATGAAAGTTATAAAACAAAGATACTAGTATAACCTTACCGGCGGCCTAAAAAACTTAACGACTGCAATTTTCCCATAAATTCCAACTTCTTTCAGTGGTCTTAACCCCTCTGGAGTAACAAGATATATTTCTAATCGGACATTTTTTGCTAAGATGAGATTCAAATCCGTAGGCGAAGTAAAATTACCTTCATACGTAAAAAGAAAATAATTGTTTATCTACGTAAGCAGAAAATTTTGTTGCACATCTATTCCTACTTACCTGTCACACATGCAGTGACAGCTGTAGGCTTGTGTGCCGTTACCACATAATGATGAGACATCGCTTTCATAATATTTTGTCCAACAGCAACTTTTGGAAATTTGTTAATACTACAACCATAAGATATGACCAAACCAAACACTGGCCTTGCGTGCTTTTCAATTTCACGCGCCATGAAGTTAGCAACGTTTCACAGTGTATTAAGCCTGGTTCACAATAAACACAAGGCCGTGTTTAAAAATCCTTTCAGCAGAAGTTACTTCTTCCATTATTAATTAGGCAAATTATACATACATACATATACATATATGTATATAGTTCAATTGAAAACATATTCATAAAAAAGACGTGAAAGTATGTATGCTATATTCAATTACAAAAAATTATCAATCAAATGTTAAAAATTTTCTATTATTTAAATTCACTTTTCAAAGACATTTTTTTATATAATATTTCATATACCACTGTTTTAACAAATAAAAGAAATTAATTTTTACAATACATTTTACAATATATCTTACGATAATAACAATATGTTTATTAAACTTTTATGGTGAATTATATTCTACCATAGTAAAGCTATCCCATAATCACTGATTCATATTATTGAAAATCATTTTAGATGAAGCTCATTCATTTCATTTTTTTGAGTTAAGTTTCAAGAGAATAATTATAATAAAAAAAAAGAAACTTTCAAATTTATTAAAAATTTGAAGTGCAAAATATTTTTAATATATATTTTTAATATATATTTTAAATATATTCAGACCATAAACTAATATCTACCTTGATACCTTAAATTTATGCAATTGTACAATATCACATTATTTGTAACATTAATTTACGTCTTTGATTAAATCTAGTTCTATAATTTATTAGTTAATGATCTGTGAACCCCAAATTTATAATTTGTACCAGCAAATGGCAGTTCATTAAAAATTATTAAATGAGAGAGTTAGTAGATAATTCAAGTGCATCGTAATTAATACTAAATGAAGATAAAATACCGTTGTAGAGAATACATCACAAATATACAACTCTTCTGCAAATTTTATCAAGCACATAACAATCTAGTCTGCACAAATATAAATTTTACTCTTCCGTAAGATTAGGTATGTATTTCCTACTTCATTACACATATTCAAGTTTACACAAAACAGTCTTAAAAGAAACATGGGAAGTAAGTTGTAAGGACACATTCAAGGATAATCTAAGGTTACATATCTAGTATCAGGAAGAGGATTTTTTACTGCATAAGTGCAATTGTATTGCATTTAAACCAGTCTTGTTTCCTAAATTGGTAGGATCAAAGCAAATATGCAGATCCAATGACATGTTTAATATGACTTGTACGTTAACTCTTAAAACATTGAATAGACTTTCGTACATAAAAACAGCTCTTTATAATTTATGTAGGGAGACCATCAATTTTTTGAACGTTTACATGACCATTTGAAAGATTAACTGGAGTCATAGATGCCTTAGAATTATCACTTGAGCTACTATCACAAGTATCACTTTTACTATCAGTACTAGACACAGAACTATCTTTTCTTTGACTACTTTTACTTCTAGAAACATATCCCATAAGTTCCGAAGAAGAGCTAGAATTTGGAAGGAGACAACTACATCTGCTCCTATTCCCATTACTTGTACTATCACTGTCGCTTTCGCTATCAACACTTGAAACTGGACTGCTGTGCCTCTTAGCTCTCAATGATTCATTTTCCCGTTTTAACTGTTCATTCTGTTGCATTAAATCATCGATCCGTTGCTGACAGATTTTTAATTTTTTTGCTGATTCTGAATCTGTACTACTACTGTTGCTTTCCAAGTCTCGTTGTTCTGTTTGGTGGAAATTTTTACCACGTAACCGTTTTGTCAATAAATCTACTTTTGCTTCTAACTGAAGATATTCCTGTATCAGTTCTGATTTACTTAATGTGCTCAATCTTTCAGCGTGAAGGTCTTCATATGCAGTTGAGAACTCCTTTGTTAAAAATTCTTCTTCGTCTTCTGGAGATGAATAAAAATAATCTTCATCAGAGTCAACGCTGAAACTGGAATCTCGTGTACGAGAAGGAGCTGATGGTTTTTGAAATGTAGCAGGTAATTCTGAAGATGCAGCTTCTGAAAGCTTTTGGTCAAGATCTGGAAGATCACTGTGATCATCCATAAGAAACTGCGTGGTATTATAAGGTGCTGGAGGTTGTCTACCAGTTTTTGCCAATCGACCTCTAGATCTATATCGCAGCTGTTGTTGATATGACAACTGTTGTTTAGAATATGGTTTTAATTTTCTATGCTTAGGTTTACCTCTACGAGTCTTTCTTTTTTTCGTTGCAATATCAATTCCATCTTCGTATTGACCTCCCTCCTGATCTCCACTACCACTACCACTTTCAAATTTTCCAGAATGCTTTATTAACAATTTATGACACTAAAACATAAAAATAATTACATTACTTTCCAATATTCAATTTTTTAATTATCTTATTATATATTATGCTATATTATACTATATATGTGCAAGTATACTATATTAAGAATATTAAGATTATTTAATAAGATCAGCCTTAATTGAATTTCATTATAAAAATAAATCTGAAAAACTAAAATTAATAATTTATTCGAAATATTTAAATTTTCATATGGTGCGTGTTCTAAAACGTTCAAAAGAAGGTATCTTACGGTTTTCTTATTGATATAGTTATTTCTGTTGGTATTGTCGCCAGTAGAGAGCGACACTTGTTCCGTAACAGACAACGATGACGCCGCAGGCGTCGGCTCTGCTTGTACGCCCTTCACGTCATGTACTTTATCAATGCCGCCCGATACTTTCTCCATTACAGTTTTGACATCATGATTCTCCATATTTGTAATATTAACCAGAATTCGGTGATTTGCAGTGGTATTAGCACTCATTACCGTTTAAAAACACTACCTGACCCACCGATACCTCCCGCTCTCGTTTTATGAATCGTACACCATCACTGCAAATAGCGACTGAATCGCCATGTTTGATTTGTCCGTGATTCCTAGCGATAGCGAAGCGCGACGTGTGCTAACGTTTCAGGAGGAGTAGGGAGTTTGTTCCAAAAGGTGGGGCAAATGTATTTGTTCCCACCGAACCCCCCGCCATTTTCGCTTATCCTTCAAACACTGCTCCCTGAGAGACTATGGCGACTCTTCACTTCCATACACTGCACCCCTACACTCTTTATTTAATGTTTATTGTCTAGAGTGAACGATAAATGTACACGTCAAGTATACTTTATCATCATAGTATTTCAGAAAAATTGGGTATTTCAATGGTTGTATGTTTCAAGAATATACTTAAGAGTCACAAAGAAGCTAAATCAACTGACTATCAAGATAAATCATTTTGTTCCTGAAAACGTAAGCACTAATAGTAAGTACTAAAATGAAGTAATGTATCAGAAATAGAGTTGATCGATTTAACTTCTGAGTGATTCATATTAGATTGTACAAATGAAATTTGTTATAATTAACAATTCAAGCTTTAAGTAGGTGACTATATTGTAGAAGGAATGTAAAAACTATCGTACTTTCTAATAAATTGGAAGTCTTTTTAAGTCGATTCCTCGCGATATTGTGATTTCGTTGTTTGTGGCTCGAAGTTCAACACTCACGTTATTCAATATGTTCCCTGTATATCTGTGATTCTGTAACTGCACTAAACAAGAACCTTTAGTTTTTAGCCAACACTCGATCGAGTCAGGTGAAATGGGCTTATAAGTCGTAAATAGAAAGTATGAAGTTGTTTTTTACATAAAACTGTTCATAGTTAATTACAAGTTTAATAATGTCTCTACTACTTTTAGATGAGATGTATATATATGTATAGTATGATTGCAAGAATGTATGTATGTATGTATGTATACATATATGTACATGCATGTAAGTACATGCTGTTTTCTATGCTACGACTGAAATGATAGCAGTTTTATATCTTTTTAATGCAACGTAATTTCGCTGTTTATTACTAACGACGCTTGATCTTAAGAAATTTCCGGAACATGACGTATATATTTTTAACATAAGCCCCTGACACGTCAAAAATAAGTTTTTTATATATCATCGGAATTGTCCAATTATTTCTTTGATTTTGTAACATACATAAGATGAAAAAATAAATCACCTCTATTTAAAAATTACAATTTTTACGAGCGATAATTTTCTTCTCGATTATCTGCAATTAAAGTAGAAATTTAATCGAAATAGCGTGAAAGTTTATAATTCGTAAAAGAATGAGTTGGGTAGCAGGTAACGAGGAGGTAAAACGACGTAGCTAAATTATTTGCTAAACCGAAGTTATACATATTGTGTTTGGTGCGGTACAGATATGTCGACCTACTTTACACATAGTTACATATAATTGTGTTATGGCTTATTATACACATTCAATTCCACATTTGCTATTGAATTAATAGCTAGATACAGATTTCTTTTCGCACATATCGTATTTTTCGATTTAATAATATCAGTCGTTGATGTTTTGTTCACATCATAAGTAGTTTTCATATTTCAAAGTAAATCTTATCGAGCTATTATTTGATCTCTCCCTAGTTAAGAGTTGCATGTTTCTCAACGTGTAAGTACAATATTCAGTAAGTAACATTCCTGCAGGTTATATGGTACAATTGACAATGGTGGAACATCGGGCAGCAAGTATCAAACATAGAAATATATTTAGCAATGTTAATTTAATGAGATATCCACTCCAACCAAGCGACATTTTGCTAATCGCATACTTGTCATAGATATAGACCTGACAAACGAACGAGAAGTTTTACTTACTTCGGGAAGTGATAATACTTACGTTATAAACGATTTTCTTTTCTTGTTCAATATACGTATCGACTTTAATTGTTTACACATCTGATGTTATGTGATTCGAAATAATGAACCTTTATAATTTGACAACATGAAAAATAACATAGAATGTTCATAAACGGCTCGCCTCTTTGTTCTTTCACATTTAGTAAAAATATCAGTGTCCAGAATCTCAGAAATGAAATCTGTAACTGGACTGGGTACGTGTATGTAAATTTATATTTTCATGAATACAGCTACAGAAATAGAATTTCTGTACAAATAGGGATTTGTGTTTCACTTTTTAAATATTATGATGAGTACCTTACTTTATATATTTTATAAATTTGTATGTATTCTATATATTTCTGCACATTTAAATTCTCCATAAATATATGAAGATTTGCAGTTTAATCATAGCTAATATACTCGTATTACGTAAGTAAGAAATATATTAATAAATTTTCATGTTTTAACGAATAAAGATACATTATTTATGTCTTTTTTGTGCAATTATTGATCTTGACCGTATATTTATTTACATTCAATCTGTTTTATCGTTCTAAGGACGCTTCCGAAATAAATTCTTCTTTATCATTCGACTTAACGTTAATTAAATTTACATACACGATTAAGACAATTTTCTCAATTAAAAATGAACATGAGGAACAAAACGAGATAATCGCGATCGGAATAAAGATAACATTATACTGTGAGTCATCACTAGTTGCGCGTAATTGATGATTTATGGAAATTAAAAATATTTTAATATTGTTGATGCCCAACTTTCCGATAATTTACACTACGATTTTACTTATTATATGTTTTAACACGTAACAATGTAATATGATGTGTTTTTCGATGCATTACTATAGCCTATATGTGAACCGTTCAGAACTCGTATACTAATCACTTCCATAAATTAAAAAATAGAACAATGTAATGATACTATAAACATTATTTCTTAGAGTAGAGATATAAATATATATTATTGAAATTATACTTTATGAAATTGAACACCAATAAAATTTAAAAATGTATAAAAAGTGGAGGTGAAGTTTGGCTTTTGAGAAGCTTATATGAGAGAGTGCATGAAATACAATGGCATGCACATACATATCACAATTCAAGAAGGAAATATGGAATAACATACGTGACTAGCGCAACTATAAATACGTCCTCTATGCAGGAGACTCCTGTGCCACCTTGTTCAGAATTTTCTTCTTCAGATACTCTTTATGCTCAAATTACTATTTGTAAATATTGTGCGCTTGAATTGGTCATGTAATGGATAAAAACACCAAATATCCATATATGTCCATTATAATATAGGTATTATGTTACATCATCGACAGACTGTCGTATAGGTACATATAGATTGAGTAACTGTTAAGATTTAGTTTAGGTTTATTAGTAAATAAAAGAAAGAAACTATAAATTAATAAAATCTTTTATATTTTCATACCTACTTTTTTAAATAAAGTAAAAATTATATACAAATATACATTTTTCTATCATCCAAAAAAAGATTATTTAGAAAATTCAGAAATAGAGACTAGTTGGTAATTTTGCGCAACGTTTCAATTGTAATCTCTAAGAATATCAGAATGGTAATTTTGTAATTTTGTTGGTAATTTTGCGCAGCGTTTCAATTATAATATTTAAGAATAACAGAAATTGAAAAGCCATAGATAGGTGAATAACAATAAGCGTTTAAAATTATTGACTTGTTTTGTCATATTACGTAATCTGGCTAGTATTTCTCCAGTATATTAGATATATGTATGTAAATGCGTTTCTTCCATGCGTTATCTTCGTTCCGAACCTACTTTCCGTTGTAACTCTCTCAATATGTGTATGTAAATGCACTCTAGTGTAAGAAACACGGAGTGTTTCGTAGCTAATCACCATGAATCGTATGTCACAGTGTTGGATGAGTTGCATAGAGAATACATACTCCATCCGTTCCTTTTAAATCACATTGAAAATATACCTTCTACTTTCTTGTACCTCATAGCATAATTTCAGTTTACGTAATTATAATTACAGAAGACATCAAGCATGACAAATTTTATGCATGTAATTGAATTTCGTGGGGTTATTCTAAAGAATACGGGATACTCGACTATATTTCGCTATCTCCTATCGTAATGTGGAAATTAATTACTCGGATCTTAACATAGTAATTTGATTCCTTTTATTTCAATTTATTGTAATTATATATTGTAATTATATATGTAATTATATAAATATATTAATCCGAAAAATATAAAAATTAAAACATTAAAACAGTTCGAACTATCTTGCAGTTTCTAGAAATTCGGTTAGGTGACAAAAATGGTTATTTCTTTTGTGATACATATGCATATATATGCATTAGCTCATAACGGATAGATATAAAATCAACACCGATAATGAATTGTAATTAAACGTATGTCATCAGTTCTCAAAATGTTAATATTATATAGATCATAGAAGTGAAAAGTGATTATGAGATTTATAAATACAAGACATACCACTATCCACTCTTAATTTGAATTATTTTTGAGGAAAGGATATATTTAGCAGAAAAAGTAATTTTAATTTCTATTTGAAAAATTAAATCTGGTTTACTTAACACTTTTATCTTCTCTTTTTTGGTAATAGCGTTACAATTAATGAATAAACAATAATTCACAATTTGAAAATGATTTTCAGTAAAATATTTAATGAATATTTTTTATCACATATTACTTTGACGCAGAAGTGTACTTTTAGTCAATAACTTTTTTATGTGTTTGTAACCTACATATATAAATATTTTACCAACTAATTAATGAAGTTATAATTGTTCATAATGTAGAGATATAAGCAGTATTTTCTATGCAATACTCACTGAATAAAAATGTTCAGTAGTGCCCTTTTAAATATTTTCTTTAAAAGTTGTATCAATGTAACAGCGTTTGGTGGAAATCAGGTCCAATAATAAGTATTTATGTATGCGCGCGCATACAAATACACAACTGTATACGATGTACAATGTACAACGTACAAACTCTAATTTATGTTGAAACATAAAGCATGTATGGATGCATATAAGCATGTGGGTACTTACGTTTTACAAGAGATTTTAATACTTCACCCATATATGCATAATCTATATTATAAATATCTATAAATATATTTGCATATACAATGGATGTAGAGAAATGTCTAAATGCTTAGGTTTATATAAAATATTTATTAATGCAAGTAAAATATATTTCAATGTGAATTGACAATATCAAATAATATCTAATGAATATTCAAGAAACTTATTTTTTATAGGAAATGTATGAAAAAAAATTGTTCAAAAATCGATTTGGTAGTAAACAAAAAAAATTTTGGTAGTGTCGAAATATAAATTATTTATTTTAGATTATATATTATTATTACTAAAATAATATATGCACGTATGTAAAAGATATAAATAGTTATATTCTTTATTAGTAACTTTCTACTTATATCACTTATAGTATTATATTATTTTGTACATTTATATTATATATCTTAATAATGTAAAAAGTATATAATCTATTTAAAAATTTTTTTACAAATACAAGTATATAGCTATATTAAATTATGCGAGTAAATGTTTTCAGATAATTTTGTATGTAGGCTGAAAACATAAAGATATCCTTTAACTAAGTATAAAATCATTAAGTATCCATTGTCATATAAACACTTTCCTTTATAAATTCATATATTGTTAGGGAACAAAATAATAATAATAAAACATATATAGATAAAAAGATACAAGACTATTAACGAAATTTGTTCAAGGTTTTAGTAATTGTTATCTCATCTTTCTATCACATAACCAAGAAAGTTTGTGTCATTTGCATCATTTATTCCCATTAATTAAAACGACATAAACTTTCTCGTTTACCTAATACAATAGTAATAATAGTTAACGATTTATTCAACCACAAGTTCATGTTGGTCTATCTCACTAAATGTTTTGTTAATATCTTGAACCCACTTCAATAATCTTTCTTCTTGATCCTTTTTCAATTTATCAGTTTTCTTTCGTTTTGTCCCAGTGCTCCTTATTCTTTCTTCCTCTTCTTCGTCTTCTTCTTCCAAAAAATTGAACCTTAAGTCACGTTTTCGTTTATATGAATGTCGTGGAGGCTAAAATATAAATATACAGATACATTTTTGTATAAGCGTATCGTTAATAATTTAAAAAATTTCATATAATAATAACCATAGAATTATACCTGTGTAAAATGAGATGGTTCCAAATCAGCAAATAGTGGAATACTATGTGCAGAAACTACTGATCTTTCACCTGTTTCAGATAAAATATCAAATGTATCAGAAAAGTTAACAATCTCAATTGACTTCTTATTCTTTTCCTCTAACTTTTGTACTTCTTTCTTTTCAGTTAATATATTTTCTTTATTGTGTATATCTTCTTTCAATTCTTTAGTTAGTAACTTATTTTTTATTTCACCAATTGATAATCTAATAGGTTTTATATTGCGTCCCATATCTGTTTGAATAGGTTTTTCTCCTTTATTTCTTTCATGTTTAGGCTTAATAGGAGACTCCTCTTGATTAGAATCATTATCACTAAAACCAAATGCATTTTTTAACTCCATAGTAGATACATTAGCCTTTTTCGGGGTTCTACTAATAATTGGTGTTGATTGTGCATCATCGAAAATTCCATGAGGTGTTTTGATTGTAGTACTCTGTGGCATTTCCATTACATTTAAGAAATTATTTAAATTTGATTGTCTTAATACCCTATCTGTGTTAGAAATTGAATAGCTCTGTAAACCTGATGGTCCAGGTTGGGAATCATATTCTTTTTTCTCTTTATCAAATTGCATATTCAATATATTTCCTTGATTTATTTTAGTTTTACCCATTGTTGCTTCTCTTTTAAAGCCATTCTTTGGACTTAATACATTTTTCACTTTATTCTCATTATTATCAAATTTAAACATATTAGTTACATTGGTAGTATTTAGCTGAATGTTTTCAGTATCAGTTGGTATTCGTTCATTTATTTGTTCTATTGAAGACTTAAACTGTAAGGAATGATCTATATTTGTAATTTCTGTGCCAAATTTTCTGGAATTTACAAGATTTTTTCTTTTAGGGGTACTATTACTTATGTGTCTTTCTATGTTGATATTTTCATTATTCTTTTGTAAACTATTTTTTGTTTTTGTTATATTTCCAAATTGTTTCGATTCATTACTTAATGTTTGCAAGAATTTTTTATTAATAATATCACACTTATCATTTTGAGGTGTGCTTTGAAATACATTTTTCACTTGAGAAAATGTAAGTAATGGTGCTGCTCTCCAGGGACTGGAGGATATTTGAGAATCTTCTACTAATTTTACAATTGGTGACAAAGATTTTTCAAATAAAGAATAATTAAGCGCATCTTTTTTTTGTATGGTTAATTTGTTATTAAAAATATTTGTTGGTCTAAATGGTTTAAAATCATGTGAGGCTGATGTTTTTGAAATATTAGTTATTGAAATCCTTCTATCACTTAAATCTTCTATCGATAAAATTGTAGGTTTTGTAACTGTTTCATCAGTATTTTCTTCTCTGACTATATTTTCTAAATCTTTTACTTCTTTATCCATGTCTACATCTGTTTTAGGCTTTTCCACTAATTCCTCTTTTAATGCATCATTTCTATTTTTAATCAGAGATTCTATATGCTCACCGCCTTCAAATTTAACAACATTTCTTTTCTTGATCTTTTCAGGTTTACTAGTTGATTGTTCTTTGCTAACTTGTTTTACTGGAACATTTCTTTTTTTCTGTTTTGCTATTGTTTTCTTAATAACAGCTCTTTTTTTTCGCTTTTTTGGTACTCTTTCAGTTGAATCATTAATATCAAATTTAAATTCATATATTTCATTGGTATTTTCCTTAGGACTTTCTGGTGAATTACATTTATAAACAGGTGGCTTTCTTTTCTTAGGAGATAATTTCTTCACTAATTTATTATTAGTGGGATTTTTAGAATTTTTGTGAGAACGTAGAACTCTCACTTTGGATTGATTTAGAAATGATTCTCTTAAAGACATTTGTGTTGAATTCGAAACATTTTTATTTTTCTGTTTAATAACTTTCTCTTTCTTACTTTTTGAATCTTGTTTATTCATATTAGAACTGCTACGTGTAACAATTTTTTTAGATTTCACTTTGGGATGTGAACTTTGCTCTTTTAACTGTGACTCTTGAGAATTTCGTGTTGGCAAAGTACGTTTTCTCATTAGATATGGACACATTTTTGTATAAATAACAAATGAATCTAAAAAATATATATAAAATATTAAGTAATAATGTGAAAGAACAATTAAATAATAAAAAATTTATAAATGAGAATATGACATATACTTTTTTATACTAATTATTCCTTATACATATGTTAAGAATTATCATACATAAAAGTGAAAATTTTCAATATTAAAGACAGATATCTATAAAAGTTACGTTTATTATTATTATTATTAACTTTGAATGAGTAGAAATAATTATATTTTTTAAATAAAACGGAAAACTTTAAAATAAGAATTTAAGAAATGTCATTTTAATAAACATACTTCAAAAGAGATGAAAGTGAGAATAAATTATTTATTTCATAAAAACTAATACTTTGATAAATTTCTGTCAAACTAAATATTGACTAGAATTGTATTTATACACATAAATTTGAGTTTTTATTTTTAATAGCTTAGTTTTTATTTAAAACAATAGACTCAGCTGGTAATCCGTACCAATGAAAACTTTTCCATACTTTCCATAACAACAATCTATACTTTTTGTAATTAAACAATTTCCAAATAATAATTCTAAAATCACTAATACTATTAATATCATAACTTACCTCAGTTAAAGGTTTAATTGACACAGTTTATCGAATAACAATTCGTCGAAAGGCTTGATATAATTTACGTATCGTATACCAACCTTCGTTTACATAAATCAAATATGATTATGTAACAATGAAAAGCATTCGTTTTATTATTTTATACGTTGATGTAATAAACTACAAAACAGATAACATCACAACACAAGGATCTTAGTTTGCGAATTGCGACGTAAAAGTCACATTAAAAACCATATATAACAGATCAGTAGATTGAGAAGTCTATAATAAACTAGATAGCTTAACCTATCTTTATGTATCGAATGGCAATACTGTCAATGTAGAAAGCTTTTAACGATTATGAATTATAAAATAAATATTATTTAATTTATATTTATTTTGTTCAATTTTACTTAATTTACTTTAAATTTATTTTCCATTGCATATACACATATTTTGAAATAAATAAAATGAGATAAGCGTATAGAAACCATAAACCTAAGAAATATTAATCCCGAAGTTCATAACAGAAACATGGAAAGTGTCGTATCTCTACTTTTTTATTCTATGTCGAAAGAGAGTTCAAAGGATGTAAACAAAATATTTGCCGCCAAATTTTCCTTTAGTGTGTTGTACAATTATATTTTCTTCAAAAAATATCAAAAAATCAAGTTGTAATGGAAGGATTTGATGACCCAGGAATATTCTTTTCCGATAATTTCTCAGTAGGTGAATCTAATGAGACGCGAACTAATTTTCAACATTCGAAGAAGAAGTTTATGGAATTCATTAGACAATTCCACGAGGGGAACTTTAATTACAAATATAGGTACCTAAATTAATTATAATGTTTCAATGTGTATAAATTTGGTAATTACATCGTAAATTTTGTATAATATTATTAATATAAAAATTATTTTAGAGATATTTTAAAACGTAATTATAATTTGGGTCAATATTGGGTAGAAATTAATTTAGAAGATCTGGCAGCTTTTGATGAATCACTCGCAGAAAAAGTTTACAAGCATCCAACTGAATATTTACCTATCTTGGAAGAAGCTGCAAAAGATTTAGCGGATGAACTTACAGCTCCAAGACCACCAGATGAAGAAAAAGTTGAAGACATACAAATTTTATTATCTTCAGATGCACATCCAAGTTCCTTAAGAGGAATCAAAGTATGATTTAAGTTTACTCTCAAAATTGAAAATTTTGCTGCTAAAAAAGATGAAGTAATTTTCATATTATATATAACATTAAAATTCGTGGTATCTGACATTGGTTAAACTTTTTTATTTTAGCCTGATGCAGTTTCTAAACTTATTAAAATACCTGGTATTATTGTTTCTGCATCTGGAATTAGGGCAAAAGCGACAAAAATTGCTATACAATGTCGTTCTTGTAGAAGCATGCAAACTAATATTTCAATTAAACCTGGTTTAGAAGGATATGTTTTGCCTAGAAAATGTACAACAGAACAAGCAGGAAGGCCAAAATGCCCTCTGGATCCATTTTTTATAATGCCAGATAAATGTCATTGTGTTGATTTTCAAGTTCTCAAACTGCAAGAATTGCCAGATCAAATTCCACAGGGTGAAATGCCAAGACATTTACAATTGTATTGCGATCGCTATTTATGTGATAGAATTGTACCAGGCAATAGAGTTCTCATTTTGGGCATATATTCAATTAAGAAAGTTACTAAAACTACTGGTAATAGAGGAAGAGATAAAGCATTAATTGGTGTTCGAGCACCATATATGAGGGTTATTGGTATTTCTACAGATGGAGAAAATACAGGCAGTGGTAAAATATCATAAAATAACTTTATGCAATGAATTTCTTTTTTTTTTTATATAATCTGTTTATTCAATTTCTGTGGTTTTCAGGTATTCATTCATGCTTTACAAATGAAGAAGAAGATTTATTTAGACGTCTTGCTTCAGACACTAATTTATATGAAAGAATTGCAAGAAGTATAGCTCCCAGCATTTTTGGTGCATTGGATATTAAAAAAGCTATAGCTTGCCTATTGTTTGGTGGTTCTAGAAAAAGAATGCCTGATGGACTTTGTAGAAGAGGAGACATTAATATTTTAATGTTAGGTGATCCTGGTACAGCTAAATCACAGTTATTAAAATTTGTAGAAAGAGTTGCACCAATTGCAATTTACACGTCTGGGAAAGGAAGTTCAGCAGCTGGTTTAACAGCATCAGTCTTAAGAGATCCAGTAACAGTAAGTTAATCAGTTTAACATATAAATATCAAATATTTGTTTCACATTTACTAAAATGTTCTATTTGATTCGTAGAGGAATTTTGTCATGGAAGGAGGTGCTATGGTTCTTGCAGATGGTGGTGTTGTTTGCATAGATGAATTTGATAAAATGAAAGAGGATGATAGAGTTGCAATACATGAAGCTATGGAACAACAAACAATATCTATTGCAAAAGCAGGAATAACTACAACATTAAATACTCGTTGTTCCGTTCTAGCAGCGGCAAATTCGATATTTGGTCGTTGGGATGAGATAAAAGGAGAAGAAAATATTGATTTTATGCCAACAATTTTATCGCGTTTCGACATGATATTTATTGTTAAAGATGAACACGAGCAAAATAAAGATGTAACACTAGCAAAACATGTAATGAATATCCATACCAATGCTGGTCAAGTTACAGAACAACTGGCGGAAGGAGAACTACCACTGCACATTTTAAAAAAATATATCCACTATTGTAGAACGTAAGGTTATTTTTTGCTTAAAATATTTTATTTATTTGTCATTAATTGATACACGTTTATAGTCGTTGTGGTCCGAGACTTAGTAAAGAGGCAGGAGAGAAATTAAAACATCGTTATGTTGTAATGCGAGCTAGTACCAGAGAACATGAGAAAGATATGGAAAAGAGATTATCCATTCCCATAACAGTTCGTCAATTGGAAGCTGTAATAAGAATTTCAGAATCTTTAGCTAAAATGCAATTACAACCTTTCGCTACACAAATCCATGTGAACGAAGCGCTTAGACTTTTCCAAGTATCTACTTTAGATGCTGCAATGTCAGGGTCTTTAGCTGGTAATCTATAATGAAGTAACTGGTAGTATGCATTTCTTATTATTGTACTTTATTTTAAACACATATCAAAATTTAGGTGCAGAAGGATTTACCTCGGATGAAGATCATGAAATGTTATCACGTATCGAAAAACAATTAAAACGTAGATTTCCTATTGGAAATCAAGTATCGGAGCAAAATATTGTTAAAGATTTTGTAAAACAAGCATATCCAGAACGTGCTATTTACAAAGTTATACACACAATGATACGACGTGGAGAACTTCAGCATCGTATGCAACGTAAAATGTTGTACAGATTACACTGAAATGTAATAACATTTTTCTTTGCATCTTGTGTTATATATTTATTCGCTTTATATATATGTTTCCATTTTGTACTATATTTCAAGCATTTTCAATGTATAAATATGCATACATTCGAACTACATCTTAATAATCTTTTTTTTTATTTAGGACTGTAATTCATCCTTAAATGGATAATGTGGATGATTCTCGACCCTAAAAGAAATCAAAGGGATTTTATATCTTTACATTATTTGGAATGAAATATCTTTAATAAATATATTTACCCCTTAAAAAACAAGAAATTAAAAATTCTTCCACGTACACCTTTGTCTAAGGTACTCAAAATTTTCATTTCTTCTTCATTTAATGAAAAACTAAATAAATCAATGTTTGCCTTAACTCTCTCGGGAGATTTACTTTTTGGAATTACAACAACATTTAATTGTAATGAGTAACGTAGTAAAACTTGTGCTGGTGATCGTTTATGTTCTGTGCTTATTTTTTGTACTATTGGATGTCCCAGAACATCTGGAAAGTCTTCAACATTATGATTATATTTCGTTTGAAAATGCGTTTTAGCTCCTGGTGATCCCAAGGGGCTGTAGGCTGTTATAATAATATTGTGCGTTTGACACAATTGCCGTAGCGAATTTTGTTGCAGATATGCATGTAATTCCACCTAATAATAATTAAAGTGATATACTGTAAGTAAATAATTAACGAAACTATATCAAAGCCAAGTGTGATAAAATTTATTTACATGTCAAACCTACTTGCAAGTTACTTGGCTTAATTTGTGCATTCTCCCATATATTTAAAATTTGTTTTTCATTAAAATTACTTAAACCTATAGACTTTGTACGACCTTTTCTTACTTGTTCTTCCATTTCCTGAAACATTAAATAAGACAATCAATTATAAGTTACTAACATTTTATTCATTAATAGTGCTATAGAATTAGACCTTCCACACTGAAACAGGATCTGTATCAAGATCCAATATAAAACTTCCATCTTCATTAATTGCTGAGGTACAAGTACTTTCATCTAATTTAAAGGCAAAAGGCATGTGGATTAAATACATATCCAAATAATCCAAACCAAGTCTTTTCAGTGATAAATTAATAAACTTCTCTACATCTGATGGTCGATTACCAAAATTAGGTAACTAAAAAGGTAATTAAATATTTTTTTATCTTTATATATGTATAAGTTATCTTTTTAATATATGTTAAATGGTACCTTTGAAGTAATAAAAAGATCTTCACGCTTCCCACCTTTTCTAAACCATTCTTTTAATACTGCTCCTATTGCTTCTTCATTATTATAATTAAATGCAGTATCAATGTGTCTATAGCCAGCATCTAAAGCAGCTATCACAACTTCTTCAATTTCTTCAGGTTTAGCCTTCAGAAAGTATGCAACATTATAGTTTTAAGTTTAAGTTGAAATGAAAAATGTAAATTAATTTAAACATTTAAAAAAAATCCTTGAATTTAAATAATAAGTTAATAATTAAATCACCTGCCATGTACCCAAACCCACAGTAGGCATGTCATACCCTGATAACAATCGTACTGTTTGCATATTTCCTTTCTTCAATTGGTTTAATGCTGTAAAAGATATTTATACAAATTTATTTAAATAATATTATTTTATATCCTTTTAATATTGCTGTATTGTCATATTATTATAACAATTTTCAAGATTACCATAAACTATTATTTTTAGATATATATAAATTATCTACTTTGTAGTAGCGCTATTTGGATACAAAATCAATTTCTAAAGTTAGATCAGACTTGTACTGTTCTGAATACATAAGTTCACGTTTATAGAGAAAGAGAGTTGTATATATATGTAAGTTCAACAGACGTTTATTGATCTGCGGTAAGTTTTACGGCTAACATCGTTTAAAATGTTCTAGAAAATTGTTATTTATATTACAATTTAGATAGAAGTTGGATTTTTGTTGTTTCTTGCGTTAAAATTATTTTAAAATATTATTTCACACAGTGATATAAGCGACAATTTAAAATAACCGGTAACAGAATATACTGCGTACGAGTCTAGTTTTATGTCTATATTTATACTAACAAAACTATGCGAAAAATTAAAAAAATAATTTAATTTAGAAATTTTAAATAAATTAAAAAGATAACGTACGTAATGATAGTACCAAACGTTGCTGTTGATTTGTTACGAAAAAACAATTGATAAATTGATGTTTCACATATCGGCTAGTGAATTTATCAAATAAATATTGACGATATTTAAGCATGTTTATTGGAAACATGATAAGTTTTTAAAAATTGTATAGATTATATCCCTACTAAACAATGCAAACAGAAACAGAATGAAATATCATAAATATTTAAGATTCAAATAAGTTACATGAATTATCTTCCCGCGTTGCGTTAATACCATAGATAAGTTAAAACATAGAGCTGATATCCAATACTATTAATTTGATATTAATTATAATTATAACGCATTAATTAATGGTGAGAATTAGAACTTAAACATGAGAAAAATATTTTGTTCGAAAATAGTATTTGCGACTTCTAATTTGTACAAAATTGATACATAATAAGTTATGATAAGATAATTAAGATATGTAATATGTTAATATTAATTAGACTGTGGATGTTTATACAAATTGCTATTTTTATGAACACAACTAAAGAAATGAAACCTACAGGGAATTTGTTTTATTTTTTAAATATTATAACATGTTGCTATGGATATTCTGTACATTTTTATAGACAAATTTTTCATAAATACATACACATCCGTAGCCTAGGGATAATTTATAAATTTGGGAATTTTATTCTTCTATTTATTTCATGATACATTTTTATATACTTATTTATATAGTTAAAATAATATATAACTATACTATAAACAGCTGTATTTATTTTCTAAATAAATTCGGGAACTTAATATTTTATATTAATGTCGAATTTGAGTTTGAGTTTCATTTTTCTTTCAGTACATTAGAATGTCGAATTTTATTTTATAAGTAATATTGTATAGTTGGTAATGGCGTATGTCAGTTACATGATAATTTTAATATAACTGTACGTATTTAATAATGTTTGTATAAATATGAAAACTGTATTGTATTCTTGCACAGTTCACAAACAAAAAATTTTATTTTAAAGATTTCATTGTAATTCATGATCAAATAATTTCTATCTTTAAATTACAAACATGTTGATTTACGATGTTCTACATAAAGAAACAGTATACCAATCAATTGTCTGTGATCTTCGTAATTACGGAGTTAAGTATCGTTTTAAAAAAAATATGTTTAAAACAGAACGATCCGAAGGGAAACGCATTTTGAAAAAAGTTTTTAAGACTTCTTTATTGTACCAACCATTGGATGTCGTGAATTTATCTTCTGGTGCCATTGTGCATGTGCCTGTTTTTGTGAGCCATGCATCCACATTTTTAGAAAAGTATATCACTCAGGAAGGATTATTCAGAAAAGCAGGATCACAACTTAGACAAAAGGAATTAATAATTCGTTTAGATAATGGTGGCAGTTTAGGGGAAAAACATCATGCCATTGATGTAGCTAATTGTTTAAAAACATTCTTCAGAGACTTACCAGAACCATTGATTCCATATACGTACCACGATTTATTTGTACATTGTGTCATGCTTAAAACTTATTGTGTACAAGCATTGTTATTAGCTTGTATTCTTTTACCACCACATCATCTAAATACTCTGGCATTTTTAATGGAATTTTTAAAGAAAGTAGCACAATATGAGAAACAAAATAAAATGGGCATTGATAATTTAGCAAAAGTTATTGGTCCAAATATAATGCCTCTGCAAGAAACCACTATGTCTGCTGTGCAAATGCGTCTTGAATTACATTTAATTGTTGTTAAGGTGATATGTATATTTGTCTTAAAGAAGAATGTCAATTTTAACATAAGATAATTTCATTCGCTTAATCTGGAAATATTGCAGATTTTAATTGAAAATGCAGAAAGTATTGGTATTTTACCAGATCATATAACACAAGCTATTTCTATGGAAACAATTGGCAGTACAGATAATGAGTTAGATGTATCTGATCATATGCGTTCAAAATTCAAAAAAAAGAAACATCGCAGTGGAAGTCTTACACGTAAGCCACATCTAAGTGCCTCCAACCTCAATCTAAGTATGTCTGTCGATCTGTTCATAGTAATTTATTTCCAAACTATATTTACATTGTACTGACATAAATACTGAAGTTTCATAATAACAGCATGCGATAAAAGTTTTATCTAATAGACATAAACCTATGTTCTAACAAATGTACCATTAACTAACTTACTAACCTGATTACTTAACAGATCAGAATTCTTTTATTTACATAGAATTCTTTAAAATTTAAATATTTTTCTTTAGGAATGTTTAATGGTCTAAAAAAGATTGTTGGCAAAAATGCTGCATCTGAAGATAGTAACACATGTGATAGTCAAAGGATATCTGAAAATGCTAATTCAGTACATATATTAAATACTAAGCCCACAAAAAAAAGGAAAGTTGATTATATAGATCCACCAAGTACAAAGAAGAAGTATGTATTTACTTTTTTTATAGATATAAACAATTATCATTTATATGACTTAATATATATGACAAACTTATGTTTCAGAAGAGTTGCAGATAAAGCAGATAAATCTAAAAAGATTAGGCTTAGTTTGGATCGTTTTGTACCGAGAAAGCCAGTAAGAACATGAGAATAATTTATTTCATGACTTAACAAGTTTGATTATAACAATCTACATAATATTTTTATATTTGCAGAAAACTGTTGATGAAAGTACAGAATCATGTAAGAATACTTTTGATACTCAGGCAGAACGTCGTTGGAGTTCTGTTTGTGACTCATGTGGTGACTCACAAAGAACATACAGAGCATATAGTGATAGTTCATCACATTTGAAATTAATTCTAAAAGACAGTGAAGTATCAAACGACCTTCACAGAGAGTATAATAATATGTTTGGTGATGCAGATGTTAATTTATCAGATGATAGTGACGAGCAGGCCTTGTTAACAAAGGATGATATTAAATCTAGTAAATGGCACACACAGTTGAATTCAAGTTCGGAAGAATTAAAAGATCTAGGTAATTATAAACAAAGACGAATGAACCCAGTGAAAAGAAGATTAACTGTAAATAATCTTGAAACATATTCACACGTTCAAGTCACATCTGTAGATAATCAGTCAGAGGAATACGTTACGATACCTAAAAGCGAATATGAAGAAATAAAAAATAGAGTTTTAGCAATTGAATCTCGTCTTTCTCAAGAATTCAAATGTATAAATAATGGAAATGGTGAGGAGAATGATGATTTATTATTGCATTCTGTGAAAAAAGTACAAACTGCGTATGAAAGGACATTGGAAGAAGCTAGTATTGAAAGTACAGTAACAACAGACTACTTAGCTAAAAAACTTGGTAAAGAACTTAAAATTAGAAGATCAGATGAACACAAAATTATCAGGTCTCCAAGCGCTCGAAAAATAGGAAGTTTAAGAAGGAGATCACAAGAAAAAGTGATAAGGTAAATTATACTTTTTATGAGCTATGTAAATTAGTATGTTTCTGTAATTTACAATCTTCAATTTATTTCTTCTATCTTTTAGCAAACGTGTTAGACGAACTGCTTCGTGGCACATTTCTCGTGGATCAGATTTGCAATCACAGTCTGATCAAGATTTGAGCAATGCTTACTCCCATAATGAAAAAACATTTTCACTGAATTATACAAAAGACGATGCTGACTTACGACCTATATCTACTTCCCTTTGGGAAAAAGGAGATAATATAATATTAAATAATGTATGCGATGAGTTTAAAAATTCAAATGTATATACAAAAAAACACAATCAGAATTCTTTTCAATCGATGAAAGATCGAACAATCACGACGGTACGTCGAGTATCGTCTTTTCATGGTGATGAACTTACAAATACGGCCACGTATTCCGATAGCAAGGTTGAAAAACTGAAGAAGACGAATAGTCAACAAAATATGATTTTAAACAGTACACCTGTAGGTAAACTGATTCCGAAATCTGAAGAGAAAAAGAAAGCTGTTATATCCTGGAAGGATGCAGATGGATATTTTGGATCAACAAACCAAACAAAATCTCCAATTACTCAAACTGGTCGTGCGTCTATTGCAAAATTAAGAACTCAGAATGCAGGAATGGTACTAGCTAAAGCTAAATTATTTGATGAGTGCACGGCAAAAGTACACTCTCAAAACACTACTATAAACAAAAAAAACGGTCTACTTAGTACAGAGGATGATCAGTGCATGAATGATATAAAACAGAATTGTGAACGGACAGAATCGTGTCGAAAATCAAATAAAAATGTAAAAAGTAGAAATTCAAAATTGATATTGAAACATTCTCCTTCTCGTACTATGATGGAAACCGAAAATAAGGAAAAGGATATTGAAATGTGTTATTGTATTTCCAAAGACTTTATGACATGTAATACAGCCACTCATCAAAAAGAAAATAAGGCTGTTAAAACATCACCTTCAATGCAAAATGTACCTGTGGATATGATATCGCAGAATTCAAGATTAAGTATCTATAAAGTTGATAATAACGTGCTATGTAAGACTCCGCATATTAAGAAGCCATTAACTGTAAAAACACCTAAAAGTGGCAAAGCATTAGTAAGAAGACCTCTAGTGGATTCTCGTAGGACGCCCCTAAAGGCTGTTGGTCAATTAGGAACTCCAAAGTATCAGAGTCCTAAAAGTATTTTAAAGACGCCAAGAAATATCAGTAGACACTCTTAATTTAAAGTACAAATTTATCAGAAATGTGTTCAAGAAAGTCTATTCTGCAATACTTTCAATTATAAATTGATAAAGTACTATGAGATTGTCTTACAACTTAGAATCTCAGAACCAAGTTTAGAGAAAAAGTTTATTTTCATAACACATCCTTACTATATATACTATAGTTATAGTACTTTTATGTATGATAAATTGCCATAAATATACAGAATAGTATTTTACATATGTTATATGAAAACATAAGTGTGTGATAAACATACTGAACCAATGATTTTATCATACATTTTAATACTATAAAATATAGAACTTTTTTAGACAAATATTTTTGCTTGAAGAAGTTATGTATTTATATATATATATATGTTCTTTTGTACTTGTTTTCGTGTTATTAATATACATATATGTTTACATACATTTAGCAAAGTACAAACGTGTATTTTTTTAATTGCAATATTATTTTTTGAAATTTCGAAACTTGTCCCATTTTTAAAGATTGAATTTCTTATACATAACGTAAAAAATACAAATACACTGCCGCAATTTTTTATAATACAATATTGTATTTTCTGTTTTATGGACCACATGTAATTTGTTCATAAATAAATAAAATTTACACAAAGTTATATCCATTGTTATATCGATATATGAATATATATATTATTATTAAAATATGAAATTTAATTAAAAAACTACAGTACAAAAAGGAAATTTGTTGTATTCCACGTGATTTAAATATATATAACATAATTGTAGACAATTATTCATCGTTCCACCAATCACACTTTACCGTCTGTTCCATCTGGAATTGTCAAGTAAAAATAATACACGTTCACCGTTGCAAACAAACAATACAACTATGACACGAAAGTTCTATTTCCTTCGTGAAGTAAAATTCTTTTCGATATTTAGATAATAAAGGTATGATATATATGCACACAAGGTCACATTTAATGATTGTTCCTTTTTTTATTATATAAAATATCGTGGAAATGTATTCATTGATAGCAAAGTTAATAGTTTTGGATATTGTCGTTATGATAGCAGCGCCTCGTTTATTCTAGTCGGATCTACAGCTGTTGATACGTAAATTGTTGGTGAAATAAGTGTCAGTGAATATAATATTCGGAAAGAGCAGCCTTTGGGCTGAAAAAACAATATATACAAAGATGAGAGAGGCTGGAATAATGTTAATAAGCACAGCATTAACATGTGCTGTGATAGGCAACGCGTATTATCAAAGAAAACAGTTTTATCCAACAGTAGTTCACATAACCAAATCCAACCCTAGTATGACGGTAAGTTTCGATGTTTTCTTTTTAAAATTTTCTGTTTATGAACGTTATATTTGATTATACATATACATATATTTCTGAATGTTCTAACGATTCCTCCGTTTGTTTTCTCATGTGAAATTTAGGTAATCTATACACAAGGATTGATTCTAGTATTTATGATAAATGCTTTCTTTCGAAAGATATTTTTTGGTACCCTACGTGCTGCTGAACTTGAGGTAAATATATAATGTATTTGTTATCATCTTAAAAGGTTAAAAAATGTGCGTATAAATATACATATACTAAGAGTTATTTCTTTACAGCATTTGTTGGAAAAAGTATGGTATGCAGTAACTGAAACTTGTCTAGCATTTACAGTATTTAGAGATGACTTTAGTCCAAAATTCATAGCACTATTCACACTTCTTTTATTTTTGAAATCATTTCACTGGTTGGCAGAAGATCGTGTAGATTATGTAAGTAATATGAGTAACTTAATATAATTTCATATATAATATTTTGTTTCATCTATTTTCAGATGGAAAGAAGTCCTGTAATAACTTGGTTATTCCATCTTAGAGTTGGTACTCTATTGGCATTACTGTTTGCTATAAATTTAACCATGATTCATTATGCTTATAATACAACAGCAACAAAAGGTCCCTCAGTGCAACTTGTTTTTGGTTTTGAATATGCCATTCTCTTAACTGTTGTATTCAATATTAGTGTAAAGTATATATTACATACAATAGATCTACAAAGTGAAAATCCATGGGACAATAAACCAGTATTTTTATTGTACACAGAATTAATAATTGGGCTGTTGAAGGTGGGATAAAGTAATAAGATATATTCATTAAATATTTATAAAGTTATTGATTTAATATATCTTTTCTTTCAGGTTATTTTATATGTTGCTTTTGTCACTTTGATGGTCAAATTATATACTTTACCTTTGTTTGCACTTCGTGCAATGTATTATACAATGAGAGACTTTAGGAAAGCGTTCCACGATATTGTAATGTCGCGTCGAGCTATCAGAAATATGAATACATTATATCCAGATGCTACGGCAGAAGAATTAGCTGCTGCTGATAATGTATGCATTATATGCAGGTAAAATAAAGTTACTAACTCATTAAAAAATGTAGCTTCTCAGAAATATTGATAAAATATTAAAAATATACTACATATTACAACATTGTACAACATCTAATAAAAATATACAACATTTTAGGGAAGAAATGGTGTCTGCAAGTAAAAAGTTACCATGTAATCATATTTTTCATACTGCCTGCCTTCGTTCTTGGTTCCAACGTCAACAAACGTGTCCCACATGCCGTTTAAATATCTTAAGACCTGTTAATAACAATCAAGGAAATAGGCAACAAAATCAAGCACAAGCAGGACCACAAGTGCCTCAAGCTCCACAAGCACCAGGATTTAATCCAATTGGTGTGTATATTTACGGTTATTTTTACGTGTCCACATTAAGAAAAAAAATCTAATGTTTATATGGTTTTCAATAAAGTTCAAGTCCTCCCAGCATTTTGGGCTGGGATGCAAGCTGCAGGGGCACCAGCAGCTTTACAACAACAGCAACAACAGCCACAACAGCAACAAGTTTCAAATGCGACAACACAGCAACAACAAGCTCAAAATAGTGGGCCAAATACTCCATCAACCTCATTTCAAAATTTGGCAGCTAGTGGTGTACCGTTGTTTCCTCCACCATTCCCAACTATGGTACCGTTGCCTCCTATTCCTACGCCACCGCCGAACCTTACAGAATTAAGTGAAGAAGAACTTAGAGCAATGGAAGGTAATTTACGACAAGCCGTTGAAGCTAGAATACAAACGTTGCAAAGAATTCAGCTTCTATTAGATGCTGCCAGTGCTATGATGAACCAATATCAAACAGCAGCTGTTACTGCTAAGTATGTACGAGTTTTTTTGTAGCTTAATAAAATTTAAAAATAACGATTAATATTGTTATTTCATAACACATGTTTATTGCAGTATTCCAGTGCCAACTGCAACAAATAACACGAATGTTACAACAGATATTTCTTCAATGGCAAAACAAGGAACATCTAAAACTGCATGTCCTGAACTTAACAGTGAGCAACCACAAGATAACGCTGAGATGAATGTTCCTACTGCAAATTCTCCTAATGATAATGTAAATACGTTATCAGGCATAAACGGTAATGATGTAGCTCCAGAATCATCAATTAGGAATGACACGGAATCTTCAAGTGAACAAGAAATGCTACGAAGACGTAGGCTACAAAAATTTTCAGCTCATAAATGTTCGTAAAATTATGTGATAATTTGTGTAATATAATTGTACCTTGATCAATAACAGGCCTGATTGCAATTGATATTCGAAAAAAGATGTAACAATTATGATTAAGAGCTTGAAAGTTGAAGTTGATACTATGATATTAATAATCACAAAATATCAAATAATCATTTAAAGGAAATATGATAAATTTTCCTTTTCTTTCTTTTTTTTTGCAAATTATTTTAGGAGCAAAATATTCATGAAGCAAGTCATGCAGATTATGACTAGTTCTTATTCCTTAAATACTATGCGTGTATATATCCTTCCTACGATGTGTTTTTCCGATATATTTCGTAAAAAAAAATTTTTGTATCGATTAAATTGTTTCTGTATGCTTTATCTAAAAGTGATTTTAATTTATCATTTTTATCCCACAATTTTTATATCATAAAATATAACTTATATAAAACATTCTATCAGTCTTGTTTGTGCTACATACAGGCTAATGTACAGATTTTACTAATTATTACATATTAAGAATGTTTGTATCTGTACATGGGAGTGGTTATGTCAGTTATTATAACATGACTGTAAAATAATTGTTCTAAATAACTCTCATTATGAGTAATAAATTTATCTGTCTATTTAGTAATGCTTTTGTTTCCATCACGTAAATTTGTGTACATTTATAAATTTGACATATGCAAAGTTATTTGTAATAATTTTGAACAATAAACACATCAAATAAGATGACAAAAATAAGTACAAAATAAATTATATTATTTATAGGAACAAATTAATACGAAGTTCCAAAGATAACTATAAATGTAATTATTTTAAATTTAAAAATATATAGTATATATATGTGTATAAATATAATTAATAAAAACTATATGTAGGTACAAAAAATACATATATATATAATTATTATAGTTTTTGTTCGTACAAAAGAAAATTTTAAATAGAAGTATAAGTAAAAAAAAAAGAGAGTATTACATTTATTTCAATAAATTGCGATGTTAAAATTTGATCTAAATATAAAAATTGGATAAACAATACTCCGCGTTTTATAACATTTCGTTACTCGTTAACGAAATAGTATGATATAATTAATTTCCCTCTAAAGGAAATTGCGAAAATATTCATAGATTTTTCTAAAAACTATCATATACATAATTGCGATCATAACATTTATAAATATCGGAAGGAATATAAATAAATAATCATTGTTATTCATTTAATGTTATCGATCAGTAGAAAGATAATTATAACCTTATTTTTCCATACTGGAAATGCGCAAACTCGGTAGGACTGTAATATAGAGATCAAATCCTATTGTGTGAATGATTACTATTTGTAATTTAAATTATTATAGAAAAGAGAAAGGTGTATTAACGTTTTAAAAATATAAAATTTTAAATCATACAGACTTCATAAAAAATTTCTACTGCTACGTAATTATTTATAAAATGATAAGTATTTTTATTAATATATGTAATTATTTGCATAAAACTTTCTAATATTCAATTTGATTTCAGGTATTTGAATATTTTTACTTTTTCTTAATAATTTTGACCAAATGTATTCTTTTATTTTTTGTGCTTTAGTTTTCGTTTAATTGATGTAGTTTAATTAATTTGCCGATAAGCATATATATATATATATATATATACACACACACACAATGTTATATATATACAATATATACAATATTTAATCAATTGTAAATATTACAATATTATGTTTTTTTATATAAATAAAATCTATGTAAAATAAGCTTATGATATGATATATCATTCAAATATCATATGAAATATCTATAGCTATCTATCTATATATACATGTGAATTAAAAGAACACAGAATAGAGAAAGTAGAAAACAAGAGAGACATGAGATAAATAATACAATTTTGTGTAAAATCGCATCAATTTTTTAGTAGTAACAGTGAAATGAACTAATAAATTAACTAATATACAATATAAGGAATGAACTAATATTGATTAAGGATACAAAATGGACAAGTGAATGATATCAATAATTGAAACGTTTAATTAATATATCAACAATTTAACATTTCATATTTAATCTTGAATTAGCTTAAGGACAGTTTATATATTGTAATAATGAAGGTAATGTTTATTAAAATACGGTTCTTTCATATTACGCGCTAAAATCCTTGAGATACACGAGGCGAACCCCGTAGCGCGTTGTTGTGATCTAACATGGCGGAGTGTAGTGTTGTGGCTGCTCAGTGTCTATGTCAATTTTAGAGTGATCTTGCTTAATAAGAAGGAAAGGATTGCAATGGTCGATGATCGCGATATCGAAAGAAATCGAGTAAAGTAATCGTGTACTTATGAGTATTTCTATTACAAGAGGATTGAGTTTAATTTGGGTTTGGTTTCGTCGCGGGAATCGTACACAGCGGTGAGAGAGCACGCAGAGTGCAGTCTTCCCAGCAACAAAATTTTCTTCTGACCTTCTACAGACAACAAGCTGGTCTATCCGAATGACTCAACGAATAATCGAGATTTAATCGCGTTTCTTATACACGACACGTGATAACGAAAACGTGCACGACGTAAAGTTTTCCCGCGCGTCCTGAGAGGTTTTCTTGGCGCAAGAATCAGGCTTATGCAACGAAGAGCGCATAAACATCTATTACGGTAAACAATCTTATCCCGTCAATCAAACTTGAAGGGATGTGAACTAAATGACAGATCATCATTGCCCGAATTTTATCTTAATAATTTTAGTAACGAAACTCTTAATATTTGTGTAACTTCGCTAAACGAGGTCTTTTATAGAATTAGTGGGAAAAACTAAGAAAGGACATATAGACTGATGAAGTCTGTAGAAATTGTCAACAATTGTTATTAGAAATGAATAAAGATCCCTTATGGTATATTTGTTAATTAACAATTACTTCATTTGTTTTACCCAAGCTATTTGGAAAAGCAAATAATCTTATGTATGTGAATCGGGACGTTAAAAGAACCATATATATATTTAAAGGTGTCTTTGTCTTGTAAAATTAATGTTGTAATAAAAAGCCTTAATGGGTTACAAAGGAGTAACTGACAGATCGATATATGCAGATTTCAGTGCATTTGTCGATATATCAGAGAGTTGAGAATCATTCATAAGTATATCTAAAAAGCCAAAGAGTTGGTGAAATTTAAAGGGATGCAAGGTAGCTGGTGATATTATAAAATAGTGTGTATAAGTTAATTTTTACAATATGACGGACACACGTAGAAGAGTGAAGTTATATGCACTTAATGTTGATAGACAATGGGATGATCGTGGTACAGGTCACGTTTCTTCTTCATATATAGATAGACTGAAAGGAATTTCACTTTTAGTCAGAGCAGAGAGTGATGGTTCAGTTTTGTTGGAAAGTAGAATACTACCTGATACAGCATATCAGAAGCAACAGGTAATGAAATAATGAAATCATTATAAATTTTTAATTCAATATTTATTTAAACAAACTTTTCATGTAGCATAATTTTAGTTAAGAGTACGGTAAATAATATGTGGAGAATCAATCAAATTATAAAATACAGAAATTATAAAACACTATTTGTTTTTTTATTTTAGGATACTTTAATAGTTTGGTCAGAAGGAGAAAATTTTGATTTAGCCTTAAGTTTTCAAGAAAAGGCTGGCTGTGATGAAATTTGGGAGAAAATATGTCAGGTCCAAGGAAAAGATCCATCTGTTGAAATTACCCAAGATATTGTCGAAGAGTCAGAAGATGAACGGTTTGATGATATGTCTGATGCTGCTCCTCCAATAGAATTACCTCCGTGTGAGTTAAGTCGACTGGAAGATATTAATGAACTTATAGGAAATTATTTATCTTCACAAACGAGGAAAGATAAATTAGCACTGGCTTTAGAATCAGAAGGCTATATCAAAAAACTATTAAATCTGTTTCATACTTGTGAAGATTTAGAAAACATTGAAGGATTGCATCATTTGTATGACATATTTAAAAATATTTTCCTACTTAATAAGAATACATTATTTGAAGTTATGTTTAGCGAAGATATCATTTTCGATGTTGTTGGATGTTTGGAATACGAGCCAACATTACCTCAGCCAAAGAGGCATAGAGAATATCTTCGACAGTTAGCCAGATTTAAGCAAGCAATTCCTATTACAAATGCTGAATTATTAGCTAAAATTCACCAGACGTATCGAGTTCAATACATTCAGGATGTAGTCCTACCGACTCCGAGCGTATTTGAAGATAATATGTTAAACACATTGAGTAGCTTTATATTTTTTAATAAGGTCGAGATAGTGACCTTGATACAGGATGATGAGAAATTTCTTACTGAACTATTTCACCAATTAACTGACGAAGCAACATCAGATAGTAAGAGACGAGATCTAGTTCTTTTCTTAAAAGAATTTTGTAACTTTTCTCAGAATCTACAACCACAAGGAAAGGAGGCCTTTTATAAAACTTTAACAGCACTTGGTATTTTACCCGCTCTAGAAATTACTTTGGCAATGAATGATGCCCAAACAAAAACAGCCAGTATAGATATATTGACTTATATTGTGGAATATTCTCCAAGTGTTGTTCGAGATTATACATTGCAACAAATAAATAATACTGAACAGGACCAAATGTTAATAAATGTAATAGTTGCTCAACTCGTTGGCGATAGTGACCCAGAGTTGGGTGGAGCTGTACAATTAGCTGGTGTATTACGCCTGCTTCTTGATCCAGAAAACATGTTGGCTTCCGTTAACAAATCAGAAAAGACTGATTTCTTAAATTACTTCTACAAGAATAGTATCGGAACATTGATAGCACCATTGTTAGCAAACACAATCGGAGAACGACCAGCAAGAGAGGATTACAGAACAGTACAGCTTTTAGGATTGATCTTAGAGTTACTATCATTTTGTGTAGAGCATCATACATACCACATTAAGAATTGCATACTGAACAAAGATCTGCTTAAACGAATACTGGTTTTGATGAAATCAACACACACGTTTTTAGTATTGTGCGCTTTAAGGTTTATGAGAAAAATTGTAGCACTGAAGGATGAATTTTACAATAGATATATCATTAAAGGGAATTTATTTGCGCCTGTATTTGATGCATTTGTGAGAAATAACGGTAGATATAATTTGTTGGATTCTGCTATTCTTGAAATGTTTGAATTTATTAAACTGGTAAGCACGCATGCATACTATAAAATCTTTTATAAAGTTGCATGTTTTATTTCTGACACATCGATTAATTTCATTGTAGGAGGATATTAAATCGTTATGTTCGCACGTTGTTGAAAATTTCTCGAAAGAATTGGAAGCAATTGATTATGTACAAACATTTAAAGCTTTGAAATTAAGGTACGAACAGCATCAAGACAAGTTAAAGGATCGGGACAGAGCAGCTCTTGACAGGTATATTTCTGTTAACGAACGACATTTATATGAATTAAGAAATTTTTAGTAACATATACTATTTGATTGTGCTTGTTTAGCGTTCCATCCATATTGAGAAATAGTCGATACAGAAGGGACCAGAGACAGTTAGATGAAGAGGAGGAAATGTGGTTCAATGAAGAGGAAGACTTTGATGAGGGTGAGGCGGTCGTACCCGCAGCAGCAGCAGATCTTGTGCCTCCTGCTTCTGCTAAGAAACAGTCATCAACATCAAACTCTGCGCTTAATCCCGCCCTTGCAGATTCTAAAAGTCATCATCAGCAACAGCAGCAACAACAGTCTGTGTTGAACAATAATACGGCTAACAATAACATTACCTCGCAACAATCACAAATCAATAACACTACAACAACAACAAACGAATCTCCTATTACTTCGGAAATCAATCCAAATTCAACCATTGGCACAGTAGAGAAAGCTGGAACTGCACTATTTAAGAAGGTAATGTCTTGTTTCATTTTTAAAAACATATATCTATGAAATTATATCCTTAATTTAAAACACATATTTAATAATGCTAATGCAAATAACATCTTTTAGGGCTTGGTCGATTATGAAGGAGATTCAGACGAAGAAGAGGAGGATACGGAAGTAACACCATCTCCAAAACGACAAAGATTGTCATAGTAGGCAAACCGGAAGAAAACTGAGGAATTTGTGATTTTTAATTGCTGCTATACCATTTCTGGCCCTTCTACTTGCACAGAGAAATCGACCGAGAGAAAAGATTGTACTGCAAACCTTTTTATAACAGATAAAGGACTATTCTCTTTAAGTGAATGGACGTAACGAGGATACGTGTTCACAATGTGGTGAAAATGACATACCTCTTTGTGCTTGTGTGTATAAATGTTCGAAAGGATCGGTATTGAACGCAGGTGGGTGAAAGGGTCTAAGAAATGGGATATATATAATTAGGATTAAAAGAAAAATGATGATGAACCAATGCGATATAAAGAAAGAGAGAACTTTCTTTAAATAAGACATGATCATAAAATTGTGGCATAATATTATATGATCACATAAGTGTTAAAAATAATAAGATTTTAACAAGAAATAGTCCATTCCACGTTGTCTGGAAACACCCCATGTACTAGAAGAAATTATTTCACGAATAGGCTAAGAAACTCTAGCCAGGCCTAGTGGTTCTTATAAATACAGAGTTTCTAAGCGTGTGCTTAGATTCATGTAATAACTGAAATTGTGACTATACGTCATATTTACATCTATTAAGAAGAAACCTATTATGTAAAAAAAATCACATGTAAAAGTACATGATGTACCGCACAAAAACAACTAAGTGTTTTGTTTTGCCATCCATAAATTTTCTTATTCGTGTGATGGGCAATTAAGACCTGTCCTTAAAGGGGGTCAGACATCATGAAACTTTATCCAATTTAACAGAAATAGTATTTAGTTTGTATATATATGTATATTTGTAACGATTGTAAAACAACCTTTCGCGGGTAAAGCAGACAAAATGCGATTCCTTCACAAATTCAGTTCCCAATTAAGGTTCTTTGAACGAGCTTTTCGGTTGTCAATGTAAGTAGTAGAAATTGTACAATAAACATATTTGACTTGTGTATATTTACCAGTTTGCACTTCATGTCCGCAATTCACTCCTCGATGTAAAAAAAAAAGTATATGTGAAAGTGTTTTGCAATCTCGAGTATTAAATATAAACTATGGTATAAATTATTCGTAATTAATATGGGTAAGAATAGAAGCTTGGTATTATTGTACTTTGTAAAGAAAAGATAAAAAAAAGAGGAATATTAAGTATATATATCTGTGCAAATTTATCCTTGCAGGATTTCATTATGTATAATATTTTCTCTATTGTCTAGTTTCGTCTAAATTATTTTCGATATAAATGTCCCCTTTTGTTTTGTAACAAAAAGAAAGAAAATGCATAATAACGAAATATTGAAATTTTAAAGTCATCGACGCCGATGAAAATCATGCAAACGATGCTCAGTAAAAGATTATTTTTGGCGCGTTAATGTCATATCAAGATCGAAACGGAAGTTGATTGATCTACATCAGCTCCAGATAAGAGTATCTACTTAATTTTTTAACTACTGAAACACAACCGAGAATGCTGGTATTATAAGAGTCCGAGCTAACTTCCTTTTTTTGATTTACATCAATATAAGTTTCCTTAGAACATTTTCTCATTTCCTATCTCGTTTTTTTAACATTTAATATTGTTTCAGAAACGTGTGCCTCCATATCTTGGTTGAGTTAACTCAAACAAAAGAGGAGCAGAAGTATTATAAGCTACTGTATAAATTTTTCACGTTGTTCCCCCACATACCCTGAACAGAGTTTCTAAGACTGCTTTAGACCTGTATATGTATATTGGACATTTTTCGTAAATACCACACATACACGTACCGTTTATGTACACATATACATATATATTAACTTATGATATTAAAAAAAGATGAGGAATCTTAGAAGTTAATTCAATCACGGAACGCAAGCGAAAAAAACCTGTGAATATCAAATTAGGCAAATTCGCTGGAGCTGAGTGATATACATGTTGTACATAAAAAGAAAGAAAAAAAAAATGGAAAAAAGAAAAGAGGAGTGTAACTTGGATTAACCATGAAATAAGGAAGAGAAAAAGAGAGGGAGAGTATGCATGAGAGAGAGAAAGTGTGTGTGTGTGTGTGTGTGTATGTGTGTGTGTGCGAGCGAGAGAAAGGATGAGAGTGAAATGTAGGAAAAGTTAACAATTAATTAATTAAGAGGATATCGAGTAATGTTATTCTTTATGTGTTTTACATAACATTCGTGATTTATTCGATAATAACAAGAGACGAGAAAAAATGGTAAAGATCTTGCATTGAACGTGCTTTAAAGAGATCTGTAAGTAGGGGGAAGAACACTGAAAAGAAGAACAAAAAATTAATCGATATCTAATTGTAAGTGATACTAGAGTAAACAGTGCGATCGTAAATGCTATGAAAGCTAAATTTCGTACCCACACAGAGACATTCACATGTACACATGTATTTCACATTTGTTCATTGTCATGCGTCGTTCTCATTGCTATTGCTTTTCCTTAATTTAATGTTCATTGTATCCCGGTGCTTCGAGTCGTACATGTATAGCCAAAAGAAAAAAAAAAAGAAAAAAAGAAAAGAAAAGAAAAAGGAAGAGATGAGATCGTCGAGTGCAAGTTTTGAATTTATATTATATTTCTCAAAGAAACGCGTTATTCGAGTATTCGAAGATTAGGAAAGAAGAAGTTCAATTGATATTTTCCTCTTTTCTGTTTTATTCCAGCTTTCTCTTCTTTTAATATGTACGAGTTAATTGCCTTCCCATCCCCCCCCCCCCAGTCCCCCCATTTTTCGCTTTTGCAGTCGGTTTAAAATTTGACAGAATTGATTTTCTCTGAATCAGGAAGAACGAAGTCGATTTTTACGGTTATATATGTATATGCATTCATATATGTACATATACATATATACATACACAGTCTTAATCTAACTGTTGAAAATAGTAAATAGTATGTAAATACTTTTTCTGTGTTTCCTTTCTAATTTGAAGAAAAAAGCAGTGAAACATTTCATGTAAGATCAGCGCCGGCGGAAATCGAGAAATCTTACAATCGTTATAGTTCGATGTAATGTCGT
Organism: Bombus terrestris; assembly: GCF_910591885.1. Taxonomy (NCBI): domain Eukaryota; kingdom Metazoa; phylum Arthropoda; class Insecta; order Hymenoptera; family Apidae; genus Bombus; species Bombus terrestris. Next base: position 1,593,592 of record NC_063273.1, read on the forward strand.
ACGATATTACATGATATAAAAATAAAATACCACGTGTTAAGAATATAATACGTTTTAATTATATGTACACATATTACACACACGCGCACACACACATACACACACAAGGGCGCGCGCGCGCACATACACACATACAGTCAGAGGGAGAAACACCTTTTTATATGAGAAGTTATTCGTAAAAAATTAAAAGAAAAAGTCATGCGAAGCAAGAGCAAGCATGAAAGGAAAAATTAACAGAGGAAACTTTGGTTCGATGTGTATAGTATGGTAATAGTTGAATGGAAAATTCACTGGCAAATGAATATTTTGCATTTTATTCTAATGAAGTATGAACGACGATTGACTAGATGAGCTAAATAAGATGCGAGCTAAATATAAGTGGCGGAAGGCGAATACCGAAAACCACCAATTTCTATATTTTTTAATTGACCGCATGTTTCGTAAATTATATTTTAAATTAAGTTTTCGAACGTTAGAAAAGTATATGATGAATTTTGAGTTTTGCAAGTACCGTGTCTTCTACCAGAACGAATTTATTTTACATTTGTTTCAGAAGCGTTGAATTTACTTTATTACGTTATTAATCAAGTATTAAATGGAGTTAACATTCGTATTTCGCCACGAAATTATTTTCACCTTTATAATCGGGCAGGTAAAAAGGAAAAAAAGTAAGAATGACAATTGTGTGTTACATGGAATAGAAGTATGTTGTAGAAGTGCGAAGAATATTTAATTAAATAAAACTGAAAATGATATAGAAAGAATTGGTCGATGAACGGAGTCATACTTACCTCATAATCAATGTTTAATCGCAAAGAATAAAACGAAGGAAGGATATTTCTTTGTATGAATGTAATTGTCATTGATTTTTCAGTTCTAATTGTCCAATTGTGATTTATACAACTTGTGCTGTTAGATAATTACATGTAAAACAGATTTTCCAGCGTATTTATACCTATTTTTTCTGAAAGCATTTCTTAAGAACTGTGTGTTACATTTTTTACGTAAACTTCGCATTCTCTTCTCTTTGCATCGAACAAACGAGAAATTTGACGAATTAGTGTATATAAAAGGAATGAAGAAAGAATATCGAAAGATTTACGAATGGAAATCATTTCGTCTATGAAGTGTATGTGAAATATTTAAAAAGTAATTATTCTCTTTTTGTTTTTTTTTTCTTTTTTTTTTTTTATTCATATCACTCGTATCCTCTTAAAGATCTATACAAATTGCTATTACAAGAAGAATCCTATGCTCTTTTTTTTACTTTTTTTCATGTTCCAGATTATGAAATTTCTCTCACGGGTAAAACTAGCGCCGATGATGCATGGTGAGCGTGCGAAATTCATCGAACGACTGAGAGAACATAATGCAAGTGACCTTAAGAAATTGTTTATCATTTTATCGGTATTCACAAGCGAAGATATACTTATACCCAAACTGTAACGATATTCGTCACACTTATTTAAACAAAAGAAGAAAGAAAAACGATACAGTAAACATTTGGAATTGTATAAAAAAGAAACAACTTATACTCTCTTTGTTCTTGTTAAACATACTCATTTAGTCTTATTCTGCTACCAGGTTTGATCATTTTAATTCTTTCAACGTCTGTAAACGTTGTATCCTTGTAAATTTCTTCGCTATCTTAATACTATAACGTAACGTCTATAAAAAGAAAATCTGATGCAGCTGTATAAAAGTTCGCTGTGCATGAAATTTATCAGAAAAAAAGGAAAAAAAAGAGAAAAAAGAAAGGATAAAATATCAGCATTTTATCTGGATAAAACACCGCCGTCCCGATCTCTTTCGTGTTAGAGAATCGTTATTATTGGCTCGTTTGCTTACGCACTACCTCTGCTTGGAGGCGAGCAGCGAGTACTTTACGTACTTGTAATATGGACGGTTCCAGAGGTTCCGGTAATTTTAGTTCTTGTTCTCCTTTGATCGTGGCTTCCGCTACCGATCTCGCGGAACTCGGCCTCGATGGATTCATTTCCAATCGTTGACTTCTTGCTTCTTTCTTCAAAGCTACCAATTTATCGCGTCTAGCTTTTAAATATGCCTGCCTATTTCTTATGTCTTCTTCTGATATCTAAAATATTAATAAACATCTTAATGAATTTGATTTAATTATTCTTATATATATGGTTAGCTTTTTTTAATGGATACATTTGGTCCTTCTGATTTTGATTCGTCCGTGGACATAGAATCAAGAGGAACCACTTTAGGGAACCTTGGAATATCTGCTTCTTCCTTCTTTTCTTCTTCTTCCTCCTCCTCCTCCTCCTCTTCTTCGTCTTTCCCTTTGATTTTGCTTTCGTCGTCTTCTTCTTTATCTTCATCTTCTTCCTTTAAAAATGACTGTGTACGATCCCTTTCAGGAGTATTTTCCTCTTGGGACGCTTTTAGAGCTTCTGCTAACAATGCTCGTTCGCTGTTATATTTAGCTGTTAAACGTTCATGTTCTTTGATCAACGAAGTTTCCGACGATATGTTCTTGTCTTCTTCCGAATCATTCTCCAAAACGTGTTTTCTGTACATTTTTCTCTAATTAATTTAAAATTGAAGATCACAGAAAGAGAGAGAGAGAGAGAGATTCGAATATCCAATTTGTTCCTATATATAATTAAACATGACAAATTACCAATTATACACTTACTGAATGATTTCTTCCATGACTAAAGGATCTTCATTCAATACACCTGCTTCATACATGAAAGATGCAGGTGTAAGACCATACTTCTGTTCGATCATATTCAAAGCTTGCAGTTGAAGCTCTAGATTCTTTTGAATCATCATTCTTTTGAATATCTCGTACTCGTTCGCCGCCCATATTTGCTCGAACAAGTTCTGAAACAAGTATCAAAATTAATATACATTGTATGTGATTTTCTGTCCTGTGTTCAAGAATCTCTTTGACTCGCCTGTTGGAATTGTATAGGCATTTTTGTATACTTATTCACTGTACAAGCGTACTCGAATTGCTCCGGAGTGATCCCCATGTCTTCCATGAAACAACCAAGCAATAAGTCCACCAGATTTTTGTACTCCTGATATATCTTTTGATACTCATCGTTTTCCTCGACGTCCGCTTCAAATACTGTAAAAAAAAAAAGAAAAGAAAAAGACAAAATAATGGAACAAAGTATAGCGAACGCTTGTGAGAAAACAGAAGGTTCGTTTTTACAATTTTTAGTATCGTGCTCGTATTTCGAATAAAAATGGCAACTTCTTTTCTTGTAATATCTCGTATAAATTTAGTAGATTTAAAAAAGAAGAAAAGAAGAATTTCATCTTAAGGAGCATCGGTCTTAAAGAAGAGATAGAGATTATAGACTACACAGAAAGGTTTATTGCGAAAATATCTCGACTTACTGAGTGACTTCTCTTCGATGAAAGTGATCAGAGGCGCGGACCAAATTGGACCCTGAAGAAAACCAATCAGGGAATCGAAGACCCAAGCGCTGTCGTCTTTGTCGTTCATTCTAACGCGATACGGAGGATTTCTCTTTACTACCACTAATCGATTCCTTTGGAATTTTCTTCGATTTCGTCGAAACAAAGTTTGTGATACGCATACGTATTATTGGTGTCTCCTTTTAAGCGTAGTCATAGTTACCATACGGCAAAACACTTTACTTTAGACTTGCGCGAACGAACAGAAGCGATATCTAAAATAGATAGAAATCTACACGTTTGAATTTTCTTTATTAAAGAATAACATTTTTACAGGATAGGTATAATATTAATTACATACAAAACATCCTTGATTCACATTCTGGTGTTCTTTATTTATTATACGCAACTTGCTCGCTATGTAAGACTCTCCCCGTTCTGTAAAACAACTAATTTATGTTACTTGTTTATAATAAAAAAAAAGAAAGATAGAGAGAGTGTAGTACTACTTTTTGTAAGTTCCTAAAATAAGATGGTGTTCTGTTCTGTTCCGTTCCGTTCTGTTCTGACAATTACATATCATTTATTCGTTAGGAACGAGAGAACAAACATATATAATATATTATACATATGTATATATATATATATATATATATATATATAAAACTACCTTTAATTACATGTATAGAATATACATTGCAAAGGGAAACGCGTTCACAACGCGTTAAAATAATTACGTTAATGTATATACAAAATACAAAAGTATTACGAATCGACAGGATGTCACTCTCTACAGACTTTTGAGATTTCATAATTTAACATAGCAATTATTAATTCGTATAAAATTATAAAATAATTATAAAAAGAAAGAAAAGAAACGCTCGCCTATAACATAAAGGGAAGATATTCGATGATATTATTTACAGTGTTTGTTCTCGTTTCTCATAGAATTATAAAAATACTAATAAGAAAAGGAAAGCATACTTGTGGTAGTATGATAAACTATGTACAGCGATATAGTCACGATCTTCGGTGACCTACAATTGAAAATTATGTTGAGAATGATTCAAGGTATTCGTCGACATCGTGTGGGCCGGGTGGGATGGCGCTGGTGTGTAAAGGCTATGATGTGAATGAGATTTCGCTCTGGAGAGTTCGCTGTAGCGATCCTGTTCTGGTGGAGCGACCAAGAGCACCGGCCGCAAGGAGAGGGATTTTCGAGAACCAGCGACACTCTGCGCCTCGTTCACGTACCCTGGGTTTACTTCACCTAAAACGAGACGAAAATTATTTTGTTAAGAATAATTCGTATATTTTAATTCGTGTAGAGAAAGACCCGCACCTTTGTACAAGGAACCGTTATTGAAGGGTTCAGGTTGAAGCCTGACGTGCCTGGACGCTAGAATAAAAGCGAGCGCGGCCAAGGTAGCAGCATCTAGAGCCGCGATTGCTGCTAACGGTATCGCCCACCTAACGGCGCAAGCTCCTGGATTGTATCTGTCAAATAAAATTACCGATATGCAATAACATTTTTATTAACATCTAACCGACAAAATAACAAGATAATACTCGTTACGCAATTGGTAAAGTAGCTGGTTATTATTATAGTAATTAGGTATCATAAAAAGTACCATCTCTTAGAATTAACGTCGCTCTACTACATATTTAGGACTAATGTAAATTTTGAAATTGAGAATTATCATGCACGTATAAATGATTTGAATAACCATCTTCTATTCATTTGTTAGGAAATTTAAATTTCCGCTACCTGGATGCAGCGGCACCGCAGACAGCTCGAATTAAAGGTGAATCCCAGCCCAAGGGATAAATGCAAACTCCAATCGCCATAGATATTGCTGAAACAAACGAAAGAGCATTATCTCTCGAACAACTATTGCTCGCTAGCGATAATTGCCACTGAAAATGGTAATACGGTAAATTTTTCAATTGCTAAAGCTATTCGCATCTTATACTCGAGTCCTACGACTTCCTTCTTGAAGCTATAGTTCATTGAACGTGAACATGAGTAACGTGGCTGGCATTTCAGTGAACTATCTCTCTTCGCGGATGTTCTGTGCTAGAGGTCAGCAGTGAAAGGTACCGATCTTGCTTTTTTCGCGTTCATTAATTTTTCATAAAACAAAACCACTTACACCGAGAAAAATGAGGTAAAAAATTCGAAAGGAAAAACTTTATCGATCGAAATTAAATAGCGATAAAAGTACTGTTAAAATAACTTGCGCTATGACTTGCGCCGATTCTGATTATCTATTTTTTATTTCGTTAATTTTATTCCAATAACGAAAAGCTCGGAGATATATTTGTTTGCTAGTACTTTTTAAGCAGCTGTAAATGGTAATTTTGAAATAATTTAATAGAGTTTCAAAGTACTAGCAAACAAATATATCTCCGAGCTTTTCGTTATTGGAATAAAATTAACGAAATAAAAAATAGATGATCAGAATTAACGCAAGTCATAGCGCAAGTTATTACGATCGTATTCCACGGAAAGTTTCCATTTCCGATTCGCCGTATGATCATGATATATGTATGTATTATACCGTACGCTCACAATCAGTTTCTGGGTGAAACGTTTCCCTCCTCCCGTAGCTGATTCACATTTCAACCACTGACTTTCACTGCCGGCGTACGAACCAGCCACGATCGCGAGTAATACTACCTTCGATCAATAATAATGCTATTTACAGTTTTTCATCTCTATCATCAATGATCTCGATTCTTACGTAAAGCTTATTCCCTCTTCGAATGTCTTCCGGTTATTCATACTTAGTACGTTAACTTTAAAAGAGGATTCCTCCTGAAGATAATTAAAACGTATAAAGGAAAAAGAATTGTAAAAAAGAAACGCGGTTTATTTTTTTACGGTAGTACTTTAAAAATGAAATTATCTCGAATGGACAACTTCTTAAATTCTCTCTTCTTTATTGATTAGCGTTGAAAAAATGTCACTTTCCTAAAGGGTATTATGATTTTTTAACAGTCGATGAAATGAAAATTCTATAGAACTAAATTTTGAAGCTTGCTAGAGCAAATAATTGCCTATGGATAAACATTACGTGCAATGGAACCTATGATCCCGTTTCAGTGCTTTCGTGCGAGCTGCTGTCTCGTTCGTATCGATTAAAGATTAGAGAAATAAAGAAAACAAATATTATAAATCGCGTAACTTGTTGCAGAATAAATCAATGTTCTTTAACTAGATCGACATCGTATAGACAAGTATTTTAGATCCACTAAATATCATACTTAATGGTTTTAACCGGTATCGTTATTTCCATCATACCATAAAAATATATTAATGAACAATTTATAGAATCGAATTGATCCTAAACAGTATTACGAAATAAAATTCATCCCAGGAGAAGATTTAAAAAAATTATTATAAAGGAAATTACTCCTTTTCATTTTGATTTAAATTGAAGTAACTTACTTTAAATATTTTGTATAGCTTTGCATATTATACGCATTCTATACTGTACACTTGCATCTCCTATAAGTACATCATAGTTTAATCCTAACAACATTTCTACAACATTTCTAACAAAGACGCCATAACCGAATACGTTAATTGCAGAGGCATTGGTCAACCGGTAAACTAACTGTCTCCGGTTATAACGGTCTATTCTACATTTCCTTCTAAAACATCATCGCTCCCAAGTTCATAAAAGGATGAGTTTTCTCCTTATATTCATTTTTCCTAGCGATACGTTCGCGTCATCGATACATTAGTAACTTTCGAGGTAAATCTTGATTCGTAAAATACCGAGACTCTTTCGTTATAACGTTATTGTATTACGTATTTCGCAAGCACGGTTTCGCGGACAGGAAGCGCTTTCTACTTGCAGAAAAACACAATTTACGATAAAGAGTTAGCTGTTGATCGGTAGGAGACCACGACAATCTACGTTCATAGCGATCCTATGTACGGTAATATTCTGCTAACCGATCACGTATCGGCTAATTATCGAGACAGGCAGAGTTCTGTGAAATCTGATTATATCTGCCATTACGCTATTTCCAATTAAAAGAATTAGTTGGAATAGCGACAATCACTATTAATAAGTTACTATCGTACTTTATATTCATTCCATGTAGATAAAATCTAAGCATTTCGGTGCAAATTTCAATTAGTAGTGTTTAATCAATTAGTAATAGTTAGTAAATAGTAACACTTATAGAAGATCAATTAGTTACAGATTAAGATAAGAAAACAGAAAATGCAGAAACATAAAAGGAGAATGTCGAATGGTACAGTATTATGAATGACTATTCCATCACGCTAATGGAACTCGAATTCTTTCCACTGTATAAAATTTAGTTGACAAATGAGGTTCGCGTGGCGCGTAGAGGGGCGTGCAAAACGAAACGATTGCATCACTCCCTGACTCGGTAGCCTCGGTGCATCACCGTAATTTTCAGCTACGTCGCAATGATAAGGTATTACGCGGACGATTACGGCAATAGCCCGCGAGAACACCCGGTTGCATTATACTTTCTAAAGTGATGCTCAATTTTCCTTCTTTTTCCCCCTTTGAGCTCGGTAATTATGCGATGATTACGCTTGACTTCTTCTTTTAATCTATCGCGATATATGCACACAATATAATGCGATTCAGATTAGAGAGATTAAATGCACCCTAATCTTCTTTCGTGTTTTTTAACATCCTATTACGTAATGCATGTATTCTGACTCATTGATAGTTGTATCAGTTTCGTCACTGGTATTGAACGTTATGTATAATAGTAATGCATATTTAATCCAAAATTTGAATCCCTCGAAATGCTCCCATACTTAAAGAATCTTCAAATATTATTATATTCAAGTACCTTCATTCGTATGATAGGGTTTCCATCGTGAATAATTGGCAGTAATTACCTGAAACTACTTGCATCCAGGCGCACAGATAGAAGACAGTCGTACTTTGGCAGAAGAAGAAGAGAAGCATCGCGCAAATCGTCAATAGAGCTATTATGACAGCGACGCCGACTAGAATGGTGCTTACTCTGAAGGGAATGTTCGCGATTGTCGACAGATCATCCAATCTGCCTATACATTCCTCGCCCAATTCACCTAGAGAATCGAGCAAAGAAATAATACCGATTAAACGAGTTTTATGAAAAGTACAGTAACGAGATTTGATACTGGGAAAAAATTAATTTACCATTACCACCGTAGCTGCATCTGGTCCAGAGGCCGAATCTTCCTGGATTCTCGTGTTCCAAATCGCCCAGCCACTCCGGCGTGACAAATGCCACGACTCCGATTATAGCGTAGCATATGGTGAAAATACCCCAGAGAACACCGATCGCCTTCGAATTACGAATATAATTCGTCGCGTACATATGAGAAGATTCCACATACTCTATCTTCGAGCCCATGTTGTCGCTAATGAAATATATTTGCCGATTATTTTCTATACGATTATAGCGACTTTTTTTAACTATCAAAATATAAATGTTACGATGAAAGAGATTATCAATAAGAAATAAAATATGCGAGGATATCGTAAATATTTCCACCAATAATTTCTTAATGTCTTCAGGCAAAAATTGAGTTTTTCCTAATTTATTGCATGTAGATCGTTATAATCATTACAAAGACGATCTTATGAAAATGAAGGAAAGCGGAAACACATACTCCTTCGCCAATAGATTGTCTTCAGCGTTTCCTCATCACCGATCCTGCAGCTTTACGTCGAGATCCAGTGTACGTTCTCACGTTAAATCGGTGCCAGTGCCGCCCGTGACATTTACATCGGAACATTCACCGATCGCCTTAGCAAGGTGCAGCCCGTTTTTCCTTGCAACGATCTATCGATCAGAACGTAACAATACGCGACTTCTGTTAACCGTATCAATTTTCCTATGAGGACTGGTTTGGTCAAAGACTTATTTTTTTCTCTTGAGTTCGGAGAGCAATACTTGTGTCGTAGGTGTGATAAAAACACTGTCAGAATTTGCTGATTAACATAACACCGGTTTGTAAACAGCGCACAGAACGGGGCGCGCTTTTTCGATCCAGTACGAATTCGAAATCGAAACTAGCTCATTGATCTCGACCAAAAATTATGAAATTCAAAATTCTGAACATAGCTTATACACAAATTAAGGCACAATGTGCACTAATACTAATGCATAACACATTTATTGCATATTGAGAAAGATATCAGGTCCTTAGACTTCTCAGATCTCGAAAAATTAAAACCATTCCAGTTTCATTAGAAAGCTATTGGGTTTGTGCACTCCAACTTCTTCGCAAAGTGATTAATTTGATCCTTGACGTACCTTCACCTCTCCCTTTCGCTGAACTTCGCTCAAGATTCCTCCAAAGACATCTGTTTCGAATTGTCAATCACCCAACTTCACTAGTTCACTGAGTTCTATTCCCTGAGAAACCTTCAATTCTCTTTGATACACTGGACAGGAGTTAAAAAAAACAAACTTTGTACAAAACCGGAAGGAATCGAGTGAAATATTTATTTGAAAGAAAGAAACTTGTACGCGCGAACAGGATCACGGGAGGAGATGGAATCGATGAGGATAGAGAGATACGACGACAGTCCGTTGAATTAGCTCACATAGCTACTGTTAACTACGAGTCGACGCGGTTGATCACCTCGACGAATCGAAAATACGTCTTAAAGGGGACAAGTTATGATAGCGCAGCGTATAGCTCAAGATGGCTGTTCAGGTGAACAGAGGTTGCCAGGTAGATAGAAAGAAGGGGGACTAGCACGAGAGAATGAGACGAGGACTGTGAATGGGGCCTCTTTACGGGCCCTGAGCTCAAGAGAAAGGCGACATCGCTACAGAACATTGGGGAGTAGGGATACCGACTCGTACCACGTACTTGGTACGTGGACTGTTCTTCTTCAGCCAGTCCCTGCTGATATCGAAAAAATAAATAATGAATGCACTGTTATTCCCGCTATTCGTAGACAATATAACATATTTTTAAAAGATATCGATTAAATGAGAAATCTTTTCTAATTCCTCTTTACATGTATAAACTTCATCGGTAAACTTCAAAGCATTGGTAGTGTTATTTATGCGGTTCATTATTTGTAGTCTTCAAGCGATAATGTAGAAAAATCTGAACATATGAGAAGAGTGAATTCTGTAATATAATTTAATAGTATGTCAGAGTTAATGTCAAAATAACTTACATACTTTTTCACATGATACCGGATTGTATATACATATTTTCGTAATGACGTGATAACAATGCTGATCGTACCTCTTGAATTTACCGTACATATTTCCTTTGAAACGTGTTCAGGCATTTTTTAATATAAACTGAAATTATATAAAGGGAACTCTGATTACGTACTATTAGAAACCCATGAAATACTAGCGATAATATAGTAGCATTAACATACGGATACACGTTTTGCAGAAATGGCCCAATTTTACCTTTTAGTAAAAGTATACTACTTTCCTTGCTCTGATTTCTACGATTTTGAAAGTTAAATGACTGAGAAAGACAACGATTACTTGCGATTTTGACTTGATTACGTTTTTATTAGCCTCCTCTTGCTTCTATCAAGATCACTGTGGAATATATTCCTTCGTATGTATGTATATTTTTTCACAAATATTTGAAGGAAAAATTCGTTCAGTTTATATTCATATTTCAAGCAGGCTGTGACCCATGTGAATTATACCGTTATCAAAGAAATTCCCTATTAAATACATTCTATTGCCACCTACATTATCATTTAAAGTATGTTTTGAAAATATTTCTAATCTCTGTGCGATTTGAAAATGGCTAATAGAACGGTAAAAGATGCGAAATCTATTAGAGGTACAAATCCACAGTATTTAGTAGAAAAAATAATTAGATCTCGAGTGTACGATTCGAAATATTGGAAAGAAGAATGTTTTGCTCTGACTGCAGAACTTTTAGTAGACAAAGCCATGGAGTTGAGGTTAGTAAATGTTTGTTGTCGAATATATGCTCAAACAAATCGTTTTTCTTTGTGCAATCCGTTGTCCAAGTATGCTTGCTGTTGAAACATATTTTATTTACAACTCTTGTCCATGCTCGATATTTTTTAATAATTTATATCAAAACATAACCTATTGTGAATAAAAACAAACATATTTTAGATACATAGGTGGTGTATATGGTGGAAATGTAAAACCAACACCATTCCTCTGTCTAATATTAAAAATGCTTCAGATACAACCTGAAAAAGATATTATAGTAGAATTTATAAAAAATGAGGAATTTAAATATGTCCGTGCACTAGGAGCATTATATATGAGATTGACAGGATCTTCTTTAGATTGTTATAAATATTTGGAACCATTATTTAATGACAATAGAAAGTTGAGAAGGCAAAATAAGCAAGGTAAATTTGAATTGATCAATATGGATGAATTTATAGATGATCTTCTTAGGGAAGAAAGATGTTGCGATGTAATTTTACCAAGAATACAAAAAAGACATGTTCTTGAAGAAAATAATGAATTAGGTAAGTCTTTTAAATTTATAAATGAAAATATAAGTATGAATATAAAACAAATGTAATTTAATGTTTCTTATATATTATAGAGGCAAAAGTGTCTGCATTAGAGGATGATATGGATGAAGGAATAGAATCTTCGGAGGATGAAGAAATACCTCCAGTCAAAGAGGATACTCGCAAAAGGACAGATGATCATGACAGGGACAGAGATCGTCATAGAGACCGAGATAAAAGACATTCACGTTCCGATAAAAAATCTGACAGAGAAAAGCAAAGATCGAGAAGCAGGGACAGAGACAGAGATAGACGAGAACGTAAACGGAGTAAATCTCCTAAAAGCCATTCATCTTCGCATAAAGACAAGGATAGAGATAAAGACCGGCACAGACGAGACGATAGAGATAGGGAAAGAGACCGAGATCGAGATCGAAGACGAGAACGTGACAGAGCTAGGCATTAAATTAAAACACCAAGGTATGACAAATGTTTTACAGGATAATTTACTTTTATAACTATCAGGTGAATAAAAAAACATTATTGATACAGCTCTTGAATTCTTTTTATCGTATGTACCGCACTTCGATCGCGATTAACAGCAGTGTGTAACATATACAAGGAATAGTTTTGTATTAAAATTATAGCATTTATCGATATAAACGCTACACAGTAGCTTATAATACCCGTACATTACATGTTGTAAGTGAACGTATTTGTTTCTTTTTAACGTTATACTATTCGCTCTACCTGGAATCATTACTTTTGACTTAATAAGGTCATGAAACGATGGCTGTTGCTTTTACTCTTATTTACAAAATTTCAGAGAAAATTTATCACTGTGATTGTTAATAAAGAATTGTTCCACAATTTATAAAGTTACGATTTGCTTGTTAAATGATATAAAAAGATATTGTACTGTAAGTAATCTGTTTTTAACAACACAATGACAAGTTTTCTCAAGCACCATGTAATAAAATAAGTTGAGAATGTCATAGCCTGTCTATAAATGTACTCTACATTACATGCGTAATGTCTTTAAATATATACATACATATGTACCTTTACAGTACCTTTCATAATTAAAAAACAGTGAGCAAAGTACATTATCAATGCATGAAAAACACGCGAATGCATCTATCTTGAATGCAGTAATTTTTCCTTAACGATTTATAGTTCATCGGATCAATGTAAACAATTATCAAACGATGCATCTCACGTCAATTCAAATTATATCCTTCAGATAAACACTTTTATGTCTTTTTAAAACTGATTATATCGATTTTTAAAATGTGGGTGAATTTAAAATAAATAATCTTTCTTCCTCTTTTTTTATCCACTTTAACAATTTACTCACTGCCTCAATTGCATCAGGTTTTGTTACAAGTGGTTCAAATGTAACATATAATTCAAAACCTAGTGTTACCTACAAGATACATACGTGTTAGTTGCATACCAAATGTACTGTGATAACTTTTACTGTACTACATATCATATAATTAAACTTACCCATGCTAACATGGTTTCTTTATCTAATTGCTGAAATATAAGCTTCAATGGTCGATTGGGACTGTGTAGCCTGTGGTGTAAACATTGATAAAGCCCCAATAATCTATCAAAGAAAAAACACATATCACGCAAGTTTGTCATTATTATAATTTAGTTTGATTATTTTACATTTTTTAAATGTTGCAATTACCGTTCTATTTCTTCGTCTGTTGTATATGGAGGTTGAAATCCAGGACTCCAAAATTGTGCCGTGCTTCTACACTTATATAAAACGTGCCGCATTTCTGGCAATCCAATGTCAGCAGTTTTAATCGGTAGTTTATTCATGGACTCATTAATTGCTTCTAGACAATTCGTTCGCCTTAATTTTTCTACAATTTTCTATAAGTAAAATTTCTTATTATTTCTTATGTTGTTTTCTAAATACTTTATAAAGTTTCATTATATCACCTACTTGTTTTGCTTCGGAAAGAACAAAGAACACATCTCTATCAACTGTGAGCAACAATAAGCATGCCTGACAATCTTCAGCCAAATACGATACATGTCCATGCATATACCCATTGGCATCAAACTTTGGTAGACATATCGGTGTCCAGCTCTCAGCAGTCTTAAGTGACTCTGAACTGTCGACCAAATTTTGTATTATATGTAAATCCACGGGATGTAAAAAAAATTTGTTCATTCTGACTAATGTTACCAATTGATTATTAGCTAGTAGTATTGCAAATACTAAATTCTGCAAAATTTTATATTCCTTTGATTAGTATAATTTACAAACACAGCAACATATTTTAATATAATATTCATGTCCAAATTTTAACGATTACAGCACTGTAATACCTTTATTTTACCGCATGTTTGAATGATAGTTTGCGTGATAGAACTTCTCATTGAGGGGAGTAAAGGCAAACATTTAATGGCTCCTAGAAAAAATGCTGGTTCTCTGTCCATAAAGTTTAATAAGTGATCTATCAGTCTTTCACTACCAGTTAACAATCTTCTTAAGTCAAAATTTCTACGTTGATCATATACTCTAGTTAACTGTGACTGGGTTAACACAGAGATTATTTGATTATATACATATCTGTAACATAACATTCTTTAATCAAGTATCTTAAAAAAGGATGGCATAAAGTATTACTTGTTCTATTATAATTACATACGTTAATTGTAATGTAAGTTGAGGTACGCTTTCAAGCGTTTTTGAGACTGCAACTAAAATTAATGGACCTTTAACGACAAATACAAAGTTAGTATCTCCTGCATGAACAGATCTAATCATGTCACTGCCTGCTTGGACAAATGAAACTAGAGCCTGCATGACACCCATAACTGTGACTAGTTTATCTTCTGAACTATATCTAGAGTATATGGGTTTCCCTGCTTGGCTTAAAATAAATACATGTTTTTTTTGTGCTAACCATGTTTTACAACGTAAAGGGTCTGAATCAATGCTACTTTGACCTAATCGTTGTGTAACATCATCCTAAAACATAAGAAATTAATTAAGATGAATATACTTCGTTAAAATGGTTAATGTAATTATATAACTTTTATCAACACTTCCGATTAATTTCTATTAATTATTAAAAATAACTCTTTTAATTGCGTATACTTTTTCCGGATTAAAATACATTTATAGTGTTTCACAAATACAGGTTATGAAACGTACTAATTCGGAATCATCAAGCGAATTTGTTTTTTGAAGTTCCCGTGAACTGGACGTGGTGGGCGTAGTTGGAATGTCTTGCACATCTTCTTGTATCTCTGAGATAGTGCTCGTTGTGCTTTCTTTCATTTGTCTATCGTCAATACTATTGCTCATCTCCTGCTCATACTCCTCAAAACTGTCGGTAGTGACGAGCATCGTTTCCGCAGAAGCACCAGGTTCAATACCTGGCTCGGGAATCCCATCATCGATAGTAGCAGACTCTTTCGCAGCCATTTTTATAAAAAAAATACTTCCGATCTGCCACTATTTTAAAATTTCTTTTCCCGATTGACATTTAACAGCGATCCATGACGGATTGGCCGCCATTGTTGAATCCGTCTTATTTGGGACAGGACGGCACGGAATTGGACGGAACGCACAAACTGTTCAACACTATTGCCAACTTAAGTAAATTAAAAAAATCACTATATTAGAGTTCACGAATGTTAACCGATTACATTGTTAGCTGGCCACAAAACAGCATCATATTTCATGTTTATAATCATGCTCATATTTCATTTCTATAAAATCCCAAATGTCTTCTTTTTATTAGATGCGTATGAAATACTGATAACCGATGACATATTTATTTATTTTGGGCACGTACTATTTGATAGGATAAAAATGAAGTGTCTGGCACAAATGAGCAAGCAGATAAGCAAAAAGCTTATTCTATGAGCCCATGTAGAATTTTCTTTTTACTTAGGTTTATGTTATTTCCTCTCATTGAGCTACATTGTTGACTGCAACTATAAAAGTCTCATATTATAATTAACAGATTGTCAGTTACAAATATCTTAAGATAGATTCCACTGTCTTCACCATTTTGATCTTAATTTCTCCCAAACTTAATTTTGCTCCATCTACAAATCTTTTTCCAAGAACCGACAAGGAAAATTAACGAAGCATCAACTAAATCTCACAACCTACAATTGTGAACAAGGAGGCTAAAAATAATACATCATGTCTCTTTTCGGAAATATTATTTATTGTTTTGTAACAATATAGACTTTGAAATCAACGATTGTAGAAAAGCGAGAACTATTGTGCATTAAATTAAACCACTATGTGGTTACGAACAAAATGTTTTTCATAATACTCTGATACGAAATAGGCAATCAAGCGATATGCAAGTTGTACCTTAAACTGCATAAACAGGAATTATCGATACTACTATGTAGCCAGTTATTAACGCATATATATATATGTAACTGAACTATATATATACATTGCCAGTTTTTGATCGATAATTTCTACGTTATTGACATTGTAATTACGTTCTGTGTAGAAGTATACGTCCGTTGTACACCAACTGATCGATGAACATGAGTCACGACCCGCCCATTTGTAATTAGACTAGTTTGCACACATAGGAGATTCTCATTAATCTTATAATACATAATATGTCGCTTCTTTCCCTCTTATTTAGATATCAATAACAATTGAGATTCGATTATTGGGCTACAAATATTTTCATATGTCTTCATATACGCGAACAACCACTAAGCAGCACAATTATGCGTACATAAAATATTTTTGTTGAATCCTTGATATAGCCTATTTCTGGTATTTCGATCGCGTTCAAACATAAAATCATTGTAAGAGATTGGGATTCATTGACAAATTCATCGACGTTGGTGCAACTAATTCTAATTTAAGGTTTAACCATGATCTCATATTCTGGGAACGCAATCTCAGCACCACCAAATGCTATGTAACACACGCTGTGCGAAGGTTGTACTTTGCCGATTGTCATAGCGCCTTCGTGCAGTACGCGGCCAGCATAGAGTGGCTCTCCGTCTTCTGATTCACCAGATGGAATTGCGTTGTGAGGAATGTTGTTTCCGGTTGTTGGAACCCACATTGGGTTGCAACCACAGAGAACCTGAGAGAGAACAGTTATTAAGTTATAGTTATTGTTTGATACTAATTTAGTATTTTTATCTTATTTATTAGCTTATTTTTTTATGCGAGTTAATCCTTTAAATACGGCTATCAACGATACAAAGTAAACGACGAAACCAATATTTCGTGAAACACGGCTATCATCAATGAGTAATGTTAAGATTTTAATTAAGAAGCAACGATTTGACTCCATTTTATATCGTATTCAGTTTTGCTTTTTCTTTCTTTCTTTTTCTTTTTCTTTTGTGCGTTTCGAGAGAACAATTTACAAAGATCTCTCGTACTTAAAGGATTAAATTGCTTCTATTCTCTTCTATCCTACCTGATAATCAGTCTTTCCATGTTCATCACCGCCCCAAGCCACATAACATACAGAGTCTCCTGGCTTCACTTTGCCAGGTAGAAGAGCACCCTCGTGATAGGCTCTGCCCACGTACAAGGGTTCACCACTTATATCTTTTCCTCCTTCGACTGCACCTGGAGGAATTATTCCACCAGTTGCCTCACACCAACAGAACTCTCCTATATCCATGACGCCCGATGGTGGAGGTGGGGCCGATGGATTCACGTCTAGAAGCAGGTGCCACAGAAACATATTAGCCACAGATGGTCAGGACTTACTTCCTTTGTTATTTTTTATATAAGATTAAGGTAGCGCTTTCCAACCATTACTCGAGTGGCATCAGATTTTTCCTCTTCTTCTTTATCATGTGTGTTAAATGCATATATATAGGCGTCTATTATGTTTTTATGTTGGATAGCACTTGAGAAAGAAGTAAACAATGGTATTAGGAAAGCAAATTATAAAAATTCTCATCTCTGATTAGATACAACATCTCATGCTTCGTACAATTAAAAAACAATGCACGAAATTCGAGGAAAATTATGATTTATGACGTTGATAATGTTTACAGTAATGACACGTGTGAAGAACGATGAACGCATACCAAATGATAATGCGAAAACTTATTATGAGTTCTCTCCGGAATGAGCTTTCACGATGTTTTCGGCAGAATTATTTAATATAATAAATAAATCGACCATGGGATGAATCACATCATAAGCAACTATTAGATTTAAGTTACGACAAAAAGAATGGGGATCGATCGGGAGGAAAAGGCATTTAAAGAATGATGCGTCTGCACTAATCTGCAGAAAATGAGGATATGATGACCTCGGCATACTTTGTTGTACATGCGGCTATTAGGGTCTTGTGTAATAATATGGCTTGTATTCCGTGCAAATATGCATGTGCATGTAAATGTGCATATAAATAGCCATGAACATATTGAATCAAGGCAGTTACATTTATTACATTCATCGAAATTCAAGTACTATTATTTATTAAAAAATTATAATTATATCTCCTTGTGGGTGTAGGTGCTTAACACATTTACTGTATATTGAAAATCTTAGAATTCCTATAGATATGTACATAGATACGTGTAAAGATTAACAGAATCTCTAACGTTTAAGATGTTCAATACAACTTGCAATGAAAAGTCTTGCGAAGTAGGCGTGTGACATACAGTAAACGTGTTACTGTCATTACTTCAATTACGACCGGACACGACAATTGGCGTGCTAACTGAACTAAACATTTTCAATCGAGAACATTAATTTGCAGGCAATCGTCAACGAGGTATAAGGTACGATTTGTTAATGCTCGATGCTCTTCTCTACCACATAACTATATAATAATAAAAGGTCATTTATTTTGAAGGTAGAATTTAGAATAGTATAGGGATAATAGTTATAGTAATTCTGTAAGATCTAATAGTAAGTTTTCAATTATTCGTTGTTTATAGTAAATAAGCTGGATCGGTGAAGCGTTAATTTTAGCATTTGCAAGCGAGAAGGGATCCGTTGAAAAGAAAGGAGGCAGAAAATATAACGTGCATCGTGAGAAATAACATTGCATTGATAATTACGAGAAGCAATTAGTGGCACCGACACCCTTATCCTCGAACTCCCATTAACATAATACTCGTATAGGTACATCTACAAATAAAAAAAAGTAGGATTCGTATAAATTACATATTCTACCGAATATTCATATCTATTAACTATAAAAAAATCCTACTTTTTATTATAATCTTCAAGATAATGAGAAACCAAGCCTCAACACCCACAAATGATCCGTCGGTCGATAATTTCTATCACCAAGGATGAATTGAAGCAGAGAAACAAAAACAAAAAGAGAAAAGAAACGGATATTTAACAGGCAAATTACTTTTGTGGGGTGGATGGGATGGATACTGCGCGGTTCGAAGTTTCCATTTGCCGGTTGCTCCCCAACCGGTACGCACACCCACGTAGCTCACGCCAATCGGCTTAGGATCTTGCCATTCCATGATCACAGGACCATTAACATCACCAGCCCTGACCATGATACGACCATCGAGCCAACAAATCGCGAACTTCTTCGTTTCGTTCTCGTTCAGCAGATTTGGCGTATTCACGTGCACCTGTCGGTGCAAAATCAACGTTTTAACACGAAACCCGAACTCTCGATCTTCCTTTTATTTTGTATTAAAGCAAAGAAAAAAGAGTTTGACGAAACATCAAAGATTACTAAATAACTGTTTCATTTGATGAAAAATTAAAAGAACGTCGTAATCAATAAATGATTTCGAGTTTCGTAAATTTCGAACCTTGTCGGGTTGTTTGCGATCGTATCTGATGATGGATGCTGAGTTTTCCCAACCCCCGAGCATGATTTCGTACATCGGGCTCGAGTCGCCTTTTTTGTTGGTCAGGGCGATGTGCGCGTTACTCTTAGCCCTCACTTCGATGAGGACCGAGCCGCTCCTTACATTATGAAATGTGTAGACTAACTCATTCCGTGTTGTCAAGGGGCCATGTCCTTATAGGAAATAAAACATTTAATTTCCAATCAGGATTTGGAAATGAATATTTTTCCTTCTCATTCGCGTTCATTGTTCCCCCAAATTTATTTATTATTCTTATATAAACTTTCAACATACACGTGGCGATAGAATATGTTGGATATACGTATGTACTTACATATTTTCCACTTTCTATATTGCTATAACGATTTTACCATATAGCATATTCGGCTGATAGGATTATCAGCCGTTTCAATTATAAGCTTGGAAATATGAGTGCTTTTGATCACACTGCAGCACAATACAAGCGTGACTCAACTACACGTGATCTATGATTCTTTTCTCGTGCATGTGTCCTTCCAATCAAACGGTGTCCAATTACAAAAACATATCTTAATATACAATGGGAATATTTGTATGAAAAATATAAAGCAATATAGGGGAACATATAGAATAATGTAAAAAAGTGTTGATGTGAAATTCGACACCATTCGAAGTAAAGCGATAAACGTGCTAGGATAAAACATATTCGAGCAACAGATCTAAAAGCCTAAAAAGGAACAAATATTGTTTCTCGAGGTTTCGTATACTTTACGTACAACGATTTTGACCACCTACACATATGGCTGTATGGGCGACGATGCATTAGTAGAGTCCGTCCGAAATTCCATAAAATACCAGCAAGAAAATCGTATTAATAAATTGAGAATTAAAATTTAAGCACCCTTACATGTGATTTGATAAAAATTGTAATATTTTGTAAATATTTTCCCAAACGGAACACGGATTTACAAAAGGATTTGCTTCTAGAACACTAAAATATGTGCGACAATATTGTTACGACTCTACAAGACCTATATGTAGACATTAGCTACGATAAATCTACCTAATGTATAAGCAAAAAAAAAAAGGAGTTTAAGAACATGGAATACGACGAGAATAGATAATAATTTTACCTTCGATTAACCATTCACCGGATGCACCCCAACCGGTGCATACCCCGAAGTAACCGATTCCGAACGGCTCTGGATCGGCGTACGTGAGAAATGCGCTTGGTTCGCCCTCTTTACCTACTGAGATAACACCATCGTCCCATCTGGAAGAAAGAATTATGTAATTATTATTATGAATTATGTAAGAAAGAATATTGTATTATTACGAATACACAAGATGTATGAAACATATTTATTTCAGGTTTCTAAAAACAATAAAGAGAAACAAAAAGATATAAGAAAAGATATTCTCACATCTTGTGGTTAATAACTTAATAATATAGTTAACGCTACCCACCTGATCCAGAATCCACGCGTTTCATCAGCACTCAGGATACCAGGTGTATCTGCCTCGGCAACATCGGGTTTCGTCCTATTTTTACGAATTACAGACTTGCTGTTGCTCCAACCACCAATGAAAACCTGTGATTTTAACACGCACGATACATTCGACTCTCGTTTGTTTATTTGAGAAATTTTATAATAATAATTAAACAAGTTTATTTTTCAATAATTTTTACCTCGTACATAGGCTCACCCTCGTGGGGACCCGTTGTAAGTGCGATATGGGCATCGTTTGGTGCTTTTATCCGGAACTGAAGTTGTCCGCTCGCGACAGGATAGAAATTGTATTCCAATTTATCCTCAGTAGAAAGAGCTAAAAGAAAAAAGAAAGAAATTCTTAGACATTTATTATACATTATAATATGTAATGTAATGATATTTATATACATTTGTCCACTTTTGATCATGTTTATTATTATTATTATTATTATTAATTAGTATTATTAATAATAATATCTAATAGTAATCGAGGATAACATTAATAATGACTTTGATAAAAATTTAATTGAGCTGAAACTAGGTCCAGCGATCTTAAAAATCAGTTGAGTTAAAAAAACTGGCAAAGGATTTAAAATCCTCTTTAGTCGAAGAAATCCAGACGCCCAGACGTCTGGACGCCAAGACATCCTACATCGTACACCGTGATGTACGAAAGTAGGACAATGCAGGAGTTTCATCGATCAATATATCGTGAGCTCGCGACATTTTCGAGTCTAGATCGCCCCGTTGTACGTTTCGCGACTATAAATCACCTCTAGCGATCGATGATTCACGATTATAATCACGATTACCCAACATTCTCTATAGAAAAAGTTGATGATAGTTTTTCTTATTCCAAGCACGATCACTTGTATTTAACGAGCATATAATATCAAAAATATTAACTGACAGAGATTAATGATTCATCTTATCAACAGTATCGATTGTTTTTCTACATTCAATGCAACTCTATATAGTTCATGATATGTAATATAATATAATAGAAGTCTGTATCGATAAAAAAGAAACTTAATTTTCAGCTTTCGATCTTCAAGCTCAGTCTAATACAATTCAAGACATTATTAACGAAACGTTCGTTTTCTTTTGTAGAAATGGAACGATTCCAGTCGTCTAACGTTTAACGAGTGATCATAAAATCGTTTAATCTTTTCATTTTTCGATCCAGCTGCGAACGATTTTGTCGCACGACCATAAATTCAATTTGTTCATTGATGTGTTAAATTAGCTTAATGTCATCAATGTTATTTTTCATCTTATACATATGCAGCTACATTCGGAGAATTTACGCTATAAACACACATTTCCATAATGAGATACATTGGCCGGAAACAGTTAGATTCAGTTTGCTTTTAAATTATAGTCTTATACAGTTGTTCTTCTGCTCGAAGAACTGCAGCTGCCTTCACTTCTATACGCTCCAGAGAAACACCTTGCGTAATAAAACATGTGCTCTAACTTTGTCGAATTGTTAACGCTGATTATCTCTGCCAACATTCAACAGACGCTTCTTTAAATTTTTTTTTAGATTTTGTAAAAGATATACAAAAAAATTGGTCTTAATTGAAAACTTAATCAATATTTATTGGTTTTCGGAATTTTTCATACTTGATAATTATTGAAAATTATTAGTTTTTACTTATTAGGTTGAAAATTTACCTGGAAATTTGATTAACGACAGCAACTGAATTCCAAAGTCTGTGAAAATTAACGCTAACAGGATTGTCTCTATCAAAAGGTTCCGCCAAAACGTGCGCCCGGAAAACATGCACATTCTACATTGACACTGACAAATTATCACAATTGTTAATAAATTGTTTATCTCTTCGTAATCTATTTCATGTTATTTATCAATAAACAATTGATATTAATTTCGCTAGAAAACTGCTAACCCTAAAGTGCAAGTAAATTCTTTCCTAATTGAACACCATCGCAAACAAACTTCAATTAATTCAAAAATTGCATAGATCTTCTATTATCTTCGATTCGAATTTTAAATGTTGAATTTTTATTTAAATATCAAGTAATAATCCATGTGACACTATATTGCTACGCTGCAGGTATACTAAAATTACGTTATAGCACGCTTTTCATTAATCGTCTTTCCGTTAAGTAAAATGAACTATGGACTATCATGACGATGATCCACGTACGAAATGACCGTTGTTACACCTACTACTACTATCGAAATGTTCTGTAACACGCGACAACAAGAATTTGCTGGACGAACGCAATGCTTATAAATAGCGGCTTGTGTCACAGAGGCCATGTTCGTTGCTGACATCATTGTGTCATCGTCAACAATTTGAATCACATCAATTTTTGAACATCATGAATCAATCACCCACATTCCATCTTTCACAACAACAATTTTTATCTCATACTTTACTATGCTTTAAGCCTAAAATTGTCTAATAACTTTTTAGATTTGCTTCAAGATTTTCTGTACGATTGCTGGTCTCTTCATTAGCATTTTCTTAATGTAAACTAGCTATAAAATAGTTTAAACGACAAGGCGACCATGAATAATAGAAAGTTCCATTACGCGAGGCCGAGAACGCCATTGTGATGATGTCATTAATAGTTTGATGCCAATTACGTACATACTTCATATAGCGGTACTTCGGTGATTCAAAGTGATCAATGTGCCGAACTTTTACGTCAAGAGTAATCAGTCAAAGAGTCACCTCCACATTCGGATTAGAAACAACGAATCTAGGAATATTGCGACATCTCACACCCTTGATAATATTTTCTAATTATCTCTATTTTCATAAATATCGTTTATCTACAGTTGCTATTAATAACAGACATAAAAAAAAAGATTAAAATAAGAAAAAATCATATACTTGTTAGAATAAATGTTTGCTTGTATGGAATAACCTATATGTACTTTTACTGTGCAAAAAGTTTCTTGAACTTTTTCCATTTACTTATTTTTACATTATTCTCGATTAGTTCTAGGATATTCGTTTTGTGGGCAAAATTGATTGAAGTACCAGATGTTCTATAAAAGAAGTGTTACGCTTTACGTTGGCAATTAACATAATAATGAGAAAATTAGAGCCATTGAGCCAATTTCAATTGCACAATGATGATCGTTGGTTGGTTCCATCGTTTTGACGTTTATTACCGTATTATTCCAGTGCTTTCATTAACATGACTCTAGAACCTATTTTAACGTATAATGTAGCGAATATGACTTTTTACATCTAATTTTACTAACTTTACTGGATCCATTATATCATGTTCTATCATTTATAGCGCAAATGCATGGTTGCCAATAGTTTGACGATCATGTGTCCAGTAAACCTCTTAGTGTTCATTCGTGTTTTACTGTCATTGACCTCGCATAGCAACTCTCTTCCTTTTGCTAGCAAGCTGGACCGCGCTTCCTAATGGAAAAAGTATTCACATGTACCAGTTAAATTTAAAAACAAATAAAAATTTCTATAATTCATCTTTATATAGAACTTGTTGTAGAACACATTATATAGAAAGTAAAATTTCAAATTGTTTCATACATATTTATAATGAATATAATAGGTATATATGTACATAAAATTTTTCTATAGCATATTCCTTTTATATTTTTTCTTTTCTTTCCTTGAATAAAGAAAATGTATTAAAAAAGTATAATAATATTAAATTTACATACAAGGTACAGCAAATACATGATGATATATCGAAACGAATATGGCGATTTCCGAGTTCAAAAAAATTAAGGTTTCTACAGAGATTTTAGAAAACTTGAGAAAATAAGCGAGAACAGTAGAATTGCACGTTACGAAACAATCTAGAACTTATGGTTGGTTGCACAAGAAATCCTGCAGAGATGACGTGATACCGGAATTATGAAAATTAAGGTTGTGTCACATATGAAACAGTACTGTTATGATTTTGCAACCGTAAAAAACTTCCTTCAGAGAACAAGAAATCTGATTGAACGTTATTTTTTAATTGCGACTGTTTATGCATTTACAAGATACATATTTAAAGTTGTAAAAATACACAGATCACGTAAAATATTACATAATATGCAAAAATGTATCAATTATCCAAAGTACTTATTACACATGTACACATTATAACATATACATATTTACCAGATAAAATAAATCTCTGCTAAGATTCCACTTTTGTATGTAGCGTTGGTAAAAATACAAATTTATTCTTTTATTCCACATTTCTATTAACATTATTCTATTATTATAAAACTCATACTGATAAGATGTTCAAACTTTCACCAGACCTACAAGATTTAGGTTAAGCGAGGACATATTTGTACTTTAATGGAACTAGCACGAAGTTGTATAGATTCGTGAAATCGCATTGTACATAGCTAAAAATGCCGGCCGGCCGGTTTGTCAAACCGGCACAGCCGCACCCGTATACGCTAAATATACTAATTTAACTAGACGCTAGAAAATAAATTACGTAATAAGACATTCTCCCGTAAACATAATTCTATTCTTCACCATTTCCTATAGATCCCTAATCGATAAGGTAGATATTTCAATATCTACTACTTCGATAGATATTCTCGAACATTCGACGATTCCTTTCAATGAAGTGAAAATATTGTTCGCATCTATTTACCATTTTCCTTTCGTTTCTTTAGATTCCTTGGTACAAAATTAAACATGATTATTGAAGATAATGTGGAATTATTATATTAGAGGGATGATATTTGCAAGATCGAGCTATAAGGGTAAATTAATCATAGCGTCGCGTGTTTCTGAGAAGTGTTATGATACATTAGAAACGAATTCGATATTAGACTTCCACGATAAAAATAGACGTGATCCTTTCAAAGTCATGCGAAAGATTTTCGATCATATTTCACACCTTCTTTCAAAATACATATTATTTTACGATATTTATTACGACGATATATATAATAATAATATTTATATAACGTTATAGTTGTGTCAAGTGCTACAATTGTTACAAGTAGTGGCAATGGCATTTATTAAATATGTTGTTACATGTTATACTACAATGCATTATGTAGAAATGAAAAGTAGGATTGAAAAAAGTTAATGTTCTGTAAAAAAATTATTTTCTCCGCAGTAATTAACACGTATTTACTTAAAAGATATACAGTTTCAAAAAATATTTCAGGATATTTCCATCAAACAATCATGATACGAAACATGAAAAATATAGTTTTTTTGTAAACTATTTTTGGTAAAAATTATAATGCCTAATTAAATATAACATATTTCGAATTACACGAATACAGTATATTTCTAATTTCTATATGTTAATAATTATCTCAGAAAATTAGTTATTCGAGGTATCTTCATAACCACGTGTATTTGTATAAGTAGAAGATAGTATTTGTATTTTTTATTTTTTCCTATATTCCTTATCTTTTTTACAAGGAAAAAAGTTATAATTTTAATAAGTAAATATTAAATAAGTAAATAAGTAAATATTAAAAAATTGTATTTCTAAAATGTCAGTTAACCGATTTATCATGTTTAATCATTTATCATGTTTAATTATTTATGCAAAAAGGGGTTTCTAATATTAAATACGCAAAATGTAACTACAAATGGAGATAAATTAGAAAAAGTAATAAAAAAATAGAAAAAAACACGTTAATATTGACTTAGCGATATAATTTGTTGATATAAAAATGCAAGTACTTACAAATAGCCATAGTGTTCTTCCAAATACAGACAAAATCAAAAATCACTGTACTACGTAACAATCACCTGCTCTTCGCGAAGGTTGAATTCGTACTGCGACGAAATGCGTCGTTTTGGCGCTTTACGAACGTAGACCGCTCGCGCATGCCCAATACACATACTACAGGCGCAAGGTCTTAACGCCAGTAATTTGCAAACGGTAGTCAAACAAATACGATGAGTCATAAACTACTGATAGATGTTCATTTTCGGATGTAAACTGGTCAAAAAATTTGTTTAGAACTGCAGATGCGGATAAAATATTTTTATAAAACGTAAAAATGCGTATTTGTCATCTATAAATAGGGCAAAAGACTTAAGACAAAGTTAAATTTTTGAATCTTTGAATTCAAACATAACTTCCAAATTTGTTAAGTATCAATGCAATACTTAAAATGATCATGCTGTTTACTATAGTTATGCAATTATGTGGGCAATTCGACAGACGGTGAATAATTCAAGTAGTATGATTCATAAACTCCAATTACTTTTTAATCATTATATGTATTAACAGATACAGTTCATTGTAAGTGACTTATATGTTTGTTAATACAAATGGCATTAACGAATTAATTCTTATTGTACGATAAGAATATTACGTAATCTTTAAGTTGTAAATTTATTTAAAAGGTGATGATTCAACATATATATATACCATTATATATATGTATATACATACACATTTATACATGATATAGTTTATTCATTCATAACATCATTATAAACACGTTTAGGGTAATGTTGTCATTATTATAAGTACTCTTAGTCTTACTGCCTAGTAGTATCAACGAAGACTGGCATATAATACTTTGCTGTCACAACGATGATACGACTGATAATGCCGACTAAAAGCAATTACGTTTGTATGATATTTTTAACTAAATTGGTTTCATTCATGCGTAACTTTAACAAAAATGCATATATGTAATTTCATATACTCATAGCTTCGATGACTTTGTTAAACAATAATACGCTGCTACATAATAATTCTAATGAATCGTGCCGAACACGTGCATTATATTACCTTGCATTATCTACATATAAGTTTATTTGGAACACGATTTCACGTTTTTAAACACCGTAATTATTTAGCAAAGCCTAACATGTCTTAGTTTAATGAGCAGCACGACCATGTTATGATAAATATGTATGTAATAGATTTAATATTTACTAAATTCTTAATATCTTAAAATTTATAGCTATTTATGTAGAAAAATTAATAGAGTAATTTATGGTAATTACGTTTTCCAAAGTATACTTAACATTGTTAAATATAGGAATTATTGAATTACAAAAATATGTAATGAAATATCAAAAAATTATTATTGGATTAATTAATAATATAAAAATATACTGATATTTTTTCAAACAAAAACAGCTCAGACGTGCGCAACTCTAGAAAATATTATCAGGAATGGAATAACTTTAAATACTATCAATACCAGTTAATTCTTTGAGTTTGGTTATTAAGTCTTCGTTGTAGGCTTTACAATCAGTTGGGGATACATCAATACATGTTGATCTTAACCTGTTTTCATCCTGTAAATAATTCGGTTCGGTAAATAATTACAAATATTAGAATCATTGCATTGAGTCAACTTACACCGAATGTTTCCATTTTCGTTCTTATCTTAAATATGAAACTTTTAAATGTTACATCGCCAAGTTTTTCCAGGTAAGCATCGTTATCATTTTCTTTTAATTCTCCAAGTTCCTGAGCTGTAATACCTAAAATTTTCTCTGTTTCGTCATTAAATGCTGTGACCCACATATTATCTGTCCAGTCAGCCAAGCTTAGCTGCAAAAATGTCAAATATTAATAAATCTGACTTGCATGTAAATAGATGAAAACAAAATTTATTTTGCACTTACGCTTCCAAGTAAACGATATTTGAAGTTAGGGAATTCTTTATTACATTTTTCGCACCTGTACATGCCATTTGCTTGATCTATCACCTGCAAAATACAATCTCTTAATTTATGGTGTTTTATTATATCTACTTATAAAGTACGAGATAATAATTACCTTTTTTTTGCAGTTTTCACTAGGGCACGATTTATATAAAATATTTTCAGTGCGTAAAAGATTAATGGTCGCCTTCACCGTAAATATTTCCGGACCGATCTTTTTATCTATCTGACTGTTTGCTTCGCCAATTGTGATCAATGCCTGAGACATTTGAGCTGCACTTCCAAATGCTCTTGAAAGTGGCTTTGCTTCTTCATGACATCCAGTTGTGTTAAACCAACCTCGTAATCTATATTAAAATAAAAAGTATTACTCTAAGACCAAGATTTTTTGCAATTACAATATTAGTTTGAGACATCTATTAATGACTTTGACACCTATGTGCTTCTGGAATATCTGGATCAATCTGCACAGCAGTTCCACTGAGAGTAGATAAATTCTTTCCACCATTAAATTCGCCAACACGAGCTCCTTTAATGGCTAAAACTGGATTATCATTTCCTGAAAATTCTTCAGCTTGTGTTCCCCATAGTGTAAGCGTTACCTAAAATCTCATTTTATGTAATATTATAAAAGCTTTTCTATTCATTGAATTTAGTCAGGTAAAATTTTTACCATAGTATTACTTTCATCAATGAGATTAATATCCCTTTTTTTCATGTCTTTACCAGTAGTTCGTGATACTAACATCTGCAAATCACCACGAGATTTTACAATAGCCAAAATATCTGCAACAAATAAGTGTTATGATTAATAGATAATAGATTAAAGTGTTATGATATAATATATAAATAGTATACATTTCAATACAATATTTACCTATTATATCATTTTTCTCCTTTTGCTCTATATCGTTTATTGGTATAAAATCAAACTGAAGAGTTGGAATCTTATCCCCAATGTCATGGCATGGAATTATTTCTGAATCGCCAGTTAGAGACATTTCATAATCGTTTTTTAAATTATTAAACTGCTTATTTGCTGTTTTTAAAGTTGCTCTGGAAATGTAATAAACCTTCCCAATCTGCAAAAAATGTATATTATGATGCAACATTATAAAGTACATACAATAGCACACTAATTACCTCAATCATATCATAGAATTTATCACACTGATCTCTAAATGCAGTGCATCTAATCTCTCCACTTTCGTCTACAAGATCCATGGAAAACAATTTTCCTTCACCACGTGAATTACTCCACGTTCTAATGGCAGATTTATTGACAACTCGTGCCTTTATTACCCACCTATGTAAAAGATTATTTAGCACATTAAAAAACTGTGACACTTAAAAAGAATGAAAAATTAAACACACCTGTTTTGATAAGGACTCAATGCAACGATTGGGATTGTGGATATATCACTGGTAGAAGATTGTTGACCACTATGCTTTGACACCAAGCTACCTAAATAATAAAATACTAAAATAACATGTTATTGATATGATTTGTACTAATTCATAGTTAGTGTGTATTACTTTGCTGTTGTGAAGTAGTTTGCGCAGACTGTACACTTTGTGCTGGTTTAGATTCACCATCAGCATCAGCATTTGTTGGATTACCAATTTTATGTCCAACTTCATCACCCGCAACTTTTAAATCAACACTTAATATCACCATTACTCGTCTAAAATAAAAAGAATTCAATGTTGAATTGTTAATAAAATTTTGTTATCCTTTATTAAATAATTATTGCATACTTTTGTTTGCCAGCATTATTTACCACGCTTATAGCATATCTATTTATTTGGCAAATGGAAAATTCTGTTAATACATTATCGGTTATCATTGAATTTAATTGCGTGGCAAGCATCGTAAATGAATTTATTCGTTTTCCATCAGATACGAGAAGTCTGTAACGTTCTCCACTATTTGAACTAGATAATTTCTTGTGACCCTATAAATAATTATCGTATTCGAAAATGAGATATTTCAGTCTAAAAGCAAATTAGACGGAGGACATAGTTTATTTACCAATATTTGCAATATCGGCCTATCGACCTCGATCCCGTTCATGATTTTCTAAAAATCAGATAAAATAAATTGCATCACAATTGTATCATAAAATACAAATACTATATCTAAACTTACATCCAATGCTCCTTCCGTAAGTGAATACATCTTTTAAAACAATGATACTAACTTATAAAATGTCGAATAAAGCTAATGATATATCTACATCACACAACGTATTGTATTTGATATTCTTTATGGCGGTATTTCTACTGAGGTATTTCCTGTACGTTTCCCACTATTTTTTTGCGATATCAACCAAGAATATATATCAATGTAAGATAGCATAGAGCTTATACTAGAGATGAATAGAAAGATCATTCAGCAGCAAAATGGACACTCAAAATAAGGCCCTGTGGTGGTCAAAGGCTACATTGTTCGTCGAAAAGTTCTTGATGTTTCTTGGTGGAAGAAACGAGCAAACACGCAATGTTGCAATTATCTCCTTTTGTTGTTTCCAGTTGCATTCCTGTTTATGAATTTTTCCTTATTTCAGTGATCATCTAATCTAGTCGAGTATTTCGCTAGCGTAATTAAAATTTATTTCGAGTAAGGTTGTCTTTATTATTATGAAGTTAAAAGCTAAGTTGAGTAAGCTATTCGAATATTTAGATAGCGCGCGCTGTCGTGACTATAGGAATTAATAACATGATGACAATCTACTTTTGGGCGACATCACATGTGATAATTCCAATCTTCACTTCGAACAGAAAATTACTAGAAATCACCATACAAATGTTTGTTCTAAAAATTACAAGGAGACGGTAGACTATATAGTTTATTAATTCGTGACAGTGCTATTTATCCTACCTCGTGTTCGGTTTGTCGGAAAAGCATTTTGTGCGTATACTTATACGATTCGAACAAAACCGATATTAGTTATGAACATTAAAATGAACGGAATAATAAAGAAAACACTATGTTCGCCGGTAATAAAAAATTTGTTTTCGTCAACTTCGACTACAGGGATAGCGAGTAATCAATTAAGAACACTGTGGAACAATTCTCGACGATTCCAAGTCACACCTATCGCTTCGACAAAACTATTTAAGCATCCAAGTGTTTCTTGTAATTTCGGTCATTGCAGGCATTCTCATACGAAGGGTACATTATATCGCAATTTATTTCATCATTTCATCGTCATATAAATCAATCATATATGTTGTAAATTTCAGTAATTGTATTTTTAAACATCTATACATTTGTATTATGATATATCTATGTTACTAATAATATAAGTTTTATATACTATATTTATTTATTTTAGGACTGAAATATTTTCATTAAGTATATTTTCATTGTTTTATCGCTTTGTCATAATTATTTCCTTCTTTTTTTTATAGCTGAGAAGGAGCTTGTAGAATTTTTGGCTGAAGAAATCATAGCAGAAAAGAATGCACAAAAATTAAAAACTATTCCCACTGAATTAGATGGATTTAAAGTCTCGCTTGATGGGGCAGATGTTAATTTGGAAAAGAAGCAAGATAATGAAATGTAAGAGAACTTTTAACATAGGTTAATGATGCTATATTATTACAAAATATGATAAACTATTTTCAGTAGAAAATACATTTCATCTTTTACTACAAATTATCTTTTACAGAATTAGAATCTCGTTTAACATAAATCATACTGTCGACTCTGATTCTGAACCTGAAATTGAAATGACTAGTGATACTCCAGACATTGGTGATATGAAAAGTAAACCATCCTTCACAGTTGATATAGTTAGAGATAATCAGACTCTTGGATTCACCTGTTCCTTTAACAATGAACCTGGTGCATCAGGTGCCAATGAAAATTATAGTAAGTAACATTGAATTTTAACTTATAGCAATACATGTATGTACTATTGTATAATTAGATGAATGCGTTTTTCATAAATGAATTTAATTTCAGATGACATCTTTGGCATAGATGAAATTACTTTATATACAGGAAAACATTCTGACAAAGTGTATGCAGTTGCTGGTGAAATTATTGATGGAGTAAGTAATGACATATATTCTATAGTAAGCTTATATGTATCTATAAAAAATAAACCAAAGTGTTGAGTACAAATTGGAATACCTAGTAACCAATTTGATTATTGATCTTTGGAAAAATAAAACATTCACACATAGAATAATTTTATTATTGATAAAATTAATACTTGAGAATGTGACAAAGATTTACTACAAATTCTTATCTAATTAATTTCATGTTTCTTTTTATATATGCTTATAGAAATATATATAATATTTATTTTTCAGTATCTATATGACTTACTGATGAATTATCTCGAAGAGAAAGGCATTTCAAACGAGTTTGCAGAGAAATTGGTTGAGCTCAGTACAAGTTACGAACATACCGCGTATGTTAGTTTATTAGAAGGCCTTTCAAAATTCACGTCAGGACAGTAATTGTTATTTTAATTCCTACTATATTTAATTAGATATAGATTGTGTTTATGTGAAAGTACATTTATAATAAATACAAAAAATACCTATGTTCATCTTATTGAAGTAAAATGTCTCCTGATAATAAAAGTAATATGTACCATCTACATCATTTTATTATCTCAATGCTACTAATTTTTAAATAAAATAAATATATTGTACCTTAAACTTCATCAGAAACGATTTGTTTTTATAAAAAATTGGTGAATTTGTAATTATAAAATGAAAGGAGCATAACAGGTTAGATTGAAAAAGAAAAGAAATCTAATGTTTGAATCCGGTTTCAATGAATATCTTACGCGTACCAACTGCACTAATTATAAGAACATTTATAAAGTGGTGGAGTTACGAGTTGAGTGAAACAATGGCGTAAGTAGTCGGTAGGTCTGGATGTGCGGATTATAAAGAGTGTCGTCGATTTGATAAATTACTTCGACGATAGGAAAGAAATGTCGAACCGCGATCCGGACAATTTGATGGCCACGAACGATGAAAATTTTGATTACTTGTTCAAGATTGTGCTCATTGGCGATTGTGGAACAGGAAAAACATGTGTTGTTCAAAGATTTCGATCTGGTACATTTATCGAGAGGCATGGAAACACAATTGGTGTAGACTTTTCCATGAAGACTGTACTAATCGATGACAAGAAAGTTAAGGTACGTTTATTTGATCTATGATCAATATCGCTATATTTCTCCAATTTTTTTGACATTTATAACCTACAAGTAATTTATATATAAATTTTAAAGAAGAGAGCTCAATAGCTTCTTTAATATAATATTATTTAAATAAATATAATTTAACATGGGAATGTGAGATCGAATAGATAATTTTTTGTTAAAAGCGAACTTTCACTTTAGCTTGAATTATTTTGTACAAACTGGTATTGATAATATCTTTTTCTTTAATTATATAAAATCGAACAGATATATTATAATACATAACAAATATTGTTACATTATGTTTTTCAAATTAGTAATATAATTTTTTTTATAAAATATATATATATCACTTAATATATAATGATATATAAATCATTTAAAATGTTTAAAGATATTTCATTATTATTAGTTGCAAATATGGGATACAGCTGGCCAAGAAAGATTTCGTACAATAACTCAAAGTTACTATAGATCTGCTAATGGTGTTATTGTAGGTATGTGAGAGATATTATTTCTACCTTTTTGTTCACTTAACTATAGAAATATTTATAATGGTTTAAATAACTTTCAGTTTATGATATTACAAAGAGATCTACATTCTTAAGCCTACAACATTGGGTAGAAGAAGTACGAAGGTATACTTCATCACATGTGTTATTAATTTTAGTTGGTGAGATTTGTTCATATATTTTGTTTTAATTATGCTTTGAATACTATATATTAACAAATAAAAAACTTATAGGTAACAAATGTGATTTAGAAAGTCTACGAGAGGTTGAGAAAGGAGAAGCAGAAGCTCTTTGTCAATATCTTCCTGAAGTGTTACAAGTGGTAGAAACATCAGCCAAAGAGAATACCAATATAGATTCTGTATTTTTCTACCTAGCAGCAGAACTTAAAGTAAGCATATAAAATGTAAAATATATAATAAAAAAAGATATAAAAATATAAAATATAAGTAAACACATACTGTTTTCGTAATCACGTATCATATAATCTTAAAGAAATGCATATGTTTACTTCTTTCCAGAGAAGACATGAAAATCGTCAAATAAATGCTAATGAAGATGAAGTTGTTAGACTTGGTGCAAGTAGAAAACTGTCTTCTTGTTCAGGTTGTCCATACAAAATATTTTAGGTAGTGGTTTATAAAAAAATGATATACATATCTTTACTATGTCTAAATTTGTATATAAAATGAAAAAACAAAGTACAATATTTTTATAACTATCCAAATAATGTGATATTAAAAGAAATTAATTATATTGTTAATAATGACAGAATAGTAATAATTGTGCTACAAAGCCAGTATTTTGTGACCATTTGATTATGGAACAGGAACTCACTATGGATTTTGTATTAATTTGAAAAATTACTATTCTCTCTTTATCTGCTATTTTACTAGAGACTTAAGATTGAGTATTTTAAAGGTATACATTTGTAAATACAAATGCTTAGATTTCATAATATTCAGCGACACTAATATACTTCAACTATTTATAAATGTAGCAAAAGTTAATGCACGTATTTATTTTTAATGAAATGAATCTCAAAAAGAACAAATATTATACTAATATATTTTTTTAAAGAAAAAATTTGCTATTGTACTATTTTTTTAATGTTATTGTAATATCGAAATTATTGAAATAAAATGTATATGATGTACTTCACATTTATCTATCATATAATTAAAGTAAAAATATTTAAAAAGATATTAGTTAAACAATATATTAAATAATATGAGTTATTTATTAATATATATGTATATATATATATATATATATATATATATAGGTATTACAAGATAAATATTTGTTTGTGAATTACAATGCATAAAGTACAAGTGTTCACTTTTTTAACAAAATATATCAAAATTTGAAAATTTTGTTGTAGTTAACATACTAGTTGACTTACATATGCATGGAAAAAAACAATAAAATTATTGAATTATCTTTTTACATACAAGCCATTTCACTTTTGGTATATTATACTCTATGTACATATGGATATATAGCCATAATGTAGAAACAACTTCATGATTAACTCATTGATGCTCTTATCCATCATGGGTATAAAGGTTAAAGAAACAATATATTATTAAGGCACTTTTTTAACATGTGCATAAAATCTGTGTTTAATTCTTTATTATTTCTATAAATATTCACATAATTAATAAATTAATATTAAACAAAAATGCACTAAAAGGGAATATTTCTTTAAAGGCTTTTTACATGAATTAAAAAGTACATGTTTTTTTTCATATTTTCATATGAATATTTCTAATATAATAAAGCACAATGATTGTAGCTTTCTTGCTAATTAAAAAGAATATAGAACATATACAATAGATATATTAAAAACTGTACATGATAAATAAATATATGTATAAACAGAGGTATTTTTGCGAAAGTAATTGATATATCTATTATATAAATTGTATTAATGAAGTTTTTATATTTATAAATAAATTTAAAAATCAAAAGTGTACATTTCACAGCATATGAAAGTTGCATTGAGAACATTTTTGTTTGGTAAAAATATTTTATGCCAGTTATTGACTAATTCATTTTTTAAATTATATACATAATCATACACCACCGTGATTTTGATTCAATAATTGATACAAAAGCCCCAAATAGCTTATTTAAGGAAAACTTCACACTCTATTGTAAGTCCTTCTATATTTCTCATCCACTTGTACAAGGTAATAGGCTCCAGGGAACATATCTTTAGTGGTACTATGAGGAGTAAATGGTACAGTATGACAATTCTGTTCACGCCATTCTAATTCCTTTGTATAAGCTTCTGGGGAAACTTTTTGACGAGCATCAAGTTCTTCTTTAATATAAGAGAGCGAAGAGATAATTTTCATTAAATTTGATTTTTCGTTACATTCGTTTGTTATCGTTAATGAATACATAGTAGAACAAAGTCCTGAACCATATGAAAATACTCCCACCTTAGAGCCTGCTAATTCTTTTATAGGTTTACTAATTAACAAGGAGGCCAATCCAGTATATACAGATGGAGTATACATATTTCCTACTTGATTTGCTATCATTAAAGAAGGCTGTGTTTTCTGCTGAAAATTTGGCTTACTCAAGTTCATAAATGATTTCTCAATATCTCTATTAAAATAAGTGTCTTCTAATTTAACGTCATGAAATTGCGCTAATTCTGGATGTTTTTTAGATACTTCCTCCTTAGATGTGTTTAAGAAATCAATAAAAGCTAATCTGGCAAATGACTTTTGTACTAATTTACAATATGGAGAATGAAATAAAAATGCATTAAAGCTATCTAGAGTAACATTGTGATTGTGCTTGCTCCTCATCTTTTTACAATAAGTCTGATAACAAGTATCTAATGCATTAAGATAACATTGAACCGATAATTTTCCATCTACAATAGGATATTCAGACTTTAAATTTGGCTTGTAAAAATCATACGCATGTTTCATGCATGATGATCTTACACCACGATCAATTATTAAAGGTGCATTTGGACCAATTAACATTGCCACAGCTCCAGCGCCTCCAGTTGGTCTAGCACTTCCAGAAGAATATACAGCATTATCACCCGCAACGACTAAGGCCAGTCTGCCATCCCAGGCACTGCTTTCTACCCAAGATATGGCATTTAAAAGAGCAGCTGTACCTCCATAGCAGGCATTGGTTGTATCAGCTCCTTCAATGTCTGTACAATCATATGGTTCAAACAACTGCATAAGAATAGATTTAACCGATTTGCTCTTGTCTAATATGGTTTCAGTTCCAACTTCTAATCGTCCAATATCTTGCGGTTTTATTTCATACCTATCCATTAATCGATGCACAACTGTTAAGCACAAAGAGTTAATGTCTTCACGGTCATTGCAGAAACCCATCCTACACTGACCTAAGCCAATAGTGTATTTTCCAGCAGATACACCATCAAATTGTTCCAGCTCTGTTTGCTCAACATATTGAGCAGGAAAGTATATTTCTATCGCTTTGATACCAACGTCTTTTGGCCACATGATATTTGACTTTAATTGATCGATTTTGACGGATGTTGTAATATACTTTGTAGTTTATATAAATTTTTCTGTACATATAATTTTCCTGAAGCAATCCTTAAAGTCCTATCCTCATGATAATATACAGGAAACGTATATTTTTCTCGTACTCGAAAATGCACGTGATGCCGGTTGACCGTAGAATATGCATTAAACTCGTTTCCCAAATATCGTTACCTTTATGTAATGTTTTCTTGACACTTGACTGCAATGATAGTCTTGAAACGACGAGAATTCAGCAGATAGTATTTTTGAAAATTTCATTCGTAGTTTTGAGTCGACAACTTGCAACGAAGAAAATGTGTGCTTTGAGGACGGACACTGCTACATTACTTACTGTTAGATACAGACCCACTGACGAATTCAGGTTAAAAGTGAAACTCGACAGGTGAAAGTTACGGTCACCGAATAACTTCTTATCACGTGCTTTGAAATTCGTTTGACCTTTTTTTCTCACTTATAGGTTTGACTTAGTAATCGATTTTACTAGAAGAAATCAAATTTACAAACAGGCGTTCCTCGCTTAAATGCCGTTCATCGAGCTGCTGCCGCCGCTTATTCAACCAGTCACATTCCCTCTTCTCACATGGAGGGGATAAAAAATTCATTTATTTAGATTTCTTTACGAATATATTACATTTGATTTATTCATATCATATGTATTCTTACATATTGCAAGATAATTTATTCTCCTTCAAATATGTTTCGAGCATTAATTTTTACATTTCACGATTTGAAAAAAAGTCCGCGACGGAAAATTACAGGACAAATTTTTAAATATTTTGTTTATCCTGTATTATTTCGATTTTAATGATACTTTTTGTGTTTGTACATTGTATTTGTACGTATGTAAGTTAGAATATAGGATACTGGAAAGGAATAGATCTGGTCAATAGATGGGTCGTCTTAAATGGTAACTTTTATAGAAATGATATTAGATTTGTATTTATAAGAATTGGACCATTTACATATGCCGTAGTGTAATGATACAATTGAAAATAAGCACTTGGAATCAATCTTCGTTAGTGGGAATATTTAGTAAGGTCGATCGAAACAAATGGTGGGATCTAGTCGGGAAGAATTTACTGCTAGATAACAGTAGAAATTTCACTTTTTTAACACAATTCTGACCTGTAATCAGTATATTTTTCTATATGATGTAATTAATAGAGTGAAAGGAAATATTAGTCAAACGATTGGCATTTTTGT
Source organism: Bombus terrestris (assembly GCF_910591885.1). Classification (NCBI taxonomy): domain Eukaryota; kingdom Metazoa; phylum Arthropoda; class Insecta; order Hymenoptera; family Apidae; genus Bombus; species Bombus terrestris. The sequence continues at coordinate 1,632,835 of NC_063273.1, forward strand.
GATGTAAGAGTGTATATATCATCTATCGTTTTAATCGTCATGTCGTCTGCTTTAATAGTCTCATATGGTATTTAATTTATATTGTCAATATGAAACGAAAAAATTGCATATGGAGTATTTTCCTACATATAATTAACATTACAAGAACATCGGGTTCACGATCTTACATCAATAATTCAAGAGCCAATAATGCAGGCAAATTTTATGCGTTTCTTTTAACATTATAATCTGAAATATATGTAATCAGAAACTTGTATACTTATTTAAAAATCGCTTACCTCTTTGTGACTTCTACTTTTCTTTTTCCAATACTTACATTGTGATGTAAAATTATGCGCCAAACTTTTGTTACGAACGAACGTTGTCTTGCATATTGGTACGAACGAAGGGATAATTTTATATGAAAATGGCTTTCTTACCTAAAATTGGATTACAAATTTTTTTGGTCGAAATAATGAAATTTTCGGAGGAGCAAAGAAAACGAGCAGAAATTACGAAGAATCAATGTTGAAACGAATCACATACCTCGAATTATTTGGTACGTTCACTTTAGGTTTACGAAGAAAGATTTGGAGATTGTAACATCGACAACACGTAAACTAATCTAAAACGGAAATTATTCGTTCACTCCTTTTTTTGTCCTTATGTGATGCATTTCGTATTACGTACAATACATATATACATAATTTTATCTGCATAGGAATGAAAAACAAATTTAGTATTTAAAAATGCACGAAAGATGGGTTCGAAACGCAGTAACATAGTGTTTGATAATTTTGTATATAATTTACTGAATACATAATCCTAAAGTATAATAATAATAATAATAATAATAATAATAATAATAATAATAATAATAATAATAATAATAATAATAATAATAATAATAGTAATAATAATAATAATAATAATAATAATAATAATAGTAATAATAATAATAATAATAATAATAATAATAGTAATAATAATAATAATAATAATAATAATAATAGTAATAATAATAATAATAATAATAATAATAATAATAATAATAATAATAATAATAATAATAATAATAATAATAATAATAATAATAATAATAATAATAATAATAATAATAATAATAATAATAATAATAATAATAATAATAATAATAATAATAATGTACTATACGATATTTTTCTGGATATCATTATTATTACAATAAGTTCTACAAGATAGCGGCGGCAGCTTTGTTTTCGTCTGGCACGGCAAAATATAATTCGCGTTTGTTTTACCTATTTTCGCTTTATTTTTTCCTTTATTATTGTTGTGTTGTGCCTCGCGTATGGCGTATACGTATAATATGTGTAATGACGGTGTATCGTGATGACTCACGTGATTTATGACGATTAACTATTTAAATATTATAAGCATTGCTGATTAGAGTACACATACAGTAAATGATACACTTTCGTTTCGTCGACTTTTTATATCTTACAGCTACGCGTAATATAACATTGAAATGTATAAACAGCTTTTATTTGGTCAACTAAGCAGATGCATAAACCCTTAATAGCGATAAGATAAGTCTTTTGCTTTTATTCATCATTGAGAAGTATACTTAGGTCTTAGAAACACGAAGGAGTTTATCTTCCGCTATAACTTTCTGAAACATCATTCTCAGAAAAGTAAGAACTTAAGTACTCGATTATTCCACTTGTTTTCTTGTTCTTCGAAGAGATAGATACGAAAATTTTCAACAAAATATCGATTGCAATTTGAATCTCGTATGGTATTAAAAATCTTAGATTCCATTAAGTTGATCTTCGCTGTAGAATGTGCGTTTGTACTTCGGATTTCGACGTCTTCCTCATTGGAATTTTTATACAAAAAAAAATGCAAGTTCCAACGAGTCCTCTTAAATAATTTTCCCCCTTTTTTTCTTTTTTTTCTTTTACACAAAAAAAAAAAAAAAAAATGAAACAGAACTGAATACAAGAAACATCCTCTATCCTTGAGAGAGTCATGTATGTTTACTACTGTTTAGATAAAAATATCGTAGCTCGACGAGCATACTGTTCAGACGTTTTATACTATTGAGCTTAATATTATTCAGTGCAGAAATTGCGAATCATTCGATTATTTGTTAAATGTCCGCATTTAGATTCATTGCTGTTTCTAACATCGAAGAAGGTTGTATCTCTAAGCGTTCTTTCCTCCTCTTTCTTTCTTCTTTCAGACACGTCGATATTTTGAAAAGTATCTCTTTTCACGTAGTTTCCAAGTACAAATCGTTCTAATATACCTTAGCGTTACGTTTATTATTTCTGTTAATAAACTTTTCAAACTATCGGTGTCGTTCTCCGTGCGATCGAAGCGATTTGCTTTGAACTTCTAAATGGATTGTCGGCATCGAGAAAAGATCAAGGTGACGAGTCGAGTCTTTTTACCTAGAAAAATCCGTACAAAATAGGAATGTAACACGTAGTTCTTCCCAATAAATTGAGACGAAATCCTTTTTTTTTAAACTTCTTTTTTCCTCCGTCTGTTATGAGAAAATCGCACGAATCTTATTTTACAAAAACTGAAGAATCATGTACTAGCGTTATTATAAAATGCTTATTCTCTTCGTATTGGCACACCATTAATTCAATTAGCTTAGAATACAAATCCAAGACTGGGCAAACTTTTGGATCTCTTTTGCGAAGATTCTGATCTGGCGAGAAACGCTCCTCTGCAAAGTATCCGATAATAAAAGATATAGATAACAGGAAAAGGAAGAAACGCAACTGACCGTATATGCGACGTAAAGAGTTTAAGGAACTTACTGCTAAAACGGTTTGCCCATTCTTGTTGCATATACCAACGTATACTTGGACGGGTTCGAGACGGCACGGTTATTCTCTCGTACATATTCCGCATCAATTCGATTACCATCCGCTTTGATAATAAACTTAATTAGCTCGTAACTTAATAATTTCTATTTCCGTTGATTTTGCAGCGAACAAATATTAACGCACTGTCTCGAATCACGACGTTCCAGCATACACTTAGATTTATTTTATACAATTTAATCTTACCCGATTTGTCTCGTTATCGATACAACTTAAATTTACACGAATTGGACTTATCCTTACGATCTCCCCGATTTCATTTATACATAAATATATATTTATATATGTATATATATATGGCCACTGCTTCATTTAGAATCACATTCAACGATCCGACGTAGAATGATGCGAGTTGAGAGTTGAGTGAAAAGACGAATAACGTTGTTCTTTTCTTACGTTTAAGTTTCATCGTGTTCGATAATTCGTTACGTTATAAAGCAGCACGCTGTTACTCGCATTAAGCGAATACTGAAAGGAAGTATATGATTGATGTAAAACAATTATTTATACAATTTGTTTCTTAGGGTGAGCATCATCCCTTTATAATTATATAAATGCGCTATCCTGTAACAATTTAGATTATGTAATAGAAACATCGATATAACTTATTGCTAGCTTTAGATACAGAGACCTCTTTCGTTTGTTAGGTCGATAGTGTATCGCACTATTCAATTTTCTCTTTCACGGAGAAAGATATTTTTACGCTCCGCCTAGAAATAATAGGTGTGCAACAGTACTTAGAAACTCATGTTCAATCGAATCTGTTCTTCCAGCTACGTATGATACATAGAATGTATGATACAAGAGCGAATATCGTTCGACCATTTTGTCTTGACACTTAAATCTCCACGAATTGCCATTAAGATCTTACACTTCTTGATATTTTTATATTATACACCTATATTAACATAACTATCGTATTTAAAATATCGACATAAATATTGACATATAATCGTGATATTCAAAGTATTAAAGACAATATACATAAATAGACGAGTGTGAGAAACGAAGATTGATCGAAAGAAAGCAAAGATCTTTTGTTTCTCTTCCGGCATCCCTTTGAACACTTTTGTTAAAGAAAATTACGTCCTTTGAAATTATGTCTACATTTTGTACAATTATTGTTTATCGAATTGTACTAGGTGTGATTTTGTTGGGCATTAATAGGAAGCGCGAAGAAGCACAGGCAAACACGACAGAACAAACACTTTCATTTTCACTCTTCAAAGCATAACACGCTTATGCTCGTAAAAGAATTGTTAGAATGCCGAGGCAGTCGTATAAACATTATACGAATGGTATACACAGTACACACGTCAACTGCATGATTTAAGCAACACATATTTCTATCTTGTCTTTTAATTAATTAACGAATCTCCCGAGCCATATCTTATCTTTGCTGATTCCGAAATGTGTACGAGTAATGTTGTTCTAAGATATAAAAAATCGTAAAATATCTTATCGTGAGAAAATGAAAATTTTGAAAAGCCAGATGTAGAATAGACCGGGAGATCTATATCGGTAAATCTTTCTCAAGACAAACTATTTTTGTTAATTTATATCCAATTTCTCTTAAAGAAATCGTATTATCAATATGATATTTTTGGAGAAAAATTACTATCGATTACTTTAAGAAAAGCTCACTCTTCACGTTGTCTTTCTGAAGTCGACTTAGAATAGTCCTTTCTTCTTATTCTTCTTATCCTTACCGTCGACAGCCCTGAAAAGAATTACAACGTCAGTAGAAATAAGAAATTGTTACATTTATTAAATGACAATATAACTTACAAAATATGTTAACGAATTTTAAGATGTAGTTATTTACTGATTGAGAGTTTTCTTCTGCTTTTATGAAGAATATCGATGACTTGCAACAAACTACTATCTGGCTATTCGTAAAGACATAAATATCCTTGTTATCCGATTTTTATATATTCATTAAATTAATATGTCCATTTTACGGGAAATGAGATATAATTCATTATCGTTATATAAAGTACAATCTCTCATGAAATTCATCGTTTAAGATATGCAGTGCAATGTGTATATCCATCAAAAATAAAATTATCGTATATATACAGAAATATACGTATAATCTAGCCATGCCAAAATCATGCTTCGAGAAATATATACTTTTATGGGCCACGACTATCGAGTCACATGCTATCTGCAAGTGTTACTTTCTGTTTTCTCAATGTTAATGTATCGTACACTAGTTATAAGTAAATTAAGAATATTTTGCTTTTCAAATTGCAAGTATTTATATATATATATATATAGTCGTTATATGCGTAATTAATAAATTGTTGAAGCAATACACGTTTAAAGTCTTATACGTAACAAATCAGATCTTTGATATTCAATTTGTAATGGAGAAATACATATAAAATCGCTATTTTCCATAGATATTCGTGCATGTGAACGTCAAAATACATAAAACGTGAAAACACATAATATGAAAAAGGAGGCGTAACGTAGACACATGTTAGGCAAGTACAATATGCCACGCTGTACGTTTTAAAGTCACGTTCAAATATTTTTCCGATACCAATCGGTATCATCCTGGACATCGCTTATTCGCAATAAGGCTAAATAAAATGAGGGCGACGAAGATGGTTAGTAAATGTTTTAGGAAAGCATTACGTTTATTTGCGAAAAAAGGTTTAATGATGAAATTAACAATGCATAGTAATCGTTTTTTTTTTTTTTGACCAATTATTATTGATCGTGTTTAGTATTACCCTTTATCAAGCTGTCTCTCGGTTCGATTCATATCGATTTGAGGATCTGAAAAGAGATATTAAACTCGTATGCAAAGGGAATGTCAATACATGCGAACTGGAATGTATCAATGGAAATAAAAGTGATAAAAAGGAGAGAAAAATAAACAGACAGCTTGTTCAGAGTTTACAATAGCTTTCCATAATACTTGGCGAAGTGTGAATGTTATTTTGAGTTCATACAAGTTAAGTTATGCATGAGTGTAACGCATGTTGCTGTGAATATAAAACTGTGATATCCGTATGAATATAAAGAGTTTTTGCAACGCTTACATAAATTTTATCAAACTTTGTGCCAAAAATATGCCTGTCTAAAAATATCTATCTGGATAACGTAAGACTACTATCATTTTCGATACGAAGGTATCTTCTTTCTCTAGTTCTTTGCCCTAAGATCTAATGTCTTTCGCAACATAAGGTTTGTTATCATCGTCGCCTATAAATAAACATGAGACGTTATTCTGCTTTCTTAATGGTACTTCAATTCTATTATAAGTAGACAAGCATTCGTGTGACAGTGATCATCGTAAATACCACTAATTCAGTTCGATTCCAAGCTGACGGTGATTCTTCGTCATTTATGATATATGTGTATTATAAACTTGGTCTTATATTCAAGGATATTCGTCGTTTTCGTTTATGAAACGTTCGAGAAACAAAGAAAACGTAAGCAATAAAGATACCTACTACCGTACACCGCAGCAACCGAATTATACTATTTCACAATAGTCTTAATTAGCATACTTTCCAACGCGAACACGTCCTGCTAATTATAAAACAAAGCTAATCGAAAAAATAACGGACAGACAAAAAGATACACAAATACTCGTACGATGTGTAAATTAAATTTCGTGGACGTATACGAATACGCATTGTATATATCGGTATATTTGTAGGTATACGTTAAATCGTCGGTAAAATAAACACACGCAACAAACGTATAAAAAATGAGATCGACGTTAATGTTTTGAAAGATTTTAGTCCTTGGACACAGCGACGTAGAGGCATTTTGTGAGTAAATGTAGATATACATTCTACGATCTACTAAGGATGCTCGGGATGTTGTATGACAAGCTGTATCTGTGTAGGGCTGTCTTGAGGTGATTTGAAACTGGTGTGACGGCGTAGGAGACTTCCTATCCCTCGGGAACCCTTCAATGTACCCCCGCCACCGCCAGATCCCTCGGAAGACACTGATCCCGTCCTAAATTAAGGGACACCCCGATATGGTATACACACAACAAACAAACAAGCGCAAGCATCACATAACATTCGTCCGTAAAAAAAGCTTTCTTAAATGAACACGCCGAGAATATACTTGTTCCGTTTCATCGTATCGAACATTCGGTACTAATCTCAAATACTAAGCGTTCCAAACGAAAAACTCCAAGTAGATATCTTTCTATTATATGCACGTATTTTGCATTTTCGGCTTTGCAGTACACTTAATCGTGGTGCACAAAGAGCAGACATCGCATACGCGTGGAAACGATGTATCTTTTTTCGAATACTTAAAAAATAATTTTGAAAAAAAAAGAGGGAAAAAAGAAAAGAAGAAAAATTAGTCATCTAAAAAAGCTTGGAAGCAGTAATATTTGAATGATTGAGCCTAACAATAGCCTGTTAAAACCAATCATCTTGGAACGAAACAACATTGTCAGGGAATGTATCGAATCGCGTTGAATTAATATCGAATGAATACATTATGTTAAATGAACTTGAATTACGTTCAAAAGGATGATTACGTTATACATGCTTATTAATAATTATTAGTAATTTCCTGCTATCAGACTAAGCAGCGTGGAAATATTTCTACGTAAATTTCGAAAAAAAAGAGAAAAAAATCGGATATGGCAAATTTGTCACAGAGAACGGCAAGGTAAGAAAGAACGATAATCGTAATTAAGATTAGTAATAGTAAATTATAATAAAATACAATTATGCTACAAGCTTGTTATAAATGCTTTTTATTGCACATATTCAGCCGAATGATCTTCCTAAAGCAAAGATTTAAGCAATTAAAAGATATTTCTAGTTATTTGCATCTCATTTAGTTCGATGAAGTATTCGGTATACTCGTTAAAGCGTTACACTGTCCATCTATACTGTTTCCCCAGTTACTATAAGTATAAAGCTATATCTTGCTAAACGCTAAATTTATAAAATAGCTTTCCATTCGTGCAAGAAGCAGATTTTCTTCTTTGTATTTAATATCTTTTTACACGAAGAATGGTATATCGTAACGATTACGAAAATATGGACAAACGGAAGCAGATCTTATACACTTAAACAATACTTACTCTTTCGAATTAGCTTCTAGGCTGCGTCTACGTAATTCTTCGATACTGTGTCCAGTCTGTTGCTCCCATGCTAACTTTTCAGTCTCAAATGCTCGTCTCTTTTCCTCTAATTCACGCACTTGTTGTTCCAAAGAGCGTCTCATTTGTTCGTGCCTTCTTTGTAGCTAAATCAATTTTTCCCCTGATTAAAACAAGTTCTTTCGAAGATGCGTACGTATACATAGCCGATGAATACTTACATCCGCTTCTGAGTCCTTAAGTTTTTGCTTCTTCTCTCTGACTTTCATTTCGAACACCTGCTCCATATCAATCTCCATTTTCTTCATTTTATTATCATGTTCCCTCTTTTCTTCTTCCAACTGAGCCAGCGGGTTCCTACAAAACGTACACGAATAATTCAAGTTCAACGATATTTTGTTAAACGAAGATAAATATTTTATAAAAAGTTTCTTTACCAATCGCTTGGGTTATGTTTTTTTTTTTTTTTTTTTTTGGTGGGTGATCTATCTACGTGTATGGGGAATTGCAAACTGAAAATGTAACTTGTCGTAATAATTGTAAACATAAGAAAGGTGGAAATGGAGATTGAAATGCCAGAAGAAAAGGAGACGTAGACTAAAACTAAGCGGATTCGCGTGTTATATTCGATAGTACTAAATATAATCAGCGATAAAGATTTTATAGCTAAATTATAGCAGAATTAAACTATAATGCGATCTACTTGTTTAAAGTAAATATCCAGTCAGAGGGTTCACTACAAACATCTAATCTTTATAGAAGTTCTTGATAAATTTTGATAAACGAGGTCAGACACGTCGATTTTAACGTCTTCCTGAATGAGCGATGTATACAATTATTATTCCATTTTATGCGAATAAATTTTAGAATGTACGCATGTATCGACAGAGTGAACCGCCCCTCCCTCTTTAACTAAATAAATACGCGTAGAACTAAATGCGTAGAAAATGGAAATTGGAGAGGCTTGTGCACACAAAACTATATTACACGATCCCGGTCTTATTAAAAGACTTACCACACTGTCATGAAACTGTTCATCACTCCTGGAGGGCACAAACTAACCAATAAGAAATCAGCATTAAAATTCACGTATGAGATATACTATTAAAAAAAAAAGTATTTTCAGGATCACTTTCGTCGCTAGCCTAAACTATAATATATTAATAAAGTTAACTAATATGGATATCCGATTCAAACGTATATGACTTACAGAGATAATCTTTAGTCTTGAATAGTTTGCATGCACAAGCTTTTTATACTGTTATGGTAAAATGAACGAAACAAAACCAATAAGACTACGAGTATCCATGTCTGCGTTAAAAAGAAGAAAACAAAACGGACAATGATGTAATTAATTATCGTGTTTTATGGGATTTCCAAATATCATTAAACTTTTACTCTATAATATTTTCCTGTTCTTAATCCTATACATGTATGTATATGTATATACGGACGTATATAGTAAATTTCAGTTTTCCTTCTTAAGCGTCTCACATTTATAATAACTAGGTACGAAGGGTACACTTACTTATTGGAGACTTTTGTTGGTTTTCCATCCACTCCAACGCCGGCTAACGTGCGACATCGGAAATTTTCATAATGTACATTATTTGTCACGTCTTTCAAATCTTGCAAATGCGTCCTAATCACCATGTTTCGGAGCGCTATGAAGTCGCAATGTTCCAAATTTTCCACTAAACAATCGGAAGAAAGAAAGCGTGATTTCTGCTCGAAATTCGAACGAAGCTAAAAGGTATAGAGAGAACTATTCTCTAGAATTATATACCTTCTGCAACTCCCCAAGGATACTTCCTTCCACGAACTTTCCTACCATCGTGTTCGACCACGGTGTTTGCACCCACCACCGCAAACGGCACTCTTTCTCTAAGAACTTTATGCAGTTTACTTTCTTCTTCTTCCTCCACTTCCGGGAACTCGTAAATTTTTATCTTGTGTTGCGCTATCTCGTTCAAAATCTAAACAATCAACGACGGATTCCAACTTTAAAGACGACCAAGCAAGGTTACACCGCCGTTTTTCCAACAAACCGGCTAACGCATGGTCAACGCGTTGACGCCACAGCTCAAGTTTATAATTTAACACGCACCTGTGCGAGCTATCGGCGATAACTATTCGACGTACGAAGCAACGCGAAAGAAGTTTGTTTGCGCGTCGATACGCGATTACAACCGGTTTACTCGATAATACGAACCTGTTTCTTAAAATGAGCACATTCGTCTGGCGTCATGGTGTCCGCCTTCGCGATGACAGGTATAATGTTAACTTTGTCGTGAAGACGTTGCATGAACTCTACATCCAACGGCTTCAAACCATGGCCGGAGGGTGCGACGAAGTAGAGACAACAATGTACTCGACTGTCTGGTATCTGCCGTCTCACTACACGAGACTCGGCGTTCAGGAACTCCTCGTATTTTGATTCGATATATTCGATCACCGGTACCCAACTGAAACAAGAATATCTTTCTTAACTCTTTGTTGCGTAATTCGATTCTAAAGCTGTGAACACGTTAGTTTCATTGAAATTACCAATTGCTGTTGTCGACCGCATCGCCAAATCCGGGCGTATCAACGACGGTCAACGTGAGATTTACACCGTTCTCCTTTAACAATACTTTGCTAGTCTCTACGGCTACGGTTTTCTTCACCCTAAGGCTAGGACCAGGATACTCAGCACTGTATATATCAGCGAGGAACATGGAATTGATCAAAGTGGATTTTCCTAGTCCTGACTCACCTATGTAGACATATAAAAACATTATTTATCAGAGTAACAAAGAATAATTAAAACTATGGAAATTAATTACTAGTATAGTTTATTTTGCTACACGACCAAGCATTCTTTTCTTTAATCTTCTTTTAGGGGGCAGTTTGAAATACCGAACGGTACCCTGACCTTTCTGCCCGCGTACCTTGAACTGACCAAAGTGCCGCGCCTTCTCTCCTTCAAGGATAAGCGTCTGAATTGCTCTATTTACGGAGAAATGGCTCGGTTTATACCGGTACTAATAATAGCAGCACTCCGCCTATATTCTCGAATTTCAAACTTCCATGCAGACGACGCGACGCGACGCGACGCGACACGACGCGATCTATCGCCACAACTTTTCCAGAATCGCGCTTCTCATTGCAGAATATCGATCGTTTATTTTTTACTAATCGACTTGGTCAATATCTTTTTATGACATGAAATTTTACGAAAAAAAAAACAAAAGGAAGTAAGATACATAAATCGATACAAATTTGAATCGTAATTCTGCCGAAGGAAGAAACTTGTATACGTATCTCGACGTGAATTTAATGTCCAGTGATTTAAGCTGGAAATTAATTGCAAGGGAAACTTGATTTTAAAAAGGATTTTTGAAAGAAAATAAGGAATATGAGAACCGCTGCTGCTTCGAGTCAGCCCTAATCCAGTCGAGTGAAAGAGCGTTCTGCACGTGTTAAACAGATGGAGGTTCATAAGGCAATATCCTCGACGAAATTGAAATACCAACCGGAGAAACGGATCTCTCTTTGTCCCTGGATCTAGGAAAGTTAAAGGACGACAAAAGAAAAGGGAGAAGAGGAAAGAAAAAACAAAAGTCCGGCGTGCGTTTATTCGCACAATGGATTGATATCCGTACTCGTTAATGCAAGAAGAGGGACCCAGGAGAAGTCGTAGCGTGCATTTTTTACGGCCCCTTTGAAAAAACGAATTCCCTTTACAACGAATTAGAACTCGCCTTAGCCATTCGTCTCCCTACGCCTTACGTTCTACGCGATCATTATATTTCCGCGCGATTCTTCTCGCGATTTTCTCTAGATTTCGCGTATATGCAAACTCACGTCGCGTTGAAGAAGCTCTGTATATTCTTGAAAATATCGGTCGTTGCACTTAAATCGATTAATCCGTAATTACCTGGATACACGTTCGATCAAGCGACCAGTATTTACATAAAGAGTACCTTGCCGAGTCTAGAGAAATCGAGTATGGCGTAACGTCGAGAGCCAATTTGTTAAAGTCCATCGAAATACATACGTATGGAAGTAAATTGCACGCGATACTACTTGCACCTGTTTATCTCGATACTACGATGTAACATGAACGCATAACGTAGTAGTGGACGATGTACATAGAGCGGTAGACGGTTTTCGTCAAAGCACGCGCTGCGATACGAAGGGTCGAGAGACCGATCGATTCGTTTTCGAAGAAAAGAGAAAGAGCAATACGATTGAACTAACCGACGACCATCAAAGTAAAATCGAATCCCTTCTTAACGGCCTTTCTATAGACTTGGTTAGGCAGATTCGCGAAACCCACGTAACCATCGAGTTCTTTGGGCTTGGTCTGTGGCGTTGGTCGTGGATGAAGAACAGCGGTTTCCTTGTTCTCGTTGCTTCTGTTCGACTCCCGTTTATTGCTGTCCTCCGATGCATCGTTTTGATTCAGGATCACCGTGGACGGAGGTAATCGTGGCTTGGAAGCAGGCGCCGACGATGCGACGCTCGTGTACACGGTGGAGGAGGCTGGCGGTGCTGTGTTGGGCGAGGCGAGCGTCGTGATCGTCGTGGTCGTCGTCGACGACGTACTCGTCGACGACGTGCTCATCGACGACGGGGCCTGCGACGGAGGTTGCGGAGGCGGCACCGATGGCACAGATGGCGACGATATTATTCCGGTGTTGTCGTTTTTGAAAAATAGCTCGCGCTTCGCCTGTATCTGCAAACGAACAATATTTACGCTTTTTGTACGATTACATCGACCGTGATAAGCGATCGAGTATTTGAAGAAACACAGCTTTTAACGCTTCGAGGGCCTTACGTATGCGTTCTATAGTCCGAATTCTCGCGTATTTTTCCAGCGATTGAAAAGGTTGAAAAGGTCGCTCGGAAAGTTCGTACCGATTTACATTTCGATTCGACGTACGTACATCGAATTATATAGGTGGCATTTTGTTCCACAACCTTTCTCCATCTTTCACGCTACTCGAATATTCCATCCTTTCGGAACCTCTCAAGTTTATCGGCGAAAAATTTTTCGATGTCTTTTATGTCGACCGAAGAGTTAAAAATCCGAACGAACTTTCCGAGCAGCATCCAACGAGTGTGATATCTTGTTATATTCGCGTCTCCAATCCCCAAAGTGTTAATACGAAGGACTGTTTCGTATGTGAAAAATTTAGCGAAGTATTTAGTTTTAGCTTCTCCGAAATCATCACGATACAGTACGCGTACCGTCGATAATTTGCAACGTTTTTCGATTCTAGAATCCCTGTAAACGTTGTCGATGTTCCTTCTTCTATTACGTTATTCAGAGGTCATTGAGAAATGCCTATTCACGCTAATAACCATCATCGACGGGGAAAAAATAACAACACGTACCTATGGACGGTCGATATGTCTACGATATGCCCCAAATACATTAATGCCCAGTAGCATTTACGTATTTCTCCTAGTTTTTCCCCTACTCTCGCTGCTATTAGCTATCTTTTAAATCGTACGGTGACAAGCGTATGCACGCACTCTGATCCAGTTTCAATCTCTGTTCCGTTTTGTTTGAAACCGTTCGTACATTATACGCTGTACGAGGACATGTAACAATTGTTTCTACACCGCTGTAGCTTCGTTATTCGAGGCATCGTTAGCAGCAGTCGGATCATTGATCCGACCACGCGAATTACAGCCAGTCTATACTCTTTCCTCGCTTCTGTCCATCTTGTACTTGTATAATAAACGCGGCTACTCTCATCTAGTCGTAAGTTCGCCGATCTCCGTTTGCCTCTTTCGTCTATCGCTATCTTTTTCTTCGTTCGCGTGCCAGGAAGTTTGAATCGATCGAAAGGATCAACAAACACGCGTAAAAACGCAAACAGGCCAAATAATAACGCCGGGTCGTAAAGGAGCGAGGGTTTGTTTGTTCGCGATCGATACACGCTTTACGTACGTACGACGCTTGCGACGAGCTATGGTCAACTTGGAGCGGCGGTGTGTCTTACGAGCTTCCGGCCGGAAGTGGCCACTGTGTTCACCGTACTAAACAGAGACCGCAGACTACCGTTGACGATTTAGGCTACGTAAATCTCGGGCAAAATATATGGGTCGAACCAACGCGAGCGACGAGTCCAGCAACTTTTTCCCATTGTTGGAAATATACGAGAGCGCGTACACGCTTCCCAGATTGAATTCGGCGTATCGCGCACAGGAAAATCTAATACCGCGCGTAACGAAGTTGTATTTTTTTTTTTCTTTGCTTTCGATTTTTTTCTTCATCGGTACAGCCGACGTAATTACGCCAGCAACGTTCGCGCGAATGCCAGGAACGTAAATAGCTTCGTCGTAGATACGATACGCAACTACGTATCGCGTATTTCGAAGAAAGGCGCGTTTAAGAAAAAGTTTGTATTTGTTTTTTATGTGGCGTAGCCTGGTTTCGCGAGGCAAACTGAAAAGAGCGTCAGAGTTTGCGTTTGAAGCGCGAAACCTTTTGCGATCCCCGTTGCATTCCGCGACGTCAAAGACAGCCACGTTCTCCCACCGCTAGACGCGACTGGCAAATAAAAAGGAAAAGAAAAATCGTGTGCGCCGCCATGCTTTAATACCGGAGCGTAGAAACGAAGCGGCGTACAGTGAATCATAATGCGCTACGTGTTCCGTTACGATTCGATTCTATCGGGTACCGTGCGTACGATATAAATTAAATAGCTGGCTCGTGCTCGTTAAGGAGCGGCGAGAAACGTGCGTAAGGTCAAGGCGGAAACGACAGTCGCTTACGCGCGCGTCCAATTTTCGACATCGAGTTTCGCCTTTCCCGATATCCAGCTGGTCGATAATGTGACGCGCGTTCGCGTGTCTTCGTTTGCACGCGTCACGTAATAACGAAGGGATCTCGAAGGAGACTAGCTGCGGCGGCTAGTTCTTCCATTTGCCGCGTCGTAAATTCTCCGAGAGAGGCTTCCTCGCGCCACGGAACCGACGTTGCTGACCGACTCGCGGAAATGGATCGTGTTCGGTCGAAACCTTTGTGTGTTTGCGTATGTGTGCGCGCGCTTACAGAAGCAGCACCCAGAGTCAACGTACGAACGATTGCACTTTCAGGGTGTTTTACACGTAGGCGACTTCGTCGACATAGACTAAACTGTATCGTTATGCGCGTGTGTATGTACGTGCGACGTGATGGTAAACTCGCGCGTCCAAAATCGATTCGAAACGTGGATAACGAAGCGTTGGAAGGTACCTGCTTTCTATTCTTTTCTTTTTTTTTTTTTTTTGTTTTTTCTTGACACGGTTACAGGCTAACGGCGTGCGAGCTTTAAACGGTAAGTGGAGTAAGCGAAACGCTTTAAGCGAGACGCTGGCGTCTCTTAGCGCGCGTAGAGAACAAAAAAGGCGTACGTCGAAGGGAAGCTAAAAAGTATCAGAGACGCTCTTACGTTTCCGTGGAAGCTAAATATATACGTACATATAAGCCGTGGTGAAACTAGTTTGACTAAAAGGTCGAGTCGAAGGTGGCGCGTCGACTCTGGGTGGCCTCGACGATATCATTTCTAGGAAAAATCCACAGCCAAGTTGATTACGGAGACGCCCTTTATTTACGGTACGATGTAACACAGAGTTGCACGCGTCGCATCCAACGAGGCTGGGCATCCGCCGAGAAAGAGAGGCTCTCTCTCGGTCGAACCGAGTGCGGCATCGTGGAACAGAAACCGGTCCGGTGCTCTGTGTAAGACTGTACGACAGCCAGGCAGCCTCGTTCCAAAGTCCCTTCGGAGAGATCCAAAGGAGGTGGTGGACCGTAGTGGACGCACCGTGACAATTTAGCCGTGCCACTCGCTTCCTCTCTAAAACCTTGAGGCTTGTCGGATAGAAATACGGAACAATGGAAAATCGAAGAAGCTCCTCGAAACGTAAGATCATTCCACAACCGAGAACTCGGTCTCGAGGTCTGCCTCTCGTCATCCAGAATGAAGAGCTTTTTGCAACGACGATACGCGATTTTACGCAATACAGTCGCTACGATTACGATTAAACGACAACATGGCAAATATATTTTTACTTTTACGGAGCTAAACTGTGCTCACCTTCCATCGAATATTCGGATTATTCGTATAAATCGGCATACGCAACGTGTTTTCCAAACGACGAACTTTTCGAAGAATCGTTACAGATCGAAACAAAGAGAATTCGGCAATCGCTCAGCCTTGGAACAGGAACGAGGTGGCTGGCTGCCGCGACAGAGGCAGCTCGACTTTTCGCTAATTCGCTTTCCGAGTAAATCGATCGAGATCTACGTTCGTAGGCTGACGTTTTCAGCGACGAACTTGCACGCTTTTTGCGAAACCTGTATGTTTATTAGTCCGTAAACCGTAGAACGAAATTCCGTCTGGAAGATATTAGGAAAGAAAACGCGACAGCGTAAGATCGGTTGATCGTTTTAGCGACATCGAACAATGACGACGGCTTTGGAACGACGACGACGACGGTTAAGAAACCTGTACAAGCTTGTCGTTAATTAAGGGCTAGCTAGTAGCGGTTTATTATCGGAGGAATCTAAACCCCACGTAGAACGAAAGCAGCCACTTGTATCGTATTAAAGCGGCGAGAAACAAAAGGATTTCAAAGAAGAGACGAAACGATGCTGAGGGATCTTACTTTTCACGGAGCAATCGATTTATGATCGACTGTTCCACGATGGTGAGTCTTTCTGCCGTGGCCGATACTTGACATCCGACTATCGACCTACGCTTTGCTTTCTTTTCCGTCGCCAATTTCGGGAGCGCCATATCGCGTAGAAAATTTAACTTGAAATTCAAACTCGGATTCGAATGTTACGTATCTGAGTCGAAAACGGAACGCCCGATGTACACGGATCGTAGGTATTTACGTATCTCTGTACGGGATTCGCGCGACTGTCCATGAGCGCACCATAGAACACCATCGCGCGATGACACGCGTACGATCGCTTAATACGATTCTGCAACTCGACATAGCATAGTGTATCGAGTATAAATATCCCATTCGCGCTTCCAACATTCGTAATTCGTATTCTCCTACCGTGCTGCTACGTCGATTTGCGAACGAACAACGAACGAACGATGGTATCGGTAAGATAGAATCTTCCTTCAACGAATTCAGCCTTTGCGCGAAAAACAACAGCGATTGTATGAAAAATATGTTTTGAAATAGCAACGTGAAAGAAGGAAGAAAATACGAAGAAATAGAGGGAGATAAAGGGAAAAAGAAAAGTATTAATTTATTACGAGCGAAGAGACTATCGCTGCGATCGGAGATCATCTCGGGCAACTTGTCTTTCGCGCTTAAATTTCTAACTCGTGCACCGTCAGCTAAAAGCAGTTTTTGCCTCGAGGGAAATCGCATTTTATCAGATTTTCTCTTCTTTTCGCGAGCAAGCTTCGGACTTTACCCTGGCGAAATACATCGAAACGACGAAACGTCATCTCCACCGTCTTTCGCGCAACTTTTAAATACTCTTCTTCGCTTGTTCCTTTCCCAGTCATCTTACTCCGCCCGCTTTCACGACCGTACAAAATGGAATTATTTCGCCGCTCGGAATATTTATTCGTCGATGGAATCCCCGGCCAGTTCGAAAAAGCTCTGTCGTGTCTTTGTAGTCGTATAATTTTTCTAGTCGTCGTGATTCGATCGTTGCGGATCAACGTTTCCTTTTCTTGTTCCGTATTATCCATCGTACGGATCTTGTTCGCGTGTACATCGAACGCGTTGCCGCTAGACCGAAGAAAATTACCGAGTAACACGGAGGAAATACGCTAAACGGTAACTCGCGACAGCGTTCTAATATTTGTAGACTTTTCACGTACGCGTTGTGCGCGAGATCTCTGTCTTATTACAGTGCTCGCGTTTCAAAATCTTTTATATAAAAAGCCTGACATTTACGATATATGTGATGTGCGTACAAATACGCGTACCTGAAAGCTTTCCGCGGTAAATGTTCGAATACTTTGGTCAGCTACCGTGTAAAGGTAAAGAGGAAGCGGAAAGTGCAGAAACGAAACGCGTCGAACAGAATCGTTCGATCTTTTCGTTGGAGACTTGGCGAAAAACCTTGGACCATCGGTAAAAGCTACGATATTTCCATTTCACCGAGGGAAACTCCTTCCGGTGGATCTAATTCTAGTGGAAGGAAAAATAATCCTCTCTCCATTCCTCGAGATAAGAAACGTAGCGAATCAGTGATCGACATGGAACTTGTAAATAGCGAACCGATCACTTGCAAATCATTCTCAACGAGAGATGGGAAATTGCGTTTAATTTCTCGGTATAACGAGAACCAAAGTGTCGGCCCTCGCCTCGTAACTGTCTATCATCGTGTTTAATGTCAAAGATTAAAAAGCGGATTTTCAAATCAAGGACGATAAACTGCAACTTTGAAAGCGGCTAGATACATCGCAAAGTACAAGCTAAACACGTACAAATTTGTACCTGATAATGGCCAGCGCGTTGATATTCGTCGCTATACGCGACGTCGGTCGATCGCGTGGAAAGCGCAACGAAGAAGCACGGAAGTGACATAATCGATAAACCGAATTAACAATTAACGTTAACGGCGAGGTTGCCCGAACGAGTCGCGTCACTGGCGTCTGGTTTCGTGGCCGTTTCTTTCAGTTGCTCTCTCGAGATTCCATTGAGAACACGGTGAACCGATATCGCGAACACAATGGAGCCTTAAAGACCGTTTGAATGGCGCGCAGATGGCTTTCGCGATCGTGCAACACCTGTCGCGTTCATTTACATCGTTGTAGATCTGCACTGGCCGTGTAGATCCGTCAGATTTTCCGTTAACTATCTTCCTCCTTGGCAGATGTTAACCGCGTTCAGACAGATGCTCCCTACGCTGCCATCGCATTCAATTTGGCAAACATGGTATTGTGTCAGCAAGGAAGAATTTTGGCCAAACCGAGGACGCATCTTTGCGAACGCATTATTAATTACCATAAAAAGAAAAGACAGAAATTAATATTACGAAATCATACTTTTAAAGATGCGAACATGGACGAATTATTAAAATATGTTTTTGTAAGTTAACTTGTGCATAAGATCGTTCAATGTTACTCGTAAGACGCTCGTCGCAAAATCACCTCGAGTTGCTACTTGGCCCGACCGGACAAGTCTTTCTCGCTAATTCTGAATTCTCGTTGATCGTGATCGTCGTCTAGCAGCCAAGGATACGCTAAGAACAAACGGTAACTGCATTCCCTAACTAGCTGCTATCGCACGTAGAAGTTATATCGTCTTGGAACTGTTAGAAATTTGCATCAATGATAGTTGGACGATGTAAAAATACGAAACGGATACACAAATATGGATATGTAACTTGTTTCGTCCTTTTTTCTCATCATGTAAATAGTCACTTATAGTCAGTTGTCAGAATGTGCAGTTAGTATTCGTACGAGTATGTAGCGAGTCCCAGAAGTATTCATAATCTTCTCTCTTTGAACGACTACTTACTAACGGTATTTTTTATAACGCAAATTCGACATAATAATAATAATAGTATCAAAGGAACATCAGCGATAAAAATTGTTCTTCGAATTTCAAATAGTAGCGTTTCGCATGCTACGGTGAGTCCTACTTTAAACGATCGACATCTCTTAAAATACAAATTCAATATCGTCGATAAGAATTATTTTGTCAGATTTCGAGATTATTAACGATGATACGAAATTTGCGCTTTAGAAGATATCGGTCGTTCCAAGTCGGCAATTCGATAACTACGAATATCTACTTGCGTGACTCATTGTCATGCACACGTACGCAACGATATGACACGAGGATATACTCGTTGCTTGCATATTATCCTCAAGTTTTTATTAATTGCATTAACAGTTCGTACGTCGGAAACGAATACGAAAAGGAGAGAACGACGGCAATAAAGAAACGGTGGTATCGGATCTGCGCACAAAACTATTCGAGATATGTACATATTTCGTTGATTTCCCAGAGGGGCATCCGGTGCGTCGTTTTTTCCGCCGGAAGTGGAGGAGAAATTTTACGGCGGAGAAGGTCGCGATTCTAGCATATATATATATATATATATATACATAAGATAGCAGGTTGCTTTAAGTTGCTTGTCCGGAGAAGGAGAGAGCTGATCGAGAAACAACAAGATCAGGATCTATCGGAAACGTCTCCGCGCTGGTCTATCCGTTTGATAAGAACCGTTTCCTGCGTAAAGCCTACATGGCTGTCAAAGCGAAGGCGTGGAAAGGCGTTTAAAACAAACAGAAACCTCTGATAACAGATTGAAGAAAGTCTGGTAATTCTATAGACGTCTGGTGAGCAACGAGACAAACGCGTTAAAAGCCGCATATACCACAGTGTCTGAAACTTTCAGATTATTACTTTATCTCGTGTCTTACTGGGAAGAAAATATTTGTAGAATCTTCTTTACTAGTATATGGTACGTATACGCGAAACTGCGTTTCAATAATAACGCTATGTCGCGAATTGCTAATGACTTTGAAGTTTACAAACACTATACATATGTATATATAAATGGAGCAAAGCGTAGGATAAGGTAAGGTAAGGTAAGGTGAGGTGAGGTGAGGTGAGATGAGGTGAGGTGAGGTAAGATAAGGTAAGCTAAGGTATGGTAAGGTAAGGTAAGGTAAGGTAAGGTAAGGTAAGGTAAGGTAAGGTAAGGTAAGGTAAGGTAAGGTAAGGTAAGGTAAGGTAAGGTAAGGTAAGGTAAGGTAAGGTAAGGTAAGGTAAGGTAAGGTAAGGTAAGGTAAGGTAAGGTAAGGTAAGGTAAGGTAAGGTAAGGTAAGGTAAGGTAAGGTAAGGTAAGGTAAGGTAAGGTAAGGTAAGGTAAGGTAAGGTAAGGTAAGGTAAGGTAAGGTAAGGTAAGGTAAGGTAAGGTAAGGTAAGGTAAGGTAAGGTAAGGTAAGGTAAGGTAAGGTAAGGTAAGGTAAGGTAAGGTAAGGTAAGGTAAGGTAAGGTAAGGTAAGGTAAGGTAAGGTAAGGTAGGTTGCATTAAATTCACTTTGATAGATTCGACGCGTAAGGTAATGCTATCGACGCGATGATCGAGTCCGAAAAGTTTCGATAAACAAACACGCTTTAAATCAAGCGATAGAATTGTTACACAGGTACACCGCTCGATAGGCCAGAGAACTTGGCTGCTTCGTAAGAAGTTGAACGCTGCCAAAGTTTCGCTGGCATTCCGTGCGATATCGTCACAGTGACAAGCGATCGCTTTCTACTTGAACCTTAACCATATGTGCTCCTCGTATACGTATAACGCTTTAATCAAAAACTTCGATAAAGTAGAAACAGTCGCGCTAAATCGGATACACGGCTCTTCGTCGTTCTTCGTACAGCTTTATATCGAATTGAATTTATCGAATCGATCCGATAGCACCGCGGACTTTCATGAAAATTTGTTCATCTTTTAAATATCGCAATATCTATCTGCGGTTTTCTATGTTCTACGTTTTCGTGTTTCCCAACTTTTGCATTTTTACGTATACGCGTTCTCGCAAGTAGGTCTAGCAACAGACCTAGTCCAGAAGCAACACCACGAGGCATTAATAATAAGAACAATCCTTAGCTACCACGGATTACCGCGCTCAACGAACGGCTAATTAACCAAGGATTTACGAAATATCATTCCGCGACGCGGTGATTATTCGCTCGGAATGCAAGTGTGGAGCGTCGACGATTCGCGTGATGCGCGGATAGCGTTGGAAAATTTGCCCCGCTCGTTTAACCCGTTTGCTCCGTCGCAAATTGTACATTGTACATTGAACACGCGGCGGACTCGGAAATAACCGTTTTCATCGACGAGGCGCGGCTCCTCGAAGTTCTTCAAAGTCGAAACTCGTAAATCGCGGTACCGCGTGTATCGTGCAATAATTTTATTATCGTCGTGGCCGTTTAGTCTCGCGTGGCCCAGATTTCTGCCGTCTAATGGTCCGCTCTATATCGTTATAGAAATTCCGTCCAACTACGCGTCTCTGTTGTATTTAATTCGCCTGGAATCCTTCGTGGAACAACAAATTCCAAGCTCGTAGTAGACTCGCGCTGCCGTGTCGTCCGTCCCATCGAACGTTCTCGCGCAAAACCAGTTGCGATATGGAACAGCTGGAACGCGTTTCTCGCTTCTGCCATCGATACGTAAATTCGGTCAGCTTTCCCTCTTCAATTTCCCATTCGGATCGATCGGCAGATTTTTCGCAACTGGCGATACGCGTTTATCGTATAAATTTCGAACGTTTCAACGTGAAACGACAAGTTTCTACTTTGCTGTTTTCTCTTGCGATTCTTTAATACGTATTTGGACAAGTTAATTGCCGAATATAAAGAACAACCTGGCTAGGTATATCGAAGTACCTGGCAGGCACTTGAAACACAGCAAGCACGCAACGGTCTGCCTTTATTCGACAAAGAATGTGTTCTTTTGCGACTTGTTGCAAGCACGGGGCGCGGGCTTACTTTTAACATGGATCGAAAAGCTTTTGTTCTTCGTGAAACGCGTTGCCATTGCTTCGTAAAACGCGCGCCAACGTTGCTCCGTGTTTCAAGTACTTGCATCGTATATTCGCCTAACCACGCGCAGTGAGTAACCGAACGACTGATCTTCCCCGGTGATTTATAAAATCGTGGAAAAGTCTTAGGCCACTTACGATAACGATTTCGTTATCGTAAAGAGTCGTAATGTATATTTAACTCTGCCGCGTCGTTCAGTTCGTTCTTCGCTCGAAGTACTTCTTATATCCGAGGAGAACGCGTCGTAAAACGCGCCAGACCCTGATCGAAATTAACGGCAATGCGCCTTCCTTAAAAACGTAATTACACAATGCCGAATATAATTGTTCGAGTACTCTCGTTCGTTACTGTATCTCCTTCGCGTAACGTTTGCATTTTCGTTCGTAGTACCACGTTCTCGGTGCACGTTGCGTTTTACAACGATCCGTTTTGTGTTTTTCAGTGCCACGGGGAGATACTATTTTATAAATAGATATGAATTAATCGAAAGCACAGACACGGAAGGGGCGATGATAAATACACGCTCCAGTATCTAATCGGTCTTCTACGTAATTTGCGTTACGGCATTCGCCTTTGCATACCGATGATTGCAATGGAATCGCACCAGTGATTACGAGGCCTGGATTTTTTCCGCACCGACGCGACGCGACGCCGCGCGTCGCCACGCCACGCCACGACGCTTCCACTCGCGAATGCAACGCGGCGTGCCACGTAGTTTTTAGAATACAATGCCGTCACGAATATAATAGAGACATTCTTCTCCTCTTGAGTCAACAACGATACTGTCTCGTTCTCCGCGCAATCTCATCGATCCGTAAAGAAGACGAACAATGTGATTTTCAATTTTCGTTCGCTTTCTATTTGTTTTACGTATTACGAAACCGGCTGCGACCGAAGACTCGGCCTTCGTCACAGATTTCTCAAACCGTAGATCGCAACCATTATCAGCGTATAATTCCTTCCGTGGATGATGGGAAAGTCGGAAATTTAGCGGGCGAACGTGGTGCGATATAAAGCGAAGAACAGTAACGCGTGTAATTAACAGTTGCAAATAGAGTCGTTTCGGATGGTACGGCGGGTGAATCGAAACGGTTGAACGTAAGGGGGGAGTCGTGGAAGGTCGAGGGGAATTGTTAGAAAAATCGATAGCTGCTAACGCCGCGGTCATTTTCAGCTCAACCCCCATTTTTCATTTTCTCGGCGTAAAACATTTGCATTTTTTTGCTCGCGTAACTACGTGTTCAGATCGGTCCGAGGAAAAACGACTAGTCGACCAGCTTCCCGCCGTCGCAATCGCACGACCGTTCCATTCACGAGTCTGCTCCACTTTTAAGTTACGGTTAATCAAAGGAAGGTGTAGAAATCGAAGGACACCGAAAACGTTCTATAACGAAATTATTGGGTTACAGGCACGAGCTTCTCGAGCGTGGACATAACCGCTCGTATGGAAACTAGCACAAACGAGATTCCGAATTTGCTTTTTCCACCCTGCGATCGCAAAGCGTATCGATCTGCTAGCTATGCGAATTCTTACGTGGCGATTTTAACACGCAAAGAGCAGAGTACTGCTCGGGATACAGAATACTATGCAAGTACGTACGTATGTATGTATTTACCGATCTGTGGACGTATTAGCCGACCGATCGATTAAAACGAAAAACGAAGCTGCACGATCGGGGAAGAGTCGAAGCTTCTTTTCGAAATTTCTTTTAGCTTCGTTCAGCTTCGCAACTACAGCGTCGCGATATTCCCTTGATATTCTTATAAACAATGAAATAATAAATTACACGCTCTTATCGAGGATCACGCGGTGGGATGACCAATAACGTAACGGTTGTACAAACATCGCGTTATTAGAGATTAGAAATTGCATCTTCTTTTCTTCTCTTATCGCAGCTTCTTTTCCTATAGACGGAACACGTCTAAATTACGAGAAGCATCGCCTTGTATATCCGTTTTTTTATTGGCCGTTATTGGCTTTTCCAGCTAATCCTCGAACCATGTCTCGTTAATCCTACGAGGAATTGACAAAAATGGCAACTTCTGTCTTAATTCGGATAGCAAGCCTGCGCGTCACCCAATTCCCTGCTTAAGTGAAATTCTCCTGGTAAACTGCATCTTTCGAGGCACGGTGGTATTCGCGTGTCCTCGACCCGTACGAATTTCCTTAATTAACGTTCTTTTAAGAGCACAGCATGGTGAAATTCTAGCAGCAAGATGCTGCGTCTCGCACGTGCCAGCACAACGTCTCGGCTAATTTCGTTCAATTAACGTTCAAGCAAGCCCTGGAGGGACCGCCGCGCAATGCCACGTTCTAAACGAACCACGGGGAGAGATTAGAAGACGTCGGGCCTCTTTCCTATCAACCCGTTAATCCGTTTTATAGTTTCCAACATTCGAGCAAACAGCCGGCTACTCTATTTTACTGGCGGGTTTTACCGGGTAACCGGCAAAATATACGTCCCGAGTTCCCGTTGAACCGTACAACGACGGGTACTGATTTGCGTTTCCGATGATCGAACACGGAGGAAAATCGTTTTGAAACGATAACGTTCGATCGCCTAACCGGCTGTTAGCGCCGATCGTCCGAGAGGAATACGCTGGATAACTTTCTCGTTATTCGATTATACGCTACCAATAAGTTTACACGGAGGGTAAGGTTTCTTGGAACGCGGTAAACCAGGAAACGTTCGATCGCACGTGGCCCTTTTCTCGCCGATGATAGTTCTTCCACGAAGAGAAGCCAGGGAAAATAGAAAATAGATAATAATCAATTTGTAAACCTGGTAGGATTTCTGGCGGAGGAGGTCGGTAATATTTGATGACCCGAGATTCTTTGAAAATGGACAAATGGAAAACAGAGTAACTCGGAGTAACGGACGATTAATAGGCTGCTTTTATATTTCACGACGATTTATATCAACGCCACTGATACGTGTATTTCGTTTTAGAAGTTTTACACATATATATCTTTGCGTATCGTACGCATTCTGTATACTTTTAAGCTTCCAAATTTCGTACAAACGCATAAAAATCTAGAGTCTATAGAGATGGACTTATAAAGCCTTTTAATTGGTTAAAACTTAAATAAGCAGCCGTTGATCGATCTTCAAACAGAAAATATACCAACCTACCGCTATAGTCTAGGCAGAGCCTAGAGAAAAATGAGACCGAAGAAACGAAACGTTCGACGAAGCTCTCGCTGTGAATGCGCAAGTTCGTTCAGAGAAAGAGACAGCAAGAGTTTGCCACGGATCTCCTTTCTCTCTCGGCCATTCTCCTCTTATTTATTTTTGTTTTTTTCATCTACGACTACGTTCGCGTTTTGCATCATCGAGAAGTCTATCGCGCTATTTGTGTAAAACCGTATATAAGCATGCGGCGAACATGCCATAAACAGTTAGGTGCACACGTATCTCCGCCGAGGGTTGGAAATGGAAATACCATAGAGAACGAGGAACACGAACGTTGTTTGAAGCGAAAAAAACAGGGAGAAAAAGTGGGACGCGGCCTGCTTTCCTGAAAGGGTGCTCTGTGTGTCGGGTGGGCGGGTTTCCCCTTCGTGTTCCAACGGAATCAAACCAGGCTCGTCCCAGCTATGAATTTACATCGAGTACACGCTAACCGAGTCTTCTCTAAACGTTCTCTTCTCTAAACCGCGTTGTTCCGAAACTGGTTCCGCCAGATCCTCGACGAATAAACCTACGACTAAGGACCTCTGGCGCAACTTGGCCAATATCATTGGTCGAGTTTCATGAGTCACGATTTACCGATTTACCGGTGTTGATAAATTCTCTCGCGTAGCTGCAACGAGTAACGAGTTTATCAATGAGATGGATCCAGTCTTCCGAGTGAATTTTACGAATTACGAGTGAAGATGATTTTCGAGCGAAATCTGTTTGCGCGAAAGAAACTTTCGTACGGATAATAACACGTCGAATATCAAATTTATCTTTTTCCCAACTCTGACCAATTTTTTAACAGATATTCCTTACTCCGCGATTTGAAACAAAACATCTTGTATGTTTCAAGCCGGTCGGCGACGATCACATCGGCCAGCGTGTCATCTACGTACGTAGAAGAAAAAAGGGACTTGAAAATTCATTCGACCAGCTTCATTTATCCGAGACGGAACAATGATCTCATTTAAGGTCGACCACGATCACGGAAGTCATAAATTTCCATTTTATCGAACACGACCAGGCTTCTCCGTCCTTCTTGGAAGCTTCCATCCTCGTTTCATCACCGGTTCCGTATCGGTAAAGACTCGTAAGAGGCGATGATCGCCGACGTCGATAATTTCTTAGTCACTTTTAACGAGAATTTGACGCGTATATAATATTTCCATAACGCGAATACCTGTGACTTACTACGCGAATGAAAAATAATAAACGGTGAGGAAAACCCATCGACTTTTGTTTTAGAGACACAGCGACAATTTTCGGACAAACGCACTTCCACGATAATTTTCCTCGCGTATTTGTATATTTTTGTACATTTCGATGCTCGCAGTCCTAATAAACGTACGGGTATCTACTTATTACGAATACTTGCGTTTCAATGTCCTGAACAGTTTCCGAACGATATCCCTGCGTATGCATATACGACGCCTTCGATTTAAAAACCACTTTCGAGTGTATCTGTTTGCCGTTTCGTGAGTCACGAATTACGGTGTATTTTTTATCGTCTATGACGCACCATCGGGGGTTGAACCCTCGGTTAAAATCGCCCTATAACACGGACAGGACCCCTTCCTCCGAATATAAGTACCAAGGGTAGCCATGTGCGTGATCTCAGTGACTCTCAAATCTTTACGACCACGTGTCCGCCCCTAACATTGCTTCCAACTTGGTTACAACCAAAATGCAATTAATTTCGAAACTTTATCGAAATTACCTGCTACATGTATTGCGATTTATAAAAATTGAGCAACTTTGACAAAAGAACTTCGTTCTCGTCACCAGCCCTTGATTTACTTTTCGTCTATCGAGATTAACGAACAATCCTGATTAATTAACGATATTTAACTTCTACGATGGAGTTTTGATATGTATATGTAAAACAATGGGTAAAACGCTTAGCGAAACAACGGTGTATCGAAGAGTTAGGTACGACTACTCGAGTTTCCAAGGCCGAAGTATTCTGGTCTTGCTACTTAAATTACATACAACACTCCTACGGTGCTTATTTATTCGACGGAACGTGTTTCATCCGTTCGAGTTTCCGACAAGTTGCACGAAATTTAGTCTAATTAAAAAAAAGGAGGATATAAAAATAAACGCGGACGATGGGAGGTGTGGTTCGAGGTTGAGAAATCGGAAGCACATACTTGACGCCAGAGAATTAAAATACGAGTCTCCCGCGAGCGCAAAAGCCCACGAAAGTGGACGTAAGAACGATGCCCCATATCCCCATATGTTCCTCCCTCGACCGCCTTTCTTTCCATCGCTCTTGCCATACATCCCACTAGACTAGCAAATTCTCTCTCTCTCTCACTCCCTCCCTCTCTTTCTCCCTACCCCTTCGCGCACGTAACCATAACAGGGAGGGCACATAGGGCAAACTTGCCACGTGTTCGATTCGGACGGATATTCTCATCGATCTTTAGTTTATTCGGAGATGCAATTATTTCACCTATATAACGATAAGAATTTCTAAAGAAAATTGAGAAATTCCACGAACCGCGATCGTCGTATATTATATTACGTATGGTACACACGTGGGTAGTATATCGAATTGATAAAATCCGAATTTTGGAATTCTGAAAATTCTAATTACCCCTCCATGTGCGTAGCGATTACATCCAAGTCTAATTTTTTATTTGCCCAGACTTTCGAAACATCCGAAACGACGAGAACGCGTCTATCACCACGTTGTATAATATAATCTTTCGCGAAGCTTACGAATCTTTGGAATAAACGTAAAACGTTCAGAAGAAAGATAAAATTTCACTCGTTTCCTTGAAACTGATTAAAATCAACGATATTTATTTAACATGAAAATTATCAAGGTAAAGTAAGTATAAAGAATCACGTGATACTATGAACGTGAAATTTCGAGAATTATGCACAATTTTCAAGTACGTACCTACGAATTAATGCTCTCAGTTCCTTAATAGCGATAAATCTTGATCGTAAATCATTAGTGAAATTGCATGTTGCAATCATAATTAATCATTTATGTCCGATCGAAGTGATAGCGATTTTTTTGCAAGAACATTAACAAGCGTCGACTGAAACTGGTTAAACCGAACCTAGTCAGATTCTGTGAGTCATAGGTAGCTTTCTCACGGAGTCACAAGAACGGAATAAACGGAACGATCACGTGGTTTTTTATGCGGGGTCCTCGAATGTCGAAACGACTGACGAGCGCGACCTCCAGCGTGTCAGGGATATAAAATTTGATTCTTCGAGAGGCGAGATTGAGTTACGGATTACAGAGTCACGAACAACCTGACGGAACCTCTCATCTACCTATCGAAATCTTCAACGACTTTCGGGAACTTCACTTACATCTACATCTCTAGCTTTCGATTTATATATTACGTTAGAAAAATTTACTACTAAATGGTACAGAAATATTTTTACTCGAATTTGTAACGCTACAATTACTATAACAATTGGATAAATAAATAATGAAAGTTTTGTGAACAAATTAACGGCATACCTAATATCTGGAATATTAGAAACAATATTTTAAACTATTTTCAGGGTGAATACTTTCCAAGAGAATTCCACGATCAAATTTAAAGAGAAACTGAAAGTTAATAAAAAATTTCATATCGGTCATATTGGCCGTGGTTCGTAAATTTAGCGTTAAAAGAATGTTAAAGATCTACAACTTCGATATAAGATCCCTGTGTATAGCAAGGGTTAACATTCCACGCAGTTTCCGTGGTTGATTAATCTTTTTGTAATTAAAGCGTGTTCGTCCGTTACCTTTATAGACTTATCGATTTTAGATTTACGATGAAGCTCCTCAAAGACAACTAAGGTTACAAGTTCCATGACCCGGCCCGTTAAACGCGAGTCAGGTTAAGTTAATCGATATGAAATCTACCTTAAAGACTAATCGTCGCAATCTCGACTGCGAACTTGCTATTTGTGCCAATTGAATTTCCTATAGCATCCATATCGTCGATATTCGATGTTACTTCATTTCATATAGTTAATGTATGTATCGATTCGTTTACGCGCGAATAAACTGAAACATTCGATCTACTACGCAAGAAAAGAAGAGACACTTTTCATTATTGCAGAAATATATATCGTATTAATGTTTTACTAAATGAATTTCTGCAGTAAATATCTCAGAACCAGTATATACCTTCTCAAATTCGTTTCAAATTTTACCAAATTTTAAACTCCAAAATATTTTATATAAATACACAAGTGTTCTATGATAATGTAGTATAAATAATATATATAGCCTCGACCATAAAACAAAAATATCGAAACTATCGAGAGTAACAGAAAAAGACATTTTCAAAGAGAGACTTACGGATAATAATCGATACGTGATCGATATTTCTCCGTATCTAATATTTAGGCTTACCGACGTGGTGTCGCCGTTTGATTTCTCCCCATCGAGTATCCTCTGCCTAAGGGCAAGCCTGTCGAGGCTCGCCAGTCTGTAACTACCTCCAACTTCGCGATCTCGGCTCAATCGTTCGGTCGTGCCGCTTCCATTCCAACCGGCGTTAAAGCTCGACGTGTATTTTGGCAAAGTTGGCGGTGGCACTTGACGCGGTTTATCACGGTTCAACATCGAATTACTAGTGTGTAAAAACGACGAATTGTTCGAGACAGTCCTCGTCGTCGACGACCAACCGATCGTCGTTTTTATCCCGTTGCTTTGTGTACCGGCGGAGCCGTTTTGATTTTCGGTCGACATTTCTTCACGATTTCACGTGATTTCTATTCCACACGATTCTTTCTCTCCTTCTTCCCTATATCGAAACACAGCTCGCTATATTTCTAATTTCCTTATTTCTCTTACTAAGAAAATCATAATAGAGAGTTGTGTCACATTTCCTTTCTTTTTCTTTTTGTCTAAGGATCGAAGGAAGTATAATTCGTATGTATCTAGTAACGTTGCAGTAGGAAAAGCACTTTTAATAAAAAAAACAAAGAATGTACTGTGAATATAATAACTGTTTAGAGTTAGCAACGAATTTTATCACATACGAGCACGCGCGCGCGCGCGTATTCTCTCTTAGATCGCCATTTATCCTGATTTCCCACAAACGTTAAATTCAAGAAATTACAACGATTACTTCATCAAAGATAGTGATATTACAAAGAACTTTGTATAAGGCATTAAACTCTCATTCAACTCCAATTGTAGAAGGAAAGTGAGAGAGAGAGAAGGGGGAGGGGAGAGAGAGAGAGAGAGAGAGAGAGAGACAGACAGAGGGTGGGAGGGAAAGAGTTGCAAAAAAAGATTCCTTTGAGCGAATCTTTGGTCACACGGGTGGAACAAGAGATACAAAAAAAAAAACAATGAATTTTGAGTGCGAACTAGGATCCCTTGAATGACGATATGTTGGCCCGCTGTGAAAATCACGACGTGCCCTTGGAAACGCCTTTGTTACACAGGATCAACAGAAACTATATCACGGTCATAGGTTTTGCTGATAATGTTACAAATGAACGCACAATTCGAGCACACATATAACACGCACGTATACATATATGTGTCCATTGTGAAATGATTAATCATCTCTTTGCTCGGAAGAAAACCAACGAAAATACTCACTATATTATGACTTTGTGTATATTATATCTGTCACACTGGAACGGGAAAATTTGCGTACGCAAATATGAAACGGCACTGGAGTGCCACAGTGTAGTACAGTACTAGTGTAGTACAGTGTAGTACTAGGAGTAAAGAGCGAGAGAGGGTAGTAAGAAAAAGAGTGAAAGAGGGAGGAGAAAGAGAGAAATCTCGTGCATCGGTTAGAATTGCGTGGGCTCATGAACGCCGGTGTTGCTGTTGGTGATTCACGCTGTCGGCAAACCGGCCGAACGTGGCCACGTTCACTCTCACTTTTCTATGCATTGTTTCATTATCGATTATAGTTTTTCCGTATTTTTTCTTGTTTTATGAGAAAAGAGAAGATTCAAACAACGTTATTCTTCGTTCCACCGGATTGGCAAGTAAAAGAAAAACAACGATGGGGAAGAAAAAGTTAAACGACCTCTCTCTGCCAAGCACGGACACTAACACACGCGCGCGGGCGCGCATATATGCACACAGTCTTGCCAACAAAGGTTGACGAAGCAACAACACGAAGACCGACTCATACGACTCGCCAGACTCGGATGTACTGCGGTCCCTAACGCTAACGAACGACCACGCCTGACGCAGCTACCACTAAAAGTGGGGGTAAGTTCGCTACATTGCCGCTTGTGCTCGTCGGATAACCAACGAAGCTCTGGCTGCCTCTCTTCACTGCGCATGTGTTCCATGAAATAACGACGACCAATAGGAACACGCTATACGAGCAGCCTGGCGGATCAGCGAACATATTGTTCTCACCGTGTATATAGTTCGGTCAGTGTTCCAAGCCGACGAATCATCTTGTTCAAAACCATTTTTCCTAGATCACAAACGAAGATATACCGCAATCACTGTCCTACGAATCCAAGTGTTTCCATTTAATTTCGGTTACCGTTTGGGATTACGTAGTTGCTAAGCTTTCTTTCGGTATAATCTGAATTTTGTATTCCAAACTGTATCGTAAAAAATTGAAATTATTGCGAATCTACATACATTGCGTATCCTATGAATAGTATAGATTATAGATAGATTACAGGTGAATGTATCGTATGTTAATGTCAATAAGAAGGATGAAGAGAAATTTCTAATGTAAAATAGTTGTACGTTTCCACGTTACGACAATGATTAATGTTATGGTGAAGCTCATTATGAGCTATAGTCCAGTTTGTTAATTAAAATGAACGAGGAAAAGCATTGCTCTTATTTACCGGCTATTTTCATGGATGTAAAATGTAACTACATACTAGACTACTCGGGTATGGTGGCGCTAGGTGTCTGGTGAACTTTTTCTTCGTTTGTTCGTTAATTCGAAAATTCCACATAACTGCACCTTATATACATAAACCTTTTTAAAAATGTACGAATTGATATCTAATACGACTTTTACGAATTTTAATACCAAAAATAAGATTAAAAGCAATAATATTTTATCCGTTGTAGTATCATTTGTTAAAGAATAATGATTTCAGATTGTAAATGATAGAGACCACAAACAATGTATTTGTGAATGCGTATGGCATTCGGAAATACAACGATACACATAGCTTAATAGTTCGATGTTCTTATTAGCTCAGGTTCAATTAAGGCCACGATGCTTCAAGTATTCTCTGCTACGTACATATATGTATACATACTTGCTAGTGTCGCGTTAGAATACCAAGCATGACATGGCTACTCGGCAAGTCAATCGGCGATCATTGACACCGTAAAGAACTCAAGTTACACAATATTATTCAGATCATTGCCATTATTCCTGAACGCTTAAAGAAACTTTTGCAATCCTCGTTCTTTCGGTATTTGACGATTTTTAATAATTTCATACCGCTTTACCTAAATGTATCACAGTTTGATATCTAACCTATTTTCAACGTTTATCCTTCGACCCAATATTCGAATAGTATTATAAACTAAATTAAAAAATAAAATAATTTAAAGAATTTGCATGTAGATAAGGATGCTAATTATGCTTAACCTTGATTGTATATGTATATACATGTATACAGCGAAGAAACGAAATCGTTTACGAACAATATGAAACATTTTGAAATGTCATTAGTATTGCAACGAGAAACATCTATCACGATTGTAGTGGCAAAATTTGAAACAAATCTGCCCAGTTGGATATCTTTTACCATCGATTGCTACTTCTTTCGTAAATCTTTCACTCTGTTTTTTTAAGCTACGTATCAACCTGCAACAATTCGATCTTGTTATTTTCGTTCTCTTCTTTCCCATTTATCTGTGCCACTTGTTATTTCTCGTTTATCAGAAATTTATTATCGAACGAATAAATAAATAAACATTAGAAAAAAGAATTTAACGAAAGTAACTACCTGTTGAGACGGTTTGGTTAGTTGGCCATATCTGGCAAGGATCGCCGGGTTTAGACGACGTCTCGATGCTGTAGATGCTGACATTTTAACGAATCTATCGTCAGAACGATCGTCCTCGTTTTCTTTATTAATCGCGCTCCACTCGTTAGAATTCAATCGATCATCGCCGTTCGTCAGACTTTACATACCCTCTGACGTCCGTAACATTTTCGGCACTCGAGCACGTAATTGATTATACGAATCGATAAGGAACAACTTTAAATACACGAATAAAGACTAGCAGCTCGCAATAGCGAAGCTTCCACCCTTGTAACAATTAATTCAACTACTTAAGGAACGAATTTCCCGTGTCTATATGACAAAGGCAATTAAACAGCGAAGACAGAATTAATTGGACACGCTCACGCGAAAACTTCCAACGAGCCTGATTATCAGTGGTTATCGCAATTCCATGATAGGCCGCACCGTGAGTATCGCACATCGATTATCCCTTCGTTTCGGTGCAAAACTTGCGTTCCAAGCACCTTACTCACTGTGATGATTTTGATTGTGCACGTGAATCGTATCACTATATCATCGAACACTGATATCTCATACGTTTTACTTGAACGTTACACCGCATGTGTCAGAAAGATCACAGAAAAGAACTGTCGCTTAACACGTTCAATCCGACACGACTCATCGATGATGCTGAAGCGATGATTTCGTTTCGTCATCATTTAAATATTGCTACAGCTAAGAACCGGACATTAATGTCTAACGAAAAATACACACACACACACATATATATATATTATTTTACAAAAAAAAAAAAAAAATAGTTAAATAACGATAATGAGGAGAATAACGAAAGTTGAGAGAATTACGCGAGTTACGAAAAGATTTCACGTAACATGCTAGATAAAAATATAGTAGATTGAACGTATCAAGATTTAAAGGAATAACAATGCGGTATCGGTGTGGAAAATATGCCGACTGAAAGGATCGAAGCAGGGATCGATCGGTCGTATTTCGTCAACGAATTACGAATGGAAGAGAATGCGAGGACAAGAGGCAATGGTAAACGAAACGGTCTTCTTGGTAGGTGAACCAAATCGTACGGATTGCCAGTACGGAAAGCACGTCCGTGATTTTAGTATTGCGAACACGGGACGCGCTTGCACGCGTGTCGGCCGACAATTGGAATGTGACTAGCCTTATCAGAAACTTACCGCTGCCGTGGTGTCCGAAGTAGCCGTGGCGGTTGTGACGTTGTCGTGGTTATAGCGATCATCGTCATCGTGTCGGCGTTTATCGCGTAGCGTACGGTCATCCAACATCCGCGTGAAACCGGAAACAGAAAAACGGAGAGAGAGAGAGCGAGGAAGGAAGGAGGAATGCGATAAAAGGATGTCGGGGATAAGGACGAGGACCGGCGATGTTGAAGGAAAATAACGTTCGTGTTAGTACATTGCAGTCAAAATATCGTCGGGTTTGCTAGATGAAGCGTACGACTAAACAGACAGATCTCTTAAAAATGTTCGTCTTGATAATAATAAACATTACGTAATAATATATTAAGAAAAATATTTGCACGTTTTTGGTAACCGCGTTCAAAGTGAAAAATCTGATACCAGCCGTTTTAAATGGTTCGCTAGTTCTAGCGTTAATAAATATCTCGCTTTTCGAACTCAGTTTTGCGAATACCTGAAAAGCGACCATTTGTTATACATATAATTATCACGTTCTCCTCTGTCAAGGCCACAATATTCAACGGTTGTACAAATTCTTCAAATAAATGAATTGCTTTAGGTAACTCGAAAATTGGTTATCGTGTGTTAAATTACGTAAAATGGGTATCGAGTACGCTTATTTATATTATTATGAGTTGAGTTTCACCCGAGTATGTATATCGCGCCTCAATTATTATACCGTTACGTTCGCCATAAGTTCTTTCTTTTTCGTCATCTCGCTCGATTATTGATTTGTATTCTCTACACTGTCAATCTACACTGTGGAATGCAGCGAAGGAATTAACGTAATTGAAACTGGCAAAGTGCCGAGGACAACCTTATTGGGCAATCGGGTCATTCGATTAGGCGATCCACTAATTATCTCGAGCAGGTTATTAACGCGTTAGAACGTTACAGTGGAACGTACTCGTTCTGATTCTACTTTATCGATACACAGATACATGTTCGTTCCAAAATGCATCTTTCCCTGCTAACTCGTGTACGTATATAAATAATTATCTTTATACCAGTTAACGACGTTTCCAATTCTCAAGATATCTCGAATATCGTTCTCGTTCCAACCGATTAGAACGCTGTGACGATCCGATTAAAAAAAAGGTACGTCTTTCGAGCGAGCAATTTAATCGAAATATCGATAATGTGATGCGAATTAATCGGTCTCGTCCGACAAAAGTGGAACACGCATAAATTGTGTCTGTCGATTTCATAGTCGCGACTCGGCCACTCAGAAATCGAATTGAACGACTCGATTTTTTGAAAATATCTTAATTTTAATAGCAGGCTAGCATTTTAAAGACCAAACGACCAATATAAAACTGTACCATTTGCCTAGATGGAAAAGATATTCAAATAAAATGTTTAGAACTTGCTTTCACGATTATAACGTTGGAAAGTAGAATCGAGCAAAGATTTTGAACGAAATGTTAATTCGTTGATCAACGTTGCGTTTAACGTTGGCCCTTAATGGATCGATCGTTTCACGGCCATAGCCTGCCAAGTTACACACGTACAATGAATTAACCCTAATTACTCTGCCAATCGAAAAATCAAAACGTTTTTTTCTTTCGTTCGTATGCTACGATTATACGCCGCTAGATTATTTCATTGGTAATTAATGGAACCGCAAAAGAAGTCGCTTACGTGTATTTTGCGGGATAAACACCACGGTGGAGGTTTCCATTTTGATCATTGGAATATCAACTCCTCCCCTTTACTTTGTCGCTGCTATCAAACTTTTTCTTTCGGGCTTGAAACTGGCTGGAATCACGGGACCAGCTTGAGACGCGAGGAAACGTGGCACGAAAATAGATATCGCAAAAAGTAGAGAACCGCGAAAATGCCGGTGTCGGATCTTAAATATCATGAGAATTCCCCTTGTGCTGGTTCTGGCACATCCATTCGACCGTACTTTAACTCCGCTACATCCTGCGGCCCATCGTCGATCCGATCCTCGTATTTTTCGCTATCCTTGATAAACCTCATACGCTTGGGGAATATAGTACACGATAGAAGAAACGTTAATACGGGCGTCCCTCTTTTTAAATTTCACGCTAAAGTTCTCTTTAACCCACCAAAGACCAAGCACGAAAGTGAAAAAGGTAATGAAAGCAAAGAAAGTATACCGTTTTCAAGATGCAAAAAGATATACGAAACCCTCGGCCAATATTTGCAGCTTCTTTTCATAACCACTAACGAAGAGACGAAGCGACGCTAGAAAATAGAATAAATCGACCGATGAAAAAATTGCAAATGTTGCGCGAGATGTTGCGTTGGCGCGGTGTTGGCGCAGTGTTGACGCTTAAAGAGATAAAACGTTCAAATGTTCTTCCTCGTCGTCGAAACAAAAAAGAGGTCGGAAGAGAAAAATTTCAAGAGCGCAGGATCGAAACGTCGAAACGAAATTATCGAAGACCTCCGAGCGCGATATCGCTCTGAACGAGAGATAACGTTCGCTCTTAGCGAAGAATTCCTCTGCGACGTTCCTACGTAGGTAAAATATCGTAGTAACCTATTAAACACGCATCAGAGTACTAACCGATGATCAACCGTAAATGCACGTAAAAAGTGGAGAAAATATTAACTCTGTATCGAGATGGATCGAACAGATGGAATTAACAAGCCGCGGCTGTCCCGTTGATTTCTTTCGATCTCGATATCGGATGCTCCTCGTTTCACCTCGTTCGTATCGACGGATCGGATAACGTGAGATAATCGCGATAGAAGCGAAATTTCTAAGATTTGCGCAGCGCTACAAAAGCGACGGAAGACTCGAAATTAGATTAGCCAGGGAGAGCTATTGGCTGGAGATTTCACGGCGCGTTTTCTCGTTACTCGCGCGGAACGAAAGCGTTTGAAATTCCACCGATCGAACGACGACTCCGTCAGATAAAACGATCTCGATCGATGAAAACAGTGCTCGCGATGACCGATCACTCGAACGATCCGGCTAACTCCATACGCTTGCTTCGTCCTTGGTTCGATCCTTTGTTCGCTCAGTCGTATCGAAATACGATCGGTCGTCCAACCGAAACACGGAATCTCGATTCCTTCTCATCGAACACGAGCGTTTTTCATCGTCAAGGGAGAATCGTCGCAGGAACAAAGAGTAATCGAGAAACACCAACGTCGAATCGACCGTTCTGATTACAGTTTAAAGTGTTTAAACCACACTGCTACCACTACCACTGCTCTGTTTGTTATACACATGGCAAGGATTCCACTCGTGGAATGGCAAGAAATTCGAAGAAACGGAGGAAGAACGCGAAAAGAATCGGATCCTCGTGTACCGGTTAGCGATGTTCGGTAACTCGGTGGAGGGCTCCGCGTGTCTACACTCTATACGTCGAATACAGAAAGTGTACTAAAATGTTGACGAGGCACGCGGGTTCACGATCGGCCAGCGGCGTGGTGGCGAGCCTCCGCGTGTTTCACGTGCCGGCGATGAAGTGGCCGGCCGTTCTCTGTGCGCGGCACAATTATAATGTTAAACCTAGCGTCTTCTCTCTGCCTCCCTCTTTTCTTTCTTTCCTTCTTTCTATTTTACGTTCCGGCCGGTGCACCGGTTCTAAGCTGCCGTGGCTGTTGCCCCGTCAATCACCCGCCCAACTTCCATCCTATACGCACCGCGCATTCCGATTTATTAATTATTTTTATTCCAACGACTCCATCGTATCACCGCGTATCAATTTGCATAAGAACACACGCATAATCCATTACGCATCTGTAGTGACGCGTTTAACGCTTTAGCGCGAAGTATTCTAATATATTTCGAGTTACGGTGCCGCTTTTATAATCCGTCACTTTCGTATTTCCGTAAAATGGCATTTTTTAATGGACAGAAAAATGGACTGAAGAAAATGTCTAATACGTATGGATACGCGGTAGACTTTCTTCCATCGTTTTTAATTCGTCACGGTGAAGCTCGAAATCGGAATAGTCGTATCGCGAAACGAATAAGCTTTTGGAAACCTTCGCGGAGAAATTTTCTATGAAACTAATTGCAATTAAAAATAACCGTGGCAAAGGCCTCGGGAAACACATTGCGACCCTCTTGAGTTAGTCTCAAGTTGAGAGTCGCAGCGACCCTTTTTGTTGGAGATGTGGGCTTTAGTGCTTTGAAAAGAAATTTTACACGTTCTTTCGAAATGTTACGTTTCTCCGTACAATTTTTCTAGGAAAGTAGAGAATCCAAAATTTGATATAGGATTGTGTAACTTCAGAGTTACATGTCACTACAGAACAGGCATAGCTGTGGAAATAAACGAGAGGTCGATGACGCAGAGGTAAGACAGAATTGGAAGAAAGTTTGATTTTTAACGGCGACCGATGGCTTTTTCTTTCCGATGGAATAACGTGGATGAAATATCGACGGGATATGGAGAATTCGAAACGAAAGAAGCCTCTTTCTACGCTTGTTGTG
The DNA here is from genome assembly GCF_910591885.1 of Bombus terrestris. Lineage (NCBI taxonomy): Eukaryota > Metazoa > Arthropoda > Insecta > Hymenoptera > Apidae > Bombus > Bombus terrestris. Next base: position 1,672,077 of record NC_063273.1, read on the forward strand.
AATAATACATGACGCGGAGTTGCTCGCTGTGTCGAGTATGTATATATGTATACTCGAAATTCGAGCCGAATAAAATTCATTTTGCGTAAACCGAGTTGAAGATCGGTACTTTTAGCGGCTCGATTATTCAGCTATTCAAACGCTTGCTTCGTTATTCGATTTTCTTTTAATACTACCAAATATTTATACAATGCCCTTCGAACACCCTAGAGAATTTGGAAATGCCTATTGATAATTTATCGATAAATTATCGGTTACGGTATCGTGATATCGATAAGATAAAGATTAGAAAAGTGAAATTCCAACATGTGGCCGTATAATTTACTTACATTCTCGTTTACTCTCCCTTATCTTACATACATATGTACATATACCGAATTAACGACACTATCGATAAGTTGCTAATATTTAGCTAATGTTTTTCAGTCGACGATCGTTTAAATAGAAGCTTCGATTCAGGATGCAGTCGGAAGAGGCGACAAGAAGAAGTTCGAACCATCTTTAAATACAGATAGCTATTCATTCAAGTTTAGCTTCGAGGTCAGACAAATGAATGTACAATAAAGCAAGGTTCGGAATGCGTCGCCAATCAGTAATAACTGATCGTTATATTTCCTTTTTTCCCTCGTCGCTCCTTACTCGATGATTCCTCGTATTCAACGTAAAATTATTTCACGAGTGAAATCGAAGAACAATCTGAAATTATTCGTTTCGTTAGCCCATTAAAAGTATAAAGATGTTACAAATATGTCAAATTCTTTAAACGTCAGAGAATTGTAAAATCCAGGTGGGAGAATTAGCGACGAGAAAGACACTAGGCTAGTCCCTGAAATTTATCGTTCGTAGTCAGAATGTTAAGAAAAAAACGAATGACCGAACAAACAAATTAAAGGAACAGAATTCGACAGTGTAAATTGATTGAAAAATGTCGCAAATGAAATGCTGCGTTAACGCAATGCGTCCGTCCTTAATGGATTAGAAACAACGATATGATTGTAACTTTCTTTCACTAAGGATATAGATAGACACACCTTTTAGGAAGAAAGTAAAATACACGGACAAGCAAGATGTACATACTCGCTATTATTGCATTACTACCAAGATCAAAATATATGCGACAGATATGATTTCACCGAGTCGTGTAGAATAATAGTTTAATGTTACATGACTAAAGAAAACGAGCTAGTTGGGGACACCGCATTACGGCCACTGGTAAAACAGCTGGATCACAAACATTAATACTATACGCTAATATTAGATACTACTATATGATATTCCTTCCGTACCATCGATATTCCTGATATTTTTTTAATAAATACTAATGTTACAAACTTTAATATATCTATTGGCTTGTAAATACGGAATTAAAATAATAAAAGATAATTTCTATAAGGCAATTTAAAATAATCAAGTTGTATTATTTTTGTTGCGAAACATAGAGCGAATGTAATTAAGATAAACAGCGCGCAGGAAGAGAGTTCAGCTCTCAGAAAAGATTTGTTTTGATTCCTCCTGGTTAACTTGAGATGGCAATTTACACCGTGCTATTTAGACCACTTGTGTACGGTTGAGTAAGTGATGGTGATAAGTGAGATGAAACATAACATTGAACTACACCGTACAACCAGTAATGCAAGCTGCACGATCTTTTACAGCGAGAGTAAAAAGAAAATTCTATTTTTAATTCCTACTAAAAAAAAGCCAGTTGACAAGAAATTTACATATATTTATCCTGATCTTAACAAATGCTTATTTAAATCATTAAATCATTTTAAGTATTTTAATTCTATTAACATTGTCTGAATCTGAAATCGCATACGCACATTATGCATGGTGTACACAATGCTTGTAATAAAAAATACACATATAGTACTATAATATTGTTATCTAATATTTATTGCAACAGGAAATCGGTTATTAATTATCACACAATATGCCTATACGTAATACAAAAAAGTGAGAATATATTATGTTTCGCACGATGTTTTCATAAAATGTTGCTGTTGACAGAGTTCATACGAAAAGAGAATAGTAAGAACTGTACACGGTACAAAAGAAAGTAAGAATGAACTACGCGTTGTAGGATGACAAAACTCAGAGGAATCTCGATTCTAAAGATATATGTGATGTAATAGTAAAGAGCAAAAAGTAATAATGCAATTTATGTGGTTAAATTAAAACGGTTAAAAATGTGTTTCATCAAATAGTTGGTAGGTTAGGTCGGCTGCTGTATTGACCGGGCAGTTACGGCTTACGGCGCTGTGTATTGACGCAAAAATTTGGCGCCCTCAAAATGGTTGTCTCAACGAGCCATCGAATTTCTACGTATTGCACGCGTTGAAGGATGCTTCTCGCTACTCACCACTTCTCTGCATCGTTCCGCTAGGTCGTTACGATTCATTAAACATAACTCTACCGATCGAACAGCGTGAGAAAAATTTTAGCAGAACACCACCAACGTATCCATCGACACGACACCAAACCCTGTCAACGCGACCAACTACTCATGCCTTAACCCAGCCGCTACCGCTGTCTGGCATGCGTTTTCAAATGATCTCGAAGAAAGTCGAATGGTAATCGAGATATGCGTGCGCAGAAATGAGGTTATGTCAACGATTCGACCGTCGAGCGAAAACTTTTTATAAACAATTGACCCAACACTCTCATCGTACAATTCCTATGAAAATACTTCGTATTTGTTTCGACTACATCATAATATATATTTAACGTTGAAATATTACCATGCTATAACTTAGATTGATATTTTAATTTACGATAATTGATAAATATTTGAATTGGAAGAGACACGTATACTTTACATGGCATACATAACGTAGCTTTATTTACCAAAGTGCATTGTATAAATGTTTTTAATAAATTTACACGCTCTTTATCCCTGTTTACAATTAGTATAAAGAATAAATATATATTAAATATGTACATATGTATTTTATTAAGTCTATCATACAATTTTTAAACGTTGAGAACTACCTTCACGGAATAGGAATATTTAAGTTATTCGTTTAGGAATTGTAAGATCGAAATGTTGGACGTCTTGCTCTGCACGATAAAGGGAAGATAATGACCATAAAAGAGTAGATAATTATATAAACAATATGAAAAGTCATCAATCAGCTTTTGGTTGTTGACTAGTTTGGTGTCATCATCGATAAAACGTTAAGAGTGATATGGCTAAGCTACCTAAGATTAGCGTCGTAAATGCCAGTAACATCCATAGTGCTACTCTATTCCTTTTTCATGGATCAGGTATATTTATATTACTTGTCAATAAGTTTTTATTTATTATTGATTATTTTTTATATGAAATAATTAATAGACGAACGTTGAAAGTCATTTTTCATATTACTATTTCAGGAGCTACTGGCAGTAATTTTAAAGAGTGGATCGATATTCTGAATAGGGAGGAATTAAAATTTCCACACATAAAAATTATTTACCCTACCGCACCTCTTCAACCTTATACACCTCTTCATGGGATGGTAATATGGTAAATTGACACAATAAATTTAAAACATATAAAACAGATTGATAATGTATGCAAAATAATTGTTATTTCAGCAAAGTCATGTATGGTTCGATCGTAAGAGTATATCTATAGAAGCCCAAGAAGATACTGAATCAATAAATTCAATGTGTATAACTATTGCAGAACTTATCGATAAAGAAATTTCTGATGGTATACCAAATGATAAAATCGTTCTTGCTGGTTTTTCGATGGGAGGAGCCCTATCAATGTATTTATCATATAGGTACAAATTATCTTTAGCTGGATGTTGTGCTATGTCTAGCTTTCTTAATAAAAATTCATTTGTATATCAGGTACGTATGGTGGTATAAACTCTCATATTATTATTTTTTAATATCAACGCATTTGACACTTGTTTTTTGTTATCACGTATAGCATTTGAAAAACAATCCAGGAATACGTGCTCCACCTCTTCTGCAATTTCACGGCGTTGATGATAAGCTCGTCCCAATAAAATGGGGAGAAGAATGCTATAACAGTCTAAAAGAACTTGGTGTTAATGCTCAATTTGTACCATTAAATAATGTAGATCATGAATTAAGTAGGATCGAGATACAGGCCTTCAAAGAGTGGCTTTTGAACATTTTACCACAGAAATTATCTGACTAATTTAACTATACGAAATTTGTACTTTTGTAAAATATCGTTATAAATATTTTAATTAAATAAACGATATATGTATGAGAAAAAAATGTATTTATTCTTCGAGCAAAATTTAGAAACTAATAAGAAAAATTATATTTAAAATATTAAAGTAAAAGAGATGGGAAAGGGTAGAAAAAACTACAACGATTTTATATACGAGAGTGGGGAACAGGATAGGAGGGAGATAAACAAGCGCCACCAAGGAGAGCATCGACGAATCGTAAGCCAGTGGTCTCAAGGGGTCGTGAGAAGGTGCTGCGCCCCACAAGCAACGGAGAAGTTCGAGGGTAGTAAAGTAGTAACGCATTCGACACACTGGCCTCATATACCGGATATAACCCACATATTAAGGTACATACAACGAATAAATACTACCGTCTTTGTAATCGTTATCCTTTCGACGAAACGAAGATTTAGAAGAAGTCAAAAGTTCAAATGTTACTGTGTTACTTTATATAGATCAATAGTTATAAATCGTGATGCAAATATTATGCAGATATTGTTGAGACTAAAAGTGATTATGTAGCGTGAAACTTACCCCTCGAATTTACTACATATTATCACATGTACACAGTTTTATCTTTCAGTGTGACAATAATGTGCGATAATGATGTGCGTGTATCATGGCTACGACATTGTTCAAATATATTATTACAAACAAGTATTATATTTGCATTTAACTTGTAATTGATTAATCTCAATCTCGAAGAATTGCTAATTAGTTCGATCTGATTTTACAAACAATTAAATAAATTCGAGTTAGAAATATACATATATCAGTGACGTTTCTAGATATTACATCAAAATTATACGCCGTAGAGAAAAGAAATATTTTAAAAAGTTATTGTGTGAATGCACAATGCATCGACAGTAAATAATATTTTTTTTTTTTGTATTATTTAATTTGTACTTTACAATTTGTTCAGCTGGACATTCGGTAAATTGTAAATAATATGGCGCGCCTTCATCTGCAATCGATGACGTCAAAGTCAACGGAAAGGGATGTCAACGATTCGATTTAACAATTAAATGGAATGCCTGCATCCTTGCAAAGGTTTCAGATGAAAATATGTCAAACGTGAAATGAATGAAATGAATATTGTTCGCTGATAAGAGCGTTAATTAAATTGAAATGTATATCATATGTCATCGAGTGTTATGGAAAATTTGTCACACAAGTAAATATCGTTTGACCTGAACACGACATAGCTAAAAGAATTCTCGAATTCGTCGCTCTACTATATAAAACCGTACTGCGTCTGATGAAATCGATCGGCAAACGTTTCAGGAAATTTGAATTTTCAATCGATGAAATTCAATCTTGTTACAGTATACAGCTGTTTAAAGCGAAACGAAGATAACAGAGGAGAAAAAAGAGGAACAAAAAGAAACGGCGCTAACAAAAGTACGTGACGAGGAAATGTCGTGATAAGATACGACAATAGGACCCAGGCGTCGGAACTTAGGTCGTGAGGAGGGAACACGGCTAAGAAATAAGAAACGAAATGTATTGGCCAGCGGACGTTCCTAATTGAAAAATAGAGGCATCGAAGGCGAAAAGCAGCAGGTTGATGTTAAGTGGGGAGATATTAAAATGGGTCAAGAGTATCTCCATGATGACAGTGTACTTACGTTGTTCGACTTCACGCTCGATGCCTTCGTGAAGAGATTCTCCTGCGAACTCGTCGCGAGGATCATCGAGTCCGCGATATAATATAACGCCGTCATCGTTTCCTCCAATGTCATTGACAACGAGTTTCAAACTAGTTCCAATGTAAATTAATAATCTTAACCGCGTAATATTTCGCGATAAATTTCAAAACGAGCAAATTTACCGCGGAAATATAATAATTTATTAAGAGACAGAAAAGAGAAATGAGATTGTTAATGGAATTATTATCTTGTCGTGTCAACGATAAGTAACTAACGTACCACTTAAGTTGTGTGTACGTTTCTTGGATTGTTGTTAGTTTATGTAGAAACTTTAAATCGCGCGATGCGATACGTTACGGGCAACGACTGTCGGCATAATCATTTTGCGTTTAAAAATCGTTGAAGGGGAGAGAAGAATATTTTTCTGCGAAATTTAAAAAGATTATTTTCGTGGTGTACGGATCGCGCAAAATTACGGAGTCTGTGTCCACCACGGGGGCGACTTGGCTGTACAACATTACTACCCAAGGTAAATGAATTTTTGTTATATTTAATTACACCTTTACCTAATCGATTTTACATATAATTGATTTCAAATAAAAGGAACTTGAAACTTGTGGTAAGAGAAAGAAACGAAGATTGTTTCAAAGGATACTACTACATACACATATTTATGATACATGTATCTGTTATGCAAGAAAATCAATTTATTAAATATAACATATCGCAAATCGAAACGATGCGTTTCAAGTTGAATAATTGAACGAAAACATCATGAAATATATTTGCATTTTGCTAATGAAGAAACCGCAGTTCCGAAGTTTAGCTACAACAATTACCAGATTACCACTTTCTCTGTATCAGAAAACGTACGTAATATTCCGACACTTTCCAAGTAATCTATGAACCTAGGTACGATTGGAATTACTGACCCACTATCGTCGGCTGTAATATGTCAAGATTACCGCACTCTTCTTACTTTCACCTTACTTTACTTCCCGACAGATAACGAAACATATTCTGTTAGCGTAAAGCGTAAGAGAGAGCGTTCCAACGTTCGAAGTTGTTTGTCGCACGTGTTATAATCGATGCGCTTCAGGTAGCTTCATTATCATTACCATTACCATTACCGTACAGTACGATCATTTCTCTCTTCATCGAACTCCGTGACAACGATGTGTAGCATTTAATATGTAAAATGTATCTACGTAAAAATAATTTATACCGTTAATTAATAGACTAAAAGAAGGCAAACGAAAGGAAAAGATCGATTTTGATGGAATCGACGTGGGTCAATATGGGTATGCTAAAAACATTGCAGCAGCGATGGAAAATGTACGATTAATTTTTCAAATAATGTAATAAAGTGTTCGGTAAACGGCGATAAAATTTTGCTTGCATTAAAATCCATCGCACAAAATTGGATTATTGCCAAGAACAGATGCGTTAGTATCGCTATTTACTCCGCATTGCGGATTGAAATACATTTATCGCGCGAAAGGAAAAATGTTTGCGATTAATGTCCGATTGTTCCTGCAAAACGTGTCCAATAGACGGAAGCGAAGGTCGCCGCGAGAGAATAATACCTGAACTTGGATTTCTTTTATGTAATATATTAGCGCATAAAATAACTAAATACAGAGAATACAACAGGGTAAAGTATCTAAATATAGGATAAAATAAGGAAGTAAAGAAGTTGATTCAAACTATTGTGGTTCATTTATGTATGAGCCAATGATACTAACTAATCGAAAATATTTAAGAAGGGTATGACGATTACAGGGGAGATGAGCAACAGCGCTGGGTTAGGATTCGGCATCGGTCTCGGCGGCGGCGGCGAAGGTCCAGTCCTTACAGCCGCTCAACAACGCCAAGGGGTAATCACTTTTTTGGTGATGCTAGCTGTGCTCTGCTTTATATTCGCTTATTGCTGTTGGGGCGCACCGTTCTGCAGATCATTGTGCAGACGACACTGTTGCTGCCAACTCGAAGATCCAGAGCCAGATTCACGATTTAGCAATAACGATCAAACTATGGTAGCAACACCAACGATTATTCTCTTGCCACACGGTAGAATGCTGGTTGTGGATGGTACGATCTTCACGCAGTTTCAAACCGATCCAACTGGTGAGATTGCAAATGTATACTAAACTTCGGTGCTCCTTTCTTCTTCTTCTCCTTTACTTTTCTCTTCTGACATTATGAAAGATATATAAGAAAGAATCTTTCAAGTTGTAGAATATCAACGAATCGAAGACGAAAATGTTAGTTACTCTATGTTATTTGTCGGAACAGGTTTAGATTTGGTGGAACTAGGTGATAGCGTACTACGTGCTCAAAGAAATCCACGAGGCATAATTCGACATCAGCTACAAAACAGCCAAGGTAGTATACTTGAGATGGATGCGGAAACGTCAAGCAAAGATAGTTTAGGATCCGTTGGGTGTTTTCCACCACCAACTTACGAGAGTATCTATGGTAAAGAAGAGTCGGATATGCCGCCATCGTATTCCGATATCTTACTACACAGGTCAGTTTTAATTCTAAAGATATTTGCGATAATTTCTCTTTAACAGATTTGATAATTCTATCGTTAGGTTTGCCAATCTTCCTCATGAGATAGATATGCACGGTTATTGTCACGATGGCAAAGAAGAAATTGAAATGCAAAGTTTAGATGGTTGTCCGCATATACTAAGCAATCCGATGAATACAATAGCATACCCTTATGCGACGGTAACGAATTTCTCGAGTCAAAGCTTCCCACGAAGGACCGTCTCGAGAAATCCATCCATCATTAGCAATCCACTTGATAGCTATTACGTCGATAACGAATTAGAATTATACCGGTTGAGTCAGGAGATGGTACCACGAGTATTTAGTAATGCGAACTTTGAGACTCTTAGAACTTATCAAGATGAAACTTCGTTTTATAATGTGAACGGAAACGTAAGCGAACGACAAAGCGATACGTTGTCGAATAATGGAAATTATTGCTTGTCCGATAATAACATTCGAAACAACGAAAGAGTGATCCCAAATAATACCGATCAAGTATCGAGGAATATAACGTCAGCAAATGAGTTAATGAATACAAGAAATCTTGTTCGAAGCATATCGAGAACTAGCGAAGAAAGTAGAAATAACATAGAAAATTCACAGAGAGATAACCAAGAGACTGGAGTAGTTTTCGTCCGGATATCACGTTCCGACGATTGCAACAATAGCCACACTTCGCAAAACTGGTATAACGACGCAACTATCGAAAACGATAGGTCGAGAGAACAAGCAAATCAGGAAGATCGATCTAGTCTAAGAAATATACATTCCGAAAATGGCCAGACGGATGAAACCAATCACAATATGGAATCTAATCCGATAGGATATTATATAAGAAATCAAAGCACTGATGAGGCTGTCGGTAGGTCGCACAGGCTAGAAAACGAAGCTGTTTATTCTGACGAAGAGACTAGAAATTTTGGAGCACTGGCAGACATTCGCGAAAGTCGGGTATAACGTGAGATATAACACTGAAAATATATGATAACAATCGTTAGGAGGTAGAAAACTCTCTGACCAAAGGTGCATATGTCGATAATTACATTCTGTAAAAAGCTTATAATAAAAGTGGAAACATATTCTATTAATGTAACAGTTTGTTTTCATGGAAATTAATTACTTTGAAACGTATCTTAAATAATAAAATTCGCAGTACTAAGAGCGATCGAAATTTAGTAGAGAAATCTATTATGCAATTGAAATTAATATTATTTAATTTATCAGAATCAAATATTTTTTTTGTTAGTTCTTAATCTAAATGTACTATGATGGGTTTTAAGTCTATTTGTACACAAAAAGATAATTATAACATTTAAAAAAGCATGGAAAAATGCGGACAAATAATTCAACTGACCTAAGAGGATCACCAAATTGTTTAAGTCCTGAAAATAATTTTACATACAAAAAGGTACAATCAATTTAATTATGGTATAATAATGAGAGGAGAAAGACGAGGAAAAGTTGGTTCAGTCCGTCCAAGGGTTAATCTACACACTAGGTTCAGTAATTGTTAAGTAAATGACCGTCGTAAATGAATTCAAATATTTTTTACGCATTATTAGTAATCTATTCTACAGACTACTTGTTATATATTTGCTTTTTATATTATTTTAGTATAAAACGCAATACAGTTAACGATTTCTGAAATTCAAACTTAGATGCAAGAAGCTCATAATTTATATTTTTACGTGTCACGAAAAAACAATGAATATAGAATACATAAAAGTAAGACGTGTATAGAATAACTGTTGGACACATGTCCTATGTACAGGTCCTATGTACAGATTATGTATATGTAAATCTATCTCCTGAATTGAGTTTGAACTTACTACTCTAAAAGAATTGTGGAATAAATGCATAAGATGTACACTGTTATTTTACAAAAATATACTACGTGGCACTATTGTCCACGCACACATACTCACACACATGTGGTATTTATATGACATAAACAAGATACAATGAAAATTGATTTTACATAGAGTCATATATGCGTTATAAATATACACTAAGTTACATGAAAATTATACACTGAACACATTATTACCGTTGTTGCATAGATAAAAAAGATATTAAATTAAAGCTACTAATGAAATAAAGTATTTAATAAAAAATTGAAACTTTGTTTTCAATCCATATTTTTTTCTAAATATATAGGTAATAGAAAAAGAATAGGAAACCAAAAATGTTAAAATAAAGGTAAAATTTTACTCGTAATAATTTAATTAAAGGATACTCTTTAATCGTCACCATGAATCGACGAGTGATAGTAGCATACCTTTAAATTAATTTTGTACGAATCATTTCTCACATATGCATCGATATTTAATATTTTTTTACGATTTAATTTTCACTATCTACGTCTTCAGGGGCCGAAGAATCTTCATCTACATCTTCCCGATCCCAATCCTTCAATTTCGTTCCCATTACAAAATCTTCTCTCAGCACATTCCAAATTTCTTTCTCCTTCTGTATGAGATATACATATATTATCGTTTTTTCAACATTAAATATTGGCTAACAATAATAACACTTGTCTAAGATATACCTTTACCTTCTTTTTATGCTTTCCATTTTCTTGCGTTTCATTTTTTACATCATTATCTACTGGTATACTTTTACTTCCTCCCATAAGAACATCCAAGAATACAGTCTTATCAATATTTTTCAATACTTGATCGCGTTTTCTTTCTAACGGTCCAGCTTCTGATAATTTTTTGTTAATTTCACCTTGCTGTTGTTTAACTGCATTGAATAGTTGTACTACACCTCTAGAATAAACAATGATTATTTATTTAAAATAAACAAAAAAATTACATCCTCTATCCTTAGAATAATTAAATTACTTTGTAGCAATCTTTTGTAATGTCCTTTCACGCTCTCTGTCCGTTATGCTTGGTTTTACTCTAATACCTAAATTTTTTTCTTTCTTCCTTTCTTTTATTTGTGGTTCTTTTACATTAGCGTCTCCTTCTTCTAATTTCTCTGTCTTTGTTTCCCTTTTCTCTTCCTCAATTTCAAATGACAACTTTTCTTTATCTTTTTCATCTTTCACATCGCATAACCTTTTTGCTTTTGATAAAACTATTGTCTTCCTACGTTTTGGCTTTTTTGTCTGTAGAATTTTTTGCATAGCATCTGCCCATCCGGGATTTCCACCAACTCCATTTTTTGCATCAGTAAGCTCATCATCTTCAAATTCTTCTTCTCCTATATGCATTTTTATATGTTTCATTTTTATAGATCTTCTGCTTGGCCTTCCTAGTTCCACTGCTTCAGAGTCTAAGGAATAATCATCACTACTGCTTTTATCATCATTACAACATTTTTCTTATTTCATTGCAATAATATTTATGAAATATACATATCAAGTAAAATAAAAAATATTTTTACAAAATTGACACGAACAAGAATCTTTAATAATTTCTTGAAACTACAAATATTAGATTAAACATGATAGGTTATGTAAGAAGAGAATCAGAATTTAAATAAATCCTACATATAATCTTGTGAGTTTCTCAATGATTTTCTCATGTTTGCCTTATTATCTAACACGACTATTATTAATTAAGAAGAAAAAACCATACATTAATATATTTGATTAAAGTCAATATTAACCCACGATCGTACCTTATGATTAAGAAACCAAGGAGAATATTCAAATAGAATTAATCTCGATTAATTCCTTATGTTCTAAACTTTCATTTGAGCTCTCCCCGAAATTAAAAAATTCTCCCTAGGAGCCGAAAAATTTGGATTTTTTAATTTTAACACCTGTCAATTGGACATAATAAAATATATATTATATTATGTATATTTCAGACGTAGATATTTCAAAATTAAGTGATGATAACGATATAATTATTAAGATAACTGAATTTGTTTTTTCATGCTATACAAAAATATCGGAAAATAAATATAAGGTTCTATTTGAAAGAATATTGATGACCTTGAAATCCTGTAAAAAAGAAATGATCATGAGAGAAAACTATTTATATATATTATATATGGTTCCTAAAATAATGTAACTTCGTCCTGACAAATTTTTCCATACAACGATACAACAAATAAGGTAAATATTTAAGTAATCTCATTTACCTGGACCACCCTGTACATGCATATTAATCGAGGGCCAATCAACCATTTTATTACTCACGAATACGATGAAACTCTATGTATGATGAAACTGTATTGAATATTTATGAAGAATTTGTAATGTTATATTTTATTTTAATTATTATAGGTCTTCCCTATTTTTTCTACCGTGCAAGTACGTACGTACTGGATAACAAGATTCGAGAGTTCTCGGTTAAAATGTCTTTTCGTTTTCGATATTGCGTGCAACGAAGCAACATTTATTAAAGCGCCTCTCATGTCAGTTTTAGAAGAACTACGAATAGAATTCCACGGTGAATTATACTTTACACTGCGAACAGCTGTTTGTCTCTAAGACTTCTCTAGACTTAATGAAATACTATTTTTTTTTTTTTAATATTTTGACGTAACTATAGCAGAAAAACCAAAATATAATAAGATAATAATTGTAAATGTGGAATCTCTCTTATCAAGAAATATTATATTTAATTTTAAGAGTATTGTTGTTTGCGAGGAAAAGCTCAAAATGGTATCTTTCAAATCTTTGTTCGTATTATCTATCAAATAAACACATGTAACCTAAAACGCGTGAATTTAAAGAAATTTAAAGGAAATTATAGAAATGGATGTTGTTGTTACAACAAGTTTAGAAGCCCTGATACGTAAGTTAAAATTTATTTATTGTCTAGAAATGTCTATAGTAGCAAAAACTGTCCATTTTATAGATATCCAGTTGTGGTTAATTTATTAAATATATCATTTTCTCTTCTTTTATTTTTTCCTTCTTTCTTATCTTTTTATAGAAAGGGTAACAAATCCCCAAAATCAAAAACCTGATATAGCTGCAACCGAAGCATTCTGTGTGATGCTCACCAAAGAAGCAGAAGGTATTCAAATTGGCACTAAATTATTAGCACTGCGTATTCAATCATCTAACGAGACTGAAGCACTTCAAGCTCTTGCTGTAAGTTTCTTTGTCATATTTCATGTTTCTGTTGCATAACAAATTCAGATGTAAAATTATTTCATTTCATATTATTTTATTCATTTAAAGTTATTCTAAGGAAAAACTGTATATATGTATGCATATATGTATACATATAGGAAGTAAAAGTCATTTTATTTTTATTATTTTATTTGATTTATTGTTTATTGTTTAGTATTTGATACGTTTTGAATATAAATTCAAATTAAAAGATAATCTCTAATAATAAACCAACATACATATTGCACAAGTATAAGTTTTATCATTCTTATATGTTGTTTTTGGTTTTTAATTACTTTTACAGTTACTAGATACATGTATGAATAGATGTGGGCCATCTTTTCACGCAGAAGTTGGTAAATTTCGTTTTCTAAATGAAATGATTCGTTTAGTTTCACCAAAGTACCTAGGTGGTAAAACGCCAGCCGTGGTGCGCCAAAAAGTATTACAGTTGTTACATACATGGACAAAGGAGTATCCAAAAGAATTAAAAATTAAAGAAGCCTATGAAATGTTAAAAAAACAGGGTGTTATAGAAGTGAGTTCCATATATTATTTTTGACAGAGAGTTTAGTCTCCTTTTTTTCAATCTTTTCTTAAGATGTGGAAATTGTACATGTATTCAGGATGATTCCGTGTCTTTAAATAATACTCAAGAGGAAGGATTGAAAGCATTGAAAACTAAGAATACGATATTTGATGATGAAGAGAAATCTAAATTGCTGCAGAAATTACTGCAAAGTAAAAATCCTGATGATTTACAAGCTGCAAATAGATTAATTAAAACTATGGTGAGAGAGGTAAGTGTAATATGTATTTGAAAAATTGTAAAATAGTAGTTTTGCAAAATATATCAACTACTATTTTATAGGATGAAAGAAGAGTACAATTAAATTCACGTAGGATAATGGAGCTAGAATCTGTTCATAACAATGCAAAATTATTATCAGAAATGTTAGATTCATATAACTGTAATGAAACTAGTACAGAAGATCTTGAATTAATGAAAGAATTATATCAGGCTTGTGAACGATTAAAACCAATTGTGCTCAGATTGGCAAATGAAACCCAAGATAACGAAGGAATGCTTAGTAAGTATCTTATCAAAATTCGTTTAAAGAAATTTAACGAATACGAGAATTACTTTCTTTGTCTATTAAAAAATCATTTCTTCATTCAACTTTTACTAATATCAGGTTAATAACTTGAGCATAAAATGTAAAAATTTACATTATAATTATTAGTAGGAATTTTAAAGCCATATCATGTTTAAATAATCTAATAGGTGATGTACTTGCTGCAAGTGATGAATTGGAACAAGTATTTGAGAAGTACACTGCTATTATAGTTCATGGTAAATGTGTGAAGCCTAAGACAGACTCCGATATCAGTCCGTATTTATTAGACTTATCTTCTCCAATGGAGAATGTTCCTCTTAAAAGTGACGGTGTAAACGCAATGACCACAAATCATCAGTCAGATATGGAAGTTTTAGGAGATATCTTCAGTTCATTAGGGAAGTCTGAAGATTCAGAAATCTCTTCGGTTTCTGATGCAAATCTCTTAATGATCGAATCAGTCATGCAGCCAATCAATGTCTTACCTAAAAATAAGAAAGGTCCGTGAATGTAAAATATCTGACACATATGCTCTATCGATTGAATAACGCTGATATATTGAAAAAATCGAGCGTTTTTAATAATGAATTTGATCGATTAAATAAACGAACAAATGGTGAGTAACGTTCCATTTTCAGATGAATTAATCAACACATCTGAAAAGAAAATTGACAGTAAAGCAAAAGCACTGGAGGAATTGAACGAATTGGGAGAATCTTTGCTTAAACAAAGCTTATCAGGCATAGTATCGAATTCACGTGTAAAGTTAGGAAGGTTGGTAAAACGTACTTATTATACTTTTTAATTAGTTCCATTATATACAATTTTTTATGGCGTTTAGTAGTAAACAAACTACAAAAAATAGTAAACAAAGTATAAATCGTCCACCAAATATCAAACCTTTCAAACGTTTCAACGACCTTCCCTCGTAGCGGCAGTTCTTCACATTTTCCTAATTTGTCGGATACTACAAGTGTAAAGAACGAAAAACTGTCTGATATTCATCTTAAGTCAAGCGATAACATTCCATCTCATGGTGATACAAATCCTCAAACCATCGAATCTAATGCAAATGAGAAGATAGAAACGAACCGATGTAACAATCGGTCAAGTGTATGGGATGCTGCTTCAATAATACCATCGACGGAAAACTCAGTTAGTCCTGAACCAGAGATTAAACCATTGACAGACATTAACATTAGCCTTCAAGATATTAAACCAGGTAAATCGTTGTTTCTTGTTCTTTTGTATCTATTGATATTATCATAAAAATACATTATATCTTTGCCTAAAGACAGAGTACGATGATATATCTCTTATTCAATGTCCGATATTTAATGAGATATGTTAGTAACGTTTAAAATAAAATTGTTCGTTTTATTGTTTATTCTATAGGTATTAATCCGCCTATGACGGTAATCGAAGAGAAGAATGGTATATCTGTTGTGCTTCATTTTGCTCGAGATAATCCAAGACAAGATGTGTTTGTCGTAGTGATTACGACAATGAGTAAGAATTTGAAGCCACTTACTAATTACTTGTTTCAAGCAGTGGTGCCAAAAGTATGTTTTTAATATTCATTTAATTACTTTTCGTCGTTGTTATTGTTCATACAACTAGCAAATCATTACAATTAATTAAATTGCTAACATTTGAAACTGAAAATATTCTTCCTTTTTAGAAATGTAAATGTAGACTACAGCCACCTTCTGGAACAGGATTGCCTGGTCATAATCCATTCTTGCCTCCATCAGCAATTACTCAAATCATGCTAATTGCAAATCCTACCAAGGTAAAATAATGAAAATATTTCTTTTGTATTTAAAATATTTACTGACGTTTTCTAACTTGATATAATCTGTTTTGTAGGAAACGGTATCATTAAAGTTCATGTTAAGTTATACAATGGACAATGAAACTTTCACAGAAATGGGTGAAGTAGAAAAGTTGCCTTTCATTTAAAGTACTTAAAGTATAATTACGAAGAGTAAACTCATAAAAATGCAGGTTCCAATAGCTAAAAGGAGAATAATATATATATATATATTATATATATTAACACATATTATATATATAATATGTACACACGCGCGCGCGCACACACACATACACACACAACAAACAAAATTTTCCAAAATTGGAATCATGAGAAAGTAATTTTCTCTTATGCTTTATTTCTTGGATTATAATTACAATTTTATCTTCATTATCATACTTATTATTATATTTAAAGATAAAATTAATGTTACGTAGTTACTTAAAAGTAATGTTGTGATTTATGTATACGCTTGAAAATGTGCTAATTTTAAGATCAGAAGATGGAAGTGGACACATTGGAAAATCGTACATGATAAAATCGAAATAACTATAATTGAAAAATAGGGTAAAGAGAAGGCACAAATAAAAGAAACAACAAAACACGAAAATTAGATAGTTTAATATAAACTATAAGTTAAAACGACATTCCTCCTATTCAAAAATTTAAACAAATGTACTGCTCGTTTAGGAAACGGAAAGTACTTCATCACGAAATGCAAGAGCAGTAACTGCTTTTTGGTGACCCTGATATTCTCGTTCTACTACTCCTGTTGATACATTCCATAATCTTGCAACACCATCGGACGAAGCTAAATCAAGTCAAATGTTGAAATTAAATCCAAAAAAAACGTGATAACAAAAGAATAAAAAAGAAAGTATGTTATTACCAGTAAATATGTATTGTGAATCTGCACTAAATGCAGCATCCCAGACCCATCGTTTTGCCTCATGTTGAAGTACTTGTACTTCCGAGAAATCTGTAGTTTTCCAAACTCGAGCAGTCTGATCAGCAGATGTAGTCACTAAAAGTCTGATCAAAAGAGACCAAGAGTTACAATAAATAATACATAATTTTATATGATTTTATTATCATATTATGTATTTAATGAAATATACTTACGTAGAATCGGGGCTA
Source organism: Bombus terrestris (assembly GCF_910591885.1). Classification (NCBI taxonomy): domain Eukaryota; kingdom Metazoa; phylum Arthropoda; class Insecta; order Hymenoptera; family Apidae; genus Bombus; species Bombus terrestris. Next base: position 1,689,632 of record NC_063273.1, read on the forward strand.
AATTTGCATCGAAGTGCGTAACGTTTGTGTGCTGAAAGTTTGTGACGAGGATTAAGACGGGTAGGTTCATCGCCTACACCCCCGGTAAGTGTCCAAATATAACAGTGGCCTTTGTTGTTCACTGCTGCCATATATGTACCATCTTGATCAATCGCAACGTCTTGCACAGACGCTTCAGCTTCTGGTATCTTCATGTACGAAGAGAAATTATTTAAATAAATAAGCGTGGAATTAAAATCAACCAAAATCGGCATGTTGCCATTACTAATAAAACAAATTATTTTCTACACTTTTTCGTACCAATTGTTCGTTATGATCCGAACGTAAATCCCACAAATGTATAACACCGCTTTGATCACCAACAATAAGTTCTGCTTGATTCGGATGCAGACAAACACAGTTTACAGGAGCTGACACTTGAAATATGCGTTGGCATTGAAAGCTACTTGACCTGTAACATTTTTGTTATTCTTTTTATTATTATTATCATCATTATTATTACTTACTTATTATTTTCAAATTTTTTTTTGTAGCAAACAATTAACATGATATCTAAATCCTATTTGTATTTGCCTGAGATCCCAAATCCGTGCTGAACAGTCTTCACCACCAGTATACATCCATTTCCCTTCTTCCTAAATATAATAATCTATATTAATAATTTTAGAATAAATGTTATTACATTACTATAAGAATAACCTTACGAAATTCCAAATTTGTATATCATTGATACCAGCAGAATATAATGATAAAATACCTGGAAACCTAAACCTGTAATATTCTTTGACACTCCTTCATAATTAATAATTGGATTTGGATTGTTCGAAACCAAGTCATACATCCTTATATGTTGATATCCGGCAGCAGCTATTAGATATTTATCTGGAGTTATGTCTAAAGCATTGACTTGCTAAAAATAGCAAAGTATTAGAAGAAACAAATTTTAGACAAAATATACACGTGATATTTCCATAAATATCAGAAGATTACCGAATCTGTGTGTTCTGCAGTTCGTTGGCAAACTCCTGTGTGAGGTTGCCATATTTTGATAGTATGATCATAACCACCCGTTACAAGAATAACTTGCTCATTACTGTTAGTACCATCCACAGTCATTTGATAAAATGTAGAAATGATTAAAACTGGATCTCAATATTTTATAATTTTCTAGTAAGATTTCATATATCACAGAAAAACGCACACGTCTCTTTGTTTTCTTCTACTTGTATCACTGCATGTTCAATTATATACAATTTATAGCTTATCCTTGGCTGTCTCAAAATACGTTAATTATAAATGAATAGTTATTCAATAAAATATACTTCTGTTATGTCTTTGTCTTTTACTTTACACCTTCTGTTTTTCCTTCCGACCAGCAGATTTTGTTTGTATTACACAGCAGGTTATGTCATAAAGGGAGATTTTTCTTATTTATCAACAGCTAGTAATATCTCTGTGTTACCATTAATTTAACCCGTTCTCTTTTAAAGGTACAACGTACAACAAAGAGGCATTGTTTGATTTATTTGTATTTATTTTTATTTTTGTTTTTACAATAGAAACTTAAAAACTGAGCAAGTTTATAAACAGAAACCATAAATGCCACTCTTCCCAAATAATATCATTATCCATTATTTCATGCAACATATCTTTCAATGCAATTTAAAAACATGATGTGTAAAATTTACATCCATATCAATATATATATGTATACATATAAATGTAAAAAATATATTACATGATTATTATTATTATTATTATTATTACATTTTTCAAATATTTGTTATAAACAATAACACTGATATTTGATATTGAAAAATATTTACTTAAATTTATAAGTTGATCTTGAAATTCGTTAAAATTGAGACATGTATTAAATAAAAAATTTCAACGATTTATCGACGTTTTATCCAAAATTATATTACAATTATGATCGAACGGATAGACAATTAGTGAAAAACATATATACGTAGATAGATCGTAAAATACAGCATCGAATTACCACATTTGTATCCAATACTCATATTGTGTACATACGCGTTTCAATAGAGTTTAAAATAAAATGAAATTTAATTATATTTTATCAATATCTGATTATCTACTAATATCTATTATCTATTATCTTTGCGCATCTCGGCCAATTTGCATATACAAACGTTCGGACTATGAATACACGTATTCACATATTATATATACATATAATTTAACATCTGATCTGACCTACTTGACAACTATGAAAAGAAATTGACTGCATATAACTTTCATTGTGTTACTTTACTCGGGCACAGGACACTAAACATACAAATCTTTCTTATAAAAGTATCATTATAACCATTTATTTCGATTTACAAGAAACTAAGTCAATTCTAATTCTATTTGAAATTATTTGAATGAACTTGTTCGTTACAATTATCTTTACAAATAATAATTTTTTCACTATAATTTTAATTGAAAAAGATTCAATTGATTTCTAAATTTTTCGTTATAATGGCAACACATGTTACAATGTACATATTTTACACAGTATTTTGGTATTCGTCGATTAATAAAATAAAAATAGCTAAATGTTATAAATATATTCACAAAAAGAAAAGGAAATTCCTTTCATAATAAACGTTATCGTTGTATCTGTTTTTCTCCTATTACCTTTACATCTCCTATATACCTTTCTTTTAGTTCACTAAGTAAGACACCATTAACGTGGAAAATAATGTCACGAAAAAAGTATACATAAATATCAAAATTTATCTTAAATTAAAAATATTTTATAGAGGAAGAAAGCACAAAAAAAAACTCAATATAACGGTCGATCAATACCTTATTCCTCATTTCATTAATTTCAAAATCTTCTTTTTCTAAGAAACCTTTCTTTCTTAGTTTATATTATTTCTTCTCTCCTTCTCTTGCATAATTTTCTGTATATGTGATTGAAAGCTGTCGACTTGATGCATCCTTGTTGATAATCATTCTGACAAACGTCATACTAATGATATACTTCCAAAACAGTTTATCCCATAATATATAAAATGAAAGGTCGATTCGGTATCGTTCAACAAAACCAACAATTAAATTTAAGAAATCAATCTTATGGATAACATGTATGGCTATATGAATATATGATCGCATGTTATGCGAGTCTATATTATATTCACATTTATGCGAAATCCGCTGCAATTTCCTTTTCTATATGGAACAACATTAAATGAAGGATGAACTGTTGCTTTTTCGAAAAACGTAATATTTACAAATGATTTACAGGGTATGTTACAGTCTTTTCTTTGGTAAAGATCCAAAAGCAGATATTACCGTTGCTTTGGTGCCAGTTGCAGATGATGTTAAAGTGGTAAGAGTTGGTTGAGATAACAGCACAGTTGGCTTTATCGAGGCAGTAGCTCCAGTTGCAACTTGATCCCATTTACTTTTTCTTTTTTTAGCGTCATCTTCCGTTGTACTAGAACTATTGGGTCGCTTAGCTGTACCAGAAACAATTTCGATTTTTGTTTTCTCTTTCCTAGCCTTTTCGAGTTTATCCATTTTTGCCTTTTGAACTTTGGCGAGCTCCTCGTAATACGAATCTTTACCCCATTTAAATGGATCGAATCTATCAGGAGGATAATTAGTACCCAATTCATTGATGCTACAAAATTGAACGAGTTTTTCATAAATGGATGGATTTCTAAAATCCTTCCTTTGTTGTATAACTTTGTTCATATCCAAACCGCCGCTCTCCATTTTCCTAAAAAGTTTTGTTATTTTTTCCTGTAGTTCCACAGGACACTGTCCTGATGGCTCTGGTGGTATAACAACGCCATAGGGATCCACCTCGCTATCTGAAACTAACTGTTCTCCTTGACAAGAGGGAGAGCATTCCATAATCGAGGAGGGCCTTCCATTTTCAAAAGGCTGTCCATCGATTTGTGTTTGTACCACTCCCTCGTCATCGGAGACTATTGTATCATCAAAGTATGAAACCAATCTTTGCACCTTAGATGTCACATCTGTTACTAAGGTGGGTGCGTTCGACAAATCGTTACTAGACTTGCCACCGACGTTGGGTGCAACAACGGGACTATTTGAGGCTGATGTGCCAGATTTGGGACTGGTGAAAGCCTGGGGCTGACCGACTTGGGCATTATGCGGGGCGGCCCCCTGGGGAGTGTTCGAATTCTCCTGAAGGTCGTCTTCCACCCCGTCTTCGCCCTCCGAGTCGGTATAGGTGGCCGTGAGAGATGCCAGAGCAACACTTTGTACAGACATGGTTAGTTGGCTTTGAGTGTCCGCCGTACTACCAAGCAATATTTTGTGTTGGAACTCACCGGTGTAGCGTAGAGCTGTACGCCTTTTAGTTGTAGGGCATTTATGTATGTAAATATGCCTTATATATCAACATTAACTATGCCCTGATATTTCGTTGGAATGTTTGTTACTATATCAAATCTGAAACAAGAATTTCAAACATATAATTTATTACCCAATCATCAAATTATATTCTTGAGTCAATAATAGATTGTAATTCCTTATCTACTCATGGTAGATAGTTTCACCAAAGAAAGGATAATAAAAAAACGACGAGAGGGAACGGAAGAAGAGGAAGTGGAGAAGGAGGCAGAGGCGAAGGAGGTAGAAAAGGAAGTGAGAAAGTAACACCAATGTTTTGTACACGCAAACATGTTTGTCATGTGATATAAAACATGCTAAACTCAAATAGTTTTATCGATACTGTTTATAAATTATTTTTGTGCTTTATAAAAGATACACCTCGTATTTTAGATCCACCAATCAACTGACAAGCGCATCAGGTTATGTCATTAAAGATCTAAATTTCGTGCGATAGCCACAACCAACCTGACTATTTGAATCCACAATTTTTCTGCTTACACTATACCTGATTTACCACTCATTACGCTAAACTTACGACGTCTTATTTTTCAACTAATTAATGTTTCCCTTATGAAAAAAACTTGAACATTATCAATGCATACCGTCTTGTATTCTAACTTCAACCTTTTTTACGAATTTCGCTGGTGCGCATGCGCAAAATTAATAAAATACCTATACGTATTCCCAACGAATGGCTGAAGAAAACTTGAAACAAACATAATTGTGATCTCTGCTAGCTACTAGCTAAATACTTATTTTCTCTATTATCATTATAATGGTTTCCTTTTATTTCTCCTTCCTTTATTAAAATATACATTATAAAGTTAGGTTATCATCGCCAACTTTTATTACAGTCGTGCACAGTACCCGCTCACAATTCTTAGATCTTTCGTATTCTCAGTGATTACAAATGAATTACTTTTCTTTAAACCGATAATTAATAAAACATTAGCTATTAAGTACATCTTGTGATTATGAAAAATATCGATCAAAATTAGTTGATGGTATATTGTCCTTTTTTTCGATTGACATAGTAACAATTTTATTCCTTTACAACTATCATTTATTATATTAGAATAAAAAACGCTCGTATACCTGTTTTGTAGTTTATTGCTGAATTTGATAAATATTCAAAGAGCAGTAAATGTTATACATTGATGTAAGCTTATTATTTATTGCTATTCAACAAAATTATTCTCACACTTCTATACTTCTGTATTACACTTACATAGATACTCACTTATATATAGATATTTTTGTCTTTTCACTAAAAAGTAATAAATTTGTTTGGTGTAATTAAAAATTATCAAAATTTTGGATTCAGGCGACAAGAAAGGCAAGTTATTAAACGGTAAATTCTTACATAAAATGTAATTTGTGGCATACTATGAAAGATTATTTACATGTCTAAGTTTGGTACTCATTACACTTTATTTGAATACCTCTATGTGATCATACGCGTGCGTACATAACCAGTGTCGAATGTAAGTAACAGTTCCAGACGCTCCAGTACATCTACCGGTACAGTTCTCAAGTAAGCAGTGTAAGCCACGATTATAGTATAAATGTAGTGATCGTTGGTGAGTTGGAGGATCTTGTCTCCTTACTGACATATAGATATTCCACGTGTAATTAAATAGAAATTAAAAAAACGTTCTATAATTTCACCGCTACTAATCATGGTACTGGATTTAGATCTGTTTCGAAAGGATAAAGGGTTTGATCCAGATAAAGTGCGAGAAAATCAAAGGAAACGTTTTAAAGATGTAAATTTAGTTGACACGGTGATCGAAAAAGACAAAATTTGGCGTCAGCTGCGACACAGAGCTGATAACTTAAATAAATTAAAAAATGTATGCAGCAAAGAGATAGGAGAGAAAATGAAAAAAAAGGAAGCAGTGGACGGCGATGATACTGTCTCAAAGGATATTCTTGAAAACCTGGAAAATTTATTGCCTAATAGCCTGAAATCGTTAACAGTTGCACAGATCAAAACTGTTCGTGGTTCCATCGACGATGCTATTCGAACAAATGATAAAGATTTAGTCTTAACCGAATTGGAAAGAAACCGTGCACTCAAAGAAATAGGAAACATATTGCATGAGTCTGTACCAATTAGCAATGACGAGGAGGAAAATAAAGTATATAATTTAATGTGACAAATCTTCTACTTGTCGATACAAAACTATGGCTACAAAAAATTGCTGTTTTTATTTTTAGGTTGAAAGAACTTGTGGAGATTGTACACAGAAAAAGAAATATTCTCATGTTGATTTAATATACATGATAGATGGTATAGATGGAGAACGTGGCACTAATGTCTCAGGGGGACGTGGTTATTTTTTAACAGGACCAGCAGTTTTTCTGCAGCATGCATTAATTCAATTAGCTCTCAGGCAGTTACATGTAAAAGGTTACAAACCACTTTACACGCCATTCTTTATGCGTAAGGATGTTATGCAAGAAGTAGCACAATTATCTCAATTTGATGAAGAATTATACAAGGTATAAAATTAATAATTACACGTACAAATACATAAATACCAACTTGATCTTGATTAAAATTTTATTCATTTAGGTAATTGGTAAGGGTAGTGAACGCAATGACGATAAAGAAATTGAAGAAAAATATTTGATTGCTACATCTGAGCAACCGATAGCTGCGTTTCATAGAAACGAATGGATTCCTGAAAATATTTTACCAATTAAGTATGCAGGACTATCTACATGTTTTAGGCAAGAAGTTGGATCTCATGGACGTGATACTAGAGGCATTTTTAGGGTTCATCAATTCGAAAAAGTAATTGTAGTTTTAGTTTCATTTATTGTATGGAACATAACATGAATTTACATATTAGATATACATGGATGATAGGTAGAGCAATTCTGTTTAACATCACCATATGATGATAAATCTTGGCAAATGATGGAAGAAATGATTTCAAATGCAGAGGAATTTTATAAATCTTTGGAGATCCCTTATCGTATAGTAAATATAGTATCTGGTGCATTGAATAATGCTGCTTCAAAAAAACTTGACTTAGAAGCATGGTTTCCGGGATCAAGCGCTTTTCGCGAACTCGTCTCATGCAGCAACTGCTTAGATTATCAAGCAAGACGTTTACTGGTCAGGTAATAGGCGAAACATAATAAACTTGAATACTACAACATATTTTGTTATTATTATTATTATTATTGTTATTGTTATCATCGCATTTTTTGTAAGTAAAGTATCCTATTGATGTGTTTTAGATATGGTCAAACCAAGAAGATGAATGCTAATACAGATTACGTTCATATGTTAAATGCAACCATGTGTGCGGTTACTCGCGTTATATGTGCAATTTTGGAAGTACATCAAACAGATACTTCTGTGAAAGTACCAAAGGTTCTTGCACAGTTTATGCCAGCAGAATACGAGTATGAAATTCCGTTTGTTAAACCAGCACCTATCGATGAAACAGAAGTAAAGAAACAAAAAAAGCAAAAAGAACGAAAGGATGTCATCTGTACTTAAATAATTATAATAAATTTAGTTACAGTCTAAGTGCTATAAGTCTCAAATCCAATATGCTTATAAAATAGAATAATTATGTTACAATTGACAAATAAATTTCCCATAAATGTATTAGAATATCTGTAAAACTTTTGTGTATAAATTTTATTACTTATTTTAACGATATAGATATATACAATATGCTTCAATGGCTTTCAGTCCATATGTCATGTATCTATAATATAATTTTGCTATTCAGGTGCAAGTTGTAATAATTTGCATAATAAAAACTTAAGAACAGTATAATCAACATAAAAATATTTAATCAGGTGCTTTCCATCGTGCCCTGTTTTCCTATAGATCTTTTTCTTTCTTCAGCTTCCTTTAAATTATTCAATACAGAATGTTCAAATTGTTCAATATCAAACATACTTTGATTTACCATGTGCTTCGTAGAATTACCATCATTGTTAGCAGTTTCTGAGGCAAAAATGTTTGATTTTTCCTCTTTGTCCCATAACTTTTGAAGTTTAAGTGGATATTGAACTAAACCAATTTCATAGTTTAGAGCCATTTCAGCATCGCTTCTTTTTTGATACTCTACTAATGCTCTGCCTTCTCTTGTGGAGGAAATAACAAGAGCAATTATTTTCCCATACTTTGAGAAAATTCTATATAACGTATTATAGTCATATCCGCCATTGTTGGTCTGATTTTTATGAGACTTCCATTTCACTTTTAATCTATAAGAATCACTGTTAGTTTGTGATTCCTTGTAAACTGCTTTTGATTGTTTTTCAAAGTGTCTATTCATAAGTGCTATTTCTTCCTGTACTTGCTTTGATCCTTCTTTTCGCAATCGCTCTATTTCAGCCTGTAATTTCTCATTATCTGTATTCAAAGATTTTTCAGCAAATTCCCGTGCTTCCAAATCTTCTTTCAATTTTTTGCGATTTAAATCAAATTCTTTAGCACGTAATTTTTGTTGATACTTAGCATTAATAACTTTGTCATAAGCTGCACGAGCAGATGTATCAATAAGAATTTCCAAGGCTCGTGATAATTCATGAAATAATTCAGCTGCTTTTGGATTATCTGGATTTTTGTCAGGATGGCAATGCAGAGCTTTCTTACGATATGCTTTCTTAATTTCTTGAACAGAAGCTGTTCTTTCTATACCAATTAATTCATACAGATCCATCTTTTGTTTTTATATATGTTTATATATTAGACACTGTGTAGGCTTGATGCACACGAACGACGTGATCTCACTACGATATCCGAAGAGATCTTTTCCAAAGACGGTCTTCTAAACAAATTTGGATGGAAATTTGGATAAGTACCTGAAAACTGAAAGCATTAACGAAACCACGATCGTATACATAGGTCTGGAAACTCCAGTAGAGGGGTTATTGCTTTTAATATCGGGAGTTGTTATATCGTAACAGAGAGGAAATGAGAATACTGAGTCTGTAATTCTAATTGTTTTACAGTACAGGTGCTGCACCATGCGGTCAAATGCTGAGGAAAACGTTATCATATACGATAAGTTATAAGTTAGCATATACAAGAACCTATATATTTAAGCTTAAGGTTAGGAATCTACCCTGTTTGGTTGCATGCTAGCACATACAAGAACCTATTAAGTTCCGTGTTATCAGAACCTATTTCTCGTTTGTGGTATTATATATCACTTTCTTCGTATACGTAATGGATGGGCGGCCGTTGCGTTTTTCATCTTCCGGATTAAAATTACCAGTTTTAAACCTCCTAAACCAACTACGAACTGTCTGAATACTTGTAGTGTTCCCATACACGATGTAAATTCCAGTTGCGATATCACTGTTGCCTTTTTTAAAACAATACAGCGTTATAAGTCGGATATGCTTTTTTTTTATGCTTTAAGACTTCAATGCAAGCGAAATGTATTCTATGACAGTTAGAAGACGACTGAAGGTAAAAACCACAACATTTGATAGATTAGGTTTCATGTTTGCATAAACATTAGATACAGTAGCTACGTGCAGATAGCGAAAGACAACTTAATAATTGGGACAAAAGGAAATTTCCTCTTTGATACTAGTAGCATTAGCGCATATGAAGCACTAGTGTCTCTCTTTCCCCCTCCTCGCTAACCATGCGCACACGTGTACCTTGTACGCAACACTGTTACATAAATTTTAAAATGAAAACAAGATAATCGGTATTGCCAGTAACCACCGTGACAAAGACTTGAATATTACCAAATATAATTGTTCGTATAGCAATGATTAAAAAGATCTTTTTCAAATACGAGAAACGAATATATTTTAAAAATGCATTACAGCAGGTAAGTATAGAAAACATTAGAAATAGTACAAAAATAAAATTAAGTTTAATTTTTCCTGTTCCATGAATTTAGGTACAATTGGTACGACAGTACTGTACCAATAAAACTACTAATGCTAAAATTGGTTCCATTATTGGTACAAAAGACCCTTCTTTTTTAGGGATACAAACTACTTTTACTAATGAATTAAAGTTTATTGACAAACAATGTTACAATCCTATACCAACATTTAGAATTTTAAATTTATTACATAAACATGTACAATTACCAGAGGATCTCGAGGTTTGCATAACTAATGTTTATTAATGTTGCATGCAAATAATTCTTTCTTTTTAATTTCTCAATGATATTTTTTTCTTCTCTCATTTAAGTTAGATCAGGATACCATGATTAGAATATATGATAAAATGATTACTCTGAATATAATGGATAAAATCTTATACGAATCTCAACGACAAGGACGTATATCATTTTACATGACCAATATAGGAGAAGAGTCTACTCAAATTGGTTCTGCAGCTGCTATTACATTGGAGGATGTTATATATGCTCAATATCGAGAAGCAGGTATAGAATAAAATAGTGATGTATTTAATTAATAATTAGAATTACATATCATTTGTTATAAAATAATTTTATAGGTGTCTTGTTATGGCGTGGATATTCTATGATAGACTTTATGAATCAATGTTATGGTAACTGCAAAGATGTTTCAAAGGGAAAGCAAATGCCTATTCACTATGGATCAAAAAAATTGAACTTTCTTACTATTTCATCTCCTTTAGCAACACAATTACCTCAAGGTATTGTTGTTTCTTACTGTTTTAAGCTGTGGAATAATTTCTTTAAAATTCACAACATAAGTGTCTCATCATGATATGAGACATATATATATAGAGTTATTACTAAGATATAATTCTAATTATTCTAATACTGCCATTCTAATCATTTTTAGCTGTAGGTACAGCATATGCACTTAAACTATTTAAAAAGAATGCATGTGTAGTTTGTTACTTTGGTGAAGGAGCTGCTAGCGAAGGGGATGCTCATGCAGCCTTCAATTTTGCTGCAACTTTGGAGTGTCCAATCATTTTTATATGGTAAAGTTAACTGTTCATTATATGCAAAAATATGAAGGTGCGTTAAACATATATTTAAAAAACTGTTTCACATCATCTGTTTCTAGTCGTAATAATGGTTATGCAATCTCAACTCCTACTCGAGAACAGTTTAAAGGTGATGGGATTGCAGCAAGAGGACCAGCATATGGGATATCAACAATCCGTGTAGATGGTAATGATGTTCTTGCTATGTATTATGCAACGAAAGCTGCTCGCGAATTATGCATTAAAAAAGGAAAACCTTTTTTAATTGAAGCTATGACTTATCGGTATACAAAAGCATTATTCTTTTTCTGTACATATTAATTTTTTGAAACATTCTATGTTACATAGTTTCCCTTTTTCTTGACATATATTTCAGAATCGGTCACCATAGTACTTCCGATGATAGTACTGCATATCGATCAAGTGATGAAATAGAGTATTGGAATCATTATGCACCAATAACCAGGTATCAGAATTATCTGGAATCGATCGGTTTGTGGTGTGAACAACAAGATAAAGAATTAAAGAAACGCATAAAAAGTTCTGTTTTACTTGCTTTTGCGGAAGCAGAAAAGGAACTTAAACCATGCTGGAAAGAATTATTCGCGGACGTATATCACACAACACCAAAGCATATTAGGTTTGTTTGAAAACATTAAACTAATAACATTGTCCTTAAAAATATTTTATAAACGAATTTTTAAAATTTCTTTGATTATTAATGCATTTTTTTAATTTCAGTAAACAAATGCATTCTATGGAGGAACATCTTACGGAATTTCACAAACATTATCCATTGCACCTTTTTGAATGATAATAACAACAATAATCAATGTAATAAACAAATTCAACAAAATGATAATAGCAGGCTAAATCAATTGTATTTACTAATTTATATTGATATTGCATATTTTTTATATCATGTAATAATAAAACATTTGCATACACTCTAAAACTTTATGTTATCAGCTATTTCTTTATACTTTTCCATTCTGTACTCTTTTCTAGCTGCATCCAGTAATATATTGTGAATTAAATTATATTGATATGGATTGGATTGTTCTATAACTGGATATACATTCCCTGTAATTACAATTAATATTAATTAATTTCAGCTGTGACTTTCTTTAAATATGTAAATGAATAAAATTTGTTATAAAACACACCTTTCAATTCTAGAACAGCCCTTTTATATGCATAGCCCGGATATATACATGGTGCATTATGGAGCTTTGTAAATGAAGTTGTATAGTTTTCATATCTTGGTACAAGAACCTTAAAAAGTTTATGGATAAGTTGTTTTTCTATTATCCAAAACTTTGCAAGGTCCATTGTTTCTGTATGTTGAGGACCATGACGTATGGCTTCTGATATTAACTATAATAGAGACGAAATATTATAAAACATATAACGCGCATCGAGAACAGTTTACATGATACTCACTCGTTCAACGTAACCTCTTGTCTCATCTGCCCTTGCATAATTTAACTCAATCCTTTCATATTTAATTACAGCAGTTAATGTTTTTTTAATTTTTCGCAATCTTCCTTCTGGACCATCTATATTCTTTAATTTGCGTGGTTTTGATCCAACATTGTACCTTAACCTAGAAACTAACTTATCAATTTTCGCCTGATTCATTTTTACTATTTATATTGGATGGTAGTCTTTACTATTTATCCGTAATGTTTTTAAATTAATGTATTGTTTGTTGCTATAAAGGGTATTATACACTTTTTTGTAATTAATCTTATGAAATTTCTTTAATATCAAGGAATACTCTTTGTAATCTTTACATCACGTCGTGTTTCTGTTTTAATCCATCATACTACAGATTTTAATTAAATTTTATTTTATGAAAAGATGTGTTGAAATCAACTTAAAATTGACCAATATTTATCATCGATCGTCCTGTTGAATTTTAATATTGCCTTACATTATTAAATTTTTAGTTTTATCAATTTAATGATTTCAATATTATCGTATAATAGTATCATATAATAGATATCGTATCATTATAACAGAAAAGGAAACCTGGAAAAGGCAAACCTGAAAAATTATATATATAGTTATATAGCGCAATAATTTTTTAATAAAAGAATTTAATGATGAACAAATTTTATTACAATATTTAAATAATTCGATAAAACTAAAAAATTGCAAATAAATTATAAGTGAAAGCATAAGAATAGAGAGAACTTTCTAAAATACCGCTAATATTTATCTGCTGTTACTGATATATATATATATATATATATATATTGCATTGCATACATATATAAAATCAAAACAAAATTTAAAAATTGATTTCGTAGTATATAATAGCTATATGTATAAAAAATAAAATAAAATTATTATATATTTTTAAGATCCGAAACATATTAATGATTAAAATTAATAAGTTACATAGTTATGAATATGTTAGTAGAAAATTTGTATTGTTCTATTATTATATATTTAAACATATATATAGACTCAACATATTTTCTTGTTTTGTAAAATATCATAACAAAAAATAATAAAGAACAGTTTGGCAAGTATATAAAAGTTATAGAATAGAATATTGTAACTTTGGATGGTCAAGAGTTTTAAATATGTATGTATTGTTACATTATGTATGATGCATAATAAACAGTTAATTCAAATCGATGACTCGTAAATTTCTACTGATAAAAAGAGGTCACAACAACAAGGTTACCAATTTCAATCAATTTATTTTCGGCAAAGAGGAATGAGAATAAAAGGATACAGTGGTCGTTACTAAATTTGATTACTTTAAACTTTTAACTTCTTCGATACGGCGCTTCGTAGTAGTATTACTTGACGACCGCAAATGAGAACGACAGCAAGTGCGTAGCGTACCGTATTGTCGACTATAGTCGTCGTTCAGCTTTGAGGATGCACTCCGTGGCTGTTGATTATAATCTACGCTCGTATCAAAGAGATTAGCTACTTTTTTAAGTAGAGCAAAATGCTTACATATATCTAATAGGCATCCAAATAAGTGCCTCCTTCTTTTCGATCATATTTTTCAATAAAAATATTTATAGAAAATGTTGAAACATATTTATAGTATATGTTAATACATGTTATTTCATTGCATTTGCATTAATATAAAAGATTATGTTTTATTTCGATTATATTATAATCTATGATGGCAATAGAATGTGCCAATAAACACTAAATCTAAAATATCACGGTGGTAGCGATTATATTCGTCCTTTTTTCGATTTTGTTCTATTGAATATTACATGTTCCATGGTATTAAACATTACTGTATTTTTTTTAAGCTTTAAAAAATCGCACTACCCTCACTACATACTGTTTACATATTGGACATTCCGACATTTGTTTGCCACAATTCAAACAACAAGCCATATGACCACATTCCAAGATTATACATTCAATTGGTTCATCCCAACAAATTTTGCATAGATTTTCGTCCAAAATTTCAGCTTCTATTAAGAATAAGGTGTGCAAGTTAAACATTTTTTTATTCTTAAAAAATCAAATGATCAAATGTTTGATAAAGGAGTCGTATCTTACTTATTCTTGATTGTCTGTATTCTTCCCATAATCTGGTAGCTCTATTCAATAATTCGCATCTTTCTACGCAACCTTTATAATCAACTCGATTTGTACTTAGCAAATTTTTTAATTGCTTCACATTTAAACATTCCAGTTCTGATAATGCATTTATGTCAGATAATTTTACAGGATTCTACATAGATTGAAAAAAAAGTAGAAGAAATATAGTAATACATACACACATTATTATGAGAAAATAATTATAGAACAATACTACTATAATTATACGTACCATAGGCGCTTCTACACATACATCAGAATGTTGAATATTAGAAACTTTTGAAATCTTCTCTTCTACCGAATGTACCGGTTCTGCTCTTCTATTCGAATAAAAGTTAAGTCTAGAAATTGTTTCTGGAATTTCATTGCCATCAACTCTTGAAGCATTGATTTCGTGTGTATGATTAAAAATTTGTGTATTATACTCATTATTTGTAGTTGCTGATCGGTTAGGGAGAGAACTATCACTGAAATTAGAGTTGAATAAAGAAATGATTTGTTAAATACTTTTCATTTTTTTGTAATTTCAATGCAAATGTGTGAATGTTTCCTTTCTCCTCTTTTTTTTTTTTTTGTTAGATATACGTGATACTACAGAAATCTATAACTCTCAAACAAGAAATATACAATATTAATACTTGTAATTATCGTCGATAACGTATGTTTTGAATTTAGAGTCGATGAAATAATTTTGGAATGTTTTTGCTCCATGCAATTTTCAGCTCCACGCCAAATGGGACTTACATGTTTCCTGCATCTTCCGTACTCAAATGAACATTAGCACCACTAGCAAATGTCATTAACAATTTTATCAAGTCTTCCTTTTCTGTAATCAAAATGAAAGGGAAAAAACAAGAATATTAACTAAAAGATATTGTCAGCAATTCTAAATGTTAAATATCTTCTGTAACTTAAACTTCTTTTTGCTGTAATATACACACCAATACATCCTTTAATTGGTATCTTCTTTGCCAACAGATACCGTTGTATATCTTTAGACCTTACTTGTACAATTAGACTTCGTGTTAAAGGTCTTCGTGACAACATATTACAAGTATTACAACTTAATATCTTGTCCAAACGCTTGATTACACATTCAGAACAAAAATGTCTCAAGCAATCCATACATTGTTTCTGAAAATATTTCATAGTAAATAAATAAAGTACTCATTTTTAACATGTCTTTAGCAATAAAAAGGCATTTACATATATAATACAATGGTTCTTACCTTGCGTGTGAAGAAGCTGAATTTTACGTTACAAGCTTCACAAGCCATACTATCTTATAAGAATAATGTAATAATAAAAATACAATTGAAAATTTCGAGGTTAAGTTTACACAGCCGGACAAAAATAAATATTACGTAAATAAGTAGTAAGAGTAAGTACAACTTAAGTAAATATGTAGTTTCAATTATAAATGTACTTTCACTATAAATGTTAATAAAAAGGTATATGAAAAAAGAGCAAGATCATAACACGCTATATTTTTATGATGTACCTCCAGCGTATTTCAAAATATCACAACTTAATAATTAGAACCATAACAAATTCATATGAGGTAATAATATATTGTAAAATACAGTAAAATTTCGCAAGATTTTATTACAGATGGCGATAAATGGAAATGTAATGTAATAAATAATTGGTAAGCAATGATGTGTAAGTATGATTGCTACGTACGTAACTTTTATCACATATTCGATATTGGAAATACAACTTATCTACAATATATGTATTATCAGTACCAGAATTTAGTGTAAACTACACACATGTCGCATAACATCGATTATACTTCTGAATAGTTGCGATTTAATGTTTATTTATTTCCAATTTTCTATGTTTTTTATCTTTTAATAATAATTTTCTAATTTTTAATTTTCTTATTATACATTATTTTATTCTTCTTATCGTTTTATCTATTGCTAGTTGACAAATATATTTATACTATGTGAAACAATTTTAGTTTTGCTCGTCGCGCATACTATTAAAACTGTTAATTACTCATACAAGGTATACATATCTAGCGACAAATATAGTAATAAGAAGATTTTCATTCACCGCAATATGCTGTTATAAAATTGGCCTAATTATGTTTTAGGTAGATAAATTTGTGTAGTTGATTACACGTTGAAATTTTAACACGCGTACATGTATATACACGTACAAGAAAATTGAATACGGAACATTATACAGAGAAGATGACGAGAAATAAGAGTATATATACACTATACATACATACATACATACGTGTATTCGTTCGAACGCACATCGATACAATAAAAAATGATCGGAATCGCAATTGTTGTGTAATTTTAAACGACTGAAAGGTACTTTTCTACTGTATTTTTTATTATGATCTAGGACGATACGAACACCAAATAAATTACTAAATATAATATGGCGATGAAAGATCGTGCACGTGCCATGCGCACATGCGACGTATGCCTCACAATGGGGGGCCGATAAAGCGTAAAATGCAATTACATATTTGATTTTCCATCAAGTCGAGAAAGCGCAGCTTTTTTCAGTTTACGATCGTGGAATTCAAGGAGTAATAAGTGGGTATTGGTCAAAATCGACTTCGATCTGGCTTTAAAGTAGATGGCTAGTAAAGAAAAATATTTCGAAGGAAAGGAAAGATGCGCGTAAGTAAGTTAAGTACATATACATACAGTAGTTGATTCGTGTCATACCTTTTTTCGACTTGGGAGTATACATACCATGTGCATGTATCTAGACTTAGCATCGAGTGACTTTATTTACATTAACGGGTGTATCGCACGTTTCAAATTTCGCGAAAACTGAGTTTCTCTCTTTGTTGCTCGATCCATTGACTGGATCGAAGGAAAGTATCGATTTTTCTTTTCTATCTCATCTGATTCGACAGTTGCAGCATCTTCGTGGAAGGCATCTTTCCTGGAAAAATATGTAAAATAATCGATAATTTATAAAATAAATGTGTATTGACACACACACACACACACACAAACACATACATGCGTATACACTTGTACATAAATATGATATGAAATGGTTATTGAAGTTGCACTTGTTTACTTATATGTATACATACGTATATTTATTCTCTGATAAGCGGAATAACGATTTTGGGCAATCTTTGAAGTAAGGCCAACACTCTCCATGAAACTTGCCTCTATTTTCAGCTTCAACATATTCTTTTAAAAGGTTCGAAAATGGTGATTTGCTAGCACTGTAAATAATACACATATATATACGCATTATGGAACACGTTAGGAAATTTGGATTTTGTTTTCAAAGATACCATACACATAACCAAACAGGATCGTAGAAGAAGAAATCGAAATAAATAAAAATAAGTACATAGTATGCACGTAGGGAGTAAGGTGAGAGAGATGCTTACGTGAAAAAGAGTTTGAGCATTTCCCCGATTAAGCCGAAATTGCTTAGGGGATGTCCCTGCACTTCACAGATTGCCCTTAATAGACAGGCCTTTCCATTTAAACCGAAATTTGCGAGCATATCCTCAGCGGTACCATACAAAAGAGCTCTTTCACCTCCGTAAAGTGCATTCTTTGGCAAATCCGCGAGTGCTTCTCTTTTGCTGATTCCACGTTTTACGAATGTCGCGATAAATTCTGCGGCATTCGATCCCTGATCCCTTGCAGTAGTATCGAACGCTGATGGTAAAGCGCCGTAAGGGTTTTCGTTATCGGTTAAACCCAGTTTGTCGAAATCGACTGTAAAAATGATGACAAATAAAAAGTAAGAATGAAAAGAAAAAAGAGCAGAAAAAAAGGAAGGGAAGATGATAAAAAGCGGTTGAAGCAGGAGGGCTCGATAAAGGTCTATACATGTATCGGATATAAAGAAACAGCGATGTGTATAACGTAACTGAATGACGGAAGATAAAGAAACGAAGATAAGAGATGAAACGAGCGACGATAGACATATGTACTCACTGGTAAAGGGAAGACTAACAGTCATGTTGCTAAGAAAACCATAGGGAGGGTATCTGACAAAGGGTAACGCCAATGTTGGAGTTATCGTCATAATCGTGCCTGGTGGTAAAGCTATTCGACCATCGTTAGTTATCCAAAGCAGTCTCTTCTGTCGATGGTGGTGAGAAAATAAGTGTCCGTTATAGCTGTTGCCGTTGCCACTGCTGCTACCGCTTTCGGTATTCGAAGACTTGAGAAATAGAATCAGTCCAACCAGTGCCAGTATGCTTCTTTTTCTTTCCATTTCTTCTCTTCTCTTGCGTACTCTTAAAACGGGATGAGATATCGTAGGAGAAAAAAAAAGAATCAATGAATCCCGAGGCATGCGTTTTCGTATCGGATTTAACATAGGAAGAATCGTGAATTAAAAAGATTCCCGTTATCTGTGTAACATCGTATGAACACATAAACATGCGATATCTTTGTATGCACGGTACGCGTCGAACGGCGATGTAGGGCATCGTATAGCAATAGTCGCAATCACGCAGCAACCGCGAAACGTGTTCAGCGTATGTTAACATTCCCGAAATCGTAATCGTAAGCACAATCGTAACGGTAACGGAGGATCATTGGTATGTTCATTTTTATCGACAGGAAATTATCGGAGGAAAAGATCGATTCTGTTCTTTCACGATATCGCAATTGTCTGGCGTTGATAAACCTTTACATAGACCGCATATGTGCATAGTGTGAAAACAACAAAGTGTACACGTGTTTGCGTTATCATTTATCTAACGAGGATCTATTTTGTTCGCATTTGACTAGGCGTAAGAAATGTAAACTCCTATTTTAATTAATCTACTCTGTAAATCATCTTTATCATGGGCTCTTTGCCGACGCTTAAGCGCGCGCGTATGCAGCTTACACGTATATGTATATATATATATATATATATATATATATATATATACACATACATATATGTACACACAGCGCGTCGAGCGTTTCTTATAGCGCGTTTGAAAGTGCTAGCAGAAAATCTAAAGGAAATGAAAAGGTGGGTCAACCAAGCGATATAACAAAGTATATAGGTATGTTACATCGTATGTTCGTATGCACGCACATACATACATGTGTAAATAAAGTTCTGTTGATATTCCTCGATCAACGTTAATACGTGCACCGAAATCAAGATTAAACGAAACTGGCTCGCTCGATGAATCGAATTTTGAGACACCGAATTAAGCAATCACCTCGCATACGTTTTTCGTTTGCACCGTTAAGCCCTGTTGTAAATTTGGGTCGTAAGTAACGAATAATACAATATGCTTCCTTTCCCTTCCTTTGTGTTTTTCTGTCTTTTGATTTTGTATCACTATCCATTCTGTAGGCACCTTCATCCCTTCGATTAAATCATAATTTTCCATTCTTCCCATTACTTTCTCCGTTCCTCCCTTAGTACTTTTAAATTACCAGTTACCTTCTAATTTCTTTACACACGTATCACGTATTCACGATATTTAAGTATTTTGCTTAATCGTTCGACTCGATTATTACCTTTAATAAAGAACTGTTGTTTTCGATAATTTCTCATTTACATCACAATGTTTCCTCTGTTTCCCAGTGTATCCTATTTCTATTCGAACAAGATGGCTATATTTATTATTAGGGTCGCTTTGCGGAAAGAAGAGACGCGTTCAAATCGAAGAATAATATAGGTACATCGTATTATCGGATGTCTATGTAAAGGTGTTCAAAGCTAGAATCGAATAAAGCTGGGAATTGAAACAAAGACGAGACAGAAAAGATAATGACACGTGACGAACGATAGAGAAGAAACTCTTGGAAGAAAGTTCAGGAGACATATAATTAGAAGGGAATTAAGAATCGACTGTTACACGTCGGTGTAATGCAGTAAATACCTTCAATTTGCAGTAGAGACACGTTGTTTGTTTCATCAAGGTGCGTTAGGCACCTCAGACGGTCGTTGTACTATAACTGGGCTAATTTTGATGGACGCTGATTATCAGGGCTACGACATAATTGCACTTAATACCACAAATTCTTCGCTGTTGATAGAAATCCAATAGGACCAGTTTCTTTATTTCTCTAACGACAAGTCGGTTTCTTCTTTTTTAAATATCCGCATCTGTCTCTTCCATTAGATTGTAATCGTCACACGTTATCTGGCTACAGTCGACGAATTTTACTTTATTTTCTTTACATGTCCAAAATGACTGCTATTCGTTCCGTATTTCTAAAGCGAACATGTTACACAGACATATATTTTATTTCTAAATATACAATTGTATATCGTATCTACATATATATGGCATATCATGTAGCGATTTATTATCGTAATTTATATTTTAGCGTAGTTTAGCGCGTGTACCGCGTATGCAACAGTTCTCTTATCGAACTGTGTAAAAGTTAATCCGCGTACTGGATATGTATCACGTAATGGTTCGCGTTTGTGTACCGTAGGAAGCTACTGACTCTCGCCTCGGTTTCGAACTGACCGGTAATCCACTCGGCGCTTCTCATTTTACGAGTTCGCGCGTTATCCTCCGTTACATTACTTCCCACTCACGTGTATTCGCGTTCTTTACGTTACTATCGAGTGCTATTGACTTTCATTCCCATCGTTTTATTATGCGATATCATATCTTCTTACTCAAATCTTCTTACTTACTTTCTTTTCCTTTCTTTCTTTCTCTATCCATTCTTCTCGTAAGACTATGGTAGGTCGTAGCTTGATAAAAGTAATCGAATGACCAACTCGTAGTAAAAAAATATGATAAAATTCACAACGTACTTTATTACAAACTTTTTTAATCGAACAATATAGTTAATTGTAAATCGCTCGGAGAATCGACACGGGTAAGCGAGCGCAAACGCAGGCTTGACTCATTGTCGGATATATATACCTGGCCAAAGTAATCGTAAATAATCGAAATAATTTTATATTACATTTTAATATCAATATTTTCCGCTTTTAGCCGAAGCACGCTGCAAAATGTTGCGAACGCACCTAAGCGGAATCGAATAAAAAATTTTCCATTGATACACGCGTGTAATGAATAGATATAAGTATTCTAATTTCTATATACATATATATGGGAAAAGAAAGTAAGAAAGGGAGAAAAATAGAAGGAACAATATGCAATGCGTATCATCGTTATAATTTAGTATCAAAACAATAACGTTACCTCGAAATAAAAATGTTTCTTTAACTAGCTGTTGTTTAATTTTAGTTCCGATAAAATCAAAAGGATGCCTTTTAGCTCTTTGTTAACGGGTATTTACTATGATAGTACTGGATATTTCGAATCTAGAAAAATGCAAGCCCGTTGGTAACTAATAAAAAAAAAAGATTAAATCGTAAAAACTTGTATTCATATATAACAAATGTAAATCATATGTAAAAATACGAATCATCGAGATGAACAGAATTTAATATAACGAAGGTATTCCGAAGGAAACCACGAACCATCGAAGATTGTTCGAAGGTTCTTCTATTTTTAAACTAATATAAATCTTCTCATCTACGTATAAAGGACAATCGAAAGTTTTCTTCCCTCGTAATGCTTGTTAAAGAAATTGTATAATATTTTCGATAAAATATTTGAAATTACGTTTAAAAGTAAGAGAGTGACAGGGAGAGAGACGGGGCTGGGAAGAGAGTACTCAAATTATATGTACGTACGTTACGAAGGACAGCTGGCCAAAACGACAACACTCGAAATCGTACAAGTTTTAAGACAGTTGGCCTTATGAAATGTCAATATTTTCTAAATAAAGTCATTAAAACGTTTTTCTTTCTTTCTTCCTTTTTCCCCTAAAAAAAATGGATTACGTACATACAAGGAAACATACGTAACGTTGGAATTCGAGAACCTTTATTATGTTATTAATCCTTTCCAATAAAATATTTTTCTTACTTGTTACGCGTTACGAGAAACAAACAACGAATTTGCACACCTGTCGCGTGTACTTACTAACGTACCTACTATTTATACAGAAATAATGCCAAAAATAAGCATTTATGGATTTAAGAATTGTATATAAGGTAATAACTGAAACAAGCAAGTCTTGTATATAAAAACATGACCTTACGTAATAAACACACAAAAACCATCTTTCATACTATTCTACATTTCTCGAATTTTCTCTTAATTGTCCTGTACATTATACGAATATTATTTTCAATTCGTTTTTATCTAATAATCTTAGTTGATATATAAGAGTATATGAAAATATTTAATTTCACCGAATATGTTTACTCGGAATTCAGTATACGTAATAGAATAATGCGTAGATAAAACAAATACAAACATTCTCTCTTCCTCTCCCCCTTTTTTCAACTCTCCTTCTTTTCCTCGTTCATTCATTATTTAATATTTTTGTTGGCCACAAACGATAGGTAATTTGGAAAAATTCCTTAGTACGTACTGGCTTTATGTACGAATTCTTTGCTTTCCATCTACCTCTCTTGTAGATGACTATTTTTTCCCCAACTCATACATTTCCAATATTTAATCGAACGTTTCAACTGATGCAACAACCCCTATTTCTTCCTCTTCCTTTTTCTTTTCTTTTCCTCTTTTTCTTCTTTTCTTCTTCTTCTTTCTTTCTTTTTAAATGAAAGAGGAGAATTTACCAACATGAAAACGCGAACTCTGTATGCTTTTATTTCATTTACCTTATCTAACGTTTCCAAAATCGTAAATACATTAGAAATAAATTCGACGAATTCGGCGAACGTTTCGACACTACCTTCCGTTAGATATCATTATAAGTATGCATTTAGAACATTCGAACAAGGCACACTTATTGCTTTTATAATTATGCGACTGAGTAACGAACCAACGACTGGTGCTTCTCATACAAGCATTCACCATTTATCGCTTCTTCTGTACCCCTTGCCTCTCCGATAGAGCGAACTTTGAATGAATTAGGAACTATGAAGATATATTTCGTTATAAGAATAATTTTGGCTTGCATGCGTTATTTCAACTCTGCTTTTACTTTTACTAGCAGGCAAGGGAGCACGCGAAACAGAGGTAAACTGTAATGCTACTACCATACACCACTCGTAAATCAGACGATTTCGGTATATTAGAAACAATGGGAACGGGTAACAGCAACAATTCGATCGGAATCGGAATCGGAATCGGAATCGGAATCGGAATCGGAACAGTATTCCTTGTACCTTCCGATATTTATATTTGTCGTTTTCGCCGTTTTCGTCTTCGTCATCATCCTCGTCGTTGTAATTCACGTTATTTAGCGTCTGATCGAAAAATGTCTTATCGATCGAAGACTATCATATTTGCAAGCCTATCTTTTGTCGGAGAGAGATCTATTCTTAAACTATCGTAAAGTATTTTCTTAACAGTTTTTAACGTAACGGCCTCGCAACCGCTGTTTATCGCAATTTAAAAATAAATTTGAATCATATTTTGTACATTAAAGAAGTTTGTTTTGTCTGAACACGATTTGGATATAGCTCACGTATCGATGCATACATACATACAAACTTATTTTGTTAGTCATACCATTGCATCGATGCACGTTCGCGTCTACATTCACACTTTCACGATATACGCCACAGGTCAATGTCGCAGTACACATTTCATAGGCACATTTCCCTAACACTTCCTTCTCCATTTGTTACTTCTTCATCTTCTACATTTTTTCTCTCCTTCCTTCTATCCTCATCATATCCTCCAATCTCTCTTCTCTTTCCTTCCTCTCCCCCTTCTTCTCCTTTTTTCTATCTCTTTAACGAATTATGCCAAACGCTCGAGCACACGATCAACACATTAACTAGCTACATACCCGGCAAAAAGGATTCTATATGGATTTAATTAAAGTACTTAATTATTGGATATAATATATAACTAACGGTTATATATTATAAGTCTTTGGCGTTTGTACCAATGATTTTCCTATACGTGATTCGTATTCCATGACGCTAATTTCCAAATAACGAACGTTTAAAAATTCGTGCTTTTGTATAACGTACGTTGAATCATGTGGCTGTAATATAAATCTATGTATATATACTTATCATCTATAAATCTATTTCTTAATAGGCACATGCGCTTAGTATTCGATATATGCATTTACTGTGATCCGTAAACGCTGTTCACGTATTTCGTGTATCGTTTTTCTTTTATTTAAAAGACATTCCTTTTTATGTTTGCAAAAAAAAAAGACGAACGGTTAATCGATATTATTACTTTTACCCTACTACCGTTCGATTGTCTTAGGGAGAAAAGGGAGATGCATTAACATTATGCAAACTCGTCACTATGTGTACAAATCTCTTTTCGAGCAGTCTTCTTATCTATCTAACATAAATGCGAATGTAAACGCCATAAAAATCACAATTGCTGTAGGTTATTGCATATTGCTTTAACAATAATAATGAGAGAGAGAGAGAGAGAGAGAGAGATTACTTAAAAAAAAGAAAAGAAAGGAAGAAGAATATCTACTTGTGCTTACAAAATGATATACCGACGAATCTAAGTACTGTATAATAACTTTGAAATATGAACAGGAACCATGCATAACTATTAACGTCGTACGATTAATTCGATCGATTAATATCAACAAACAGAGAAAAGAAGTAAAGTGATCAAAAGATGACAACGAAACATAAGAAAATGTTTCCGATATTCTTTGGCCTGTTTCTGCTATAGTATGTTTGGCAAATTATTATAGCGTAAACGTATATAAGAAACGATCTAAAGTACAATAAAAAGCAGAGCTTAGAAGGTTCTTACTTAACCAGTCTATTTCTTTCTTTTATTTGTCAGAGAGAATGGAAACGCGTAAATGTTAAAGTTCTTTCAGTATTATATCAGCGACATCCTACCAGCTTTTCTTTTTACTTGTCTTCTCTTTCTATTACTTCTCCCTTACTCCCTATGAATTCTAGAAAACAGTCACGCATCTGTAATAAATTCGCGTGTTATAAAGTTTATACAATTTTTTCAAATGAATTACGATACACGAATAAAAACTTGAACGAGAATGTAAATCGGTATTCGATCTAATTCTTCCCCTTGTACCACAATCTTTTACTTGCAACATAATATTTTGGCACTTGTTTGACCATCAATCTCATGTTTGTTCTGTCAATAGTGTATTAGAATAGACAGAGATACAAACACCGAAACAAAAAGAACGTATCTTTCTTATTCAGTGTCATTTCATCACGCGATACAATATTCAGTATTGATGTATAGTGGTGTATATGCGTGGTATTTTACTTTCTCAACAAAACGGCAGTACTGCTTTAGTATAATCGGAGCGGTCTTCCAATCGAAAGAGCTATTGTTACTGCCTTGAACAACACAACGAATACTAAAAAAAACAGTAACAGTACCGTTCGCACGTGTACTTTTGTGAGTTTTCGTTGTACATATGTTATTTTAAAACAATGCACCCATAAATCACGTGCCGTAAGAAGACAATCACAATATTCGAAGAACACTATCATATACACAATTGTTTAATGGCTAGTTACTATATACTTCTGATTGTTCATCAAGTTCAAAAGTCTTTACTATTCTCCCCGCTTTATACATGTACGTACCTGTTTGCACATATACGTACATATACGCAAAAAAATTGGCGAAAGAACTAAAATATTAGAAAGGAAAAACATGTAAATCGTCAGATTCTCTTTTATCCGATTCGCGAATTTTGAAACTACGAGAAAATATTTAAAAGTGGAAAAATATCATAGGTTGAGGTTAAAGATGCAAAAAAAAAAAGAGAAAAGAAAAAAAGAAAAAAGAACGAAAAATTATCAATATTATGATGACGATACCAAAGCGAAAAAATTGTTTTGTATCCTCCACGGCAAAATGGAGAATCGAAGGTTAAAAAAAAACATCGATATAAGCTACGAGAAACGCTGCTCTCGTTAAACCGGTACAGCCCCCTCACGTTCTTTTTCCTGTTGTCGCACGGCAACGGCTGCCTCAACCAGTAAGTAAAGACACTTGAACTTGTCTTTATCCTCTTCGGGTGGTGTCGGAGGTGGCGTCTCATCTGTATGAGGACTGTGAGCATTACGTGTACCATATACTTCTGTTTCATGCTGTACATCAGAAGTTTGAATAAGATGTTGTCTAGGGGCACTCCAATATGCAGCTTCATTTCCCATGGAAGATTCATCATCGTCCCTGAACAGGATAAAATGGAAAAGAAAAATAAGAATATCAGTCGACTTTTCGTTATTAGTTTCGACACGCGTTGTTATAAAGTCGATATAATGAAAAACCGCGACGGTGTATAACAATATGCCTACCCTCGTCGAGCTGGGTGGGTAATCGTTTCGTCGTAAGCGCCAAGTTGGCTGACATTTTGTTCAACTTTAGTTTCCGAGTAAGGGTACACTATTACACTCGGCCACTGTGTCGATGGACGTTCCTCCTCGCTGTGAGAACTGCTCTCATAGTCGTTTGGGCTATCCTCTTCGCTTCTGAGAAAGAAAGAAACAAAAAGAAGAAAATTATGAAATACGAAACGTTGACGACCAATCATTGCATATGATAGTACCAAAGCGTAACTTGTAACCAACCGATATATTAATCCAGTAGAATCTTCGTAATCGTGATCTCTACTACGTTTCGGTGCACTCATGCCTGCTAACGAATCCCAATTTTGATTGGATCTTGAACCAAGACCGGATGATTGTTGATGACTTCCTGTGGGCATCTTTTTACCGCGGCGAGATATCGTGTACTGTAGGGGATCTTGGCCATCTTTTCGAATCATTTCTGGTAGAATTCGCCGTCTGGCGTTTATGAACCAATTGCAAACCTACAATGACGAGAATAGACGTCGAGAAGGTCACGAAATGAAAATTAAATAGAGCAGTAGAGTATCGTACCAACCTGGAGTACAGTCAACTGCGCTTCTTTACTCAGCACTTGCTTCTCGCTGTCGCTTGGATATGCGTTGTATCTGTGCTCGTAAAGCCATCGTTTTAAAATTTTCACTGAATTTTTCGGTAGGTTTCCACGACGTTTTCTCACGGAATGGTTACCAGAGTGATGAACTATTCCAGAATGAACTTTAGTGCGTAATGCATTCGAGTCGTGTTCCGTATCAGAACCACTTTGATCGTCGTCGGTACTACTTGACGAAGGAAAACGTTCTCTCGCTGAAACATAAAACAACAATCATTGAATTAAATTTACACGGTTCTTCGCCATCGCACTCGTGTACATTCTCGCGACTTATAATCATTATCAAGAAAAGAGAAAAAAGTCCACATATATACGAATATGTATGTATAGGTATACAGGCGTATATAGGCACAGGTACATAGATATATCTAAATTAAAAAATCTCATTGAATCTCAAGACGAAAATATTCCTCGTATATCGTTACATTATTTAAAATAGACGTGCATAAAACGATCAACAAGATTAAGCTATTCAGATTTTAGAAATAAGCATTTTTAAAACATATACATAAAATCGTTGGGCAATAGAAAGTAGATAAGAAATGAATGAGACAAGATGTAGTATTTTTCCGATATTTCCCCTTTTGAATATCTCGATAACGTAAAAGCAACTATTTCCTTCGCTTTTATCCTTTTCATATGTACAATAGCAATTTTCTTTTTCGTTTTTTTCTTCTGCCCTCCCCCCACCCCCCGTAAATATATACACCCGGGAACTAAATTTGCGATCCTGGTTAGTTTGCACCGTCGACTAATCTTAGCGTTTGAATTTGTGGTTACGTAAGGTCCAGTAACCCGACAGCACAAAATTAGGATCCAAGCTCTTCGCGGCTAGACGAAAACTATGACGACGTCGAGTGTCACGATGGCGATGGCGATGGCTATGGCGATGGTGATGGCGATGGCGATGGCGATGGCGATGGCGATGGCGATGGCGATGGCGATGGCGATGGCGATGGCGATGGCGATGTCGTTGTCGATGTCGATAGCAGCGACGACGATGACGGCGACATCAACAAAGATGATAAGAATAGCATACAGTAACAGAACTATATCTCAAACATTATCGGCTTGATGGAACAGAGAGCTAACCGAAGGAAAAAGCCTCCTAGCGACCTTAGTTTGGTTGGTACACGAAGAGACGTTTCTTCGTCCATCGAGCTAAATATACAACGAGTTGCTAGCGAGTTTACAGATGCATCGTGCGTTCTAGTGGCGCACAACGCTATCTAATAACGTAACCGCATCTCTTTTTCAAACAATCAACTCGATAAATCAATATAATTGGAAAATGTAACGTCTTAAAGTAAATTATGTCATTGTTTTATGAAAAGAAATAAGCTTGCAGTTACTCTTATATATTTTCAATATATTGGCAACCAAAATATGTAAAATAGAAAAACGAACTATCGCTAAACCATAATATATGCTTCCGGAATCGTTAAACTTATAATTTGACCGATGGCAAACATTGGCTAACGTATGGCTATCTATTAATATTATAATCTTACTATACCTGCCTTTTTTCAAAATTGCAATTTGTCCTAGAGACGTTCGAAAATAATATTATAATATAATTAAATCCATAAAGTTCTTGGAATTTTAAAACACAAACAGACGAGCGACATAATTTAAATTTCAAACGATTTCGTGGTTTAGATGTAATCAAAATGTCTTAATCACGTCTCAATGCTTTTAAGTATCGCAATGCAACTGGAAAATAAATTTAAAAATATCGGATCGATAGCGTAAGAATATTACGAAATTTAATTTCATAGAATATCTTAATATCTATCTACAAAGTTACATCTTAATACTGACAGTCGGTGACCCGTAACACATTTGGAAGTTTTCCAAAAGATCATCATAGAAGTACGTGATGTTAATAATTAGTGCTTCTATTGCAGTCAAAAATATTGTACATTGTATGCAACACAGATTTTTCTCCTGTTCATTTTTGGACTTTTACTTTCCCGATGAATTCTCTCTCTGTTTTGGTTTCGCTACTGCGAAATCTTTGAAAAATAAACAAGATCAAACGCTATCGTAGCTGCACACCATAGGAGAAGTATTGCTCGAATTTTCTTTCCTCTCTTTTTTGCCATTAACGTTGAAAATGAATTTAAGACTTACATAAGAATTATTTGACTGTAACCTTCGTGACATAAGCTTACGTACACGATGCCCGGCATATTTTGCATTCAATACACCGATCAAAAGCATTAAAGACGTAAATAAGTTTCACTGATATGTATTCCAACTATCTATATCAACGGATACTGTACTACTTGTAATTTATTACTCCAGATCTTATCCGGCATCGATAACTCCTAGTCAATAAACCACGTACGCAACACGTATTATAAGATTTGAAACTGACAAACAAAACCGTCCCTAACAAAAAATCAGATAATTCCCAAACATTACCGCTCTGAACGGATGTTATACCCAAGATCAACCAACCCATGAACGAATAATTTCAATCTGCGCTTATCAGGCACGATAATTTCTCCAAAATAAACTTTAACAGCAATTACCTAACAAATTGTACGCATTTGCTCTTCCACCTCTGATGTATGTATACATACCATCTTCTCGCAAATCAAATAACAAAAACAATTGTTCCTCTATCTCTGGATGCATGTAGTAAATGATAACAACTGATTTGAATGAACTTAAATGTCGTCCCATGGGGTTTACGTAAATGCTTACGGGGATCTTCGACCACGATTATATACATATATATATATAAGTTTTTCGCATATCGCAGGATATATGATTTCTTCTGTGTGACATCGTGTCGTGTCTTATCAAACATTTTAGAAAAATTGATTTTGTTAAATACCACTTGTATATGTAACTGCATACGTAATTGTGTGCGCAACGTTATTTCGAAGTTATTTCGAGATATCCATATCAAATTTTCGTTTATATACGAGTATATTCCTTAAATGTCATTCTTCCGATCGTATTGGACGTTATACAACGTTTAACTCCTTTGAGGAGATTCGATCACGGTATTACCTTTTCTTCGTAAAAAAATTACGCAAATGTTACGTTTCTAAAGAAATTCGATAAATTTGAATCGATGATTATCGTCACACTCTTACCTGTCACAAACATACTCGTCGCACGCTGAGTCGAGGGAGAATTATCGTTATGTGGCATAATCGATGATGACAAAGGGGACATTGTACGACGACAATCCGTATTTCGTGAATGGCGAGAATTATGTTGTGGCGGTTGATCAGTTTCAGGAATAAGTTGATGTTTGTGTCGATGATGATGATGGCAACGGTGGTGGTGGTGATGATGGTAATGATCATTGCGATAATGACGACGATAACGATAACCTTGCTGCTTCAGTGGATGTCGAGGATGTTGATTCTGATCATCGTGACAACATTGATTACAATACTGATGAAGGTATTGTTGTTGTGTACCTGTCATTCTTTCGGTACTCTGTTTCTGTTCCAAGTGCATAGCCGCTGGTGGTAACATGATATTCTTGTAATTATAAGAACTTAAGAAGCTCGGTATACGTTGTAGAAAATATCTCGATACGATAATAAAACAATCGAGGAAAAATTTATCGCGATGTTCCAAATCTTCTTCGATCGTATGTCAAACTTTATGCACTCTATATTTATGTTTGAACGATTAACGTGCATTTACTTTCATTATTAAGCCACTCGTCGTTTCTTATCTTTTTGCTTCTCGAATTTGCCGATGTTCGAAATTTATAGAAATAACGCAGGACGAAAGACTTTTCCTTCGTTTACGAGACACGTCATGGATAGGACCAGTGATATTATCAATCACCTTAAACACCGTCGTTTCTCCTTTATCGGTCGACACTGTTGTTGCATCGCTGATTCTCCTTTAGAAAATGACACTGATGTTGTATTCAAACACCTTTCACGTAACACAGCTGTGTCGTCTAGCGAATTCACAAAAGAACTTTGTTTTCTTCGTCATTTTTAGATGTTGCGCGACGCTCTTCACTTTAATTTTCTTCGACCGTCTTAAAAACTAGACAGTTTAACTTTCTTCAAATCCCCAATTGTGATACAACTTCCTGATGGCTATTTCGTTCGTTCGAGTTTGCTTTCGTTTATTCCTTGCGATCAGGAAATATGTCCTTCGTAATAATATATTCTGCCTGCAAAACGTTGGACAGGCGGTAACAAAAAATATACATGAACAACAATCGGGATTTTCTTGCTTTGAATTGAAAACACGGTCACTTTGTTTCTTTGCGAAGTATTCGCTATTTACAGCGATGCCGAAGAACGGTGAAGGAATTGAGAATAAAAATATCTTTTGTATTGTTTGTTTTTAACCGATTATGAGAAGGAAAACTGATCAAACACGATCGGACGACGTCAACAACACGACTGGGCCAACCACGTCGGAAGCCGGCTTGACAGAGGCGACTGACAAGAGACAAATCAAACACGAGAATGAGTGCATGTGCGCGCCTAGCAAGGAGAAAGATTTGCGCGCGCGTATCCACTTCCCGCTTCTTGGCCTGTCACTGGTCAGCCATTAGACTCTCTCTGTTTTAGCCCCCTTCCTATTTGCGTCTTTCCCGCCATATAAACTTCATAAGAATCTATCGGAACGGTTGCGTTGTTCGGTGTATTCTCGTAACAATAGCATAGCAAGTGCATTATCCCTTCCAAGGCAGGTACAAGAGCTATATCGACGGGAAGCATACTTTGCTATGTAGTAACACGGTTGTATAATCCTAACCCTAACCCTAACCCTAACCCTAACCCTAATCCTACCATAACCGACGTCTTCGTTTGGCCCCCTGTCCCTTACTCTTTCAATATTAAAACAAAATTCCTCATTTTCAGATTCTATATGTATATCGTTTGTTTACAAAAGCATAATTGACAGTAATATTAATTTTCCATTCCTATATATAAATGTCAATCACAAGTCAAATCAATAATCAACAAAATATACTTGTGATATTTCACATTAACAGCAATTATTAATTTTTTTTTAAATACACCCCCATGAACAGCGTGAATCTTTTTTGACAAATTTCATTCCTTTACATTTATTACGAATCAATCTATGTATATGTATAACGTAAGTACTATATATGTAGTATAGGTAATAGCGTAACCAAATACATACACCCATACACACAAAATATAATAAATACATGCATCAGTCTGTGGATCTCGCAACTACGCGCGGAGTTCATTCTATATTACGCGATCAGCCGGTGTTTCTAAACCCCGCGTTGTTCAAAGGGGAGAGCACTGTATATGTAAGAGAAAAGCAGAAAGAAACAATAATAGAAAAGAGAAGAAAATTTTACACGTTTACTGTACGTTACAAAAATGTGTTATTCGTTCGACGTACCACTAAAAAGGTAGAGATACGAGAACAGATAATATGAGATAAGGTTACGAGATAGAGTATAATCTAAGACCAAGAAAAAGCACGAATCATTTGCACGTGCAGCTAGTCGAAACATAAAATCCGTTATTTCGATACATTTGAACATAGAAAGTAGAATTTTTCGAAGATTTTAGTGTCCTCCGTTGTTTATACAAAAATTGTATAAAATAAAGAAATACTATCTCGTGTCTACCGTATATTTCGCAATATCCTAAAGACAAATAATGTAGAAATTTGCATGAAACAAAAATTACGTTATTTTTCTTTATAGTCTAACCTAAGTATGTAAAATACACGTATATACCTACACGTATTTTTGTATATATACACGTTTAACTGAACATTAAGAAAATTACAAATAATGCGTAAGTTAATAAGGGTAAACGATTTATATACCACATATTTCGTCGCAATATCTAAATTTCTTATATTCCCTTCATTTTATACGTCGATAAATGTGTATAAAAGCTCGATTTCGTTTAAATAAAAACTCGTCTCTTTCTCTCTCTCTCTCTCTAGCCATCCTCGAATTTTGATGGCACACTATTTATCTCTGGATGTCTAGGATAATGTAAAAGCGTATTTTTTATCTTATCAATTCAACCCTTACACGACCATTCCAATCGATGATATTTCTAATGTGATAAACCTATTGTATGAGATGATCGTATCCCTGGCTTTTTCTCTCCATTACTCGATTGGTAAGAAACGTATCCTTCTTCGTCATTAACATTTTTACTTTAGAATAATTGTTGAATAATATTATGAAAAATTTATATGTGATATTTTTATTTCTTTTTCCTCGCAAACGTGCTTTTCAACAATTTATACATTTGTATATGTGTACATGCATGAATACATTTTCTCTCTGTCCAAACTAAGTTGCGCAACACTTTTTGTTTGATCGTAATCGTCACAAAAACTGTTTAGTATCTCGACCCTAATTACTTTGCGAGGCTTTGTTAGTTTCTTTAGACGGTTTAAAGTTGAAACGAATGTTGAATCATGCGTGTAACTATCGAATGAATTTGTACCTCTTATTAGCTATCTACCGCTAACGCAAATCAGTCGAACTGAAGGAAATTGCCTTAAATTAAACTAAAAGAAATCCCTTTATGACGTTTAAGCTAAAAGAGGAAGTAAGAAAAAAAAAAAGAAAGTGTTTATTCTAATCTTCATGTATGAGAAAAACAAATATCAAATCTCAAAGTAATATAATAAAATTATATTATATGTATTATAATATGTAGGTATATTTTATAAACTGTCATGTCCAAAACACCGCTTGTCGGGTAAAAGAACGGTCGAATGACAAATTTATTGCTTCCCTTTGTCTTTTCCTTTGTCTAATTGTCAATTGACAATTGACAAATTGTCAATTAGAAGGGAAAGATGCTTGGGAAAAACAAATTTCAAAGTAATATAATACAAAGTAATGTATTATAATATGTAGATATATATTCTAAGAAACTGTCAGGTCCAAAGCACCGTTATGCAGGTAACAGAATGGTCAAATATCAGAATTATTGCTTCCCTTTTAACTGACAATTTGTCAGGCAAAGGAAAAGATGTTTAGGACAAACAAATTTAAAAGTAATATAATACAAAGTAATGTATTATAATATAATTAGATATATATTCTAAGAAATTGTCAGGTCCAAAGCACCGTTATGCAGGTAACAGAATGGTCAAATATCAGAATTATTGCTTCCCTTCTAACTGGCAATTTGTCAGACAAAGGAAAAAATGTTTGGGAAAAACGAATTTCAAAGTAATATAATACAGTTATACTATATGTATTATAATACGTAGGTATATCTTATAAGAAACTGACATGTCCAAAACACCGTTTCTCAGGTAACAGAACGGTCGAATAACAGAATTATTGTTTTCCTTCTAACTCACAATTTGTCAGGTAAAGGAAAAAATAAAACTTCAACTCGATGTATCGGTTGTAACACCGATCCTTGAACAGATACACGTATTCAACGAACAAGGCTTTCGCAGAGGAGATGTTTCGAGAGCAATACATATATTATATGGCAGAGCTTCGAACCTTCGACACGCAAAGGAACATCGATTCAAGAGGAGAGACGAACATTCTTCATAGGTCAGCGAGCATAGAACGATTTTAGACACGGCCTTTGGGCTGTTCTGTTCGTGCTTTGCGCCGTGGCATGTCTTCTCATTTCGTCCTAATAATCTTTTAATGTTCAAACATATTATGCATATTCTACCTTTTTTCCAATATACTCTAAATCAGACACGCGAGAAAAGTGATTTTATGTTCGATTCGCATTTGCATACTGCACATGATTAGATAAGACCTCTAGCTTGACAATAATGCGTAATTTTGTAGAAAAGAATCTAACGAAGACTATCGCATTCTGATACAAAATCTATTGGTGTTCGACGAAATAACGACGAATTTCCATACATACGTGTCTCCACTCGACTTTATCTACGACCATCGAGATTATTCAAACCGAAGAAATTTTACTTTACAATATCCTATTCCACCAACTATAGCCTCTCTGCTCACGCAACGTTTGACACGATAACCTCAAACACTGTATATACGTCTGACCCAAAGCACGAAAGTACTAAAAATTACGATACCGATAACAGATAATAAATTACTGTTGTTATGAATGATTTCCCTGTTAAACCAATTATATTGTATAAAACTGATCCCATTGTATGCAAAAACTAAACATAGGCAATAATAATTAACAAACAGTGTGAAAACTTGGAAATTTATCATCATTTGACACAACTACTTCCCCGAAACCTAAAATAAATAAAGCCATCTTCGGTCGATGATATTTGAAAATTTAGAGAAATATACATTATGTTCGAATTTTACGTAACATTCAAATGAGATACAGCGATATTTTGGTAGATCAGTTTGTTAATCGGCCGGTAAACACGAAAACAGGTATCAAAATGTCTCGAAAGTCATCGAGAAGAATCAAGACGCAACGATTAGCGCGAATAGCTGCACTACTATCGGTTACATAACAAGGCAAAGATACGATGACACGAAATAACGCTATGGTCAATTTATAAAGTACGTTCTGCTTTATCCTCGAAGTATTTCATTCTTCCCCCTACACCGACCTTTCTTGTTCCTTTTACTTCATCTTTTGCACTTGATCGGTAATTCGAATTAAGAAACATCTGATGAAAGCGTACTATATCGTGTAACGTACAATTTGCTATGCACCAAATACAATATGATAATGCGATACAACAAAAAATATCAAGTAATTTGTCATTAGATGTACAACAAGGATTACTATGTCGACCAAGGTCGATACTTGAAAACAACAGAGCCGGTATGTAAAAAAAACTATAACAAATCTCTGTCAGGTTTGTTGTGCGTATGTGTATATGTCTGCTATATGTATGTACATACATACAATTGCCTGTGTAATAAAATTAATAGAAAAAACGCAGTATAATAATTCTTCCATAAGATTCGGTACTGTTTCTGTTAACCATACTATTACTACTAGTAGTACCATTATTACTATTATTAGACGTGTTACACAATACTCTCGCGTCTTCTTAAACGAGTTTCGCTGGCCAATGACCAAAGCTAGATAACGTCGTGTATCGCGACCCATTTACCGACTTGCTAATCTCGAACTCTAATCCGAACTTGATTTTCTTAAACTTGTATGGCTTAAACAATTTTATAAATGTTACATTCTTGAATATCACAAATAGGATCGTAATTATTCAGAATAATTATTCACCGTGTGAGTAAATATGTGCTTATATACTATCGTTTTTCAAAAGACCACATTTACATACATATACTTTTAATATCCAATCTATCATTTATCACTATTTACTATATAAGTGTAATACTATCACAAAAAGTTATTTTTTCACTCGTCTCTTTGTATAAATTTCTTGCAATAACGTCGTTACCAAAAAATGTGATATCATGAAGCACAATTCTAATTTTAAAATCCAGATATGAATTTCTACATTTCTACAATATTACATGTACCTACTACATACATCTCATATGTTACGTTACGTAATAGTAGACACCATGCGGACACATTCGACTTACATTCATATTTTCGCACATAATATAATAACGCACCATTTGATTTCTCAAATGGCTTTAGAAAATATTTTATAAATTTGAAATTATTAAATTCTATATATATATATATAGAGAGAGAGAGAGAGAGAAATGAGAATGTTTATCTGTTAAGATAATGGGTATAAAATTTCACTAAATTTCTAAAAAAGACACTTATATATAATAAGACAAGAGACAAATTAATATAGGCTTCAGACTGAATAAAATACATATGTACATATTAATCATCCATATACTATAAACTCACTTTACACACAATCACATGGCGCGCGTATATATACCATGTTCATACATGTATACATATATACATATAATTATGAAGGTTTATAATCTTAAATTGAAATACTTCAATTTGAACTACAAATTGTAAACAAATTGCAATTGAATCTCATTTAATTAAATATGAAATATTATTCGATATAAAAGTTCTTTGAAAGATATGTTCCTATATTATACATTTATTCATTTAATTGTATAATGTTGAACGAGTTATCAGAGTTTCGTCATGTATATGTATGAAAACTTGTGTCGAAAGCAGTTATAGATCATATTGAAAATGTAAAGGCATAAAAAAGCTCAAGCAATCAGCGATCAAAAGGAGTAAGCACGTAAACATATTCGTATACGTACTATAGGTGCGCGTGCACGCAAAGCGAGCGAATAGTCAGACACTTCAGACAGGCAGGCAAGCATGGAAGGCACGACGCACGACGGAAAAAGCAGAATGACAGTTGGTAATTATAACGAAGAGCGGATTCCGTGGGGTAAGGCCGGTGAGCCCCGTGGAAGTAACGAAGTCCGCGCCGTGGCGCGCCACCACGTGCCTAACTAGCTAGCTGGCTTGCTGACTGCATGCTAGCTCGGTAGCCACGCGTTATATAGTATCGTAAATGATGGCGTCTCGTAATCAAAATTTTCAACATAATACGAATAATGAATTTTATTCGAAACCAACTAATAATGCTTAACAAAATTATGGATTCAGTACTGACTGATTATATCACGAACCTAGCAATTAATGGATTGATTTATACTCACCAACACGATGATCCATAATGAAAAAATTGAGATGGACGCAATGTACACGCGGTCTAGCAATGTCCTCGTGGTTGGCTTAATTCGATACTCGATCAGCTGTTAAATAGAGAAAGAAACAGCATGGTAAGAAAAAAGAAATACACTCTTTAAATGCGACCAGAAGTCATGTCACGCTTCTTAACAAAATATCCAAGTTAAACGAATAAATTAGGAAAAAAAATGTACAAAGTCTAACCAACAAATCGTGGGGACGCGTACACTAACACGATAAAAATATTGCATGATCGCGCAACACGAGCTAACTCGATTTTTGCCGGTCATCGAGTTTCAATACACGAATGATGAATGACAAACAACACTAAAAGATATGCCATGTCCATACCGTTGAACAGTTAACACACGATGTGTCTCACGGTTTCTTTCCCTCTCACGTTTTCTTCTTCGACCAACTGATCTGTCGTTCGACAACTCACCGGTCTATCTCTCTGTAGTTTCCCTATGTTTCTTTCGATCACAGCGTCCTTTTCTGATCGAATTACTTCCCGTTAGGACTAATTTCTCGTTCTCTCTGACAGATAAACACTACGAATGCGGCGGGTTCTCGCAGCGTGTGCGCCAGCGTCAGTAAGATTGACAGTCGGCGCTGATGACAGACAGGTGCGCCCGCCTTCCGGCCTAACAAGTCGGCAACCTACCGTCCCGCTTACGTATCTTTCTCTGTTCGTTCGCATACCCGTCTGCCCGCCTGCCCGTCTACCAGTCTACCCGTCTACCCATCTACCCGCCAAGACCCTTTGCACGTTATACCCACATTCATCCATTCTCTTTTAACATTTTCCTGCCATCTAGTGACGTCCTACCCAAAACATCTATATACTATTTAATTTTATACGTATCTTTTCATTCACTAATTTCAAATATGTAAATAGATTACAATTATCTTTAGCTTTAACCTCGTTCTCTTCCAACTTTTCGGTTGTATGACTAAATTGTATCTTTTATTTAATATAATCTTTTCTTTTTTATTTAATATTACTATTACCATTTATGCATTTTTTAAGTTTTCACTAGCTTATCAGAAAAGAAATAACGAATATAACAGGACAGTTGAATTGTTTTGCGATTGTTTTTACGTTCGTTTGCATTAAATTCGATGCATAAAACAGTTTATTTAACAACACAATTTGTTAAATTCTGACTAAATGAAAAAGCGCAAGTCATGAAACAATAATATTGAAATAGATATAATGGATAGGAAAAATAATAGAAAAATAGATTATACTTCCTTCTAATTTGTCATTATTAATCATTTATCCAGTTTGATGTTGAACAAATATTTTACTTATTCGATGCACCGTTGACTACTTAAGTTGCTTTTGACATTTACATATATATATTTACATTTCAACATAAATTCTAAAAGAAAGCAATAAACGGTACTTTCTCATAATTTCTTTCTCCAGCTTCGACCTGACGAATAAATTCTCCACATATTAATTCATATCTACTCCTGCGTTTTTCTTGGGTCATACATTCTTGAAAATCATTAAGTACTGCTCCGCATTTCTCTATTCCTTTATAAAATCCATATGCTTCGATACATTCGGCTAAACGAAGCTCAAAATTGTTGCATCTATTTTCATGCTGACTATGTAAATTTATTGACAATATTTCAGTCAACGGAAAACGTATCAAAGGACCAGAGTAGGTATAGTATTTATTTCGCAACTTCCGCAAGCTTTCAACATTACTTTCACCCATGGTTCTAAAATTACAATAATATAAATTATTAAATACCATTATTAATATTTTATTACGGGATTACATACAGAAAATAACTGAGTTGACTACAACATTGAAATAGATACTTTGCACTTTTATTAATATAACCTCTGTATTGCTTCTTTTTTATCTTATTTGTTTTTATATTATGATATAAGTACGTGCTATAGATAAGATAATATATTACCCAATAAAATATGCGTATATAATAAATAAATTTTACTCAAATAAGTCGTTGCACTTCCAAATAATTCAATAGTTACTTCCTTGAATACTTTGTTGTGTAATAGGGTAACGAGCCAATACAGCCAGATAATTTTGCTACTATCGCCATCTATTATAAGTTATAATAATGAGATGAAATTAACTTATCCAACAATCAAGATTATTTTCCATTATACATGTGCATATATTATAAATAACTTTTGTTAAAGTTCTCTTTGAACCATATTATATGAGACAAAATTTTCGATCAGCCCACTAACAATAAAATAATCCAGGCTGATCACGCTTCGTGATTCATCCTTTATTCGTATATTGCACTATAGCTTATTGTTACTGTTATAATGTTTATAAA
The DNA here is from genome assembly GCF_910591885.1 of Bombus terrestris. Lineage (NCBI taxonomy): Eukaryota > Metazoa > Arthropoda > Insecta > Hymenoptera > Apidae > Bombus > Bombus terrestris. Next base: position 1,730,385 of record NC_063273.1, read on the forward strand.
AATTATTATAATTATTTTAGTTTCATTCATTTACACATATACATATACATTAATTATTTATTAATTGGATGTATTCTCCAGTCGATAGGCCAAGCAGTCTCCATCATCATGCAAATGTTTATATCGGTAAAGAGTGAAAAGATACTATGCAAGGAAAGAATATTTCTTACTGATGCCGGCGACGTGCGGATCCGTATGAAATGCGGACAGGAAAATAATAAATTTTATAAAATTTGAGATATCAGGAAGCTATAAGAAATACAAAATATGATAAATATTGTATTTTATTATATCATTTCCATAAAGTTAACAGTTATTCGAAATATCTCTGTTACAAAAGTTACTCTGTTAAGAATGTTTAAAAGTAAAATGTGTTTAATTGTGTTCCTCTATCTAGTATGTAAAGTATTTCTTAATATAAATAAATATTCTTTTATCCACCAATTACAATAAAAAATCTCTTATCTCTTCTCGTAAACATGCAACTTGTAATCTTTTTTGGACTGCATCAAAAATAAAATTAGGCAAAATATTATCTACTTGTTTTGAATTTAAGAAAATTAGTCTACAACCATAGCATAGATACTTTTCAATTGTCGATTGTGTCAGAAAAGACTTATGAATGTCACTTTGACACTGACATTTTTTTTGTCTTAAAGCATTTAAGCTTTCAATTTGCTCATTATCTGATTGTTCACAAATATTTAACGAATTCATAGTCTCACTTAATGAGGTATCGGTAATTGTAGAAACTAATTTAGAAAACAATTTCGCTTGTACAACCGATAGTTGTTCTTTTGGTAAATAACACGAGTCTAAAGTTAATTCACAAAGTATACAGATGTTATTATCCTTTTTAATATTAGCATCCACCTTTGTATCATTGTTCTCATTATTAAATCGCTCTATCTTTGTAGCTAATTTTTCGCTGGTACGATATATCGTGGATACAGTGCCATAAAATTCAGAATCCAATTTATGGACAAAATCTCTTGTGACATTTCGTATAGATATAGGAAAAGAGAAATTATATTTGTCAGAACTAACAATTGGATGTAGATTGTAACAGTCCAAATAGTTAGTTATGTCATTTTGTGTAAAATCTCTGAGTGGTCGAAGTAATGTTACATTCGTGTGTCTTGTGTCAGAGAAGCCAACGTTAAAAGGCAATTGGGAACCTCTTCCAGTCGATACATCGCCAAGAACTTTTATCGCAAGATCAAAAGATATATCGGCAATGAAAATTTTATTACAATTAAGTTTACCAGCTGCGAATGTAAGTAATTTACGTCTTAATTGCTGTAATAATTCATCTCTGGCTGTGTCATTTTCCAAATTATCAAACATTTCTTGTATTATTGTATCCTCATCACTTGTTATGCTCATTGATGGATCATTTACTAGTTGCATTTCTTTAGAAATACTATCGCTTGTACATTTTGACAAAGGTAAAATGTACGTAGTCAATTGCAAACTCTTAGCTTCGTTAGCTAATGCATTTCGAATAGATTTTCTTTCTTCGATCGAGCGTCCTTTCACCATACCATCTGTATACATAGAGTAAAGGATATAAAATATAAAATAAAAAGCATATACTTGGTCTTCTTTTTCTTTTTCAAATCTAGTAACAGAATAGTAGAGTATTTGAAATAGTAGGAATACATACCATCTATATAAAGAACTTTAAACGATGGTTGCAACTTTTTGGAGATTGATTCATTCGTGTCAACCATAATAAGATGTAAAAGCGCAGTTGAATTTGCTTTCCCTGAATGAGCAACAAGTATTGAGTCATTCGGTCGTATAGACTTGGATTTACTTAACGTTGCTCTAAATTTATGTCTTAATATATTTAAAAAACATACTTTACAGTATTCATTCCTATTCTTAGAAAAGACTTGGACCTCTTGACTACCACACTTTTTACAAAAAGGCGTAGCATTATGCATTTCTGTGGTATTAATAGGGAAGGAAGTGTTTCTGTAAAAAAGATAAAGATCATATCAATAAAAAAATTATGAAATAAAGAAATATTTGCATAAAATTATATGAAATTCACATATAGCATAATACTTACGTGTTTTCCGCTATTTCTTTTACTTCAAAAGTATCGTATTCAGACTCATTTAACGTGCACATTTTATGGTTTTTCGTGAACTGTAGTAATTATGTAATTCTAATTACGGTTTTGAACAAAAACTCTAATTTTTAGTTCCTTCCGAATAGTATAACTTTTTCGAGTGTTCAGCATTCATAAATACTGTGTACATATTAATAATAAAGAAAATCTGGAGAAATTTCTATCAATTTTGTTTCATGATGTAGTAATTGATTACATACAGCTATGTAGATACTTACATGTATGTTTATTATCTCGTTCGTATGTATGCTTGGACAGAGTTACCATCGTTGTTAAGACGATATTATTAGTCGTTATTTATTGTCATTATTGATTTATTCATAATAACGCGTGTCATTTTTTCAACAACTGTTTAAATTTATGATTTTATAACAGTTACATATCTCATTTTAGCCTGTATGAGAATCGCAAGCGTTTAAGAGGTTATATACGTGGTGTCACAAAGTAATTTAAGATAAGAAAGCACAGACTGACACAGACTAAAGCTCGAAATAATTATAGTGTATTAAAATGATTGGTGTATTAAATTTGGCAAATGCCGTTTTTAGGTATTCATTGTTGAGTGAACAATTATTTTTGTATATTTTTATTCATTTTATTCATAAAGATTTACCGACGCAGGTCCTCTTTGCATTCGGTTAGCAATTCGCGCAATATCTCCATATATATACATCCATTACAATTTCGAGCGACTGAAATTCTCTTGTAGGTATTTTTAAATTTCTTTTCTTTTGAATAAACAAATTTATTATCATATTACATTTATTTCAGAGGAGAACCACTTAAAAAGAAGAAAAGACTCGATCCTAATATCCTTAGAGCTAGAGAAGAAAGAAAGAAGAGGAAACTACAGAAAAAAATCCGTCAGTTAGAAAGACATGCAAACCATCTAAAACCAATCTTTGAAATTGATATATTACCTCAGTTATTGCAAAAGGAGTACGCTTTATATAATGATAGAATATGTTATATATAGGAAACAAATTTTTATTCTTAACGTAGTACTTATTTGAAAACAAATGTTTCTTAGGAATAGAGCTTGTCATTTGCCAGTATCATTATCAGAAGAAGAAATGGAAAGGAGAAAATTATTAGAGAGGGAATGGTCCAGATACAAACAAGAACAATGGTTGAAGGATTTACACGTTATGAAATCTATCATGGTATCGCAAGAAATAGCATTGAAAGAATTAAAAGCTGTCTCGATGCAACTTTACAAAAAAGCAGTTGAAGTAAGTATATGATATATATTATATTAGAAAATAAATTAAATATTGTACTTTTATATTTTGCCATCTAATAAAACACGGTAGAGATACAGAATAAATTTTGAAACACATTCTGTTTCAGTTTGATGATTCGTTCATACCATATAGCGCAACAGGACCGGTATATACTCCACCGATAGAAGATTTTGACAGTCCTGATGGAGAATATATAGAAACCACGGTTAAATATGTAGGGGAATAGCTATATAAAATAGTGGAAATCGTTGGATCGTAATGAGAAATATTTCGGATAAAGGATCGTAGAGCGCAAGGAAAGTAAGGTTGTTTCAAACAACTGCGATATGAGAATATAATTCTCGTTAATTTTCGTTGTTTTTATTATTTTCGATTTATCAGTTGACAAACGAAATAATACATCTGACAGAAAAATCAATTTGTAATTCAAATAGAATATAAATTTGCAATCCTGTTAATACATTAGATCATTTATTATTTTATGTACAATTATACGACGAGTTATATCTGTTTTATCGATGTTTATAAACGGACATGAATGTAATAACTTTGCTTTCTATCAATATTTAATTTATACGAATATCAAGCGGTTTAGAGGATTTGTCAATAATTTGTAATATAAATATCCAATATTATCAAAAGTTAATCGGTCGAGTGGATGAGGTATTTAATCAGAGTGGAATTGTTATACGGAATTTGTCGATTTTATCGATAGAATCATAACGGTAACATTTATGACGGTTACGTTTACTACTGAGTTGATACCGATCCAAATGTTAATTCTCTTTTGCACATAGGACAGGTATTGTTGGTCTTGAGACACCGACGTAAACAACTTGCATGAAAAAGGTGGTAACAAGGTGTTATTCTCGCACTGACCATATCGCAAAGGCAAACAGGGCACACATCATCGAATTGTTTAATTTCCTTAGGCGTTGCTTTTCTATAACGATTTAATATTTCACGTTCAAGACTTAACGCAGGGCCGGATATTTGTAATAGATCTTTCAATCTTAAATAAATGTTCGTATAAGTAGCGATGAATAAAAGTTTGTAGGATGCTAGTGGCAAAAGTATTATAATAAGAAACGCAGAAACGCTAATGGTAAATGATTTCAATATCACTGGAGCGTAAAGCTCTTCAAGATTTTCAAAAGTGTCGAAACGAAGAAACTTCAAGATTGGCGGAAACATCTCAACGAAGACTTTTTCCGTTGCCAAATAATAGATCCACGTTATCATCGTGTAATTCATCGATGGTCTACAATAGCAATACATATATACATACATATATACATAAATATTTATATACACACGTGCGCGCGACACACACGCGCACACAGTATGTATAGTTTCATCGAATTAATATATTCTTAATTCTTAATGCGTTTTATCATTTTCCTTTTTTCCCTACGTTTTTCCTTCCATTGCTATACGATACAGTAAGTGTTACTCACTTGTAATGCTCAAGACCTTGCTCCAAGCCAAAGACAAGAAGCATGAATGTTAATGTTACGATAAAGGTGACAGCTTTGGTCCATTCGAACACTATTTTGGTAGCGGACATAGCTAAATGTTTAATTTTCGATCTTTCTGTGAGAGTCACATAGAGCGACCAATCTTCCTTTTCGATCAATTCCTTAATATAGCTAATGCTATAAGTAACAACGTTGTAAAACATCAACGTGTAAAGACACGTCATTTTCGGTTCTCTTATAAAAATACGATCAGCCAGCATTAGGAATATTATTTGGTTCGTCATCATAGAGATATTCTTCATCTTAAGGAAAAGGTTCTCTATTCGATCGATCGGATCGTATAATCGTGCCAGGAATGCGTTTAACCGCTGCCAGATCATCATAGCGATACCTTTATGCAAAGAAAGTAATCGTGTTATTATTACATATGTAATTAAAAATACCAATCTTTCGTTGATTATTTATCGTTAGTTTCGCTCTCGTTTGTCCATAAACATTGAAATTTAATTTTAATTTAAACATAACGTTTAATCTCCTAGTGTTCAGGTACGGGCATTTCATAATAAACATTTTGTGTCGATAAAATGTCAAATTCTGATTGACTATTCGGTAATTGGTTTATTAGCGTAGCGTGACAAATAACGTGTCAGTCAATGACCGGCTTTGTTTTTCATAACGCTGAGGCCAAGAAATTTACATATTAATAGATATGTTCGTCAAGGGAATCTTTGCAAATAGGGGAAGACGTGTCTAGAAGGGTATTCACGACACGGTGGGTAATTAGGACGAGAGGCAAGGATTTCATTTGACAATTTAGATCATCCCTTGGGACGAAACGATAATAGATACATCATACATCGACTGCTAAACGAACGTCTGTGTGCCTTCTTTCCCCCCTTCCTTTTCTTGCCCTTTCTTCGGGTCCCTATAAAACAAAGCGCACTTGACTTCAATGGCACATTCAACGTCTTTCCGTCTTCGCATATTCGTCTCTTCACGTGATCACATTTTCTTATTCTGGTAAAGAGAGAATCATCATTGTTATTTAATCTTACGCAACTAGAAACATTTGGAAGAATATCTTAGGGTCAGCATTAATTGTAAGCGCGCTGTATGCTTTTCCTAACGATCACCCGTTCGTCGTTACATATGTTATTTCCGTGTAATTTTCTTTTATTTTATTTTTTCTGTCATATCGGTGGCAAATTATAATCGTATTTAATAGGAAAAAAAAAAAGGAAAGAAAACAGTGGAACAGAAGGAAGGAAAAAAGCGCGTAAACGAGAGCGAGCTAGGAAAAGGGAAAAGCCAGAATAGCGGTACGACGAGGTATTAAACGAAACAACTATGTCCGAAGGCAATCGCAAGTGTAAAGAAATTTCTGTTACATCTTTAATAAATTTGACGAAACCGAATTTCAGACGAATATTACGCGTTCGTAATTAATTTTTAACTTATAAATAACTTTTGTTATAAAACTGTTGTTGAAACCTAAATTAAACTAAAATTAAACAAACTAAACATAGACAAACTAAAACATTAACTTGTTTAAAGTTAATTTAAAGTTAATTAGTTTACGTAGAATAAGGGGGCAGTAATTCGACGAATCACGCTAAAGAAACGTTTGAAAAATCCCGTTCGAATAATTGCGAAGCTTTATTTTCCAATTAGTCGGCCTTCGAACGATATTTTATATATATTCACGCGTATTTTATAAGATCTGCGAAAACAACAAATTATCGTTTAATATTTAACTAAAAAGACGGCACATCGAATTATCGGTGGGTATACGCATGTACATCGAAATAATTTTCTATCTTTTTTATTTCTCCTTGTTAATAACTACGTAATTTCTATATTAATTATTGATTTTTCCACTTTGTTATCAAAAACTGACAAAGTTAATGTTTATTTAATAGAAGTCATTTGTTCAATGTTCAAGCTCTACCATGTGCTTATCTCTTATGTATAGACGTTTGACAGGTGCGAGTAGCAAACGAAGTGGTTTGAACTTAAAATGGTGGCGAACGAAGCACTTTGTAAGAAAAACGAACATCATGTTAAGTATAGTTGCAGATGGATTTGTCCACGTATCGTTAAAGCCCGTATGGGTGCTCGCACGACTCTTTCTCCGGATAATCTTCATCGAAGTATTATCTCGTAAAGTTTTGTTCGATTCAAAAGTTGAACGATTGAGTTTTGGTATTTCAAGCGGTTGAATTAACGAAACGAAAGGAAAATTCCGACAAAGCAAACTTGCTTCGGCTGTTTTCATTATCAGCAATTCGATCATTCATCTTTCTTTTCGCGACGCGTAAGAGAAAAAAGGGAAAGGACAAAGTTTGTTTTACCATTATACGCGTGTATGGATCGTAGGTTCATCTTGGTAAGGTACTTTGAAATTGTTTCTTAAATCAGTCGATTATAGATATTTAACGATTTAATGAAACGATATTGTAAAAATCAAGTATTTTACGCTAATCTCGTACAAGCAGAAACTTAAGGTGTAAAAATTGGATTTTCTGTTACCTCGTTTTTATTAACGATAGATCGATAATAACGTTCCAAGCGGACAGATAATAACGAAAAGAGATAAAGTTCAAAACTAAATTTGGCAAATTGGTTCCCTCGTTTCTAAACGTTTAGATGCTCTTTCAAATGCATACGTGCTTTATACGATTTATAAATTTTATTCTTTAAATCAGTTTCAAAGCATCGATTTTGTCTCTGATCGTTATGTAAACGTTTTGATCGATTCTACTTCAGCAACATTAATCGAATTTTGTTTAAATTTTGTTTCAGATCTACGAGGCGAGATGTTTGCCGCGCAAACTATCCGCATAGCCGTGCTGCTTGCCATCGTTCTTCTGTAAGAAACTTCAAATCTACAATTCTCTAGTATCAGAACTGATTTCTTTTTTTCTCTTTTTCATTTATTCAGAAAACACGAAAACATATCGTTTCGAATAATTTACGTTATCGTTTAATTTACTTGACTCGTTTTACGACTCAAATTATTACCGTGCGAATTATAATACGTTCAATGCATAATATCGTTATACGTAATAATAGAACGCTTGATTCGACCAGGCACGATAAATGTTCCGGTTATCCTTCGGTAAGACAGAAACAAGAGATGGCCCTTTGCACAGGATGCGGCGACTCTTGCCACAAATGCGAATATGGTGTTGTAATATCGAATGCTTGCGGGGTTCCGCAATGTGCAAAGGCAAGTGTTCGAATCGGCAGTTTGTCGATAAATCTGAAGCGTTTAACAGAAACGGTTGAACTAATAGTTACGATAAGAACCGTACTCTCTTTTCCAGGGACCCGATGAACCTTGCGGAGGACGAGGAGAACGGCTTGGTATTTGCGCCGAAGGCATGAGCTGTATATGTAACCAATGCTTCGGTTGTAGTTCAGAGAAGTTAAAATGTTCCAAAATTAAAGATCCCTGTTGGCGTGATTTTAACGTACCTGTAAGGCGGCCTGCTATCATGTAAATCGATATGATTGATGATCATTTATCGTGAATCGGACGGTCACTTACACTTACCTATCGAAGCGAACACCTGAAATATTTCTAATTCTGTAAACGTACGGCGACCTAACCAGGTGCCGGTAAACATTAAGTTAAACGCACGATGGTTATTCTTTGCCAATATTTCATTTACCCTTGAACACGCGCGTCGAATGATAAACAACTATAACGATAACTATGATTGGTCTTTAGCGACAGTTCGAATTCAATTGGACAAATCTAATTTTAACGATAATTGAAAGCGATAAACGCGATGATTATTTGCATCTACATATGTATATCTTATGTGCAGTCAACAAAGGATGAAAATGAAAAGGAGAAATGAACTCATTACGATGGTGTAAAATGAAAGGTGAAGGAGATGCGGACGAGAGAAAAAGAGAGAGGAAATACGTAGGAGAAATAGAATTGAAGAGAATAAGGAGTGAAATATCGAAAGCAAGATCACTGTAATGTTATTCGCTTTGCTTTCTTTTCTTCGTTTTTCTCTAGTCTGGTTATTATTATTGTCTGATTATTGTTATATATCACGCGTAAAAAAAAAAGAAAAAATAACGATTCAAATACCTTGAAACTGCAAGTTAAGTTGGTCTGTAGGTCAATACGTGTACGTTATACATTGTACATTATCCCTGACAATTAAGAAGATATTCTTAAGTAGGTACTATATTTTCAATTTTACGGATTGTGAAAGAAGAAGGAGGAAAGGAAGAAAGATATAGTATTAGATGCATTCGTTTTTACTTTTCATAAATATATTTTATTAATAAATTTATGTGCCATATGGGTACCGTTGAAACATTCAAGGACGTTAAGATATTACGAACGACAAAACACTTTGATTTTGAACAAAATATTTTTATATCAGACGCTGTGTCAAAAATAATAATTGTCTCGACAATGTATCATTACCGCGTATCTTACATTTCGTAAATAAAAATGAAACAGATCATTCAATCTCGTTGATAAATACTTGGTATGTAACGTTTAATTTCCTAGTACTTTCCCGACTTTTTATCCATCTCGTCACGTCTTATTAACGTTTCCTACTATTGCTCATCGTTTCTTTCCCCTCTGCCGCTGATTTACCAATTGGAAGAGAAAAAGAATGGTCTGCTTGACCGTGCAAACGTAATGATTTATCTCAGTTAGTTTACTTATACGTAAAACGTAGATTTATTATCTGCGCCCCTCAACAATGGCTGTCGAACATGGAAAAACCCGCCTTTTCCGTTTTAACGGAAATAACAATTAACGAACAATAACCCTAAGGAAAGTTTCGATTTGAAAGATGTTCGAAGGCAATTAACGGATTTTACAGTAAAGTAATAAATGCTAAACTTTAATAACGGTTCTTTAGGATTATTGCGAGTCCGAATAAGTATGACCGAGGAATGATTTATGGTTTATGGTAGGTCCCGGAACGTACCAAAGTAGACAATTATTTAGCAACGCGGAAAAACAATATGAGATACTTGGTAATCGTAAAAAATAAGTGAATCGCGCGAAATCGCACTTTAGCGCCACGGGGGTCACCGGTAACCTCAGTCAGATAAATTCATTAATGATGATTATACACCACAACATATCTCTTGTAGGTAATGTTTCAACATTATATGTACCGCATAATAAAAAATTCACCGTGGCGCCACGGGCAATCCCTGTAAAACTAGCGTGACATTCAACGTGTTAATAACGCGAAACATATCACACGTGTAGAAAACGATGTGCAAAAACGGCGCGACAAGAATTTTCCAAGTCCACATCCAAGCAGTTTCATCGCAAAAGCAGTAAACGTGTATGTAAAACCAGTTTATTTTTGCGTACCTTCGAGATTGGCATAGGCGGTACAAGTATCAAGTACCAGAAAATGCAGTGCTGTCACTGTCGATATTACCAACGATATCTCACTATCGAGGATATTCGTGTGAATTAAAACATTACTGTTAAACGGTTAAACGGTAACTAGCAGCTGATCAAATATTTTCATACCTCGTAAAATACTATATAGCGTCAATGTCGTTGCCAACATCGTTCATACAACATCGCTGATGCTATTTCGATTGTTCCTTGATACTTATGGATCCACATTCGCTACGTACCACTCACTCTTGTTTCCATCTCGATAGTACGTATCCAAACATAAATACGATAATGGAACAGGTAGGGCTATCGTCGTATATCAATAGATTCGGCAATGTCTTAAATTGGGAAAAGAACCTTTTATAATATACTGATTCGCTTATTTCCATTGTGTAATCATTTCTATATTTATTACAGATTTGCGCAAGAAAACAGATATACAAAGAAATAGGAGGAAACAAGAAAGAACGCGTAATTTCAAGTATTATTTTCGATTATTATTATTATTATTATTATTGTTATAATTCCTGTACAGGAATTTCCTCTAAGAGCAAGCAGGAATATATGATGAAATAAAACTGTAAAAGTGATGTTTTTGCTTTTCACGAAAGAAATACGAGGAACCAGGAAGATAGAAGGAGTGTAAAGGTTAAGAAAATACAAGAACGTAACCGAGATATTATTTTAACAAACTTTCAATCCGCTTAGATTTCAATTGCAGTCTTCTGTCACATCCTCTACTTTTTAATCCACCAATCGATTAACATGTCCATCCGTTCTATTCTATTCTTTGGTAGTTATCTTTAGAAGATCCGCGTGCACGATTTTAATATATGTTTCCTGTGGTACGATATGCATATTAACTTAGTCGAAATTCGCATCAAACAGATTTTTGATGTAAGGCATAGTACGTGGCAACGTACAGCGACGTCTCTTTTGAAATAGAACGAAATCGTTCAGACGCAAATTCCCGATCAGGACTATAAGCATGTAGCGAATTGCTGCAGAATCCCACGCTCTTTTAGCGAACTCGTATTTGCGCATGTGCCTTGTTTTACATTAATTGACTCCTGAGTCTCGACTTAAACAGCATACAGTATACGACGTACGTATAGTAGTACAGCGTGTAGTGTACGTTTCTTCTTCTTCTTCTCTCTCTCTCTCTCTCTCTCTCTCTCTCTCTCTCTCTCTCTCTTGTAGTAAATAGATACACTAATGTGCGCAGAAAAAGGACCTGTAGAAATGATTTATATCTAATTGTCTACTTTTGATTGTTTTAGTTTCCATTAAGGATCGCATTAATGATAAGAAACTGAAACTTCTGGATTAACATTGTGATTCCAATATCGGTCGTGTTTTCCAAATTGTTTTATATCGAAACTGTTTATTTTCACGAAATCGAGTTAACAATATGATTTTCTTTCGATACAGTATATCTGTATATGTAATTCATTCTTATTTCTTATTTGCTCTTTCTTCTTCCGCGTTTTCTATCATCTAATCGATATCTCGATGGTTGGTAGAATCAGTACATGCATCTAAAAGCAAATTATCGCTTTCGATAAGCCCATTTGTTGTTTCACGAGTCGGCGATGACGTACCATGCGTTCCTTTATTTTTATCTTCAACGTTATTAGAGTCATTGCATTTTTCGAAAGAAAACAGACTTATTTCTCTCGCCAACTTCGTATCTGCTTCGCAGAGCGATGACGTTTGCACTTCTCTTTCGTCGATATCTGAAATTTCCTCTATAACGATAGGTTGCGGTGTATCATCGAGCGCTAATGGCTCACGAAGATCGTCGGCATCAGAATTTGAACTCGTTTCGACGAGCGGATCACTCTTGTCTTTGTCCGTTGTATCAACTTGCTCCAACACGCGTTTGCTGTGAATAATGATAGGAGACGAAGCGTTCAAAGATAATTTACTCCAATTCGATTCGTTAATAAATAAACTCAAATTTTCGAAGATATCGATACCACGAGGGGAAGTGGTCGGAGAAAACTTATAACCGAAAAAAGGTATGTTGCGGACAATTCTTTTACATCCTCGATCTTCTGCATGCAGGTCAGTTGGAGAAGTAAAGCAATCATCCGTTTTTTCACTGTTTACAGGTTTTAAATCGTAAACGTTGATGGCGGAAGGACTTTTTGAAATTTCAATGAGAGGTAATGGTAAGGAATCGTGAAATTCTCCAGTGTGCCACAAATTGGCGATTCGTTTGCCCCTGTTTCCTTGATTTTCCAAAGATGCCATTTCTACTTGATCCTAAAGTGGGATAAAAAAAGCAACCTTGTCAAGATTATTATTGTAATTAGCTTAGATTTTTTATTATCTTTAAAAATTTATTGGCCGAATTGGAAGACCCCTTACTTGTTCAAAAATGAAACAAAAGTAGATGCATCCACGCAAGTATACGTATGTATAAATGTAATACATACGTACAATGTACATTGTAGATGCGAGTCTCGATCCATAAAGTGTATTGGTTAATTGCATCAAAGAATAACTTTGAAAAATTTTAATTTTAAAAGAACAAAATTCTTTCTAGTATCATAAAAGATGCGTAAAATATCTTTTCACGTATTTTAGAATAGAAAGAAAAGATACTTGCTTCTTTTCCTCCGTCGTCTTCTCTTGCTGTTTCTCCACTTCCTCCGCTTCTTCTTTCGTCTTCTTCATTCTCATCGCCTGCTTGATTAGTGTCATCGTCGACCTTTTCTCGACGAGAAGATTCTTCGATTATTGCTTCAGGTGTTAATTCTTGTATAGATGGATGAAATTTAATTATAAAGTCGTCCGTCTGATTCGTGTTATTCGTCCGATGTTTAGAAGATGACGAGGCCATTAAATGGTCCAGTTCGAAAGGAATTGTCTCGGCATCTTTTTCAGCTACGTCGGTATTATCGGTAATGAAATTCTGTATTAATTCCCGTGCAATTTCCTCTTCCACGCGAAGAGACTGTTTTTCATCTTTGTTACGAACAAGCGAGCGACTCGTGTTATTAATACATTCATTACCTTGAAACTCTTCCTTCGAATATCTTTCGGTCTCGCTTTCAATTTTGGTTTGTTGACCTGCCGGCTCGATAAAATCTTTTACTCGATCGTTTCCCGAGGACAAAGCTTCACCGATGTCTACTTTTTCTTCAGAAGCTAAAGTATCGAACGAGGATAAAGAAACGTTTTCACCTTCGCAAGAAGTAACATTATCATTTTCTTCTTCCGACTGATTATTAAGATTTTTCGCATCGCCCTTTTCGATCGTCGACGATATCGTTATGTCTTGTAACGAATCCAGATTTAACTCCGGTACTTTTGGTCCAGCTCCAACTTGTTCAAACGACAAAGAAAAATCACTCGAACGATCATCGAACGTTCCGCTTTCCTCTTCTCTTTCTTTCCTTGGAGTTTCTTTAGCAAGATCTTTCGATCGTGCATCGTCCTTATCGTCCATATTACTTCCTTCTTGATCCTCTTCTTGACTAGAACTTGCAAATTTTTCTTCGCATTCGATACTACTTTTATTTTCCATCGATTCGGCCGACTTTTCCGAAAAACGATCGTCGATGCTACGCTGGGCGCCGACGTTAGAAAATTTGCCCCTATCGTTTTCTTCCTCCTCTTTGATATTTGCAAGATCTTCTTGATAAACAGACGCTCGATTGGCAGCATTTTTTATACCACGTAGAATGTGAGCATCGATGTTCGTTGTATAGTCGACAACGCTTCCTGGATGTATATATTCTCCGAATGGATTCTCGTCACGGTGATACTCTTCTCCAATCCCGTGCTTCGTCTGCTTTCTTTCGATATCGCAAGATGGGATCGGTTGGTTAAAAGGAACGCGAACCTCGTCGTTCGTACCCTCTTCGAGCTCAATTTTACAAACATCGTTGTCATCGTCGTTGTCAACGATATTATCGGGTATAATTACGGTGGTTACAGATTCCGGTATTTCACTAGGGGAACCTTCGGTAAGGACGTAACAAGAAAGATCGATTCCTCTTTCTTTCGTAGAACGATCACGCGTATCTCGATCATCGCTATTATTGTTTTCATTAAGGAGAATTTCCGAGTTGTCAGAGTCAAGGTTGCAGTCTAAACTTTTTCCACTCGGCATTTTATCTCCCATCGAGTCAATCTCGATATTAGCGTCGCAATCTCTGTCATCCTCGTTGCTCGTTGGACTCTGACTTTCATCTGGATTTTTCTTCGTCCACTCGTCTCCTACGCTCAATACCTGCCCTTCGTATACGCAGTCTGGCTTCTCTCCGGATTCGAAATTTTCCAAAATCGAAAATTCATTCGAACGCTCCGGTACTACGAATTCATCGTCGATATCTTTTGGAATAGTCTGAGAACTGACCAACGTATTTTCGATGCTTCTCTCGACCGCTTCTATCTCGATTAATTTCCTTTCGAGCTCGTTCGGTCGATATCGTTCCTCCTCTTGCTTTTTCTCCTCGTCCTGGTCCTGATCCTCCTCTTCCTCTTTCCCGTTCTCCAAATGTTCCAACGAATCTGCCCTCTGACAGTGAGAAAGATCGATCGAATCGGGTGTTACGTTTAAGCTGTCTTTAAAAGTTTCCTCGATATCCGCCTCCCGAGCTGAATTTAAACATTGCTGAATAATTTCTACTTCTCCTAGAATTTGCCGTTTATCGATACCTTCCTCCATCGTATTCCCCGTCATAACAAGAATTCCATTTCCTTCGGACTTACTTCCACGAGGATATTCCCATGGGACCGTATCCACGTTCGCATTGCCATCTTTTAAATCCTCGTCTTTGCGTTCCTCTTCGATTGTTTTCGAATCGTGATCGAAAGTCGCACCTTCGATAGTTGCCGCTGGTTCAAGCTCTTTCTTCTCCGATTCCAGATCCTTGGCATTCCAATTCGAATTTGTTGGATCCTCGTAATCCTGGCAGCATATCGTTTGTTCGTTCAACCGAGCATCCACTTCGTTTAACAAAGAGGGTAATTCGATTAAATTGCTTCCTCTCTTCGTCGACTTGGATCCATCGCTCGAGATCGGTGGCAATGTCAAATTACCTGTGCTATCCTTCCCGTCACATTCATACACGTTGCTCCTTGTGCATTTTGCAGAAGGTTGTCGCGTAACGACCGATGGAAGGACCACCGAGATCGTTCCATCGTTGGTCAACTTTTTCATCGCATCCTCAAAAATTATGTTGCTCTCTGATGAATCGGATCGCGATCCCACGTTAATAAACGTCTCTTCCACTTCGTTGTCTTTCGATTCTCTCTCAATCTTCTTTCCCAATCGGGAATTTAATTTGCCATCGCCTCCTTTCGCGTTACCAAATTTCTCTTGCAATTTTTCCTGCTCTTTTCGCTCATCTTCGATCATAGTTTTCCATTGATCCTTTAAATTTCGACAGATTCTAGCCTCTGTCGGAACAATGTCTATGCCTACATCTTCGCTCGTACAAATGTCCTTAAAATACGCGCGATCTCTTTCGATTTGATCGGCACTTTTTTGTCGCCTCACTTTCTTCTCGTTTTTGTAACTTTTATCATCTAAAACAAATGTATAGAATTGTTCGTGATTTTCTTTAACTTCTCGACGCTTAATACGCTTTGCGAATATATTTCCGGCGGAGGAAGATCGAACGAATTGATGACAAGTAACTTGACTCGAAAATCGTGGTGAACGATGATCCGAGTAACCGAGAATTGATTTCTCCGTCTCTTTACCGTTTAATCCTCTATTCCAACCTTCTCTTCCAATTGTATTTTCGTGCTTCTTCAATCCTTTAACCGTCCTATTTATAGACCAACCACTTTTATTTGTCGCCTCTCCTTTTCTCCTCGATGGCACAGCTTTTTTCGTTGCATTTCTCGATGTCGTTAGTTCCTTCGCTTCCCTTATTACCATCGTTTCTTCGATCAAGTTACCGTATTTACACCTACGAAAATAATCGTTACGATTTTCAGCATCACGATCGTTAACCAATTTATGTTTCAGTAT
This sequence comes from Bombus terrestris, assembly GCF_910591885.1. NCBI lineage: Eukaryota > Metazoa > Arthropoda > Insecta > Hymenoptera > Apidae > Bombus > Bombus terrestris. The sequence continues at coordinate 1,746,646 of NC_063273.1, forward strand.
CCTTGGAACGATTTCATCGGTACGTTCTTTATCCCTTAATTCCACCAATTCTGCGAAATGTTGGGCCGCGAACGCGTAAATGTTTCGAGGTCTTTGACGCAAAATTTCTCGTGCGAGTCCTTCAACCGCAGGAGCCAAACCTCGTGGTATTCGTGGTGCTATTATGTAGTCTATTTCCGACATTATCGTACTCGGTGTATCACTCGGTTCTCCTCGTATCTGTACTGTAATCGTTAGCTGTTACCCTTTATATGGAAATATGTAATTGCACAAATAAACACAACAGATACAAAGACAGAAAGACACTCAAGTTTTCGTTCGCGTCTCTCCCCCTTCTTACATTTTTCCTCAAAATCAATAAATAAAGGAAAATGTTTGTGATTGCCCGATGATGAAGGAAAAACTGCTCGCTATTAGGGAAGATGCAAAATATAAGGAAACAGAAACACCAGAGATACCGTGACTCACGTATCGAAAGTGAATATATGATTGTAAACTCTGTACACCTGTTTATTACGCATGCACGAAATCGATCGAATACGTATACATATGCTCTACGTTCTATCGCCATGGCTATAAGATTGCCAGAATATTATTTTTCTTTAACATAAATTAACCGTCGAACAGTTATGTATGCCGATTAACAAATTTAAGTAGTTGGGAATTTATCTTTAAGATCGGTGTTAACTTTATCGAAATAATTTTTATAAATAAATATCTTAATAACCTTAGCACTAAGCGAGCTATTTTCTACATAGGTATGTGTAAAATTGTTCGGGCATCATAACCAATAGCATTGTATATTTTCACTTGATTTCTTTGTCTCTGTCAGATCTTTTAAATTTGTAGCCTAACATTTTTCATTACACGCGCAACACGTTTTTATATATTATAAAATATTTGAACAACGGTCAACGTAGCTTTCACTACCGACCAGTCGAGTCGTTTATCTTTTTTATATATCTTAAGAATATCATCCTGTTTCAAATCTGTAATTTAAGTAATTAATCGGTTTTATTATTTTGTTGTAAATTGATACAGAGCTATAAGCAACGAATAGTGCTTGTTTTCTTTTTCAACAAAGCCAAACGTTTTTATTTACACTTATATAGAGTAATAAATTCCAATTCAAGAGGATGCAGATTGATAGCAGGAATGATCAAAGAATGGAGAGGAGGGCCTAGGTCGATAGAAGCCATTTCTCCAAGAGAACAAGCAACGATGCGTTGATTGTCCCAACCTACACGAGCTAAACCCACTACGAGACTTGATTCCTGCAACGCTGTAAAACAACAAATTTCATTTTCCATGGATTCATTAGAGGCAGGATTATTTAGAAATGATACTTTTCTAGTATCTTACCTGATCTCTCCTTGGTTTCTTCATTTTTTTCTTCTATGACTTTTAATAATTGAGTAGCAGCTTCTGAGACACTCATAAACTGAGACGGCATATATTCTTTTTTCTTTTTAGTAATACTCTCTATCGTAGGCTCCTTTATTTTAATGTCTAATAAGCACAATGTATGTAGATCTCTCTGCCTATTTGAGATAATTTTCTCATAAAAACTATTTGGTTGCCAATCATTGTTCCAATAAGGGATAGAAACAGTTTCTCCAAAACGATATAATTGCAAACCACAGCATCCAATTGCTGTCAAAATAGAGGAATTGTGAACAATCTTTACCTGAATCATGGAATAATAAAAACTTTTAATATCGATTAATAAAATTCGTTTTATTAAACAAATTTTTCTAATATTTCTCTTATTTGCCTTTATGCCTTTCTCCCGAGCTCGTAGTATTAGGTCCGAATGTGTAGTGGCACCAAACGGATCACCTACCACCAAGAAAGCAACATTTTCCTTCTCATCCTTTGGCAATATTTCATCCGCATTACTCTCAACTAATTCTCTGTCTGCCTCCAGTATCGAACATCCGTAAAATCGTTCCTAATTTGTTGAAATATGCAATCGTTGGTCTCCTATTATCATTATTTATGTTAAACATTCAATTAATCAAGGAACCAGAGCTACCCTTGACTTTAATCTACCTACCAAATCTTTTAAGCTGGTAGACAAAATTGACGTGTACGACTCTAAATAGACACGATCGCACATTCGTATAATTTCGAGACCCTTTACAGTTACATCTGTCGAATCACCAAGACCTAATCCAATCACATGTAACATTTTTGTCACGTCTTCCTGAATTATTTGCACGATATCGTTTAATAAAAATTAATGTTTTGTTCAAATGACCGGTATAGGAAAATGAACAAGAAAGAAAAAATCGTAAACGTTTGTTGTTGATGATTTATGTCTTAACGATTGCCCAATGTAATAAGCAACAACGTGCAAAACTATCAAAGTAACTACATAGCCATGAGTAGGTAAGTATAGATGTTTACGTTATCGCTCTATATGTATAAAAGCTATACTGTACGTGTAGGGTATTTTACATTTATCCCTATTATTTTAACAAAAGTGACGTCAGATTCTATATCCTCAGAGCTAATATTATTCGTATGCGCGATGTTTGTGCGCGGACGTAATGATAACATCGAAGTGATCGTTTAATTGCTCATTAAACTATGTGCTGCTTACAATAGCGATTGTGTTATAAATATTCATTTGTATCGATATTTAATCAAACGTGATCGAGACACACATCTAATCAAAATATAGTGTGTGTATACATATCCTTAAGAGCTTTTTAATCATTATCGCGAGCTAGTATACCGAAGAGGTTAATTTATAGTCTGCCTAACAGAACGAGGCAGTAATCGTAAACAAAAGTTAATTGGTACGGCTACAACTATTGGGTGCCGACTAATGAAACTCGAGTTTTAAAATTATCTTTACGGTTACTGCCTCGTCTCGTTGGACCGACTATACATTTCATTCCTATCTATGTATTAATACTGCAATTTATGCTGCCTCCAAAATCATAACTCAGATATACTGTGTAAGTAGATACGATATGGGAAAAAGAGGATGCTCCATAAAGCCTCTTCTGTCCTTGTCTTGCATGCACACTAACATCGCAAAAAGAGGCTTCTGTGTAGTTTTCTTTCTTTTCCTATATCATTTTTTCAAATCGCTCACGCACTCTATCTTCATATGTCTATGGTATGAACACGTTTTTCAATTATATGTTCTATTTGTAGTCTGTTTAATAATCGCGTCTACGTTATTTTTTATTACTATTATTATCATGTTATTTTTCATATTAACGTTTCACACACTTGACCACTATCTTCAGTACATTATTTGACAGTACACTTCTTCTATTTTCAGTGCTTATATCAGTGCTAGTATCAGTAAAATAGAAGAATGGCATTGCAACGTACATTTGTTGCATTACAAATTGTCAACGATTTAAGGAAAATAAATGGAAAAATGAAATTACATTTTCGATCAAGAACAACAACACCTTCAGGTGCTATTCTACCAGAACCAAAAAGAACACCTTTCGGTTTTTTGGGTGTTATCTGCAGTGTTATGACAGGTCTAGTCATAGGAGCTACTTTAAGTAAAATGATGGCTAACTTTCTAGAAGAGAAAGAATTGTTCATACCTTCGGATGATGACGACGACGATGATTAATTTACTTTCGGTATGCAAATTAATTAAGGCAAAGATTTAAGTTATTCTTATCAAACTTCTACATCTTATGTTCTTCATATCGAGCCTCGGTCCAAACTTTTGCATGTGTCCCTAAAACGTACTTTGCATAAACAAGTTTCTTATTGTTCCTCCATAATCATGTTTCATTCAGTGTTATCGTTTAATCTTTGCTTGTGAGGAAAATAGACTTCTTCCATGTCTATACATTGTTTTCTGTTTCAAGATCTATGACAATGAGATATGGAAAGATATAAGATGATGTAACATGTCTGACAGCAGCACATGTTTTACATATATAAATATCACAGTAAATCAAATATACATGGTGCTTTCAATTTTCTTCTTAGATTTTTACTTGCACGATTCAAGTAATGTATTGTTTATTATGAATTTTTGCTGGAAGGCAAACTTATTTTATACATACCTACATGTATGTCTAAATATATTCCTTTAAAATGCATATAGGAAATGTATATACCTAGGTGTACAGACATACAGATATTTTGTAAATATTGTTTCAATGGATTGCAAAATAAACACAATGCAAAGAAACAAGCTCTGGGTATATTTAATGGTTTCAAACATTACAATATTCCTTAACATTAGAAAGTTACTTTTTGTGTTTATAACAACCTATTAAATTTGCATCATCAGTACTTCATCGATATTCGTTAATTTCGTTTCGAAATTTGGTTCGTTGATAAACGTTATTGGGATAATAAGAGCAGGAACATATTATTGAATATTTTATTGAGGTGGTCTTTTGTGTGAACTCCAGCCATGGAAACACTTGGTGAATCTTCGAGATTCTTTTCCTTTCGCTGTTAAATACAATTTACGTGGCCTGTCTGGCTGTTTTACTCGTAAATGTTGGATGTATACCTAAAAATTATTGTAATTAAATTATTTATCTTTATTTAGGAATTTTACAAATCGGATATTTTTACAATTCATTCAATCCATTTTTACCTGAGCAGATTTATATGCCAATTTAATTTCTACCTCTGAACATCGACTGCCTAACCATAAAAATACTTGTTCGCCATTATCAAGTATCATAATATCGTCATCTGCTAAATCATCCTGGAACAGTATTAATTGATTATAAATCTATTATATATATTATATACATATATAACTTCGCTCTCACTAACACAAACGTAAGTTAGTAAATTTATCGTATACTTGACAAAAATCGGTGCATTTCTCGCTGATCGTGAAATATCCCTTTTCATTCGAGCATCTGAACAGTCTCGTATAATTCATGTATTCTGCATCGATGTCATATGGCTTTCTTCCACCAAGAGCTACCCAAAAAAAGTTATCTGGTTCTTCACCTTCGTTTAAAACTTGTAAACTTATCCATGGCTGTCAATTTCATTTGATAATACAAATCAGATTATACATTTACTAGTTGAAACAGACATGGTACAGTAAATGATAAACGTACGTTATTAAACATTTCTTCGGCGATTTCTTGAATCAAACGAGCTTCCTCGATGTCTGCTTTAGAACCAATCCAGGCGTATACTATTCCCGTTTCATCGTCGTTATTGAACGGTACGTTTAATATGTAGCTGTGGAATAACGGCATGTATATGATTAGATTTAAATATTGGTAAAGTAAAGCAATAAAGATGAAGTAATTTTTTCAAAAAGAAAAAGAAGAAAGACAGAAAAAGCCTTTATTTTAACAATCTTACCAAAATGAAGAGTTCAATAACGTAGAATCAGCTGGTATTTGTATCAGCCTGGTACATAATGCACTTCCATTACTTCTTAAGTGATAGAATTCAACCTTGTTACTACCAGAAGCTTTAGGCTGTTTACGCTTGCCATGATGAACAATAAATTTTCGTTTGAAATATGCCAAGAACTTTAAATTTTCTTGTTGTTGATGAGTTCTAACTACTTCCAAATTCTCACCAAATAAAGATTTAAACTTTTTCTGTAAACTGGAGGCAAATACCTTTCATTAATACTTTATCAGTATTATTCATATGTTCAAATCATTTTGTCTTTTCAATTGCAATAGTAATTATTTGTGTGTAATTAATAATAATTAAAAAGACGATTTTCCTCGCGCACCTAAATGTAAATGTCAGCCATCCCATATTTCCCGCATCTCGCCCTTGCCAGAAATATACGGTACACTGATAATCCTCTTCGAATTGCTCATCGCCATCTTCATTTTCTGTTGTATCTAATGGCTAAAATGGGAAAACGTATCATCAATGATAAAATAAAGGTCTGCTCAAAGTCGATTTAAAGAATGCACAAATTATTACGTACCATCCAGTAACGACATAAAAATACGTAACAATCACCACTATAAAAATGACCTAATTCTTCTTCCGGTAATCGTACAAACTTTTTTCCTTCTAAAACCAACGCTTCCATTCCCTCTAAATCATCGTTCCATTCCGACATCAGTTGTTGAGCTTCCGTAAATGACATAGGCGGTTGTCTAGGCATGAAAAGTGCGGCTAAATCCGCCTGCCGAAACAAAATTATTTCACTGGTTTTGGTAGGAGAACGGGTAAGGGGACGGAGCTCGCGTTATTTTGCGAATCGTTTATAGTCTTCATTTTTTTATTTCGCGTACCTTCGTTTCTTGTTGCTTCGCCCATTTAGTAAGGTCTGCCCCAGTTTTGGCGACTGATTCGGCAGTTCTAGTAAAGTCAACTGCTATAACTTCATCCCATCCAGAAAATTTGCATTTGAAGATCTAATTAGAGAAAAGAAAGATATTGTTATAAACTTTCTCTCTCTTTCCCTCTTCCTCACACTTTTCTCTCGCTTTCTCTCAATACAGTCAACCAAATCTTCCGTATTCCTATCTCAAGTTCATCAATTTTGTACCTGCGACTCAGTTCCCTCTTGTAACCTGGTTACCATTGCGTATTCTGGTCGTTCTATCATGTTAAATAATTCTTGAGAAAGTTTAACAGCCGCTGCTCGTACTAGTCTTGTAGATTTTTTACCAAACCTATACACACACACAAACATATAGCAATTGAAGCATGCACATTGGTGAGTTCATACTGTTCAATATTTTGATATATTAGAAGTTTTCAGTATGTACCAAACGTAAACATCTACATGACAATCCAATATATAAACATTGCGATTGTTTAAAAGCGTGTTGGTTAGTTTCCCATGAGGTACTTCGACTTGTGGCAATTCCAAATATCCCATACCAAGTTGTACTTGATACAGACGTGGTGCAAGTGGTACAAAATTTGCATCCACATGTTCCTATAATGAGAAACATTAAAACAATAGATTAGTCTGGCTGTAAATAAGATCACGTAGCGTTTGCGAGGTAGATTTCTAGGCGCGTAGCCATGCCTTAAAAACAATTCAACTCAAACAACTTACGGCAATCGGTGGCAGGTGCGAAATATCTTTGACGTTTAAACATGTTAAAAAATCATCCGACTCTGTATTCATAATTTCTGTCATGATCTCTGCTTTATTCTTTCTTTCATTTTTATTGATCTTCTCAGCCATTAATCTCGCTTTTGACTTCAGTGTACTCTTCGCTTTTTTACCGTACCATATGAAGATCTTGTTGCCAGTATCTAAGACGAATACGAAACCCGGATCCAAGGAATCACAACGAACAGGGACTGGTTCTAAATGGATGGAAGCACCGGCAGCATGAACCCTATACAATCGTGTTATCGATGGCTGGTATGCGCCAACCGAATCGAAAGCAAACACGTTGAACAATAATATGGCAAGGTAAAAACATATGGTAAGATATAGTTAGAAAAGTAAGGTAAATAATGTAAATTCAAATTCAACAATACAAACCGTATCTTCGACTGTATAGAAACCGGACGAGGTACGACCACCTTCGATATATGTAATGCCAGACTCGAACAACATTAGAAATTCATCCGATTCTTCGCCTTGTTCTTCTCTGATTGTACGACATTGCGCGCCCAGATAATTACGTAGATTTACTGCGTGAATTGCAGCACAAGCTCTTTTATCCAACTATAAAGTGTTATACGTCGATTTGAAAAATGTGACACATTTTCAAGAACTGTTCCTTGCACGTTGCTATATCGTATACCGATCGATTATTTCAAACATACATTATACATATTATTATATACTCACTGTAGCTTTCTCCCCTATCCAGAAATAAATGGCCCAAACTAAAGATCCAGCTTCATCTATCTCAGTCTTTAAAACAATGTAGCAATCGCCTTCATAGAACTTTCCATGTGCCACTTCTTCTATTTCATTAGGCAAAAAATTCTCTATTTCCCAGACAGATAAACCAGGAACCTGACCAGCATCTTCATCGAAAAATTCGGAATAATCCAGTGGTGGTTTTTCCAAAGTTTCATCCCATCGTTTGGGTCTTGAAAGCGAAAGTAAGATAAAAAAGACAAGAAACCCGAAATTGCCGAATAATTAATCGATCTCTTATAATGCATAAAAACGAATTCTTGTAATGCATATTTTCCACCTACTTCAACGATTCTGCTTTTGATTCTTCGCATTCTTTGTCTTTATTTTTCTCCTTTGCTATATCTTTCATACCCTAAAGAAGAAAGAGAAAATTAATCGATTCAAATTCCTTGCCTTTTTCGTTTATTTTCGTAATATACCTTCAATATCTTGGCCTGATCTTGATCAGCTTCCTCTTGGTCTCGTCTTCTTCTCAGTCTCATTTTGCGAGCTATTGGATCCTTGCTACCTGAAATATAAGAAATAAACTGTTAGATACGATTATGAGAAATTAAACAGTGCTCATAGTATGATCATTCATGATCAAAATAATTGAATATATAAGTTTAATATCGCTTATAATTAATTACTTATGATTGCTCAGTGTAAATCACGATCTGGTGTACATATAGTATATTGTGAGTAAGAACAGACTTACCAGCAGTTTGAATAGGCGTAGGTACATTAGCGCCAGCAAGCCGCAATTGATGTTGTAGGGAAAAATCGATGTTATAAAACTCAATGCCGGAACCTTTTTGTACTTCCATTGGTTTTGGCGGCATTACTAAATTCGGATTATCTCTCAGATCAAGTTGTTCTAAATCGGTAAGAAGATGAATAGCATCTGGTACGGTAATCAACCGATTAGACGATAATATTAATTTCTTTAACGATCCACACCTGAGGAAGGAATACGTGCATTTATGATGCTCGTGGTACTTATGAGAAGTACTTATTACATTAATTTATTTCAAAGAAGCATTTGAAAAGGAAAGTTAATCGGTGTACCTGCATAAACCTTCGGGTATCATTTCTAAACGATTATTAGCTGCTGAAAATACTTGCAACGAAGATAGTTTGCCAATGCCTGAAGGAATACCTTCGAAATCTAACTGATTGTCGTTCAAATATAATCTCCTGAGAGTAACGATTTTACACAGAGAGGCAGGTATCGCGGACAATTTATTACGACATATATTTAATGTTTCCAATTTTGTCCAAAGTTCTGAAATAAAAATGTTGCGATACGTTCATCGTGCGCACATTGGCAAGAGATATGCAATAATTATAGAATTGATGTCGCGATAAATAAACCTACCGATTGCTGTTGACAATTCTGTTATTTGATTATCACTTAAATTCAGGCGACGTAAATTCAACAGAGAATAAAGTGCATCTGGTACCCGGGGTAAGTTGTTTTGAGATAAATCAAGTTCTTGCAGATTTGTCAAGGTCTCCAAACTTGATGGAATATTGTTTAATGTCCTTTGCGTGTCGCACATCTGTAGGGCCATTAAATTCATCAAGGATGGCAATTGTCTGAGTGAAAAAAGAATAAACAATATCGTATTTGAAAACTCAACAATGGTTTGTCATATTGATCTCATTTACTATACCTTAATTGAAAGTGTCCTAATGGATTATGATTCAGGTTTAAAGTTTGTAAATTTGCTAAGCGACGAGTTTGTGGTGGTAGCGTTTCCAACTTATTATTGCTAAGATCCAAGAATAGCAGATCAGTTAGGTGAATGAACAATGTATTAGGGATTGTTTCAATGCTGAAAAGACAATAATAGGATTATTCATTACTGACCATGCAACTGTCTAACAATTTGTATATGTAACACTCACTGATTGTGACTTAAATTTAGATTTAACAAAGATCGAGCTCTTTCCAGTCCTTCTGGTACTTCCTTTAGATTATTATGACTCAAATCCAATGTGGTTAATTCTTCCAGATGAAATAATTCTGCTGGAATACCACTTGATTTAATATTATTACGTCTTATGTTCAATGTGCGAAGACAACAGAGTTCCGTCAATTCTCCATATAAGCGTTCCAGTCTGTTCTTAACTAATGAAAGGTGTTCCTGTTTTTGGAAAAAAAGAAAAATTTAATTTTTATTATTTATATTTTACCAAACTATCAATAAGAACCTCGATCATGATAGCTTCATCCTGAACTTTGTGCACACTTAAAAAATAAATGTCCATACGCAGACAGCTTTACCAGCTTCAACAATTTGCCCATTTCTTCTGGAATCTCAGTCAAGTTGGTTTCATCCAATTTCAGCCATTGTATACCAGTCATTAACCGTACAGATTCTGGAAATTTGCCACCCTGTAAAATGCAAAATTGTAACAGTTGAAAACTATATTTCTAAAAGGAAATAATTACTTACACTAAAATCGTTGCTGCTAAAATCAACTCCTCGTACAAAGGGTAATACTCCTGTGTTTGCCATCCTGATCAAGTTCGAGAGGACGTTTTCGTGATTTTATAAATCCTATTTACGTTACGTTCGACGCTTGTAAATCTATATGTAACAGACACGTAATACATAAGCGTACAGAAAAATATTTAGATATAAAAATATATCTCATGCGCTCAAGCACTCAAAAATTTTGTTTAAGTACAACGAACGTCGAAGATTATACAAATAAAAATTATGCACAATTATTAAGAATAGAATATGGAAAATACTTTAAAATGTTACAATTTCTTGAACTTCCAATGTAAAGACGGTTGACATCTATTACATTTATCGATATTTCCAAAAATTGTATAATCGTTTCAGAAAATTAGCTTTGCATACTAAAGAATACGAACATCGTTTATACGTTCATTGAAATACTGTTGGTGACATGACACGAACAAAATACTGAATTTCTATCGATAAGATCCATGCAATGACTAATGACATACAGTTCTATTTAATAGTGTATGAAACGAATGAGAAAGAGAAAGAGAGAGAGAGAGAGAGAGAGAGAGAGAGAAAGTTAGAAACGAAAGGACGAATTAATTTTTTATATCTTCCTATTTTAGATTATCTTTTTTACTCAATTTAATTCTGTTTCTGAATATTATTATATATTTATAAAAGCATAAATAGAAATATACAATGCATCTATATATTCTCAGGGACTATATAGAGATTTATACCCTAAAAATTATCTAGGGACTTTTTTCAGATATTCATCTGAACATGCGCCATTCTAAATACAATTTAGAAATCTCCACGACCATAGCAAAATCAGTGTTATTCTGTATCTGCTTTAGACTGGTGTGAATTTTCATACATATAATATTTATCTCAATTTATGATGTCCAGAGTAGAAGAAGGTGAATTTTAAAATTTAATTCGTGAAAATAAAGTACATCGTTCATTCGTTTATCAATCGTCAATTATTTTCTTATATGACTTCAGTCGAAGAAGTAGAGCAATTGGATAGCGGCATGGGTAGTAGCGACGCACATTCTCCCGAGGTGAAATCGCTTCTTCCTGACGATGAGGATGACGAAGAGGTATTCGATTTTGATATACAGTGATTACGTATTAATGTGATAAATAAATGAAACTTTGCATTATTACGAGTCGTTACTTTTACGGATAGTAACCATAATTAATCTTCAGGAATTAACCAAATATTTTGTTGCCTATGGATCATGTTTTCCGTGTTGCGGCTTAATCATATTAAATTTTCACTATGAAAAATGCAGTATCTTTGAGTTTGTTTTTAGGATGAAAGCTTGGCGGAACGATTATTGGGACTTACGGAAATGTTCCCAGAAAAAGTACGAAATGTGGGATATAATGTCGGCACTTGTTTATGCAATTGTATGAAAGGTCTGTATTTCTTAATTTCAGATATTCAATGTCACGTTACAAATAAATGATACATTTTTGCTGTTTTATAGGATTATATGTGTATTCATGTTCAGCAGCATGGGTATTCTTCAGCTCATCTGCTATTTTATTTGCACCTATATTGTTTGAGATAGAACGAGTACAAATGGAAGAAGTACAACGGACGCAACAGAAGCAGGTCTTGCTAGGACCTAGTAAAGCCATGTCAAACGTGAATGCTTCAAGTCTTCCAATGGCTCCACCAGTTCAGCAATAATAGCAACGATACCATTGATGTTGCATTCAAATTACCATAAGTCGAACATTCTGTTCACTGTTTATATTTATATTAGTATAACTTGAACCTATTCTAATATCTCACTGATATCTACACATCCATAAGATTATCATATTATTCACTATAAAAATCTAAATGATACATAGAAGAATGAAATGAATTAAAGCGAATTTAAAAATAATATCTATGCTACGTTTATTCGTTTTTGCTTTTTTCTTTTTAGAATATCTGTTTTATACAAAAATGAATTCACTGACATTTTATCATATCAAATTTAAGCATCGTACTATTTCCTTATGAGATATTAGTAAAACGACACTCGATTACGTGTAGTGCACTGTTATCTATAATCTATAAAATCATTAAATTCTTTCGTAATGTTAGCATCTATAAAGTATCGCATGTTGTATCATAAAACGTTGAATAAATATATACTGAAGAATGTTTTTCAATATTGTCAATTACTATAGAAAATGTTATAATGGTGATAGAAACAAATTTTTGTTTGTATTTTCCAAATATACTTTCATGAGTTACGTTTGGAATTTTCGGGTCTTGCTAACGTTTCTGATGTTACATTTGGAATTTCCGATATTCAAAGGCATTTTTAAAGGTAACCTTAGGATCTTTCGGCTCGTAAGTACGTTTTTTACGTTCCCGATTTGGATTCTTCGCTTTTAAGTGCATATTCAAGAGACCCGTTTGAAATTTTCGATACTCAATAAGCTCTAATTTGTTTTTAATGAAATTTTTTTAAAGATTTCTTTAGCGGCACCCTCGGGATAGTTGCAATTAATAATAAAATAATTTGTGCAGAACTTGAACGTAATGGGATAAGCGGGAAGCGTGCCTCTGGGCCCTTAAACAAAATGTGCATAAAATCCATTTTATTTCATTATTGTCTAAGTCATTGATTATGTCAAAAAGTGCGTCAGACGAAACTTGTAGATCTAGAGAAGGAAAATCTTTTATGTTCTATTACTTTTTTTCGTGCGTTAAACAGTTTCTGGAAAAGTTGCAAAAATTATGTTTTTAATTTCTTGACAAACCAGGAAACTGCACAGTTGTAATTTGGCGTGATACAATGACATGGCTTATAATAGTTTGTATTGTTGATTCTAGTTGGATCTAAAGATTCAATCTAAAGAGTATTTTCTTTTCAGTCTGCGGATCTGGTCCGTCGTGTCAAGTAGTTGGGTGACTAATGGGTTGTGGTGGTTGTTGACTCTTGCGTTATATCTGCTTCTGGACTTGTATATTTCTTCTTCGACTGTGGGTATCTTGAGATCGCGTTGGATTGTTTCGTTGGTAACATACCAGGGTACATTTATTAGAGATCTTAGCGTTCAATCGCTACTTCTATTACAACACCGGGAGAGCCGTCATCTATCAGAGTGTCGTATCTCAAAATCTCGTCTACGCTTTTTATATCATACGTAACGGTGTAACTCATTAGTGTATTAAGTGTTGGAAATATAAATTTTATAACCCTGTTAATCGCAGTGTTATACTACATCAACCGCCCCTATTATCCTAACCGAAATAAGGGGTTCGATCTATTCGTGGTGTCGATTATTACAATCCTAACGGGAATTTACGACGCGTTTTCTCGCGACCGCGTCTCCCCGCGATAGCTCGAAAATACACATACCAAGTTGATGGTTTTGTCTGGAGAATTTGTAATCGCATCCAAATCTTAAAAAAAGCTTTAGTTTGGATGAAAACGAATTGCTCAGTACCTCTCTAAAAAATGTCAGGAATTTCATCGATTTGCAATAATTGTATTTACTTTACGCTTTCTGATTCTGTTTCGCGATTTAAGGTATCAATCATTCTCTGTTTTAATTTAAATGAACGTAAAATATGCTCCTCTTCTAGTTCTACAACTTTTATTTGATGCGTTCTTTTCAAATAAAATCAACTTTATGTGCATTTAATAATGCACTGTAATTATTACAAATTGAAATATTATATAAATCGTGTATTTATAAATTTTATTACATTCTTTTGGCTATAAGTTTCGCTATTGTAGTATAATTATTTTTGTCATAAAATGGCATTTAGCGTAAATTAACACAGTTTTAAGACAAAAACTAGTACCACATAAGTGTAAATTTACTTTTAGCGCGTAGAAAGTATAAAAAGTGTAAAAATTGTAAAAATGGTTATTGTAATAAATTGTTGAAGGCATCAATTTGCGATAAAAATTAAAAAATTATTAAATTCGATTGTGTTATAATGGAAAAACCAAGTGTATGCTATTAGGTATATAAGGAACATACGACTCGCGCGCGCGCTCATTTGTGTTTGAACTTCCGTACCGTGAAGATCGAAGAACTTTTACGAATTAAATTTTCTATTTATAACATTTGCGTTTTTAATATACAACATTTAAACTATTAATTTACAACATTTAAATTAGTAGTTTATTGTATTTAAACTGTTAATTTATAACATTTAAACCATTAATTTATTACATTTAGTCTTAATTAATAAGATAGATACCTATGTTAAGTGCATTGTGGCTCCATTCTGTACAATGATATTTATCCATCTTGGAACGAAAAAAAAAATTCTATTATCCTTTTCCGCTGAAACTTCGGGTTATTTTGTGCACAGGAGTGTGTCGCGTGAGCCCATTGATTCTTTCGGAAGATCACTAACTCGTACCGCGATTTTTATTTTATTCTCTGATTGATCGTGAGTTTTTCTTTGGCTGTTCTTTACTTTTAAGCGAAATTTAGTTCAGGCATCTCGGAGTTTATAGTTTTTCGATATTTTTAAAGGTTTAGTGTCGCGAGAATAGAATATTAAACGGTTTAATACAACGACTCGTATGTTCCATTTGCGAGACACGAAATTGCATATACAGTTGTCAGTGTCATTTTCTATCTCTCATTCCAAGTTAGACAAATGTGTCTTTGATACCGAAGGCTGCTAGTAGGGCTACGAATTATTGTACGATTTTATAAAGATCGATGTAATCATTATGTGGTATATGAATATTGCGTGATGTATGTTTTGTTTGAAATTTGGATAGATTCGTTTCCACGCAGCACTTACTGCACATATTTTTTATTTATTTATTTCTTTTTATTCACAATTTGTTCAATTTGGACATTTGGTAGAATTTTTTAACAGTTATATTAACATGTTGGTGGCTACTCCCAGCGGGGTACCATCCTCGCGTTTGCTAGGTTATATCCTTTGTGATTTACTGCACATATGAATGTTTTTGCAGATGTATACATTTTTTTGTGTAGATCGTTCAACTGCGTACCTACTTGTGCCACCGATTTGTGCGTCCCCCTCCCCTTCCCCCACCGCTTTGGATGTTGCTCAGCGAAATTAATGTATAAGGTGTTATTCAGTCGTTTACATTTCGTGCAGATAGCATTTCGCGTTGCGTTAGGTTTGTAACGTATTCTAACCTTTCTTCATTAGTTTCTTTTATTATCGTTTATATTTCGTTATTAATATCGTTTGATTAATACACGTTCATTTAACGATTCATCGAACATTAAGGTAATGAAATCAAGTCGTCCATTTACTAAATGATACTGTTACCGGTAGCTTCTATCGTAAGCTTTTGTAATAAAATTTGACTTTGATTGTGTTTTCATTTAATTATTTTATACATTTGTTTTAACTTTTAGTTATTTTTTGTACAGGTTATTGATTTATAGCTGGGATAACATAGAAGTAACAGGAATATTGATATGTGGATGCAACGACGATTAATGATCAATCCGATGAATTTTCATGGAAATTTGGTAATGTTTAATTTATTTTAACTAAGGCAGCTGTGCGTGAACGATTCTATTGTCTTTTTATTCGAGCATGTATAACATTTGATATACAATTTATATTTATTTTAAAATATATTTGATACGTATTTCATAATAGATACTTTCTTAATTATTTGGAGTACTAAGATGAAAGTAAAGACGATTAAATAAATCATTGTTCTATTTCGAAAATATGAGATCATTTGATTATTTCAAACGAATCTTTAACGAGTTGTTTTATTGTTTCAATGTAATCCGCGATATAATTCCTAATAATTCAATGATAGTTTCGTGTAAACAGAGTTTGAAACATATAAATCTTAATAACAATAATTTTAATTTATTTCGATAGATATTGTAACATTCGCTTTTAGAATTCAAATTTTTTTGCTATATTATGTGAATTTGCTACAGTTAACGTCATATATTGCAACTTCGTAACTTATATCTTTTTCATAAAGATGGCGCGCTGTTAGATTCAAATACTTCAAAAGTTTCAAATACTTCGGAGTTTCGCGCGCGTTGTGTAGCATTCTTTAAGTATCTTTAGTTGTGAATTTTCTAATTCTTGCAAATATCTTTGAATATTTATAACACGCGACTATAGTGTATTAGTGAAGTGTATATTTTGTATTCTAATAACGAACATTCGCAGTATAATTTTTGCAAATGATTACATCTCACTCAAGATATTCATAAGCAGTTGCTCACGATAATGTAAATCACGATTGTTTTGATTAAATTCAACCAAAAGTCACATGCAAAAATAATAAAATTTTATCAATCAAATTTGTACGTGATATTAGAGTTTTTGTTCGCCGATTATAATTTTAGCGGTCGCGATAACGTAGCCTTATTTATTATTCTTTTGAGCATTCTTTTTCAGTATTAGAGTCAGTGCATCTCTCAAGAGGGCAAAGCTTCTGCAGGAGCTCAAGAATGTAAGCAGTTTTATATATTGTATTTCAATTTGTTCTATTTATATTTTCTTTGAATTATTGTTAATTATACAATAAAAATGATTCATAATTTAGAAAGCTGTAAATGTCCTTTTTTAATTGAAATAAAGTCTTAACATTTAAGTATAATAAAACTGTCTGATACGCATAAAAAATTACTGAATTCTGTGTTTTGTTCTCAAACTTTTATGTTAGAGTTTCAATTTACATACTTATTAGAATTTAGTCTTTATTATTGGTAAAGTTCCATGTTTGTTATTGTGCATTAACGATATTAATGATATTTTATGTTTTGTTATAGACATATCACAGATTGAACTTCTTTGGGAATGCTCCAACGGTAGTTCAAAAGCCAAGAATGTAAGTAACTTTACATATCATACTTGAATTATGTGTATTCTGTATATTTTGCTTTGACTACTATTGATTAAGAAATACAACTTGATTGAAAATTTCATAGGTTAGGGTTTTCTAAGATTATTCTTCTATTAAAATAAAAAAAGTGTTAAAGTCTTAATAGCAAATTATAAAACAAATAACTAATATATTTAAAAAATCATTAGATTCCTGATTTCTAGATTTTAAACTTTTATATTAGATTTTCAGTCTTTACATTTATTGAAGTTTATTAGAATTTCAATCTTTATTATTACTAAAGTTACGAATGTAATAAATTTCCATTTTTCATAATCACCAACTTTCTAAATAATCAGCGATCACTCATCGTGTTTTGTTTTGTAACAGATTTTTCACAACCTCCATTTCCACCATTGGATTTTCAACGGTTCCTGCTTGATGTTAATCTTCCTGATGATATTTGCTGAGAGAGTGCAGTATCGATGGTAACGTTCTCCGCTTCTCTGCTTCTAATGGTGAGTCACGTGCATTTCTGTTCCTCGGGTCGCTCAATCATGTCGTAGGATGAAAGGTCCGAATCGGCACGGGTGACTGGTTGTATTATGTAGAATTTTTTGAGAGCATAGTGACCGCGGGTATTCTTTATACCCGTGAGTAGTAACATTTTTTTTCATATCTTTATTTATTAGTTCAGGATAGATCTTCTTGCGCATCGCGATTATAATAATTAGTTTTTTAATAATTAGTTTAAGGTAAATATCTAGACGAATATACCTGTATGACATAAATGTACTTAATCTTAAGCAATGAATTTTGAGAATGAGAAATCGGATACTCTCCGATTTCATTGCTATGAAAGATGCAATTTTCACTCAATGATAATGATGATACATGCAATACACGATACAATAAATAATCTTCAATTTAATTTTCTCTTTTGTGACAATATTAAGTCACGTTCTTTTATTTGACTTCAGATATTATAAACATCAGTAGAATTTAAAATATGAATTAAAATTCATTTTTTGTCCGTACAAAAATGTGTGAAATTTTATGTGCAAGAAGAAACTTCGCGGCAGGTCGATTTTTGAATCAAAGCAATAATTTTGGACACTGGCTCTGCATTTTCGGAAATATGCTTTGACGATGAGATTGCCTGAGATTATTTCTATCTTGTACATTCTATCTAATACGTTTAGAGTCAATTATTCCATTTTATCAAGTCTTAGTCTTTTTCCCATTGATGCTACTTTTTTGATAATATTAAAATTTCAGTAATTTATTAAATTAATAAAATAGAATTATCATAATCCGAAACGAAGTAATAAAATATAAAACCAAAGAACGTTAGTCCGTTAAATACAAATTAGACGAACTAATCATGTTTTTAGATCAGGATTTTCAGATTTAACCCTTTCCGTGTCCATTGTCAGGATCTCATTCACGTGCCCAGGTGCTACTTTAATGGGAAAAAGACATTGGGCACGATGATCATATTTTACGTAATAATTTTTCAGCGACTGACGATGTGTTAGTGTATCGTGCACGACGTATTTTCCACATTGTGTGTGTGTGTGGTTAGGCTGTGGAATTGCGTCGTTTTTCTCATTCGCTACAACTTATGATATTAAAAATGTTGAGACATATATTAATTCAACTTATATATCAATACAATCGCAATTCGTGGTAATGTCATCCACACGATTAGGTGTAACCACGCTGTTAATATCGCTGTAAATTATGATTATAATTCCAATATATTTATTTTAACGATATAATATTTTTAGACGTGTTTTATCACGTTTTGCGCAATGGTCACTAGCCTTCGTCAGTCGATTTCAGGAAAATGGTACGTAAATTAGAGTATGCATGTTGTATGTTAAGCTTGGGTGTCGGAGGCGTCCCGGGACGTTCTCTCTAGTGTAGGCTCTTGCGCCCGGGTGTTATGTGTGAGAACCGTGGAGCGACTGTGTTGATGTGCTTGTTTTGCCATTTTTTAAATATAGGATACTTTCTGGTGTGTCTGTTAATTATAAGTAGGCAGGGCCGGGCAGGTTGGCACAGTCTCTGGTCTGGTAGGCGCGTTTTCAGGTGACCAACCTGTTTCAGGGAATTTCATTCGAATAATCGACGGCAAATCTGGCACGAATGGAACATGTCATCGTCTCTGGCTTTGCCCGTCGATTTTTTGAATTTCGCGGTCGTGATCGCCAGTGGTTCTCGAAACGGACGTTAATATTGCTCGTTAGCACATTAGAAAGTCTCGAGCTTAGATGTAAGTTTCAGCGGGCATTGCGCCCGAAGAAAGAAGAGGCTACGAGCCGAAGAGGCCCGGCAAACTGCCATAGAAGAGGGCAACTACGAATGACTCCCCATCCTCTGGATCATCCAGAGCATGGGAAGTCATTCTTGTTACTACTTTGTCATTATGCTCGCTTTTAGTATTTGTAGTAGTAGTAGTCCTTTTTTTTTGGCCGATGTATATATCGGTCTATCGTCACATTGGGCAAATCGCGGTTTTTCTTATTAGTGTCGCGAGAGATTAATTTCGGATTGAATTAGAGGTACGATAGAACGATAATCATGTTTGCTTTAGAGTTGCGAATTATCATCCCGCGATTGTCTTTTGTACTTTTTATTATGAATTTTTAGAACTTTTTAGAGAATTATATGTATCAGAATTTATCCTGTTTTCTATTGTTTAATAGATTAAATTAGATTATAAAAATTGTTAGTTTTTAATCAATTTTGTTGTTTTGCAAGTTACAATATTAGAATATTTAAAGTAGCTTTCTCATATAGTAAATAGTAATTTTCATTGAATGCACTGTAAGAGTTAGCGTTGCGATAATGAATGATCGCGTTTTGTTAAGTAGAGTTGCGTTCATAAAATGCCTAAAATCCTCCGACTGCCTTTGTCCTGGATCACTCGATACAGCTACAAGAGCTGTACTAATGTGATCGTTCATCAACCTCCTACGTGGTTGCACTGGGATCTCTCGCTGTTAGTGTTGCTTAAATACGAGTGCGTAGATATATATTTATTAGCGTTGCGTATCAAATTTCGTGGGTGGGTAGAGTGGGTCTTCACTCGTAGCACCCGGTGAGATCCGGGCAATCGGTATTGTTTGATATATAATTACTAATTGTATCGCTATACAGCGAAGCAATTAACTGTATAGCTGATACAATTATTAATTATATGGTAAGTAATATGGGCTAATTGGCTGCAATCCTAACTGGGTTTTCCTTTCAATGCATCTATGGTATATTACATTAGTGAAATATAATTCAGATATAATTTAAAAGTGTAATCAATAATAAGTACTCTTTATTAATTTTATAAGTTTGATGTTTCATATTTCATTTTTAAGTTTTATATTTAGATGTAGCTAAAATTTATAACGATTTACGAATCTCTGTACGAAATTCTAGACTGTCTTATGCTTTACTAACATCTTTATAAATGTTTTTGAATCTACACCCTTTCGAGCATTATATCGTAGACAAGGTACCGAACAGACGTGACATGCAATCGATGCAATGCTTTCTTATGACTCATGACTTGTTTCGACAGTTATTTTGAACTCCTTACCATTTGCCTGTCACATGCGATGTTATCGATTTAGTCTAATACCAGATAGTTCTTATATTCACCGTAGCAAATCGCAGAGGGCTCAAAAAAGCAGTCGAGGTTGGTATTTCAGAACGTGAGACACAAAGTCCCATGCTTTGTGTAAGTGTATAAGTACATACTTATATAATACATAAATACATACATTGTACGACAGGGAAATGGGAAGAATTCCCCGCGACGACACAGGATAAAGAAGCTAAGTATGTACTTACTAAGTATGTGCATACCGTTCTGCATCGCTCGTTGTCGTGCGTTCTCTACATTGTTTTGTTTGTATATGCGATACTTTTGGCCAATACGCACGTTTAATTTTACGATTGCGTCGAGTCTGTCAGAAACGACCAATCAGATCCGTACTTCTTTCAGAAGATTTCTTACCATCTTCATCTGTATATGTATCATCAGAGAGGAAATCCTCTCTGGTATTATATGTATATTACGTAGATTAAAATAATATGAAAAAGGAGTGAGCGATGAACGAATGTGTTCGGTGAGAGGTACAAAAGAAGCGTATACAATAATCTGTCCGTGATTGACAGATGTTGATACCAATTTCGAGCAGTGATCGTTCGTTAGCGAGGGTAGGCGAAGACTCGGCTCTTTGCAAGAATGCGGTTGAGGAAAAAACTGCTTGAGGTTTGCTGATTACGACCGAAGGTAACGAGCTTGGTGTAGGCCCCCTTGTAGTGGTAACAAATACCCGAAACTAAACCTAACCTAACCCTAGTGTAGCAACAAATAAAATGCTGTTCTTCCAGGGTTGGACCAAATTTCTCTTACAAATTAGATTAAAATCTAGAAGAATTGTCTAGAAATAAAAATGGACTTTATTTTTATTACAACAATTGATTTTATTATAACTAACAAAATGATTGTATCGAATTACACGATTACAAGATTTTTTTATTCTCTATTGGATCGAATGTAAGATCTCTTCTCTCGAGATGTACTTTTCTAAAAGATCCTTCAAATCACTCGGATTGTCCAGATTATCCACGCTCATCGAACATCTCTTTATTTTTTTAATCGATCTTATGATACAGCTATCAAATCCTACACTCTTCTTCTTCAACTTTTGATAAGCGCACTGTAATTCGCTTGCTTTTGTGTTTGAGATCGGAATTGATTTTCCTTAAGGTATACGGCTCATTCTTCAAAGCAGCTTTCTCCGATTCTAACCGATCCAATTTCGAAGTGGCCGTATCCAGTCCAACCCGTAAAGACTCTTTTTCGTTCCTCGGTGTCGTCAATTCCGTTTTCAATGCTCGAGGTTCTTCAGTCGCGGCTCGCAGCTCGTCCTTCCTTTTTTCGTCTTTCGTGAAATTAACAACCAAGCTGCATCTCGGAGAATTTATCTCCATTTTGAGGACAATGTTCCACACTTTTAATTTATTCACAGTTTCCATTAATTTCTCGGTTTCTGTCCCGGCTTGTTCCGTTGTCGACCTGTCGTAAGGGTAATACACTCGTCTGGCCGATACGTGTTACTGCTCCTACGTTATTCATACTATTACTCGAGTAGCTATCGATCTCTTTATAATAAATATTCACGTTCTCTACCGATTCAGTGTTCTGCTTTCGAAGCTCATGCTTCGTGCGAGCCAAGTGCATTTTAACTTTAAAGTTCTGACTCCTCAAGTTTAATATCTCGAATCTTAACGACAATTACTTTTGTTTTCTACAATTACTTTGTTTAGCTCTTGTCTCGCTTTCATTAATTCTGTTTTGTCAGTAAAACGTTTGCCAGATTTGCTATTGCGAGCTCCCCATACCCCACGTTTTCCCCGTTCTCTATCTTGGAGATTTTGCATCGTAAACTGCTCACATACTCCTGTTTCAACGATCCTTTCTCTGTTTCCAACGTGGCATTTATCATCTCTAAAATTTGTAGTTGCTTCTCGGAATCTTGCTTTCGTTGTGAATTTTATTCAGTCTCAGGTTCAGCTCCTCGCTTGCTTTCTTCAACGTTTCGTCGCTTTGCCTTAACTCGTCGAGAGTGGTTTGTAGAATCGTGTTTTTCGACCTCGTTTTACTGTAATCAGTTTTTAATTTGTTTAATTCGACGGTGAAATGTCGTTCGTTCATCGTCTTAACTTGGTTCAATAGATCGTTTAGCGCGACATTGTCCTTGTCCAGTTAATACGTGTTGCGAGTCGATTCTTTTCTTAGAGAAGGGTTTGCACGCGGCATTCGAAGCTAATTTCCTTTAAATTCAGTTCGTTCAAATCACCGTGCAGTCTCGAGTTTTCAAATTCCTGATCGTTTCATTTTATCCCCGGACCTGTTCAATTCCGTTTGCGTATTTTCCGATTTCTTACTTAAATGTTCGTTGCCCGTTCTAAAGTTTCTGATTTCTTCGAGTAGACCGTCGCGTCCAAATTTATACTTATCTATTTCGTCCACAAACACGGAACATTTGGTGCAAACGTGATTTACGGATTTTTCTAGCAGCTTCTTTTCGATCCCTATATTCGTCAAATTCGCGTTTAATCGTCCCTTTTCTTTCTCCAAATTCGCCTTTTCGATATCTAATTCGTTGTAATCGGATTTTAAATTGACGAGCTCTTTCAGTCGTTCATCGACTGTAGCTTTTTCCGCGCCTACTTGATACACGAGCACACACTCGATACACTGTTTTTCCACTCTAAATGAAAAATGTTCGTTTCCAGTATTGTTTTAGCATCGGGAAAATGTTGCAATTTAATTTTCAGATTGGCATTTTCGCGATTCGCGTTATCGAGACTCTCGTTCGAAGTTGCCAAGTCCACCTTGAGTTGGTGTACTTTAGCGTTCATCCTCTCCATCGCTTCCCGCGAGCGCATTGCATTCTCATTTTCCTTCGCGGTGCTCGTAGTTTCTTGTTTGCATTTAACTCGTTCTAATTCGTTTACCTTATTTCGTAAGTTTTCATTTTTCTTCGAAGTAATCCGAAGGCTTCGTGTCAAGTCCGTGATCTTGGCGTTTAATGCCTCCTCCATCGCGTTTCTCTCGATAAGAACGCTCATTGCTCCTTCGTTTTTCTTATGAACTGCGTCACGAATTTTGTCCATTTCCTTTTTAACAATGCTTTCTTATCGCTCTGCAGATTTTGTAATTTTTTTCTCGTTAAACTCGCTTCGCGTTTCACCTGTTGCAGCTGCTTTCTCGAATCTTCCTGATCACACTGGAACTCCAACGCTTTCTCCTCCATCATCTTCATTCTCCTCCTCAAACCTTTGTTCTCTTCCATTAGCGTGACAATTTTTTTCTGTCTATGCTCCAGTTCTTTTCTTCTTTGTTCCAACAAATTTTCGGTATCGAATAATTCCTCGTCAAGAACGTTTATATGCGAGTTTTTCTCATTCAGTTCCGGTCTTAATCGAACGATCAACTCCCCTATCAGGTCGGAGACACAAGAAATAGATCGCCGGTGATCTCCTCGCGTCGCAGTTCGAGCGTTTCACGAATAAGTCGAAGAAATTGAACTTTGTATATGATAATTAAATTTATTATACAAATCCAATAAAGTGACAGTTCGAAGTGTTACAAGAGACTGATTCAAAATGTTTTAACAGACTGACGCGAGCGCTTATTTTGCAGGGTTTTTATACCCGACATATATATTGTTAAATTGTTTTGTTTCTTGTTCTTTCTATTGTTAAATTGTTAATTGTTATGTTTCTTTCGCACCTATCACGACCTATCCACCTCAACTGTCTCTGAGCGGGTGGTCTCCTCGAGCGTGCGACACCCCCATCTGCTCGATTCTCTTGAATATACTTAGACGATCGCTGGATACGACGATCACTTCTAACTGCTTGATCTCGTGACACACTCTACCGACAAAATCTTCCAACTTTTCAATGTCCTTCGATTCGTTTGAATTTCCTTCTGCACGACGATTCGATCCATTCATGGTCGACCGTGCCTCCTCGGTGATCGTCTCGAGCTCTTCTATGTTATTCGAGTATTCTAGACCGATAGATTGCCACCGATTCTATAATGCTTCCTTACATGATGATTTTATAACCTATCAATTTCGATATTGATCTCCTTTAAATCCCACTCCAACGTTGCAAGTTCTTTCGAACACTCGTTAGATTTCCTCACTTTTCTCACTAGGGGGTTGACGCGCTTCTTCGAGATCGCGTCGCCCCGCCAACGATCGAAACGCGTTAATTCTTCGGATAGATTTGCCATTGTCGCGGCTTTGTTAAACCATATCGGTGAATATAATTTCCATAGTGTAGTCGACGATCGTGAAGTGCTTGAGCTTGCACTTTAAGTGTTCCACTTGCGAACTGTGTTCGTGATCCTCTTGCAGCTCGTTCAACCGACTTTTCAGATACTGAATCTCGTTGTTCAAACGTTCTCTCTCGGCTAAGTACTTCTGTTTAACTTGCACGAGCTTGTCATCGGATTTCCAAGCGGTTTGCCGCGTAACGTAGCCTCCAGAGCAGATTTAATATCAGCGACTTCTTCCGTCGAATCTTTATTCGCCGCCTCTAGCCGTTTGATTTCTCCTCTTTGACGTTCGATCGATCGGACAGCGTGCAAAGCGCGGTCCGTGTCTCTCGCAGCGACGCGTAAAGCTAGTTTCAACCACCAAATGTTGGATCGTAATTTCATACGGTCGTCTCGCCAGTTTCTCATCTGCTTCATTATGCTGTTCATCCTACATAGCGTGGTAGCTGCGACTTGTGCTATTCTCGTCTTCTCTTTGAACGCGTTGTCGTCATTTAGCTCGATCGATAGGCAATTGTCAAGATACGCGTCCATCATTGTTAGATACTCGTCTGACAACCACGTAAGCGAAAGGGAAATGTTCGCTTCGATTAATTTTCACTGAAATTTCCCAGTCGGTGTACCGATCGCGATGCGGTTACGTCAGGCTTATCCTCGTCAGCCGAGTTTTACTTGGTTGAATCGACGATGTTGAAAGTGGTGCAAAAGTATCTTTGTGTAGATTTTATTTACATAGTCGAGTAGACTTTTTTGTAAGGAAGATCAAAGAACAAGAACAGAGACTGTTAGGTTTTTATCTAAAAGCTTTTGATTTTGGATCGACGGATAGTTTTATTTCAGCCTGACAGCCTTGAAACGAGACTTGGTTTGCAAATTTTATAAACTATAATTATTATTATCAACATCCGCTGCTGTCCTTACTTCTTCTCTCTGTAGTTCTCTGCAATAGCTTTTATTCTTGTTTAATAGTAATATTTATACAATAAATAATAATTTGTTTATTCATTCGGCTTTACAATCGAACACAGAGAAAAGACCTTGGCTTACACACATCTAACTTGCACCTCAATCTCATGTATCTTTGGTTTGGCAATTCGTTCGATACCTGTATTTTTACACTTTTTCTCCAAAACCCTTAACCATTTATTGTATCATCGCTTTACGTAAATTACCCTCTACTATATCTTGCTATTATGGCAACGACCATACTCAAATCCACGCCACTCCATACTACCTGACAGCCAACTCCTTAGATTTTGATTTGACCATTGCACATAGCTCAAAATTACACTTTCCCCGTTACGTAAGGCAATCGGGATTCTCCCCTTGCCTCTCAACACCTACAAACGCAACATATAAAAAGTGCAAGCATTCTACCACGAGAGGAGTCTTTAGTCTTTAGTCTTGTGTAGAGTTTGGCCGTGGTTTGAACTTTGCTACTTCATTGTAATATTATACTTAATCATTTTCGCGAATAAAAGCCTACGAAATTATAAAAGCACGGTCAAGTTAACTTATTGCTCAGCTACTCCTTCTTTACCATTAATTTTACCTGACACTATCTTAGTACGCTAGAATCTAAGCTTTAGCAGTCGTTGCTGTTTCATTTATTATACGTATTTCTTCGGAATTTTGAGTTTATGCACGGACAGGTCCATTTCCTTCTTTAGGAAATTTCGAATTACACGTTCTTCCAGAGCTGTAAACCTAATGACTCCGAAGTCAGATAAAAATCGCCGGGAAAGGACCAAGGGAAAGACGGAAGGGCGTAATGGACAGACGAAAGCCAACGGTTGGTAGGGAGAATCAACAACGTGGGAGGACAGTTCATCAACAGACATTGTACCATACGAGTGAAATATTTCACTCCCAACAAGATCTTACCACCGCCGTGTTCTTAACATCGCAATTTACCTTTATACAAGTGCAAATACAGCGCTGGATTGCTCCAACACTCGACCTATTAAACCTCCTCCACCTTGAGCGTTAATTCATTCGAGGTACGCGATATCGACCGATCGGTTTGACCCAACCGGTTGCTCTTTAGTCGATAATTCGCAACGGTATCGTTGTAATATATAGCATTTTACTGACAAAATGCACCCTCGATGAATGAGCGCGACTAACTCCGAAGATGATGTCCTTGCAGAATGTCGAAAAACTTTCGTATCGTTGTACAAGTTTCGTAAAATTAGAACGTCTAATAAAATGCTCTTAAGGAGAGTTAGCGAATCGTAATTCGATCATAGCAATCGTTTAAATTGAACACGAAGTAAAAGTTCCATAGCTATGGACTAACTTTCGACGAAAACCTAACATAATCGATAAATCACTTTAGTGGTTTTAGCTACATACATCATACGTAAGTTTTACCTACATCCATCATACGCAAGTTTTACTTACATCGACTTAGTAATAAGTATAATAGCAAAGTTTTTCTTATTGATGTTATCGGAGCAAAATATTTGAAGCAAGATTAGCATACTAAATAGCTAGATATTTTTAACTAATTTATCCAGCATCGATATCTATAGATCGTTTAACTTCAAAAGGGATCGGTATTTTAAATCTCTGCTCTTTGTTCGATGACTGGTATGCAGAGTTGGCGGAAACTAATCATGACAAACAGAATCGTTCGTTTCGTTCAGCGTGTAAGTTTTTGCCCGCAAGTTTCCTAATAAATATGTAAAAGTTAATATCGAGGTTTAATAACAAAATTCTAGCGGTGACCATCCGGACGAGGTACGCGTAATTTAATTACGAACATAGCGGAACTCTATGGCTATGGCGGGATATGATCGAAAGTTTCGGTTCGTTTGGAAGTTTTCGTCGAATCGGACGGTAAGTAACTGCGTGGTCCAATGATTTCCTTTAATAAGACAACTTTCTTGCCTATCTAGAAAGAGAGTTTCGTTCCTTTTAATTATATCGATATTTCGATCGTTTGTGTCACGTACGACAGAAAGAGAGAAGAAGAAAAGCGAGAGGCAGAGAAAGAGAGTTTCGGTTTTCGCGTTTCAAAAGACGAGAGCTCCGTCGACGAGCTGCATACAAACGCGGTATATTTTAATAACGCAGCTGTAATTAGATCTGGTGGAAACGTGTGCCACATTAATACCGCGGTTACCACAGAATTCGCAGGGATTCCTGAAGCAATCTGTACAAATTGATTACGCGAACAAGCACGAATTAATTAAAAAGATATTTCGTTGTGTTTGAAAAACTTGGTCTGAAAAAAAATTTCGCGTCTACCGGAAATAAAAGCGCAGCCTACTTTGAGGAACAGGAATATGAAAACTTGCGTGCGAAATTCGCGGCAAAGTGGTCGGCTGAAGTGAAAAGTGGAAGTGTAATAAAGTTAAATATTTCCCAAGTTGTTAGGGTTATTAGTAGCAACAATTAGAGTTATTAGTGGCTCCGCGTACAATTATAGTCCGATAGCTAACCTTCTCGACGCTGTCAATTAGAAGCAGAATGGTCTTTTAGCTTCTTTGTTATATCTCGTTCGAAATAAAGATCTTCCTTTCGTCCCATCTCCGCTATTAATATTTAAGAAGTTTGCTTCGAGAAATAATATAAAAATAACCGTTTGTAATCGCCAAAAGTGGAACGAAGCACCGTTATAGTAAAATCAGATTTCTAATTTTGTAGAGTAATTTATAAGAAAACGATACAGAGAAATTGTTAAATTTCTTTATTTTTACTTTTAAATTACTTAGTTTACTTAGTTAAAGACGTAATCCGAATTATAGACGTAACTAGGATTTAATGTATCGATTTATTACATAACGGTACATATTTCTTTTACTTTCATTGGAAGAATTTCAAAATTTGTAAATAAAATTTGTTTTTTTGTAATTTTAAAATATGAAACTTGGTAATAAAGAAATACGACGTTTTTGACAAAATTTCAGAGAAATATATTCGACCTTTGGACATACACACAGTTAATTTGCACGTACATAGAGCAAAGAAAAATAACAGCTAGCTGATATCGCGCGGAAAGATGTTTCCTTTTTTGCCATTTCGACGATGCCAATCTATGACGTGGAAATAACAGCAAACGATGGAAAAGTTCACGTAAATTCGATCGGGGATGGTGCGCTCTGAATGTTTACGGAAGCGCGCTAAATAATACATATATGTATCACGTATGAAAAACGTATCTATCTAAGCGTCGCGTCGTCGAAATCTGAACAAATTTATTACGCGGCCCAATAAAACAGACCGGTCTGACGTTAAATCAGATTATCGATCTTCATCGATGACCGCGGTCGTGTGGCAGCAAAAGTGTGACTGCCGCGTCGAAATACATCATCCCAAACTCGTATATCCAGGCTAAATGTTTTGTTTCACCTGGTGCTCGAGGCCAGTTTCGCGTTTAGGTGCGCCGAACTGTCTGTAATCGGTTTACGATCGTAATTCACTTACAGCGGTGATTCGGTGACATCGGCGCGGTGACAGGGAGGAAAAAACACGCAGCAGGAAAATAGTTACGTTCGGATAACCTGTAAAATATGATTTAACGGTTGGCTGGGAAACGAATTTAGGAGGTTGGTGAACGCGAAGCAAGAACGTCGATGGTAGATGTTATACAACTAGAAATAGAAAATATTAGGATAGAAGAAAATTATTTTGCTTTTCGATAGACGCTTTATCATTATATAAAGCTCCTCTACTATGGAGTCTTGGTTTCTAAAATGAATTCGCGGGGCCTCTAAGCTTTAAGCTCGTTTCTCCGTTTCCTTCGTACAGCTACGAGAATCGACGTTAAAATTCTTGTCTTGGGCTGCGAGGCAAGCGGTTTGTAATTACGGAAAACTTTTGAAAGATTACTCGGATAATGGAAGTTTGTGCCGGTGCGGATGCGAGGCATCGTCGCAGCAATCGATCGATCCACCGCACGAGCCGTGCTATTGCTGCAGTTAGGATCCCTTGAGCGACAAAGAAGCAGAAACGTACGACCTCTCGTTTGCCCCGAAGAAGCTCGCTGTAATGAAGTGTCAGACGAAGAAGTGGCGAATGAAAAGACTCGAACTCGAGAGCGAAGATAGGTCTCTGAAACGAGCCCTTCAGTCATTCGGCATCGATGTATGATATTTCCTGGCTTCTTCTTTTATGAATCTCTTCTTCTTATTATCTCTCTCTCTCTCTCTGATTCGTAATTGATTAATTGGAATTCTGTACGGATACCCTTGTGATCGCGTTTCTCTTCCTTTACGAGTTAGTCGTTTAATTCAAGTCGAAAGGAGCAACGTTCCGTGCAATTAGTGCTGCAAAGAGCGAAACGACAGAAATTATATACACTGACCGGCTCGTTCGATATCGATAGTTTACGAACAAGTGTCTCGAAACGAGCGTTAGGTCGTTTTATGAAGCGCGAACTATTAAGAAGATTCTGCCTGGCAGATTCTCTTAAAACATCTTCAGTTCAAAGATATCGATCGACTATAATAGACTGCGCGTTTTCATGCAATTATGCGAAATTTCAAGATGCAAAAATGCACAGAATGCATATAACGTGCAAACATACTTATATCAAGTATTGAGGTATTGGTTATACCTAGGTGCCTACTTTTTAACAGGTTTTTTTGTACTCAAGTTGCAGCTTTCTTAGTTGTATTTATAAAAATATAAATTTTCACAAAAATTCCTAATCCAGTTATCGTATTTTAGGCATTCGATATTCTGTTGGTTTTTTCATAAAAACCTGATGGATTGCTCACCTACTGCTAATAAGTAGCTTACACCTTTGCATCGAATAGATTGCTTCTCTTTTCAACTATGTTATGTGGAATATAACGTTATATTAAATTTTAACCATCGACCAATATCACAATCGTCAAAATCGTAGTTACATCTTATGCCTGTGATCTCCGTTTCTTCGTTTGCGCCTTACCTGTACTATTGCCATAATTTAAAAAATTTTTCGCTACATTATGTACTTTACGACATAGTACTGCATAGTATTCAGCCGAAGTTCTACTAGTAAATTCCGTAATAGCAATACAAACCAAAGACTGTTTGCGAATGTAGACCGGAGCTTCCTAGCTTCAGGGATTTTCCTTTAAAATTCAGAGCGCTTTCTTTGAACGGTATCGTGCACGTGCACTGTTCCGAATGTTTCTAGAGATTAGATGTTTTCGTGTAGGTGTAAATGCGGATGAGATATTGAAGCCCGATCCGCTGCTAGTGCACTCCTGGGAAGAAATCGAAAGGCTGCAAAATGCAAACGCGGTGCTCCAAGATAAAGCGAGGGATCTTGAGGAAACTCTCGCCGAGCGAGATTTCTGCGACGATCCTGACGCCACGATCCACTTCCTCAGAGAGAAGATGAGATATCTTGGAGAGGGTTTTGGCGCTTGAAAAGAAAGAGTACTACTGCTCGCTACTTTCTCCTCTTCGTACACTTAGACCTCGTTTAATCGTTTCCTCTTCCAACAACGAACCATTGGTAGCAGAATGATACACGTTATTGATCGTACGTATCTGCACATTTCGGTTAACTTTGCTCAAACAAATCTATGACCGTAGAAACGTTCATATTTTTATTATAGGTATCGATATTGGATGTACGTAATTTATAGTAAATTTTAATCAAACCGAGCCTGGAATCCTACAGATCAGACAAGAGTATAGAGTTGGTAAGAGAAGAGCCTTTTAAATTTCTGTTTTAACGATCCAAATGCTTTGTATTTCCAAAGCTGATTAATTTTATGACTTCGATGTATCTCTTGTACCGAAACTAATCATGAAACGTGCTGATTTGAAAATTTTTTATGACCCCGGTTGTGCAACGTGTCAAAGAAACTTTGTTGCCCTGACAGATTGCGGGACACGATATCGGACTCGAGGTTTGAGACTGGCGCAGACCGAGAAGGACGTCAGCTGCCCCGCGATATATCGTTTAAAGGACGAAGCTGCGTAATCTCGTGAAACGCGAAGCGGCTGAACAACGAATTTCCAAATTTCTGGAGAAATCGATCGTAACCTCGGTGGAGGTCTTCTTTCTCAAGCGACAGACCGGCGTAGTGCATTGGTTGAGCTCGAAGGAAAGGAAATGCCAGAAACGATATTGCAAACGGCCGAAACAATCACAGTGCCGGAGTATATTGATATTTCAGATTTACCGGATAAGTTGAACAATTGCGAGGATATCGTGGCAGTTGATCTAAGAAATCAGTTGGAAGAAAGTGACGAGCAGATCGATGCATCGAGCAAAGGATTGGAATCGATGGTCGGTCAAAAAGGTTCATTGGAATGGACAGAAGCCACGAAAGAGCAGCTCGAGAGGGAAGATGACAAGGTATTAATATCTAAATGATTGAAAGCTCGAAACTAACGTCAATTGGTGGATTGCAAATAAGTTCATAAAAGTTGGGTATATATCGCGAAACGATAATACGATACATATCGAGACGATGAAACAATTTGATTTGATGCGAAAATGGATTAGATGACGAACCTTTCTCTGTTTCTTTTTCTAAAGGTGCATTTCGATTTTAGAGGCAAACGAGGAAGAATTCGCTGGTAGTCGTTTAATGTG
Organism: Bombus terrestris; assembly: GCF_910591885.1. Classification (NCBI taxonomy): domain Eukaryota; kingdom Metazoa; phylum Arthropoda; class Insecta; order Hymenoptera; family Apidae; genus Bombus; species Bombus terrestris. The sequence goes on from NC_063273.1 coordinate 1,779,179, forward strand.
AGCGGTCATTAAACAATCTGTTCGTATGCTCATTCCTCGTCGAAACAGCTTCTTCGTGACGAACGCTAACCAACGTTCGCAGAGATTAGATTGAGCATCATTGATGGATCATCGTTAATCAGCGGTTAATCCCAGTCTTTGGTCTGCGTTCGAACTAGTGACGATGATGTTTGATAAAAAAGATTTTGTACTTTTATACACGTGTATATGCGTAGGTAAGATCTTAGAATTCTCTAAACAACTTCTCTCAAAAACAGCATTGTACTCGTGACATTATCGTAGAACGTATGCCAGCCTTGAAATTAGTTGATTTATTTCATTCAATTAACGCGAGCGACTTTTCCATTTGCAAATTCTGGCGAACTGATTTTTCTCTCTCGTAATACGTTACGAGGGTTTGTCGAGGAGATGAGGAGTCAGCAGTTAGGAATGGAAAAAGTGAGTAAACGGAGTGCATGCGTAATTAATATTCAAAGGTGGAAGAGGGATTAAAAAAGAATATTCTTTTTTGGTCACACATATAGGAAGAAAAATGAAAACAGCATCGGTTTAAATGTTTTTTAATGTGTCATATGAGTTATGTATGTATAATATCTTTTAACGAGATTGCAAATTACGATATTAACCAAAAGCACGCTACCAATTAAAAAACCATAACTCCTCTCTTAGATCGCAGGATTCTTGAACAACCTAAGACAATCACAGACAGACTTGCTGGGATTATCTTCTCTGAAATCGGAAGTGGGAAATCTAAAGTCACAGTTACACGATCTCAAATCAGAGAGAATTATTGAACGAACTAAACAAACTGCGAGAAGCACCGAAGTATAGAGACGATCGGATAACAGACTTACCGGAGCGGAGGAACAAGTTGGCAAAGGACTACAAGAACAAGACGGCAGAATTACAGTCAAAACTCGACCAGCCAAATGACGAGATCGATGAGTAAGAAGCGAAACGCGGAGCTGGAAGAGCGTTGTCTAGACAAGCACGCACTTTCGGAAAAGCTACACGGCTTCGGAGGGGAGCTTGCAGCCGCGAAAGCGATAACAGCGAATCTCGAAAAATAAGGCGGACACCTTGAGGCGAGACGAGGAAAATTTGCCGAACGAGCTGGACGAGGCAAGGAAAAGGTGGAGGTGTTGTTGACTGGACGACTGGAGGACGAGAGGGCGGCCAGAACCGCGTTGCCGAAGGAACTGCAGAGAAACCGAGATGAGATTGAAAAGTTACAGAGGGAGATTTTTGGTCTGAAGGAAGATGGACGCCGAGAGGAAGGAGAAGGACAAACTTCGCGAAGCGTTGCAGGCATCGGTCGTCGAGAGCGAAAAGTTAAGGGCTCGGCTAGAGCAGCTGAAGAACGAGAACGACGGTCTGATGGAAAGGACGAAGGAGTTAGACGATTTGAATAACCAGCTAAGGAACGACTAGGATAGCACGAAGCAGGCTTTGGATAATTTGCAAGCAGAGATCAACAAACTGAAGGATGAATTGACCAAGGCGAAGCAAGAATGCGATGCGTTGTTGAACGAGAATAATAGTATCGAAAAGCAACTGGAACAAGCGATGACGGAGAACGAGAGCCTGAGAGCCGAATTGGACGAAGCTGGTAAAGAACTTAATAAACTGAAATTACTTGAAGGACGAGCCGCGAAACAGCCTCGATGAGATGGAGCTCGAGAACGATTCGTTGAAACGAGATATGAAGGCGTTAAGGGATGACCTTGAGGCTTCCAGAAGGCAAGCGGAGGTGCTAAAAGCCGCTGCTCGCGCGTCGAAAGCGGCTAAGGATAAAGGAACTGGAACTTGCAAAGCTGCAACTGCAAGTAAAGAGGTTCGAGTTGGAAAAGAATCGCTTAACGAAGGAAAATGATGATTTCGGATCTAAAATGATGGAATTACAAGGAAAGTTGGAGGAGTTGGATAAGACAAAGGGAAGAAACGCAGATTTAGTCGCCGAAGTAGATCGTGTTTGAGAAAATAATTGGAAAAGGCGTTGGAGGACATTGATCCAAGGTTGAAATCCGAAACAGATTCCTTGAAGGATGGACTCGATAATTGCGCGGACGAGATGCGAAAGCTGAGAACCGACAGCAATCAGCTTAAATTAGAGAATCGAGCTTTCGAGTCCGATATTCGCGAACTTGACGATCGCTTAACGAAGGAAATCGCCAATCTGAAAGCGAAAAACGCAGGATTGGAACAGAAACTAGAGACATTGGATAAATGGAAGTCGAAAAACGTGGATTTACTTGGTGAAAATCGATCGTTTGAGACGCGAATTGGCAAAAGCCTTAGAGGATATCGATCGACCGAAATCCGAGGTAGATTCTTTGAAAAACGGACTGGATAAATGTATTGACGAGGTGGAAGTGTGAAATTCAGGCAAGGGGCGGCGAAGGGGGTCTGAGACAAGAGATTGCCGATCCGAAGAAATTAATCGACGAATTAGAAGAAAAAATTGCTAAACTGGAAACAGACATAGATCATTGGAAAATGGAGAACTGCAAACTTCAGTTGGAAATTGATAAATCAAAAGCTGATCTTGATAAAGCATTGAAAGATTTGCTCGAATGCCAGGTAAATTTTAGGTATTTTAACGTTAATCTTAATAAGCGTAAACTTCGTTAAAAATATTAAAAATATCCTTTATACGAGAAATGTCTTCCTCGTTTATTAATTGTAAATTAATTGAAAAAAGAAGCGAAAGTTGGGAGGAGAAGGCGATGCACAAAAAGCAGAGATCGATAGATGGAGATGAAATTCGAACGCAGAGGAGGTAATTGCGGAAAAATTGAGAGCAGATCTTCGAAATTGCCAAACTGAAAACGATAGACTGCAGAAACAATTAAACGAAATGGAAAATGAGTTGGACGAATTAACAAACGTAAACGATAGTATAAAGAATGAGATCGATAAACTGAAGAAGGCGATCGTGACCATAGAAGCAAACTTTCTGATTTGCTAGACGAGAAAAAAGAGTTGGTCAACGAATTCTATCGTTTATGCGAACAGCTAAACGATCGTAGAAACGAGCTGGAGGAGCAGATGGCCGCGAAAGATACGGCCAAGGAGGAATTGGCCGACGCGAAGAAACAGCTGGCCGCCCTAAAAGCGGCGTTGGACAAGGTTCGCAGCGAAAACGATAAGCCCAGAAACGAGAACGAGGGGCTGAATGTAGAATTAGCCAAGTTGAACGAGCAAATGGAAACTTTGAAGGACGAGAATGCGAACCTGGAGAACGAAAACGCGAATCTGAAGAACGAAAACGCGAATCCGAAGAACGACAATGCGAAATTGGCGGCGGAGTTGACTGGAACGAAAAACAAATTGGCAGAAGCGGAGAAACAGGCGACCGATCTGGAGAAAGAGAAGAGCGACTTGAAGAACAAAATAGCCGATCTCGAGAACACGGTGAACGAGCTGGAATCCTTGAAGAAATAATTAGAAGATGCTAAGAAGGAGCTGAATAGGCTGAAGCCTGAGCTAAATAGTTCGAAATCGGCGAATACACAATTGCAAAAATATTTAAATAACGCCATAGAGGAATGAAATAGACCGAGGAATGATTTGAACAAATTAAAAAACGATTAGGACAAATTCAAGTCTGAATTAGATGACCTGAAGAAGGAGATTGTCAAGCGGAGAACGAAAGATGGCGTAAGGGATTGATAGATTTGAACCCGGAAAATTCAAAACCGCGGGACGATTTAAACGAGGCGAAAAACGAAGCGAATAAATTAAAAGCCGATTTGGATAAATTGTAAAGCGATTATAGCGAGTTGCGGTCGGAATTAGGTAAACTAAGGGACGAGAGGAATAGACGCAAAGAATGCCGCGATGCTGCGTTGGCCACGGATCTGGACGAATTTAAGAAAGGGAATGGCGAGTTGAAAGATGGGAATGAGAAACTGAAAAGCCAGTTATTCGATTGCCAAGAGGAGAAGGAAAGGCTACGCAAGGAATTGGGAAAGCTGAGGAGAGAAAATGCCAAATTGAAAGAAGGTATAACTACCGTTTCAATTTGTTTGGAATTCAAATTAGAAGGGTAAGTGCTTGATCTCTTGTTCAAGTCGCTTTGCAAATTCCAGCAGAGTGGTTAATGGAAGGCATTTAATATCATTATTTACCTTAAGCAGTATCAGATATAATTTTACAATAACGAGCTTTTCCTCTTATTTCGACTTTAAATTACTCGTGCTTTGATATTTGTAGATTGTGAAACGAGTATAACACAATATAATAGTAAAGCCACAAATTATTGTTCTGCACAGAATTAGATAAATTAAAAGAAAATTTCTTATTTGTTGAAACTTACGATATATATTTTTTGAAAATTATTGTATTATCTTGGGAAGATTCTGTAAGGAACGACATATTAAATTCCTTATGTCACTGACAGGAGATTGTATCGAAACGTTATGTATACTACAAATTTAATTTTTTACGAAACTATAATATTATATATATGTATATTGTTAATGAAATGAATTTCATGTAGCGAAAAAGCTGGAGCTCAAGGAAACCGAGATGAACAAAGATATTTTGAATGATGGCTGTGATTTCATAAAGGCGAATGAATTTTACCAGGGAAGAAATTTGAAAAACCATATGAAAGTAAAAATTATATAGACTTTTCTGCAAATAAAGGAGGCGAAAGATCCGAAGACTGATTTTTGAAAAAGCGCTTTATTCATACATGGAAATGTTTGACATATAGATAGATACAAATATTTTTTGACATGTTATATGAATATTGATGCGTATTACTGAATCATGTAATATCGTTATATTGTATTATCGACGTTGGTTACCGCATGCAAATCACAATGATATAGATTAATGATATTACTTAATAAGTGAATAAACCTGATAGATTCGATAAATCATTCCGTACTCCAGAAATTAATAAACGCCTCCGTTCTACTAAATCGAACGTCCTAAATGTATCTTCAAATTCGATTAAAAATTTAAACGATATAACTTTAAACAAATTTCAGTCACAATTCTGTTCATTTATCAAAAAATAGAGTATTTCTAACTTAATCGTTAGCTTTATCGATTAAATTTATTCGGTGTGATGAAAATTTTTTTACGTGTGTTCATAAAAATATTCGTATTATGTAAATATTGGCGGTCTGTTTATAACAAATGATTCTTTTCCAATATCGAAAATGCTGGCGTATTATTAATGGAAACAACGTGTTCTTTATCTCTTTAGTCGTTGAGATTGACACAGTTAGCAGAGCTTCGCGATAAGATTGGCCAGTTGACATCGGACATGGCGCACCAGGATAGCAGAGCGGTGCCGTGCGACGATTATGGACCAGCGATTCCGTCAAAGGAAGATTATAATATTTTGGATCACCGTATAGCTACTTTGCAGAAACAGAAAGTGGAGAAGCAAATGGAGGCGGACTGGAAGCTCCAGGAGCCAAGGAGGGCTCTTCGAAACGAGCAGGCTAACTTAATTCGAATCTCCGATCGGATGAACTTTGAGAGAAAACGCAATTTGAACCTTCGGCATAGCATGGATGATTTACCGTAATACGCTTTTCCTTTTAACCTCGTTCATCGTTGGACGATCGTCTTCCCCAAGACATTTCACGGATGAGAAGAATTATGTTCCCTCGGATCTCCAAGCTAACGAATTTAACGAATTCATGGTACGCTATAAGATCAACAGGCTGTACGAGAAAACATGGGTCTTGAAATTGTGCTATCGACGGTACATCTGTTTCTTGTTCAGCGTCGTTATGATCATCGATGTAAGTATATGTAAGTAAAAAGAGTATATCGTTACAACGTTAACATTCGAACTTTCTTGTATGATTTTTCTCGCGTTAGTTCGGCGTCTCTAAATGTTTAATACGTCAAAAATGGAAATTACTGGACGAAATAGAAGAAGGACCTTGATGTTCGCAGGAACGCGAACAATTTCATTGTAATTCACTCGTAATTCCGACGGTTGGATGCAATTTAAAAGAAAGGTACTTTGTAATTATATTTCAGGTAAGCGCAATCCAAAATATCAGCAATTAAAAGAACAAAATTGAGTTAGACGTGGGAATAGAACCAGGTGCCATTGCTTGCTTCGAAACTTTAGGAGCGTACAGGCACACGAAATGATCGGGCGAAAACGCGAGGCTCGCTTTCTCAGCGATCGTCTTCTCCTTATTGCGACGTCAAATCTAAAGATTTTCGGTGACAATCAAACCGCTGTATGTTCTCTCGCCTAATTATACCTCCGACAACAGTTCATCGATGGCGAGCGATATTTGATTACAGTAGCAAACGTATACATTGCATTGTTATCATAGTCGTACGTTCTTGCTTACGCGGACTCCGAGTTAGGTGGATAACCCTGTATGTAGAAAAATTTATAATTGAAAACGAGCTGGAAATTTACTCGTTACAAGTGTTTATAGTACTGTCCATATCTATCTACACAAGATGAAAGACAAACTTCATAACTTACGTGAATTTATAGTATGTTTTTAAATACAAGTTTCCCCAAAACGTCTCCTCTCTTAGAACTTTTAGATTAATTAGTTATGAGCAGGAAAACTTTGGATTCTAATTAAAATTTAAAGAACTTGAGGTTTCTACAGCTTCTCTCAATAGCAATCTACATAAGGACGTATCATAAATTCACGAGAGTGCTGTAACTTATAATTCGAATCGAAATTTGTCGGAACTGCAGTTCAATTTCCTAGGCATGTAATCCTGTACACAAACTTTATGTCGTTAAAAGAAACTACTGGTTTCCTTCCATTTATTATGTCTATATATTTTTAGAAAATCATATTTAACATTCTGATATAATATAACTTCTTGTTTATGCTGCGAAAGAATAACTAGCAAAAATTTCTTCCTAACTAATAAATAATACCAAAAAAGAGAATCTCCGATGTATTAAGAACGAGTCAGCAAGTAAATCTCGTATCTACGCAATAAATATTCTTTATCCTAAAATCTATTATCTCGAAGATCTCGGCAACGACGAGAATGGATAAATCCTCGCCGTTCTTTATCTTTTGGACGTTTCCCTTACAAAAGATATCAGAGACGCGCGATTTTTCCAAATCTGCGGGCCGACAACAAAATTTCACTACAAAACCGATGCGTGCCTGGGATTTAGAACGATCAAGCTGGTTCGCGATCGTATAAATTACTTCTAGCCGAGTAATTTAATCGCGTCGCGTCGCGTCGCACCGGTTACATTCTAATTAACGAAGCGCAGCATAGAGGAACAGATAGGAAGAGGAAGAAAAAACGCGGCGGCGGCCAATAACGAGCAACGTTCTGGAAAACAGTAACGGCTAATAACGGGCAATAGATTCGGACTGGCCGCGTTTGCTCGATTTTGCGCGCGGCAACGCGATTTCCTGTTTCGTTTTGTGGCACGGTGTTGTTCGATCGAGATTAATTCAATTGTATCGTGGACCGCATCCGCTCCCACGACTTTATCAGCAACTGTCGTTGGTGTGGCTCGCGTGTTCAGTGTGCAGCGTGCAGCGTGCAGCGTGCAGCGTGCAGCGTGCAGTGTGCACGTGCACGCCACGATGTCGCGATGGTACGCTAACGGATACTACTGACAAAGAGTACACATATAATTGAAATGCGCGGCTAGATCAAGTGGTAAATGAATTGACGAAATCCATTTAACCGTGTGTCCATCCAGTCGGAATTGGAATAAGCTCGTAAAGCGTCCGTGTATTATCGAAGTGATAGCAGGTCGTCAGTTAGCGTTTGCGAAACTTCCGCTTTCGCTTCGTCGATTTATGTTTCCAGGGATAAATTGAATTTCTAACGAAGGCGATTCGTTCAGGAAATATTAGGCTCGACGCATTATCGTTGAACTACAGATGTTTATGCAGAATGCACGTTAATGCACATGCACATATTTTCGTAGTAATCGACTAATTACTAAATTAGTAATTTTGACAATACATTTAAGTCTGTGATGGAGGTTTTGTTTTGAGAATGCATAACCGAATGCATCGACTGAAAATCGGAATAAGCGATTTAGAAAATAATTATTTATTCATTGTCAAGATTTGTTGTATTTCTAGGATCAAATGTAAAAAGTATACGTATTATAATTTTAACTTTTTATAAGAAACAAATATGACTAACTGTATCATGTACGATGTCACTTGAATGTTCTGACGATTGAGGTTCTGCGTTGATAATCTACTCCAGGCAATCGTTGAACGACACCGAACAAAATTTAGTATGTCAAAAATAGGTGGAAATGTAGGAGGAAGATTAACGTTAACATTATGACAAATATATTTGCCTTTTTTGAGAAACGCTACTGTCCAGGTTATTCGTGGGGTTATTTAGGTTCTCGGGTAGATATTCTCGAGAGCAAGAGCTTCATCGTGAAAAGAATGCATCAAAGATATCGTATATTTATCTTTTGGCCAGTGAGCGATGTATTGCTTTAGGCAGCAACGATAACTCGTTCGAGGTCAGGAATCGAAAAATAGCGGATACAGGTCACGTTATGCCCGTTTTGTCGATTAACTGGGAGCATGCCAATGTTAACGGTCGATGAGCTGCCTTATTTCGTATTCTTTTCAATATGGTCACGTGAAGAGGAGAAAGGCCACTGATAGAAGCTGCCTCCAGACCGAGAAGATCATTTTTGTTGATACACAGGCATATTTCTCCGAAAAATTTCAATCTCTGACGGATGCATTTAGTTTTAGCCGAGAGAAGAATGAGGCAGAAAATGTAAAATGAGAAATTGATCATTTTTCGAACTCTCGTTCGAACGTTAAGAGTTTCGATCGATCATTTACCCTATTTGCTCATTTTTAATTAATTGATTAGACATGAAAGTTGGAAATGAACGACGATTAGATGTATGTATAGTAATTAGGTAAATTAATCACATAGTCTTAGACAAAATTTATAAAAACGAAAATGGGTTTCATATTATTATCCTCTCTATTAATGATATGTATTATAGTTTATATTAAAATCATAATCATACCATGCAAACAGAGTGATTAAAATACAGGTTAAAGAATTCAATTAATATATTATCATATAATGCATGTATATTAATGCATGCATAATTCATGTTAAAAAGCAATTATATGTTCTTGTAATAGAAACGAAATGAAATTATGTAAAATACATATTTGGTGATATTGTGAAAATCATGTTTTAACTAATCGTAGTAAGTTACAGAATTATTCGTATCGTTAAATTAATATTCATATCGATATTAATGAATATTAATAATACAATTTTTTTTATAGGTAATAGCAAACGTGTTTATTGTTCAAATGGCTGAATATATGGTACGGTTGATCTTGGACTTCGTATAGATACAAGTTTTTGAGGTTGCAGCGGACCCAAAACCTATAGGAGTCCCTATAATAAAAGCAATCAACGTGGATGGCGATAATTGTCCTCTGAATCCGATGTATACAAAATTTGATGCCGAAGAATGTAATACAGACGAGAATTTCTTATTTATTTTTATCAGCTTTTTGTACTTGTCTTTCTCTCGTTATTTTTTCTTTTAATATCTTATTATATACCTAATAAGATACAAATTATCATTTGCATTTTGGTAAACTATTTTACAATATATATACATATGTAACGAGCATATAAAGAACTCGTCTTGTATCGTATACTTACGAAGATTTTTGTGAAAACGTTAAGTGATTAATTTCGTAATTTAATAGATTTTACGAGGTTTACCAGCAATTGCAACACTTATTTTTACCATGATATTTTAATTGTTATCTATCTAATCTATATAATATTTATCTACACGTTAAAAGCCAGCAGTTGTTGAACGTGTCTCGAAAGACCTTTCTCCCCTTCAGATGTTACATTACGTCGATCAAAGCATGCGGTCTTCGAACATTGCACAATTGCACGAACAAATTGAAGATGTCACGGTATAGGAACAGTTTTTTTTCGATGGTATAGGGAAATCGCGTAAACTAAATTTTACGGTATCCTTGTAGATGAGAATCATCGAATAAAATTTAATAGAGAACGCGTAACGATGTCTTTTATTTCTTACGATACTGTCGTAGACCATAAAATACGATATTTAGATCGACTAGAGAGTGATAAAGAAAAAAAAGAAGGGAGAAAGGTAAATGGAACCATAAAATAACATCGCACGTACCTTATTTTGTTTCCCTTACGACGTTAACGATCAAGTATAAAATAAAATGATATCTACTGCTGTATCGAATATACCGCTTTTAAGTTTTAAATGTTGTTGTACAATTCGATTACGCGTGTGAAGTTTTATTCTCTGAGTGTTACTGTGCGAATATCAAATGAAATGAATTCTTCGTCGATCGTTCATTCAACTCCGCATCCGAATCAGAATGTTATTCTCGGTAGCAGTATGGATAAAATGCTATTCGAATATTTGAGTCTTTTCTATACTATAACGTTGCTCAGCCATAGGTATACGAAGGAGAAAAGTGATATCGTTGTTCTAATTTAGATACTTTGAGACGTTTATGGGACCATTTAACCGATAAGTTGTTGTAATTTCACGACTTATGTAAGTAGTAAAAGTTACAAAAGTTATCAGACATATGATCTAAATGGATCTAAATTATCGTAGAAATGCACAAATTACGTATCATGATCATCATTCTCGACAACGCCAAATGCTTTCTTCAAATATCAAAACGTTTGAATATTAGGGTGATATTAGTAAACGCTATCCTGTAAGCTACATCAAAATTTTACAATATACTCGAGTTTATTTGAACATAAATTAAGAAACGAGGCAGCAAAATTAATAATAGACGCGTGTCAACACATTTAATTATATATTTGCGTGCCTTTTTCTGTTTTCTCGGTAGAATTATCGTCTACAATCAAGAGATTTCACATCGAGATAAAAATAATGGCGATTCAGGGTGACATTATTAAACAAATCTCTATGTTCAACAGGACTTGTTTACATAATCGAATACAACACAGATCAAAGCTGCGTTGGTGTCTCGATAAGCTTCGTACGTTTATTGTATACCGAAATATTTTTTCCTTTTCCAACGTATAGCACTTGAGGTAAAGTTGTATCGTTGTTATACTTTAACATTTTTTTCTTGCAAAAATAATACCATCATTCGATAAAACTTCGTACAAAACTATTTCGATAAACACATACCGAAAAGTATTTTTCGTATTATTAAGAAAAACCTTCAGTTTCAGATATACCCTGAAGAAGTAAACTGATCTCGAAAAACCAAAAGTATGACATTAATCAATCATCGTAAAAGCTTAAAGATCTAAGAGTCAAGCATCATGCGTATATCGTTGTTGCAAGCGATATTGAAATATTACAAGACTCTGCAGGCTTCTTGAAACCATTTTAACCATTTTAACCAGATTAAATCTACATTTAATCAGAAAATGTTATGTTATCCATTTTATTATACTTGACGTCAATATAAAAAAAGGCAATCCCGTGACATGGAACTATTTCTCAATGATGCAAATGGGCCAACGTACCATTACCATATTCTAATTATGCATATAGGTTCTCTATCTCTCTCCATTTCTCAATGTTATTCTCACTCACCGTATTTTCTTTCCTTGTCGCTATCACGTCGGTCACGTGGCGTTGGTAAAAGTGGTGAAACACGAAAGTGTGCTCTCACATCGAAATGTAGACCAATCTAAGATAAATGAGATCGATCCCATGGAAAAAGGTTACGGCCTCTGATGTCATCAGTCAATTGGAGTCTAGAATTTTATTTATTCGAGGAGCACGCTATGTTAGACAATACGCTATATTATACAAATATTAGACGAAAGCAAATTCTATGCTTTTAATTCTATAGTTTATAGCGCTTAACGCGTCTATAGTGGCGACAATTAATTTTTTTTTAATTAGTAACGTATCGTTTAGTATTAAGATTGCGAAGATATCGTGAAATACATGTAAGTACAGTACCGTGCGAAATTCTTAGACTCCGATCGAACGAAAATGTTTTATTTATGCAAATATAAAAATAATCGATGTTTTCCAATTCTGTTAATTTTTAAGAAGGTTTTAATTCGAGAACATTGCTATATACTTGCTAGTAATGCCCAAAAATCAAAATCAACTTGAAAACTAAGGCCGAACGGCGGAATATTTTTGTATATGCATATACATATATGGCTATAGGAGAAAATTGTTCAGAATGTTGAGATTTATCTCACAGTCGTCGAAATCGTCGAGGTGGCTCCTTTTTCCTGGATATTTACCATAGTTAGTATCTGGAGTGATCTTCTGTTTTCGATATTTATTTCATGTATACATGTATATATAGCTATTAAGTGTCTCTGACGATATTATCTGCGATTATATTAGATTATATTAGACGATTAGTGGTAGAAGGCAGTATATTCGTAAACAACGAATAGAAATTAGGGAAGAATGTATACATTTTTTCGATAAATGTTCCTATATTCCTAGAGTTGCTATATTCATAGGTAAATAAAATGAATTTCTTTGGAGTTGCCTAACTGTATCGTTTTTCCGCATAGACTTTATCAACGATTGAAAATTGACTTTGTCAACAGCGAGGAGCAATCGTACTGTGCATTGTATGTAAATGTTTTGGCAGCAGAACACACGCTTTTCGAGTAAGCTGAGGTATCGCTTACAAATCGATAGCCGACACATGGTGTGGTTCATATACGTAGGAGCGTACTATTTTGCCACGAAATATCGAAAATTGACACAGCGAACGGCTACTATTATCAAAACGTTCACTTTGATATCACCTTGTTACCGTGAAACGCTGTGCTCTAAGATACGACGTACGCGCCATACGTAATGAACGTATTAACCCCCTTGCTACCTACGTATACTACCTATACATATATGTGTGTATGTATGTGGAAGAACAGCGTCTCATTGTCAGCTGTGTACGCCGTATATGTACGGTGTTCCACGTTCACACAGTGATTTAGAAAGTAAATATATCTGGATAGTTATGCAGTGGCAAGACGAAGACGGGTCATCGACATTGTTGCACCTTGTGACCCAAATAGCAAACAGTTTTTAATTAGAGCACGGTTATAGCGAATGGGTGGAATACGAGTTACCACAGAGACAATGTTTTGCTGGTATTCTGGAACGTAACGCGTAGAATGTAGAACGGTATATGTATTTTACATACAAGGAGCTACCCTAGAAGAACATATTATGTACAAGGATGTATAGAGATGATGGCACTATCGGTGAATGTGCAAACTGTATGATCTACGCGAAAACTGCTTCCAAAAGTATCTTCGTTCAACTGCATCGTCGTTTACACGATTCGACGGATGTTCGAGGACAGGAATTTGTATGACGGTAAGATACTTTGAACGATTACTACTTACGAACGATCCATTGTAGGTGGTAATCGCTTCAGACTTACTCGAGATTCCTGACGTCCTTGTGGTCAACAAGAATTCAGACTGGATAGCGTCGATGTATATATTAATAATGTACTATACTACGAAGGATCCATGTAGATGGTAATCGTTCCAGGTATCTTATACTCTTGACATCTTCGTGGTTGAAAACAATTTAGATTGGATAAAGCGTGTTGGTGGTTATGCTAATAATGGTCGTCCTACGTCCGCCTTGTGTCCATAGTCATTCTATTTTGGAGGATCGCAGGAACTCGTACGAAGCAAAACCCCGGACGCACTGTGTGAATCCATTGCATAATTCATAAAGGAAGCTCTTGCATCGATGTATCTGGGTCCTTCGCTAAATCTGGTCCTGGAACGAGTGGTGAATTTTTAAAATACGAAACTTATAGGAACTTGGTTACCGAGGACAAGGCTTTTCGAAAAACTATGCGAGGATATGGTACTGTACAGTAGTAGTGTAACTTGTTTTGGCTTTCGTCTAGTAATGTGTTATAGTTATCGTATAATAATTCATAGGAATTACAAATTACGACGCGAACTTTACGTTTGCCCTGGGTACTAACATTTTGCTCGTAATTAGATTACCTTTGTGATGTTTCTGAGGAACTGGATGCATTGGACCACCTTCCCTTACAAGCAAACTTTTACAAGTACCTAGCAAGGATTCAGTATCCGGGAGAAACTATGGAGGAGAGGAACGAAGAACGTTGCAAAGGTTGTTTTCCCCTATTACAGTACTTTGTAACAGGTAATGAAGTTCATTTTTCTTGCGTTATAAAATCTACTTTCGAAGAACATCCATCATTGCCTTTATAAAGAAATTATATAGAAGTTGATATTCAAGATTCATTAAAGATTGCAGCATTATCTGAATTTACTTTTGAAGAATATTCATCACTGCGTTGAAAAATATCTTCAAGAAGAAGATACGATGAAATTAATATTCGGTATTACGTATATAGTGATACTATGTGCAAGATGGAGTGCGGAGATCGAGTTGATACGTCGTTTTGCTCACATTAACACATAGTATATCGCCTAACTAACCCGTGAACAGATCCGTGACACGCATTTCATAATCGTAAATCGTAATTTCATATTTTTCGAAGTTAGCTCGTTTTATCGTATCTTAAACAGACTATAACTTCACGGAGTAAATTAAAATTCGCCTTTTACGGAATGACTATTGTGATTTGGCGATTATGATGAGATTACAAAATTCCTCGAATTCCTTATGCAAAACAACGTACGTTGGTATGCAAAGGTTTTCAACGAAATTCCGAAAGCGATTCGTTAAAACAAAATTTCAACGAATATTTTAAATATATTTCAAGAATTTCTACCCTGCGGAGTGATCCACGATCACAGTCGCCACGATATCTCAATTGTTACTAACATATATGTATACGAATGATGCATATGAAACATCGTTTCTCCGAACTCTGAATCTAAGGACGATATCGACGAAGGAAAAATCTAAACGATCAGATGTAGAGAATGTTGTGTTTTATCTAAACATCAAAGTTCTAACAAATTGTCCGTTTTTATTTGTCTTTATTTATTCATTTTTATGTATTTTTATCCCGAAGAATGAGAACGTAATAAAAAGGAGACAGTTGCCTGATACTTCTCCCATAACTCTGCAAAATTTCGAAAAACTCGGAATTTTTTGATTATCCAAGTTCCCTTTTATGATACGGTTCGTCGAGTAGGGTATACAGTGCAAAAACGAGCGAAACTAGGCACAGTCATATCAATTCGTGCAAGAACGCATAAAAATTCGTTCGAACGCGCGTGTGTCATTCATTCATCTTCGAAGTTATTTCAGTGTGCACAAGGTAGGAAGATTGTTGCAGTATTTGTCCACACCGAGCGTACAGTTTCCTTTGATGTAGCGACATTCAGCAAAATCACACGGGTTTTGACGCAAGTTAGCATGTATATATGTATATCGTTCAGGCTAGCCGCTATAGAGGTTGGGCTAGATTTTTTTTGCAAAACGATTTCAGCATATTCCATATGTCATAGAGCATATAAATGCTTTGTTAAAAAGTTATAACAGGAATACGTAAGATAACAACTGACTGATCATTTATTTGATCTTCACACAAACTATAGAGTTAAACTTTTTATATTATTTTTGAAATAAAAGTAATAAATTAATTGGAATAATTCATTATATTAAATTATCATTTTTTTATCGTTATTTCAAATGAAATTTTCCCAAGCGTCTATCAGCCTCGAGCTGCGAAGAAGCCTTAAGCAATTAAAGAATAAATTTCGACTTTCAAATAAAAAATTGTCGATGGTTAGAGATACCGGCGGAGAAATATTTCACAATTCTAAATATCAAAAGATCAAAATTAATCAGAAGATAGTGAAATGATACGATGGTCAATTCTTTGAAACTGTATTAGATTCAATTTTGTACATATTTAATGAATTAGTAGAAGCTTCGAATTTCAACGACTATATTTGTATTTTATTTTAGATCTTTGATGTAAAATATTTAGACATTCTTCGTATTAAAACGTGAATCTGAAGCATAAATCTGAAAATGTAATTTTTGAATTTGTATTGTTTTTCAATTTATCGATTTGGTTAGACGAATCGATTGTCCCATCACGATTCAGGTAGAATCAGTAGAAATCAACCGTGAAACTCTATCTTTAATTAATCGCTCAATTATCGTTTCATTTTAGAGATAGAAATTTCAAACACATACAGTACAGGTCGTAGATGGAGAAAATCATTCAGGCAACTCTTCAGTGGTCACGTACGATCAAACGATGAAGAAAAAGCACGGAACAGGATAATCCAACCGGACAGAATAATTTCCTCTTTCATAAACACGAGCAGAAAAGCGATTTTGTTACTTTTCTTCCATTCATTTCCGTATCCGTCGTAGACTCTTTCTTTTTTCTTCTTGCTAACAGTTTAGTTTGTCTCATCAGTTGCTTCTCTTGTAGCGGGATTACTTTGATCACGTCCGTGTCTCATTGACGAACAGGGAAGCGGGAAAAGTTCTATTTCCGGCAGTGGATAATGATGGTTGACAGTAGCATGCACAATGGAGCGAAAGCGCATAAAGCAGGATGGAAAGCAGGAAAAGAGGAAAAGAGCGAGTGGCGATATGTAACGAAGGATCTTTGTATTGAAAGAAGTAGTATATACTTACAAACTGTATAGTAATCCAATGTGACTACTTCAACGTGACACGTACTATCGTTACCGAGATTTTCAAAGTTTCTGGCGTCGATCAACCCTCATATGCATAATATGCAGTGTATAGGTACATATGTACGTAAATTAATATTATTTTACATAACTTGAGCGTCTGAAAGAATGGACTTTTTTGAAGAATTCATTTCGAGGAAGCTACGTAAGAAGTAGATTTCGGTACGATGTTATATATAAGAAAGTCTGACCCTTATGATATTTTTAATCTTCGTTATCGTCGCTGATAACCACCTATATCTGTATATGCAGTTGGTACGATGTTAAAACCTGCTAAAAAAGATGCAACCCTTTGCCATAGATTTCAACAGAGGTTGATTGGAACGAAATACATATGTGGATATTTTTGTTATATTTAGGATAAGTTTGCAGTAGCTTTTACAAAATTGCTGGTATGTTTAATAGTTTAGACTTAGTTAAATCGAAAGGCTTTACGCTATTTCTTTATGGCGCTATAAATGTCAGGAATACCCTTTGTAATATGTGTATTTTTAATCCAAAAAATACAAGTTATCGATTTTTGATAACTGCATTCTTTGAAAGACCAGGCTGCTTTGAATTTGTAATTGTTTGCTGTACTCGCGAATGAAACGAACGTAACGCGTAAAAAAGAATTCAGTTGATAAATGATATTTTATAGCTAGCGTATATCGTGATAAATGTAATATACTCGCTAAACATGTAGCATATACGTTTTATCCGCACCGAAAACTTATTTATTTCGTGCAATTGTAGACGATTCGATAAAATATTATTTACAGAGATAACGGAGATAATCTGTACCAAAGTAGCACGGTTTACGCGCAATAAATGATACTTTATCACGACTACGCGCAATTGGACAAAATAAATTCCGCCAAGTATTTTCCACTTGTTATAGGTACGAAACAGTATTTTATCAAAATAGGAAACTCGCATTAAAGATAAAACCCCTTTTGCACTCGTGTCACTCTAGCGGTATTAAATGTACGGTCATGAAATTTTTCACGGTGTCGAGAATCTGTTATTAATAACCTCTTGAAAAGTTGATATAGACATTCAATACTTATATAGCATTATGTTTCTGTATCACGTAAATTAGGGAACTGATATCTTTTACTTTCACGTATAGCGACGTATGTATAATATATTATTCGCAAATGGATTATACTTATTTATCCGAGTATAAAATTTCTCTAAAAAGCTACAAATTAGTCTTTTTAGTCATTCTGATAACTCTAGCGTGAAAATGCATAAACAGTTACCATGGCTCGTTCACAGTGACTTTTTAGACTCATCTATTTGTAAAGGTGATTGTTTCATAAATTACATATCCTTCATACATAATCCCCGATCTCGTCTCTTCCAAGAAAGTCGTCCGTGAAAATTCGGTCTCTCTTCCTTTGTTTTTTCGTCCCGCGCACGTACCGACAATGGAGACGAATTAAATGACAATGCATATTAATTAACCCGCTGCCCCCTGTGAAACGGGTGAGGACAATCCACGACAACGATTCGCTGGGAATTCAGCCATGGACCAGGAACAAGGGCAATTAGAGAAAATCAATGTTGCACAACACGTTTGTATGTTGCATTTAATAACTGTGCTTGAGTGGAACTCGATTCGCCCTTTGATGGCATAACGAACCACCTGCAACGTCGCATGCCGCGCTTTTTCCCCGTTTGGTTGTGTTGTAAATTGCTTCGTTTCAACGAGAACGAAGACGTAACAACATGGTGCGCGCCCGTTGCTCACGACTGGATTATTTTCCCCTTTACTCTTATACCGTTTCTTTTATCCTTTTCCCTCTCCTCTTCGATCCCTTTTATTTATTTTTTTTTCGTTTTCAGTCGAAGCTGGCTAATTAAATGAATGCCTGCCGGCGTTGCGTCGCGAAGCGTATCGATTTACGTTCCACGGGGTTGGTCATTAAAAGAGGGTGCGAGGGCAGGTTTTTTCTTTTATTGCACGATAAAAGGGGAACGTGTTTGGCGTTCGACTCGCTCTCTGATCCCCGGATCAAAGATTCTTACGTGTTTTTTTGTTTTATTCGCCCTTAATCTCTGGTGATTACGCTTTTGTAGAAATTTCATGTAGCCCCGAGCTTGAACGGGACAAGGCAGGCGAGCGATTGGCAAGTCGGTTGCTTTTATTTCGCAATTTCAAGTTTAATGGATCGCGTAAGATTTGTCGGCTTGTACGAAGCTGTTTGCAAGTGCAGCCTGCGTGTTAAGGTATTTTTGTAATTCGAATGTAATTCGAGTTAATTTGTGAAATTAAATGTTACTGGATGTGACTCGTGTAGACTTTTAAACGCCACTGATGGGTACCAATTTGGCTAGATACGTCAGTATCGATTCCTTTATATCGCCTTGCCGATAGCATTACATTACGTTTTATCGATACAATCCACAAAATAGTAAATGTACCTACGTATTTTACTAAAGACGATTCTGTATACTTATATCGATGGTTAATTTTAATTTTAATTTTCCGAATATTCTATTCGTTTTTATTCAATGCTAAAATGCATGTGGACAATTTGGAAATATTTTATTCGTTATTTATCTTTTACAATCGTCCCCCTCCGGGATACGACGAACTTCCAGTTATGTTTCTCCTTGGTCGCTTTGGAAATAATATGTGTAAAATTCGGATGACAATTAACGAGTTAACCAGTAATTCAATTTAGCATTTACAAAACATACAAATTCATCGGACCTTCTATATTCCATGGTTTTACAGTATTTATTACTTTTAGTTTCAGTAGGTTGTTTCCCGAGGTGTACTTTAGAGATGTAGCGTAAAAAATGGCGGTAAAAGATGGTCGAAGGAAAGTAAATAGCCTTTCGAAAATCTTGCTTCAATTTAACTCGCCGGTGCGGCGATAAAAAGCATTTCTTAAGTTTGCCAATATATCGACGCATATTTTATAGGTCGAGCCATTATCGGAACATCTCTTCAGACTAGAAGCGGAGAGATGGAGGCCCTTGAGAACCAGGCTTTCGCCTGTCTTCACCTTCGGAAAGTTGAAGGAGATGTTTCACTTGTTGCTAGAGTGGTCGGACCACTTCGACGAGTATCTGGACAGATTGATCGCGGAAGGCGAGCTGATCGAGTGTCGTGAAATCTCGACGAGATACACCGCCGACCTGATCGGTTCTTGCGCTTTCAGTAACGAGATGAATGTATTCGCGGTCGAAGAGAGCCATTTTCGTAGAGAAACGAAATATTTGGAGGCATGTTCCCAATTCCTTTACCTTTTACATAAGCATTGCAATTTATTTATTTGAAAAGTCATTTATTGATTAGAAAATTTACAGCGCCTGCATAATTAACGTATTTGAATATTTTTTCTTTTTTTTTTTTATACGATGTACAGAGAAACGTTAAGAAAGTATCTAGTGGCATTATGCCTCTTCAGAACAGCGTTAGAGAATTACACGTTCTCAGGAACGAAAGTGACCATACGAAAGGGTTAAAACATTTTTATTCCTGTTTAGCCGATTCATAGAGATCTGAAAATTTATCCGAATGCGGTGTTCGATGCTGAAAGATTCATGGATGACGATCATGGATGATGGTCCTAGAAATTGTATTGGTAACACGTTAAAGCTTGGATACAGTTGCTAGAGCGTAGAGTATTCAACAAATAAATTGTGTAAATCTATTTACTTATACCGAATGTATCTGAGGAAACGCAACATTTGATTAATATAAAGTTTCCTACCTTCGAGGCCAATAAAATGACAATTGATAAAATAATTTTGCAAGATGTGCTGGAAATCAGACAACCGTGGGACTTATTACAGTCTTGTTGAAATTTAAAGTGCAAGTATGCGAAAAAATTTTCGAAAAATATGATACGGACAAGATGGCATTGTTCCAACCAACACACGTTTAAGAATATACGTATAAGAAGATGACAAAGCTCGTGGCATAAAAGAATAACAAAATTTATATTGTTAACGTTTATATTTGGTTTAACGTAGCCGTATCGTATCCGCTCGACGTGGATTAATATATCGTATATGAGCGGATTGGAACGTTCTAACTGTTATTTTTATCTATATATCTGAATCGGGAGAGCCAGAAGAATATTTCTTCGTAGTAAATCGCTTCTAAAAACGTTATAGTTTTACAAGAACAAAAGTCGTTATAGGAAAGGGTCGGACTAGCGGGACGGCGATCTACGAGATTCATCGTGATTCCAATATTTACCCTGAGTCGGATCTGCTCCGATCCCAGGGGTTCAGTTCAAGAACGAGGATTTCGTGTCAGCAAATCCGATGTCCCACCTAGCTGCTTTTTAGAGACGGTTCAAGGAACTGCATCGGCAACGCCGTGAAAAATCTATTATTGTGTCCGGGGATCTCTGCGCTTCTGAAATATTGAATTCGTTTGCTTTTACGGAATCCTACAAACGTAGATATACTTTCTTGTTATATTCAATAAGATACCGCGAATAGAGTAACTTTCGAGTGTGTATTACATAGTTACTTCCCGAAGTAGTATAAACATGTAATAGGTAGCGCAATCAAGCGCGATAAGTAGATTGTGAATTTTTATATATTTAAGAAGTTTAAAGGCCAACAAATATATAAAATACGCTATCTAAGATTATCTACAATTATATAAGATGGCTACCTATTTTTTCAATATTTAGGAAGCGGAAAGAAAGTTTCGTCTAAGAAGATATTAATTTGCACGAATATCAATAGTTAGAAGAAATACAGAGACGATATACAGTGAAATTTATGCATCGTGTGTCTTATAATGAAACAGGAAACGTTGGCAAATCTGATTTTGATTCGTCGGTTAGTTTATACGAGAGACAGATGAAAATGACGAGTAACTGGAGAGTGGAGATGCTCGATGACTCGAAAGAAAAAGCAATGTCCTCGTCAGAGAGAGGTAGTACTTGCTCGAATAACTAGATACGTAGTATCCAATCGATGTAAATTCGCAAACGCGAAAGGTGGTTTACTGCAATCATTAACAAAATTTAATGTCGTTCTATATCCGCTTAAAAAATATAGGTTTCAAATATAGAAGCATGGAAAATTTTATGTCCGGAAATGTAAATCAACCAAGTTATAATTATTTAGAGGAAACGAGAATCGATAGTCGAGGACGTATTTCTAGGTATATGCACGTGTACTTGATTACGTTGGTAACTGTTGAATTAATAAATCTGTTCAAGTTAAATTTCGCTAGAAAATTGCCTGCTAAATATTGCAACAGCGCGAGGTTTCATGATTTGCACACCTTGCACAGTTTGGCATAAGAAACACGTGACGTGGCAGAGATGAAACAAGGATGACGTTTGAGGGCAAAGGGTTGAAACAAGTAAATCTTGTCACGACGGCGACGCGACGCGGTGTTCCTCTCTTTCTTGAAGCGCTTTTTAAAGAATTCGTTTTGGCTATTTTCGTCGTTGTTCTTTTCAAGCGCGCCATGAAATGTTCCCCTTGTTTAACGAAATATCGCCCTTTATTTTATCGTTACTTTTTCTTTCTTATCCTTTTTCATTTTCTTCGCTTGTTCTTTGTGGATAGAAAAGGATGGAACATTTTCAATTTCGCAAGTTGCACTCATCGTGCTATTACAGAGACGCTATGCTTTTGTATAACTATGAACATTCGCGCATCGCTAAACGTAGAACAGTTCCGACTAAAATAATTCTACAAAGGCGAGGATTTGAAAAGCGTAGAAGTTTTAGTTATTTACAACAAACAAAACACGAAATTTCCTTATTTCGGTAGTTGATGTCGAACAAGTATCTATATCCCGTCACGAAAGTTTAGTATTTTTAACACTAATCAAATTAAAGGATTTCGTCGTAACATTTTTATGAGATAAATGTAAACATATTTTTTAAATTCCTGCTAGAAATTTGTTAATACATCGAACAAGGTCAGAGTTAATTCGTATCGATATGTTAGCTCAAAAATATGTAAAAAATTCTATGGCAAAACGTGTTTTCTTCTTTTCATCGATAAGTCGGGTTATTGTCATTATCAATAGCGTTTGAAGAATAGAATCATAACGAATCATGATAAATCTGGTATCCATTGTATTATCACGGGAAGACATCCTAAAAGTACTCCGCATCGCGTGGCTAGTGTGTATTTTGAACTTAACCCCTTTCTTAGGCTGCGTCCTAGAAACTTATTGCAGAAGCAATAAACTTCCTTCTCGAGTGCACGATTGTCGACTTTTCTGTGCTTTTAGTAACCCGCTCGTAATGGTGACGAACGTGCCACCTCCTATTTCATTTGATGAAATCCTTTGTAACGGACTCGAGAGATCATAATTGACGGATATGGTAACAGTATCTTTAGGTTGCCGATCTTTTAAACGTTACGTCCTCGTAACAAGTTTCGTAACAGATAAAAGAGTTTCTTTGAAATACTTTTTCTAGCGACTGGAAATTTGTTCGTCCGTGTTTAAATCTGCGCTAGAGATATTTAGTTACTCGACGCTAGAATTATTGTCCAAAGTATAAAAATACTGACAAACATATCTAAATGAAAGGGTATTTTGTTATCAAAAACCGTTCAAATTTACAACCACGCGCTATTGCTGATCTATAAGGCTACTATCACAAATTGCGAATGTGTATCAAAGAAATTGGAACTAAATATGTACCTATATTATGTAAAATAGTTCGCAGTAGTTTTTTAATAAATAATTTTAATAACTAATTCTAGATACAGAAAGATACGCATCTTGGATCGGTATTTTATTAGTTTTATTACGCTGGTGAAAAGTTAAAAAGTTAGTTCTAGTCGATATTGTAAAGTTCCTAACAAACGATAATATAAAAGACGGCCCAGCACGCTGTAACGTGGCACGAAGCGGTTTATACCATCGTACATTTCCACGACACGGCTGGCCGATCGAGCGCACGTGCGCAAATCGATTCCCCGCAGCATCGAGATGAACGAGGAATGACGTGTACGGTTTGCGTAATCCAATAATCAAGCTTTAACAGTTTATCGCAATCGCGCACCGTTCAGTTTATTCTCAGGATGACGAAAAACGAGAAAAACGAAGAGAAAAGATTAAAAAAGAAAGAAGAAATACCGAGGAGGAAAAAATGTTATTCCCTTTGTCGAGTTTGCAGCAAGGCAAAAGCCGAGAAAGCACCAACCCGTGATACATATTTATGAAAATGTTCATTCGAAAGTTCGACATTCAAATGGGACGGTTTTCAATTGCAGGCGAGAAAGTTTTTTCTCCGCGCGGCGAGAGAAAAAAGCTGCCCGCTGTTTGGATAACGGCTGGCTCGACTTTCCACGTAGAAATATTGCAACATTTTCGGACATACGAATCCATTTTTGTCCTTTCTACCGCGCTTTAATAGGTTTCGCGGCAGTGTATTTGCGTTGCAAAGGCCGATGAAAGTTTCGTAAAAATCGGCTGAGCGCATGAAACGCTGTTAAGTTCGTCGTACCGCCGATGGAGGGTAGTAGGATAGCTATTTCCGGATATCTGATACACTTCCTAATAAAAAGATACGGTAACAGGTAACAGCGTAGTAACGGTAACTAATGGAACATGAACATTTCGTATATCTAACAGTAACACGTACCTGTAAATTTTAAACGAATCGTGGATCAACGAATTGCTAAATAATAAATAGTTAATAAATAGTAGCTTCGAGCGGTGTCTTGTTATCGGTGTTTATTTACGAGTGACGATTGTCTTTTCGATTTCACAGCAACTTTAAGACTTTTCCCGAATATGGCGTGCTCCTTTCGGTTCGACAACTTAGATCCGCGTTCTTCCAAATGAAATCCGTTCAGCCGTGCTGTAAGTAACAATGAACAATCCGAATCTCAGTTTTAGCGTTGACAATAATGATAAAATAGGACTTTGTGCGTATTATATAATCAGGCAATGGATTTCTATGCGTTTATGCGAAACTTAAAAGTACGGAAATGAATCCGTACAACGTGCAAAGATATCTCGAGTATTTAAGGTAAAATGTTTGTCGTAGTCTTCGATGGGTAAAACGAATCTTCATTTATGTTCCCATTTTTTTAGTTGCGTTCATATCAAAATATACATATTCGTATAAAAATTCTTGGGACAGTGTATTCAAAAATGATCGAAATCGGTGATGAGGACAAGCTCATAAATACGTTAGCTTTATACCTTATAAAAAATTGAAAGTAAGTACTTTTGTATTTGATAGGTAAATACCAGAAATGGGGGAAATCTTAATGACGAAGAAATAATTATTTTGTAAATCATTTATTTGTCGTTTTAAATATTCGATATACTATACTTGTATATGTACGCATTAATCCTGAAATAATAAGAAATTGAGGCATTGAACTGAGAACGTGGTGCGATAAAATGTGGTAAACGACTAGTTTGAAATATTTCTGCGCTAGTTTTATGGTGCGTTTAAAAAATTCAGATACAACTTGAGATATAAATTTTGATACTTTGTGGTGGACAATGTTTCGACAGAAACAATGGATAAATGTATCATAGTACTGTATTAAAAATTATTCTGTTTAATATAGAGCCTCTGTTGTCTTTTACTTTCTAGATAAACAACAAGCGAGGTAACGATACGCGTTGATTAACCAGCGATTCAAATTTAACGAGCTTAATGAGAGAAGTAGCAATAATTAATACAGGAGCTTGCGTTCAAACTTCCTTTATTGGCTTTTATACGAATTTATAACATGGTTTTTAATATGCTGAACATAAATTTGCTCCTATACCCGCTAGATACACAGTGATCGTGTATGGTAGAATGTATGGTATGGTATGGTAGAATTCGCCGTTATTTGGAGAACTTCGTTTCGAAAAAATTCGATGATTATCGGTTAATCGGGTCAAAAGTTTATAGAAAGAAAAGGATTAAATAATTTGAGGAACGAAAAGACGAAAAAAACGTGGAACAACTTATGGACAGGACTGCGCATAAAATACGAACCGACTCGATCATTCAATCAAGCCAGAGCATCATTGGCTAGAATCTGCTCGATTCTAACACTAATGTTCTTTATTCGCGTCAATCAACAGCGCGATCATAACATTCACACACGGAGTAGAACCTAAATAACCCGTAATCGGTTTCAAACGTTCTCCGCTAATCCCCTGGATAACGAATGAATGGTAAATACGACGTTGGAGCTTCTCACACCGTTTTCTAACATTTATCTGTTCACCGGGGGTTGAACAAGGGGAATAGCCTGTAGTGATCAGAGCGTGGCAGGAGGGGGTATGAAAAGTGGTCGGAGAATGCTTTAAGCCAAACTGGAGCCGAAGGGTGGCGAAATCGCACGAATCGTGCCGACCCGAACCGAAAGCTCGGTTGCCCCTGTCAGTAGGCCTGCCGCAACGCAGCAGTGAGCGCGCCTTCTACCACGCGCTGAGATTACGTGACTTTTTCCCTGAATTCCGTCGATATTCGCCATACTTCCACTGATTTTTGCTACCGATACGCTTCGCTTATTATCCGTTAGTAAAACGATCGTAACACGAGATAAATTATTGCCCTTAAAACTCGTGATTCGTCGTATTGGTGCTATCTTTCGTATTTTGTGTACGCCTTTAACGTAATTGTACAGGTCTGTTTTACAGCTCGAGGTAATTGCGACAGTGAATAGGATGGGAATTAGGTCTGTTGGAACAAAGGAATATAATTAGATGCGATCTGATAGCTCTTTACAAGCGGTTGTCCTTGTTCTTGCGTTTCGATGGAGCATTCCAGCGGATGAATAAAAATCCATCGATTCCGAGCAAGCGACCTTAATCGTTGGTATTTCCAGCGGGACCAAAAGTTACCAGTACTTTCGAGGCTATTGGTCGCGTAGAACTGTATCCAGGACGAAAACGAGTTTGTAACCGTTCTATCGAACAGAAAATAGGAGTCCTCGTTGTTGCTCGTTAGTTTCGATATTCGTGGGTCTTGGGTGATCGTGGCAATCGAAAAGATAGTGGAGTCGTCCTCTTCACCGGACGTAGCGGGATTCCGATACATCATGGTGAACCATAAAGCGACTCTGATGACATCCCATGCACCCTCCGAGGCGATCGTATCCGATGGACCCTAATGACACCGGTTCGATGTTATCATCGGCATCGTCGGGGTCGTCTATTTCCGTCGCTTGGAACAGCGCGTCCTACGCGGCCAACTTGCACTGAAAAAGGGCAGCGTTACGTCATTATCGGCGAACGATGACGGCAAGTCGTGTGATGTGTAACCGTGTATGAAGCGAGCGTTAATGGACCGTGGACGGAGCGTACGATTAACCGATCGAGTAGCTCCATTAATAACGACGAAGACGTTTTATAGAGAACGCACGCAGTTGCATCGAAGGGGATGACCGAGCAACTTTAAAAAAAAGACGAAGCACCCTCGTCGAGCCGCATTCTCGTTCGGTCGTTTCGTGAATGAATCCCGTTCGATCCGTTTGCTCGACGTGCACAGTTTGTACACGCGTCTGTGCATTATTCTACGTGTGTGTATGCGATCGTCTACGGTCACGGTAACGCGAAAGTTGATCGACGGTTTTCTCGTCTCTGGGAAGCTGGACTATCGTCGATCAGTCGACGTCGATGAACGTTGTCCAAGTTGTACGTACGTAAATATTCGGGTTTATTCGTTCGTGTCGATAAGTTGGTGAAAAGAAGTTGGAAGTAGAAGCGGTAGAAATCGCGATGTGAAGTTACGGAGAAGCGAGTGTGCTGTGTGAAGTTGGCGCGACGGTGGGCCACGACGAATAGCTTCTGGAATCCCAGAAGACGGAGAGAATCGGTTCGCAAGCGAAGTTGCAACTCAACCTATCGGAGAACTAGATTCATTGAAACTTATCAGCTATCTCGAGCAACTTGCTATCCTGGAGTTAAGGTGTTGGATATTCGAGGGAGAGCAGGGGGATTCGCCAGGACTAGTCTGTTCAATTACACACAGTCCCAGGATGAAGGGGATGCTTTTGCTGATGAGCACGATGGTTTGGTTTGTTGCGGCGGAAGTTTTCCTTGGCGATGTCGACGAGCCGAGTAAGTAACCGAAACTTCTGATTCCCAACCATCCGCGTAGCTAGTAACGTTCGATTAAAATACAGCTGTAATTATATTTGCGATTATAAGCAATTTTCAACGACACGGTCGTAAAGACGGTACCTAAAATACCGGACACACGATGTCTGTAAAATGGTCGTATAACGCGCAGATTTTGTCTCGGGAGACTGTCTGGCTATCATTTTAAAGATAGTCTCCATCACCTGTGCCGCTAGTTTAATCCGTCTGCGCACCTCCGACTTTGATTATTTGCAAATATTTTGCGACGCCGTGCTCCGCTTAATATTCTATTTCGTTCTACTCCTTTCTCTTATACGGTATATAAACCATATATGTACATCTTCGCTGTTGCAATTTGGTTCACCGTGAAATGGGTATGAAAGTTTTAGTGACTCGATATACGTAACGATAAATATTTTATAGCTACATTTTCGATTTTCCTATCTTTGCTCAATGAACGTGAGTTTTTCACTCTCAAAGAAGTCTTTAAGCAAAAAGGAGCCTTTAAAACGAAGATAATTTTATAGGCAAGCTGAATAATTCCGATGTCTAATTTTTAATAAAAACTATATTACACGCGATATCATTTAAAATCCAAACTATCCTTGACAGTTTGTCTAAATATCTCTCATAGATTATACCTACTCATCAACTCCAGACTAGTTGATGTAAACCGAGACTCGTACCACGAATAATTAATACACGAAATCCGGGCAAAATTGGGAGAAATCATTTTCTAAGAATACGCAACCCATCCAATATCCGTCGTCGCGACGATAATAAAGCTGATCGAAGGTAACCAATAAAAATCGTCAAATGGAACTTTAACCGACGAACGATCGCGCGAGGGGCTGTCAACCCTTGCTGAAATTCTCACTGGTCGCGACGAATTTAACGTGATCCGTCAAAATGTTACGGGAAACGGCGCGATCGTTGCAATTACGCTTGCTATTAATGCCGAAAGACAACTGGCCGCGGTGTCAGTCATCCGTAATGACGCTGTCGGCAGGCTCATAATCGTTATGAAGCATTTATGGTTCGTGATGAGGCTGGCGCTCGTGCACGATGACTGACGGTGTATATGTAGGTGTAGGGGACCGGTCGGTAGAAAGGAAAAAGAAGGGAGGAGGGCGCGTTAATTTCAATACGTTCGATGGTTGCTACGATATACGTGGACAGTGTGGAGAATTCGGCTGTCAATAGTTGTTTTGCGGCCGGCATGCTTCGGTTTCCGTGCTCTACGACATCGTACGGTACCGCAACCCGTTTATTTAATCGATGCATTATGCAAATTGACATAACGACTCCACTTCGGATGCAGTAATCGACCACCATCTCTCGACTGATTCACAATGGGACAATGTGTACGTTGAATAATTGGCAGTAACGTGTGTTGCGGCTGTGGCTTCGAAATCAAAGCTACTGAACTCCCTCAGGACTCGGAAAGCGATGGACACGAGCGCATCTCTTCGGTATAGATACTTACTTACTTACTTACTTACTTACTTACTTACTTACTTACTTACTTACTTGGCAGACTTAGAGACGCTAGAAAGTTACGAGCTTTGAAATGTTTGTTTCTTCGAGAACAAGTTTGAAATGGTTTAGTTCTGTAACTGGTTGGCGATGTAAGATCAAGCCGATCTTTACATTAGCCGGAAGAAATTCATTTAAAAGATTGGATTTGGCTGTGATTGTACGGTCTATAAGTACGTACGTACTTGGAATATCGAATACGTATGAATACTATAGAAATACTAGGTTGGCCAGGAAAGTTCTGTTGTCAGACTTTGGTAGAATATTTATAACATTATTTACAGGTTTCCATAAATCGCAGATAGTTAGCGTGCATGTACCGTACCGTTGAACGTATCTAAATGTTGTACATGAGTTGTATATAATAAAATAAATTATAAATAAATTGTACATGAAAAGGACGGTGTCCATTCTGGGAGAAGTTATAGTGGCTGTTGAAAATTTGATTAATAAATTATTCCATCAAAAAATGAATTTTACAAATTATATTGCGCACAAGTATGAGATAAAATAATTTGCGATAGCTGGTCCATCTCCAATAGGTGGATAGTTTGTTTAAATCTTTAGAAAAATACTTATATGTACCTACTTGTGAAACTGTTTGAATTCTTTCAAGCTCTTATAGCGCGTTTAGTGTTATCAATGCAAAGTTAATAGTTGACGATGGTAATGACCAGGAAGAAAAGATACGCGTGAAAATTTCATTAGCTTTTATCACGAATTGATCGATACATTGCAAAGGTTTAATTAATCCAGGTAATGAAGGTAACGACTAAAATTTATAAGCGTTATACCTGTGTTAAACGATGTTGACCGACACAGGTGATTATTAGAGAAAGTTAAACATACGTATAGTTATTAAATTGCACATACGGTAGACATAATAATTAGTGCATTATGCGTCGAGAGGTTTCGAACCTGCCTCTTTGAAGGCGCTTTAACCTTAATTGCATGAAAATTGACACATCACAGGGTGAATAATTCCTCGATGGTTGAATTTATACTATCTCCATAGTGGTATCCGACGCTTTGTTACGTGCAAATGAATATTAAATTCTATTGTTTTTTTTTACTAACGTTTTGTAATGAATTTTCAATATTTCATTATGGTCTATATATCGCAATACATGATATTTTCAAAAAATTCGTATCAGTATTTATATACTTAACGCCGGTTACTCAAAGTATTTGAACTCTTGTTATAGAAAACTTTGATGGAAACGACTATTCGTGCTGTATAGAAAACTTGTATGGTTTTGTAACATCTGCGATAAATAGGTATCTGTAGTCACGGACCAGAATGATATGATATCATATCATATTCATACGTGTGCTATCTTTAATTTCTCAGAGATGACTTAGGATTTTTCTAAATGTCACGACCCAGAGAAAACGAGTCTGTTGTTAAATTACCTTGTTCTCGTATGTTTAATATTCATCGTATACGGATAGAATATTGTCACGATAACTCAAACGCGTACACTCCGGCGAGGGGGGGGATGGTACCACATTAACGAAATTTATGCATGCGTTTAGCCGAGGCAGAAAACTTACATCGTAATTATGTAATACGAAATTAATAACGACTACGTACATATAACCATCATCGTTCTTTATAGATTGAACCAAATGGTGTGGTAAGAATTTGTACGGATTCCGAATACCGTTCTGTGACAAATTATCCGAATACAGCAGGTATAATAAATTCTTTCATTCGTCAAATATTGTCGTTATATTGCCTGCCATTGTTGTATGCCTCTGCGTATGCTATAGTACATAGCAGTCAAATTACACGCGAGTTTTCCACCGGATCGACGATATTTCCTCGAATCTCTTTGTACATTGAGCGAAAACGTTCCAAACGATAATTTATCGTTGCGATGGAAAGATTACGATGTACGTATGTAACACCGGTGACGATGGTAACGTGCGCGTGAACCGTGTCAAGGTACCAGTTCTCCGTACACAAACGCGTACACAACAACTTAAGACCTAAGTATATATTTAGCTAGCATTTCTGGTTACCTTCGAACACGAGATTGCAATAAATTTGCGACATTACGATGCGGCCAAACTCTGTAGAAAACGCGTGATCGTGCAAAAATTGGATCGCGCGCCACAGTCGACTTAGACAGCCGGATTTAATATATTTCACGAAATATTATATTCCGTGGCTATTTATTTTATCTAAGAGCTGTAATATCGAATAATCTTCGACACGCGAGCCACATACGACGTACATGTTGCTCGTTAGAAGGTTTTGTTGTAACGACGCGGTGGTAACGTCGTTGTTGTGCGCGGCTCTACAATTTTCCTCGGCCATACATGATGAAAACATTAGAGTCATTATAATTTAAGAAAAACTGTATCCAAGAACAATTGTTCTTTCTTGAAAATTTCTATCATGCCGGATATAGAGAATGTTTCTCGTGATCTTCCATATGTTAACGGGTAATAAAGTCGTATCGACGGTTATAAATAAACTGCGGTCTTATCACGTATTTATAAGAAATTGAAATATGTAAATGTAAAAGCAATGAAATTGTCCCAACAAAAAAGAACGAATTGATAGGTTTTTAATAAAGAAATGTTCATATATACCCAATAGTTTGTTCGCGGAGACTTATTTATGTTATCTCCAATTGATAGTTTCGTTAAATATATATTGCAAATGAAACTGGCTTTTAATACGAATTTTCTTCTGCTTCGTAAATGACAATCTTTTGAGAAAGCATTCGAAAGAATTTAGTATAAGCGTAACGCAAATTTTAATTTTCATCGCTATCCCTGTTTGATCTACTCGATATTGGGAAACATTTGCCATACGCGTGAATCTTCTAAACTTCTAATCCCGGCATTTTTAATATTTCCAACATTACATTTACATTATTATTTAATATTCCAACATTACAGTACATTTAATACGAAAGTTACAAAGCATTGGTTCAATGGAATATTCAACGACTTTATAAGAGATAAAACATTCTCCTGGGTTTTACCACTGGATACAACCATAAAATTCTCATCGACGATTCGATCATCCCCTTGCTAACTTCAACGTGGTGTTATTACTATATTTTACATCTTTTCATCAGCGCATCTTTCATTTGGTTTCTTTTTCCTCGAACGCGCATCATCCAAACGTAAATATTCAAATTAAAATGTTTTATGTAAAACGTCCAACAAAATGGCAATAGGCTGTGAGAAACGTCTAGAACAACGCAGCATTTCCTTTGCTGCGACAAATTTCAAATAAACGGACAGCTGAAATAATTTTAGCGGTAGCGGACTTTCTATCTTTTAACTGCTTCCGCTTCCGAAGTTTTCTAGCGCGGACGAGGGAAGTTCATAGAACACGAACGCTGCGCTCTATGGGTGTTCCTTGTTCCTTGATCAGGAATAAAGAGGGAGCTGCGAGTACAAACCTCGACGGAAATGGTGGCGAATACGCGGAAGGAGATGACGTTACCCGCGGGACGGTGTTGGCGTGGTGCAGCTTAGTATCTAGCAGCCAGAGAAAACGCTTTTAAATATTTAAACGCACGTTGGACGCGACGGGGAATCGAGCTTACGAATTTTATGCCGTTCGTTAAGCGGAGATATAATTTTCCGCCAACGGG
Organism: Bombus terrestris; assembly: GCF_910591885.1. NCBI lineage: Eukaryota > Metazoa > Arthropoda > Insecta > Hymenoptera > Apidae > Bombus > Bombus terrestris. The sequence goes on from NC_063273.1 coordinate 1,812,023, forward strand.
CTGTGATTTTTTTTTTAAAAAACTTGCGCTCGTTCCGCACCGTTTCGATGAATTATGTTTGCGCCTATAGAATGCCAAGTTTTTATTCGTTGCGACGCAACAACCAAAGTATTGCGAGTTATTCGCGAAAGTTTTTCTCCAGTGTTAGTTAAGTTCGCGGCGAGGATTTCCTGTTGCGATACGAGTTATTAAAGCTATACGTATAAATTATCTCTTACGAGACTTATTTCCTATTTTCTCGTATTTCTCTTTGCTATCACGCGTCTTACGATGAGATTTTACGTTTCGAAAACCGAGCGCGTATTTATTAGCGATTGAAAGAAAGAAACTTTCGGTTTCTGACGGTTGTAAGAGAAGATAATTCTTTGAACGATCCGTAACGATGAAACTAGACAGTCGTTGAGAAAGTCTATCGAATCTTATGGGAGTTACTTTCGACAATCGTCCATCATGGGAAAGGGAGACTCGTCTCCGCTTTTCTTCAATTTCGGATATGCCGCGGAGAGTCCTGAGTTACGTGCACTTTGTCCGAGAAATGGAACGATCGTGTTTCAGAAGTTACGACAAAAAGGGAGGAAACTACTTTTCGCATTACGTTTACTACGATATACGTACACGAGGACACGCATACCTAAATGATTTCTGTTACACGCTATTTACCTAACTTCGAACTTCGGTTCCTCGTCTCACTCAATCTCGCTTCAACTTCCAACTTACCTTTTTGCTTCACATTTAACACTTTCGTAGCGATGTCTCGGCGTTTCACGCAACCAGTTACCTTCGGATTTTCTATTTACATAAATTTTTATCAATCCCCAACGATAAAGATAAATTGTTGGGCTTTTCAACCGAGAAGCAAGTAATTCGCGATCCATATAAATTGTCCCCGACGTGGAAATGATGCAAATTTAAATAGAAATTGCTTCTTGATTCGGTTGTCGGCATTTATTTTATCCTGTACGTGCACATCGGAGAAGACGGCGTGTGCAGTGCACGATCACAGTTAACCCGTACGTGGTTTCCACGTAACAATCTCAATTTGCAGGATGCAGTCGTTCCATGGCGAATTTTTTAATGGTTCGATCATCTCGTCAGACTTTTCTTCAAGGGGAATCGAAAGTAGAAGCGAAATTACTGTCGACAGTTATGTTCTACGATAGCTTTAATTGTAATTTTCAAGGATGCTCGTTATTTGGCAGCTATGTGTCTCATGGGCGGGTGCTAACGATGAAGAAATAGTTGGCGAGGAGCAAGCAATAATAAGAATGGAGAAGGCATAAATTGGTGGCAAGCGGAAGCGGAATAAGGGACGTTTAATTAGCGTGGCTAATGGATGTTCGATGGCACGGGAAGAGAGACGAGGAAAATGTTTATCGAGCCATTGTTCGATAACACGCGAAACGTATTATTAGCGGCTGTAAAGAAACGAATACATCTTGGAGCCACGATTGTCTCCAACCATTGGCAGACGTGCGAGCTTTTAAAGGGGCAAGGGTACGTTCATCTCACGGTCAACCATTCGTGCAATTTCCTGGATCCGGCTACTGGTGCATATATCCAGCACGTAGAACGTACTGGCGTGACGTCAAGGAGAAAATTCCGTGTTTTGGCGCAAGTTACTGTGCTATGTATATTTTAGCGAATTTATACTTAAAAGAAAATATTCGTTCGTAGAAAGAATAGAAGAATTTTTCGAGATCGTATTATTATTGTTGGAGCATCGAGTCGATCAAAGCGAAGTTTGCGATTTTTCATTCAAAATCTAACTTGATCTAACCCCAATCTAAGAATCGCAATTCCGCGCACATGTCCATGCAATTCCATTTTAAACTACCTATTCTCTGGAGTAAATGTAACGTGACATGTAGAATTTTCCTTTTCTCATAACTTTTGAACCATGACTATCCTATGGCTCGGATACGTGCGCGTCACTCAAGGACCTTTCCTTCTTTATTCTACGACATATTCGAAGGTCAAGGTCACCGAGGTTGAGGTCCCTTTTTCCAGATACGTGATTACCTTATTTTCATTAAGTACACGATATTTGAAGGAAATTACACGCTATTAAAATATTATTGGAAAACAATATTTGTTATGCACTGATCTAACGTTTATAAACTACGGCTATGAAACTTTTTACCGATAACTTGTGTTTGTATTTAGCAATATATTTATTACTTTTGTATATATATATATATATACATGTATATGTGTGTTATGAAGGACAGTTAAAAAATTTAGTAGATACGTACTTCGTATTTACTTTTATAGAGGCCAAATGTTTTTATTTACCCATAACATTGAAAGCGGTTAAAACGATAACAAGTATTACTTCAAACGGTAATTGAAATTGCGTTTTTTTCGGTAAAGTACGAATAATGGTTACACGGAAATATATTTTTCTGCATTCAAGCGTTTTGTTAAAATTTCAATCGCATAGGTACCTGTTGACCGTGATCGCAGGAAATCAACAAATGAAAGCAATTTGTTTTCCCATCAAGTCACTAAAATATAAACGGCAAGGTGGCAACGCGTATTGACGCATACTTGCTTCCGTTCGATTTAAATAAAAATAAATTGTTGTTAATTGATGGGGTAGTTTGGATATCGTTATAGAAATATAGGAAATATAGGAAATATAGGAAAGCCAGAGAAGCAAAAATACAGAAGAACGTTACGAATCTAGGATTTTGAAAGGAAGTGGTGTTATTCGGAAGACAAGAAAGGTATTTGCTCCAACAGTTATAACGTTTATACAGGATAAGAGATAGAAATTTGTATTTGCGTACAAGCGCGAAGATGATCGATCACTAGCTTGCCTGCCAGTTTTCGGACGTTTATGGAACGTTTGATAGCGCAACGATACACAGAATATACAGAATATGGAAAGATACGCAAGATATAATAATCGTTGCAATTTTTAAGATGTAAAACAATTTCCTACTTGAATGCCATTTCTTTAATTACCTACGTTCGTAAAGATACGAATTTGCACGAATATCCGCTATCTGTTGATCATTTTCGATCAAAATATTACGCGAAGATATATGGAAATGTGTGAGAAGTTAATTGGAGAATTAGGCGACGTTGTGAAAAAGATGAAAAATGCCGATATCGCGTTTAACGTAAAAGAGTCTAGAAGGCGTGGTACGAATTCTGGACAAGGAAAAGCTTATTGCGACGCGACGCCATGTGACGCCATCTCAGGAGAAATAAGTATTTACGTATATAGTACAAGTGAAAGGGAAGACGCTTCCCTCGGGATATCATTCGCGTGCGCATTGTGCCAGGGGTTACGTGGCAACCGGGACGGTATGAAAAAATAGGTTTCAGCACACCTACCCTATGAGACGCGGCGTAACGATCGGCAACTGGAGGTAACCGGAAGCATTTCGTAATACACGCATCCAGTTCGCACGAATTTCTGTTGTGCAGCGAAAGGGCAATGTTAAAAATAGGCGACTTTTCATAGTACTTGAGATCGGGGACAACTTTCGTTCACAGTGTAATTCCTAAGACTGAAATCTGCGAGCTTAGCTCGGTGGAGAAAGGATGTTGAAAATAAAACGACGAATCGGGGGAACTGTTTTGGAAACTTTTGTCTTGCTTTTAATTTTCTTAATGTATATCTATATTTATGATACTAATTTTTGGGAAGTGTTCATAAACGAAATTAAATAAGAGAAAATATGTTTATATTTATCCCGCATTGTATTTTTTTTCAATGCTTCTTGCAATATATAAAAGAGGGGAACAAAAGTATATTTCAACACATTTGTAATTAGATAATTTACTCGAACGAAAATGATAAAAATTGAAAACTAAGAAACGTAAAAACCTTGCCTTGTCTCATTTATCTACCAGCTGCGTCATAGTTGCAGCGCGGTATGGGACGAATACCGTTCGTGCCAAGTTCGTTTTGTTACATTATGTAATTTATCGTCTTTCCAAAAGTTACTTAAATCTTTGTAAACAGTTTAGCGACAACAGTGATTCTTATACAAAGAAAGTTTCGCAGTTAGCCATTATAGTTGCTATAGTTGTATAGCTGTCATTATAGCAGGTAATCGTTTCTCGTTAAGCAATCAATCCGATGACGATATTGGACGTGCCATATATTTTATATTTTTATATATAAAAAGCAAATCGTCTGCTCAAGTTATTTCTGTTAAAGATATTAAACTAATCGTGAGTTTACGTCCACGCTACAGTTGTTTAAAACTGACTAGTTTAAAGTGACGTGAAATAATCATATTCAAAAAGCGATATCTCGCGTATACCGCACTTTTCTTATAAAAAAGCAACAATTCCAAAATGGGAAAATGTCTTTAAACCTGGAAAGTTTCCTTCGCAACAAAGTTTCATTCGATCCAACTGTTCACTCTGTGGAAATCGCGGAATCGTTATTCGATTCACTCGTTTTTTGAAAATAATAATATTGGTGCTGACGAAAATGGTAATTTTAAGTGGTTGGCCATGTACGTTTTATTTCCAGGGCGCTATGCGCCTGCAATTTCGGCACAGCGCTGCACCGGTCACGCGCGTAAAAAGCAAAGCACATTTCGCGCGACGTCGCATGATTTTTCAACCTGCCACGGTTATACGATTCGCGAAATTCAGTGGATGTACAAATGGCGTCGTCGATCGCTGTTACGTGATTTATGAAATTCGTATTCGCGCAATCGTTTTCTGCGTACCTTGTTCTTTCCGCCTTTGTGTTTATCACGATCGATGAATACATCATCCGCGTGGCTAATGGAAATTGTCTAATCGCAAACCATCAGAATTCTAGAGTAGAGTCTATTGGTAGAGTATTCGGTTGTTTGAAAAGTTAGTAAAATTCAAGGAAAACTTGAAGATTCGGTATCTAGTTTTAAATAAATATTAAGGATAGAAGGATACAAAGTGAAGTATTTTTTTTTAAATTATCAAACTTATTGGGCGGAAAATATTGAAATTATACTTTTATATTATGTTTCTATAACGTGTACGCGTCACTGGCAATAATTAAAATACGAGTCTAAGTCAAATAATATTTCGATAAAGAAACAAAGTTTTATCTTATTTCGATGAAATAAGAAAACTAATATTTAAATTTTTACTCGAGCTTTTTGAAATAAATCGTTTTCCAACGCGGCGATACACAGGAATAAAATTTGTCAAATAGCGAAACTTGGACTTGGATTGCGCATGGACGCATAAACAAATTGCTTCCAATACGACGGAAAAAAACAACGGACGTTGCCGATAACTTTTTTAATAATCATCCAGGCCCCGTGAGAACGATGGCAACCTGTAACACTTAATTTCGCAATCATCTAGTGCAAGAGCCTTATAACAGAACCTATCGTTGTCGACGTTATTAATTTGCAAACTGCGCGAGGCAAGGTGTCGCAAACGAGAGTCGGCGAGGTGGGTTGAGTGCAGCAGGGATGGGTATCGCTTCGTAAATCACTCTGTAGGATTTATTATCGAGTATCTTGGCGAGAACGGTTGGTGCCCGTCGACTGGAAAAAGAGCAACGAAATAAAGCAAAAGGAGGGAAAAAGGGAACGCGAGGAACGACGAATTCGCTTAAAAGGAAGACATCGGTTCGGGAAACGAGTACGGTGCTGTTGGCTCTCGGAAGGCAAGGAAAAAATGGCGAAACTATTCGCTGGAAAGCGATAAGCGGCGCGTGAGAAAAACACGAAGCTCGAGCTGCGTTGGAAAGTTGAGTTTCGATGTAAAGTCTAAACTAGACGAACGTGCTCGTACGAGCGAACTTTTCGCGAGAAAGCAGCTGCCTGCAAAATTCCCCCGCAAACTGCCGCCGAATTGTGAATAATGTGTCGGTTGTGGCTGGCCCATAGGATTTTCAGTGGCCGTATCTCTGCTCCGTTGCCTTTTCCAACGACGTTTTCGTATCGATTTGCAACCCCGTTGCGGCTGGATTTATAATTAACTCGGCCGGCTAACGGAACCACACTCATGTAAACGTAATACTCGGTTATCTCGGTTCCAATTGTTATGCGTACACCAGTCACTGATCGATGAACAACCGTAAGTATGACAAAGTTACTCGATATGCAGCGATTTTCGAGGTTAATCAATCCGGAATGGAAATTAATTCGCTTAGCGTTAGAGTAACGAACTTGACTGTGGTTCGTTAGAAGCGATCAGTTGGAACAGTTTTTGGTGGACTGTGATTTTCCTGGCTAGTACCCGTTTCGGCAAAGTTTCCCTTTTCCTCGTTTTATGTATCTGTATCGTTGAGATCTGTGATCCTGCGTCGTCCGGTAAAGGAGAACGATCTCGCGAAACTTTTGTCAACAGATGCTGTTATGCTATGAAGAGAAGGATCCGTGTAGAGTGAAAAGAAAAACGAAAACAAGAGAATATAATAAAATGTATAGTATTACAGGCAAAACAATGAAATTGAACGTTAAAATTAATACTATAAAGTTCTGCTATTCCACCTTTCGTATATTTGATTTGTTTGAATTATTCGATATTTATGAATATCTAATTAAATTATTAAATTTAATATCCTGGCATAAATAGGTATATTTTACGATATTTCCAAGTATGTATTATTTGTTGTTTATTTTAACATATACTTTTTGAAATATTCCATCGTATCCAATTAAAACGGATATTCCATACACAGGAGTATATGTTTCTGTTTTCACTGTTTGCTCGTATACCATTGGGTTTTTTTACTGAACGCGAACAGCACGTAAAAGAAGAATATTTACACACGGCGGAAACAGTACAGCAATGTCGTAAAGTTAGTAGTCGCATGTTACTGCAAACATGCTTCCAGCATCCAAGGAAACGTATTGACAGAAACTGGAGGATATAAGAACTGCAACGTTGCTGAGGATAGTTGGAGCCCCATGGTCTTTACGAAAGAGATGTAAAACGAGAAAATTTCGTCGTACATCAAATATCGACACATCTCGAAGCAGAAGAATTTAAAGTTTTATTTGCCATGCATATTTCATTTTACGATTAACAAGTCTCTTTGAGATACTGCTATTGTTAATGTAGCGAAACACGCAAGAATCGGATATCTACATGTGCTTCGAATACACTGTATCTTTAAAATACAGCGCCAAACGAAGATATTGGCACAGCTCGTATCTTTATATAAAATTCTTTGTAAATTTGTAAAGAATGTGATTCTCTAACATTTTTGTAAAATATAGCTGTCAATTCTAAAAATAGTTAAAATAAAAAAAAAAGGAACGAAATAAAATACACATAAAGATCTGTTTCCAGCGGACCAAAAGTATCGGCACGTTTGAAAAATTCCTTATCGCGTGTATGTGTTGTACCTAAATTTGTCCAATGTACTTGAGCCTGTCGTCGCTATCGTTAGCCGCCAACCTGGACAATGATATGGCGAAACAATACCTTGAACGATCAAACGGACTTAGGTTGCGTGAAGTTGGATCACAATTATGTTTCATCCGCCTCGTTGTCGAGATTACCAATGCAGTAATCATTCCGCTCGCCAGATCTCACAACGTTTAAAGTCAACGAAAGCGAACGCTGCATAGCCAAATTTCCTTTGCCAGTTTATTACGAGTACCTGTCGAATAACGTGTCGTGTCCATTCTATTTACGTAAAACAAGGCTGTAATTTTGTCAATTCTAAGCAGAGAATCTGACAATTACTTAAACCACTTGTAATTGGCTAGTAATTGCCTAAACTAGATAACAATGGTAATGTTTTTTCTCTTTCCAATAATCTCGCGTATACGTAATAAGCCACAGCCAATTGTTGCGCACGATGCCATTAGTTTCTCTATTAAATGCGCAAAGTCTTTTATACTGCAGGATTTTTTTAGAGTAAATGATTCAATTCGAAGATAATAATTGCTCCTTCACGGCTAATTCAATCGAACATTAAACTGAACCTATGACGAATGCAAGAAGTTTGTTCGATATTTGGCGAGTATTTTGTATTCTCGTTCTATCGACATACGCATATGTATAGTTTTCATTCGGCTTGTTATTATTCTTTGTAATAGAATTCCAAGAAATACAATAGATTCTCTCGCTCCTGTACTGTGTGTAGTCGAGTAATTCTTTCAACGAATCGGTTAAAATGAAATGCAGATCGATCTTCGCAATGGATAGCGGTCTGACTTAGCCATTAATGGATTTAGATAGACCTGGGAGTACGATCTCCAGTTTCGTTGCCAATGCTTTCAATTGAAAATCCGTCTGTTCGCGATACCTTTAAAAATCGGAACCCATTGACATTAACCAACTCGAGAGTCCGTTTCGCTCTTGCGGCAAAGAAAAGATGTTTCGCCTAACCTGTTACATGATTCCGTTTATATAAAAGAACGAATCGATTAAACGAGAATTAACTTTTCTCGTAAATGTACACAGAACGCGACAAAAATGTACAGAACTCGATCGCTCCGATTTCCATAACTTTTTAATTCGCATGATTCTGAACAACTTTTTCCTATACGTATAACTGGCACACTGTGGCCCAAACGACCGATCTAGCGGTACGAAAGTCAATTTGACAAATTTCACCTAAGCTAAAAAATTTGTATTTCCCCAGGTTGTCAATTGTGCGAGGAACGGTGCCCTGAATTTTTTTAAAACCGTTTGCGCGCTAATAAAATGTTATGTTTGTCTGCTAACGTGTTATGCGTGCAATTTTCTTACTTACTTCTTACTTGAGACTTTGCTACAGATACGTACACTCATACGGGCAGAATTCAACGCTCAAGTAACGACATGTTTTCGCGAATATCTCGGAAACTAGGCGAGAAATTACATGGAGCAGCGCGGCGGTTGCGTGCATAGGAAAAGGCTGTGCGAAAATTATGGAAATCAGCGACGAGAGCAAACTTCCAAATAACTTTTAAACAACTATTTATATAATTAATATAATGATATAATATAATGATGAATAATATAAAGTATAATAAAACTTAAACCATATCCGGTGAAATAATACCGGAAATCGGAAGCTGGTACGAGGTATACGAGCCTTTAGTTCACTTTACGCGTTTTCTTTGAATTCATAGAGATCGACAGCCGCGAAGGCTTGAACGCGTATCCAGCCTTTTCTTTGGAACTTGTATAGTTGGTAATTATTCTGAACCCTAATGACAATGTAATATTTGATTTTGCAATTAACGCCTTCGTATTAAAAGGTGTCTAATCGCAACATTTAAAGAGATGTAACTGACATATCTGGAGACGTATAATTGTGGAAGTTAGAAAACTGCGATAAAGTTAACAATGTATGTAAGTGATACACTTATGTATGTACGCCACATATATACATACATACGTACATGCACATGTAACGTGCTTTTCTTCTCGCATACTGTCCTTTGTAAATACATGTACAGCGTACACTGTTTCAGGAGCGCAGTGTATATCTACGAGATCTACAATATCTAAGACTTTGTTGGGTTTTCAAGTTGCTCTAACAAGTCGTTATCTTTTCTGTTTCATATACTCTGAAAGTCGCTTCATATTAATTGAAAAATAGTAAAATATCATCGATTACCAGTAAATTAATTTCTTCGATAAATATTCCACAGCAAGATCAACGTTTACGTACGATTTATATTGTCCTATTGTGCGAATGTCGAATCACACAAACACATACACACATTCGCGAAACCTTCAATCAATCTTTCACTCCCTGATGGATCACTGACAATCACGGCGCATAGACATGTCTGTTTCTCGTAATCAAACTTCCAAAACCGCCGATAAAACATATAAAGATATAACCAAGTACACAGCTTGAAAATCAGGAAGGACGTACTATACATAGCGTATTCGCGAAAGGTTTTTAGTCGAATAAGCGTCGAAATACTTTGGCGAGTGATCGAACGTAATTTATTGTGACATTCGTTTCACCAAGTTGCGAATTCAGCTTCCGGCCAGTACAATGGAATAGCGATAAAAAGTCGAAAAAAAACGATAAGCTTTCGATTTTTATTCGTAAAATTATTTTGCATTTACGCAAATATCCGTCGTCCCCTCGCTATTTTCGTTTCGAAGAAAAGATTGGCGCCCAATCTTGTTAGAAATCGCGCGGACGTTGATTTTCCTTATCGTTGGACGTTCCACTCAGCCTCTGGTGAAGACTGGGTGTCGATTATCGGATGGATCACGAGGCGGTGCGGCTATGCGTGCGGTGGTGTTTATCACGTGGCTATAATTCCGTCTACGGCGAAGAGAGTAAAGAGATTTGCATATAAAACAAGCAATTTACTCGGTTACCATGATATGCACGGCCGAGGTGGGGAGTCATTACTCCTGCTTTGAAGGGTAATGGAATAAAGCGGTTGCCTTGTGTTCGTTTTACATCGTTATAGCAGTTATCGGGAATTTGCTTTGATTATACGGTGGAAACGCATGGTAATTTCGGCGCGGCTATTAACCGCTGAGAATAGCGGACGGAGAACAGAGGACGAGAGATCGGGCAACGTGTCGTTGTCGATATTTAATTTCATATCGCGATGTTCCGACGACTAATTTATCACTGTTAATCCTATTTGCCGCGATACCGATCCCTAGCCCCGTTCGATACTTTAGAAATAAACCGCGTCAAATTCGGACGGATTCGACGCGCTTTCATTCGGATTACACTAAATGGTCGATAAGGTCTGACAGGCATTCCACGAAATTAGCTAATTTCGTATAAGTGTATTACGGAGATATGGAAGTGACGCAGACAACGTTTCAAGCGGAAATGTCTTTGAAAAGCCCTTAAAAACGTGTCTGTGCTTAAAATTTTATGTCGAATGTTCGTTAAATTTAATATGCTTTCTTACTACGAACGATGACTATTTGGAGGAAGAAACGATGTACGTTGAAAAAGGTTGAAAAGAAGAGCGTGTAATGCTTTTGCGAAAATGAAGGTACCTTCGCCTCACAAAGGAGCCTATTTCAAAAACTACACTGTTAAATTGGAATGCAAAAAATTGTCAAGAGCTGCTACAAATAAATGAAAATATAAATTCTCGTTAATTTAAGCTGCTTGTAGTTCGTACTGATGCCGTGCTGCTGTAAAATACGAGAGATACCTTTGGATATTGCAACGAAAAGGATTAAAACGTGTTTAAAATGGAATGTTTGATTTGCTTTTTGTTCAGAATGAAAATTTTATTGAAAAACCGCACAGAAAGAAAAAAAGCTACACGCTTATGTGTATTCTCGATTTAAGAGCTGTTAGCTCAACTCTGATTTTGAAAAGTGGAAGGTTTTGTACGAACAACGTATTTTCAATATGTTCCTGGTGTAAGTACATTTTTTAACGTTATCTTCTAACCAGAACGGAATATTTTAACATAAAATAGCTGAAAGTAGAAGAAACACGTAAAGTCCAAAGATATAATTTAGCTTATCTATGGATCAATCTTAAATGGAGACAGGATCTACGTATGTAGATATTTTTATTTGTAAAATCTAATTTAATTCGTAAATTACGATTTCTTATCATCCGCGATCTACCGTGCAATTTCGGGGATATGAAAGATGTGCGTAATTTCATATCTGCGACCAATTAAACGGGTTACAGCGAAGATAAATTATATTGGAAGACGAATAGGCGAAACTTTGGTTATAAAACCTTGAAATAAAAGATCGATTCGTGATAAATATTATTTCCAGAATTTCAATCAATTAGTTACCTTGTAACGTATTTTTAACATATTTTAGGAAAATTAATTTCTACGAATCGCTTTACAAAACACACTGTATACGATAAGACATTATTACTCTTTCGTCGTGTTACAGAAATTCTGCACCAAAATATTTTTCAAACGACATGGTGTTGTTACAACTACGAACGTAATTAAACGCGGTTGAATCGAACTTCTATCAGCGAGATTTTCCCGAGTGATTTTCTAGCGTCAATGAAATTTACACTCCGAGTAAGCAGCCGTTGAAAGAGATTACTTGGAAAACAGGATCAGAGAAATGAAACGCATCGAGAACGTCGCGGTTTCTCCTTACCCTTGGCCGAAACCGCAACAAACCGCGAAACACGGTTCTCCTCGTTCTTAATTTAGTTTCTGTTTATTCTACTTTTACAAGAAGGAACCGAAAGCCGGACTTAACTTCGACGCCTTTGCTTCAAATCCAATCCGTTTCCTTTCGTTCGAAGGATCCAATTCGTCTCGTGGCAAACTATCAGTTCGCAGCTTCCGCTGGAATCCCAGCGCGGCCTGTACTCTATCCACGTAGGTACTATTTTCTGGTGACCAATATAATTCCTTGATTCTGTTCGTCCTATCGAAATCCCTTATTAATCTCAATAATTGCTATCGGAGGAAACGGCGATCATGTACTGGCCGCTTCTGACAAAGTTAAGCAAAAACTTAAGCTAGACGCGTTAACAATTAGTCAGCGTTTAGAATGTCGATAGAATAATCCTAGGATAGGAGGACGTATACCGATCGAAGGATTTTCCTCGGTCCTCGGCTTTTCGTACGAGCGTATCGCGCTTTCGAGACTCGAAATTCCATGGTTTCTTTTGTCGAGAAGCGTTTCAGCCAGCCTTGTTCTCGCTAGTGATGTACGCGTGATATTTGGAACGTTCAACGATCTGATTTTCAGAGAATGAGAATACAGCGGTGTATTTTTGTATCTGTTTGAAGTCTTATGCGCGACGCTATCTTCGAATTTGACAGGTGCGTGCGAAGGTAGTCGCAAAAAGTTCATTGTCGTATGCTTATAAACTCATGAACATGGTATTTCTACTATTTTAATCTGTTATTTTAACGAAGAACATTTTCGTATTTGCGAATGTAACACTGAAAAACTGTTGAAGTAAACATTTCTCTGTTTGAAATATCAGGAAAACACGTTAAATCTTTCTTTTTCTTGTTTTCTTGGGAAATTATTCATTTTAAAACAATGTTTTATTTATTTGTAACGTTTTATTTATATTAATATGTTCGAAGATTTTTACTTGTCTGTTGTTTCAATATTTTTCGTAGGTATGATATGTCAAGCTTTTCATCGCTTAGGTATTATTTATTTGTATATTGTACACGTACACATTGTGTACAGTTTGTCATAAAATTGGTGATGTTATTATATAAAGTCCATAGCGAATGTCTGGATAAAGGCAACGAATAAAGTCGACAATTAAAACACGTAAAAGTTATTTGTTACGAACAGGCTTTCATGTACGAAATATGCAGTTGGTAATTGAGTGGTATTTTTCAAAATAATTCATCGAATCGATACACATTTCTGTTAATAATACCAAATATCAATCTTAAAATCGCGTTTCAATGTATTTTGACAAGATACATACGGCCGCATGTATATTTCTGTTATAGCACATTTTATTGTAAATAATTCTCATAAAACCTGACAAACTGCGATACGCTATGTTATTTTCATCTTATATATTATTTTACGCAACTGTCTTTCGTTTAGTGTCTTTTCAGCAAAATGGTGTAAAATCTTTCAAAGACAGAGAAACCTTGAGAAATCGTATATTAAAAAATTGTTATAATAGTTCCGAAATAGGAAAGAAGTATGTAATATTTCTCAAAATAAGTACATATATATGCAAATCGCATTGTACGAAATATTATTAAAATCAATGTAATATCGTCACTGTGTCTCCTCATTTTGTCAAATTTGTTCGTTCTTTTTCTTTGTTCTTACAACTTAACGTTATCTATACGCGTCCAAGTCGTTTAAGTCAATTTTCCAGAAACTCCGAGCTGTCGCTAAAACCAGTTGAAGCTTGGCCGCAGAGTTTTTAGGGAAGATGAATTTCGGAAGATAGGATTGTTAAACGATCGCGGTGAGTAGACTCGTGGACGGCACGTTTCTCCTTTATCTTTTTTATAGGTCAGTTATATTTCAGTGTCCGAACTATCGGAAAAGCGATCTTAGATATCGAGATCGCTGTTCGTGGATCGGTCTTCGGTCTCTGACTGTTCCATCCCTGACACGCTTCACCGTGTTTCTCTTTCAGCTTCCTATCGTTTCGTCATCGTGAAATCGCCCGACAGGGTAGTTTCCATACAGTTTCCATAAAATTACAACTCGCAGCGCAGTGTCTCCAAAATTTTACGTTTCAATTCCTTTCGATGTAGTTTTTTTTTTATTATTATTGCAAAGCCTTCGGTTACCGAAAAATGTTGAGAAAGTTTCGAATGTAATTGTTAAATGCTTAAACGGCGGATTTCCAACAGAATCCTAATTATAAATACGCCGGAGAAGTCAAGTTAAATCGCTTCACACGTTGCGAAATCGTTCGAGTATCGTGATAACGTCGCTATCTTTGCACACGTACCAATTGTGGGTAAATACATCCAAAAATCACCTTTGATCGCGAATCCTTTTGCTCGATACTACAATAATTATTGAAAAGTTTCCATGGAATGAAAGCAGGGATTTTTTGTTTTCCTTTTCTCTATACACGTGTTCTTAGAATCGACGGATAGCAACAAAACAAATAGTAGAAAATGTCGTCATTTGTCGTTCGACGCGAATAAATTTAGGAAGGAATTTCTTCTCGCACTATATTTAATTTATTCGCTAAATTTTTGTCGTCGCTTTGTTCTTTCCACTGTGCATTTCGTTTAGGAACTAAATTCGATTTAAGACTGGAATGTACGTATCGAGCAACGTCAATTCCTTTGTACGCTTGCGCTTTGTTCCTGTTTATCGCGGCATCTCTTCCGAACGTCTTTTTTCAAGTATTCGACCGTCTGACTGACTTTAATTTTCACTTACGTTAATTTATTACTGCGATGTCAAAGTCAAAATGTTTGCGGAAATTATACATGCAATTCGCGCTACCAGTGTGGTTGTTTGCTCGTAAATATTATATTTGAATGGAAATACATGAAAAATTCAACAGCTCTGTTGGAACAATTTTAAGCAATAAACACGGGATATATATTTACAATTAAAATGAATTATCATTCTCTACCGTCGAGTGTGTTTATAATTATGTTTAATGCTCTTAATAAGAAACATTAATTTATTATTGTTAAGCTATTGTCCATAAATCCATCAAGGTGTAAATTACCTATGACTATTATTAATACAATATGAACATTAATTCATAAAATATTTATAAAATCTTAAATATGTCGCTACAAATGGCGGTAGTCTTGTTTTTCTTAACTTAATATTTCAGATTTCTCACTTTGAAATCATCGTTATCTAATTTACTTACGAATATTGTTTCTCAGTATCGTTCTTCGACAGAAATCTTTAGATCACCGGCATAAGAACCATTTGTAGCGTATTCGTCAAGTTCTTTCAATTTTGAACAGAGTAAAAATGATAACTTTACTTGAAGATCGCGTAAAAGATATACGATAGATCTATTTTTGTTGATTTCCTGACTTTCGTCTTTCTTGATGGCTACATCTTTGAAATAAACACCAGTAATATCTACGTACATATGGTTATTCCAATATGCTTAAATTAAGAAACGATCTGTTCGTCAACTATTAAGTACATCATCCTCTACTTTAGAGTGACCTGTGTCACCTGTGATATGGCGAATTTATACGATCTCGTTAATGTAGGGTGTCACCGTGAAATAATTTGGAGGATCGAGCTTCAACTGTTAGTCCATACGAGACAGTCGAATAGGGTTAATGAAATTAAGATTTTCGATAGATTTAATGTCGACTATTTCCTATTATTACAGACGTTGTGTACATCATTTCTTGGCATTAATAACGGCAAAGAATAAAAAGGAACTCATTTGTTGATCATCAATCGTTTGCGTTTAGCGTCGTGTGTTGTTCGCCATCGTTTAGTCGTTTTCTGGCAGTCGTTAAATGCAAGTCGCCTTGACGTCGCGTCGTAGCTTATAAGGAAGCCTTTTTTCTCGTTACTGCCATTATTAATTTCTTTCTCTTCATTTATCAACTCATTATTACGATTAAATCGAGTCCTTTCAAAATTGATCCGGGCACTACGATAATAAGAAATCATATTTTTCTAAACATAATCGAGGAAAGTAGAACTATTAAATATTACAGCGACTATCATACTTTGAATACTTAATATATTTTTGCATAATACGTGCGCGTATCTATGGTATATCTCTGCACCTTGAAATTTCCCATAAATACATGAAAATCCGCAGTCCGCTAATGACTCGTTTGCAAAGGAGGTGTCACGAACAACGAAGGCATGATGTATGGGGTCGGTAACCATGAAAAATGTTCGCGGATTCACGACATTAAGACTGGCTGCCATGTATTCGTCAATGTATATATGTATGTCGTAAGGTTAATTATCGTGGTCGTGGTTCTTAATCGTGGGGCATCGCCCTACACGTATTATTTATACATTCCACGCGATTCCCGCCGGTAATGTCTTTTGCTCTCGTTTCAACCAGCGAATTCCGTCTTTTGAACGATGCTTGCTTAGCGGTTGTTAAATCTTTCGAGTATTGCGTGTTTCCTTTCGAAGCGATCCAACACGGGAATGATATTTCGGATATTTCGCAGAAAGGAATTCGCTATTATAGATTTTAGAGACGCGTAGTACTGCTAGCAATAAATACGAAATTTTATTACCCAGTAGTGAATCTGTTATGTCAGAAAAGTGGAGTTCTGCGAAGTTATGCGAAGATGGACGTGGAAAATGTACGGTGTCTTGGAAAAAACGCGTTAAATTTTATACATCGTGTGTAGCTATGTGCATTACATATGTAGAATGTTCGAGATCGATTGAATTATTAGTTATTGAATATTTAATTTTGTTACTATATAATTTTGTAATTATATGACGTTACTGCGTGAGAATTTATTATGCAAGATGGCCTGGTAATAAATTTCTAAGAATTTTTATCGAACTATCCGTAGGCGGGTAAAATGGTGGTGTTATCATGTAGTTTCGGTAACGAATAAAAAATAGTTTAAATCACTTAAGAGAAGTACGATGGTATAACAAAAGGAAATATATTTTAATAGCAAATGGTGGAAGAAAGAGGCAATTGTAATAAGAATAGAAACTGTACAAGCAAATGCGTGGGCGTTGCCGTTGGACAAATATACAGCAAGATTTATCGTTAAAGACAAAAGATGGTAAATGACGAGAAAGCGTAAAAAGGAGAAACAAGAGAAACGAAAGCACGAATACCAATTTCAAAGACATTAACGTCCAGGATTAACGATGGAAATGTTGCTCTGTTGTTGCGATAAATTTACGAGCGACGCGAATTTAACGATGAAGTAACATTGTGGATTTCTTGTTTTTAGTCTATCCTTATGTCCATAAATATAAAGCATAGTTACATAGAGCAGTTTTATGATAATTTAAGCGATGTTATTAACAGACCATACGATGGTTTAATCCAAACGTATTCGTATATCGGTATATTCGATTCGTGTTGTATTTTATTAAACGAAAGAAATTAAAATACCTCTATTTGATGCTATTTTAAATATCAATAGAAATAACTAGCGCGATTAGCTAACTTACCTTTAATCCGTATATTATAAATTTATCGGTTCTGTCTGCTTAAAATATTCTACGCGATATATCACGTCCAAAGCATATGAAACTATGCGACAAACTTGGATACCTGCTGCTCACGTGTATCCCGAAACACGCTACGCTTTAGTTTAAACTGCATCCTCGATACCGAGATCTAATCGCGGCAATCGATCGAACAGAAGATCCGTTTACGGCTTACGCGAAAAGTCGGTGTAGCTTAACAATGCCAGGAATCCACCGTAATCGTCATCTCTATCTAACCCTTAATCGAAAATCCTTTCTCACGAGCATTATTTATACATTCCGCAGAATCCTGCTCCCTTTATTAGCCCTTTCTCGGTAGCTCAGTTTCTCGCTTAAGCCGTTTATCGTTAAAACCGTGGCCTGGTCTTGGCGACCGATGGAAAGCACGAGATTGCCAACGGAGCGCGTCAGCCGTGACCTGATAAAACTGATTTCAGGTTGCCGCACAAGAATCACCGTTCACGGTACCTCCATCCTCTTCCTCGTCCTTTCTTACGTTTTTCCTCCTCTTCTTCTTCTTCTTTCGGTTTGTACGCTCCTTATCCGCAGCCATGATCCGTTCGTTTCTCCTGTTCTTTCTTGCCCGTGTGAACCAGCACGAAAAGGGGAGGCTCAGGACTCAATACGCGACTGATTGGTCCGCGCGATTGTCCGTGGCCTACGATTGTCTCCGGAGCACGAAGAAATCCAAGAAGAAGAACGTCAAAGAAAGCGTTCCTTTCAAAGGGGAGAAACAGAGCGCGAGGGGCGAAAAGAGTAGAATATGGCGGATGGGGGAGGGTTGGAAGGGGGAAGCACCTTCCTTACGTTTTATCCTCCCGAAGCCGGATTCATCGGTACGCTTCTGACGCCCGGATCTTGCCGCGTTTCACTCGGAGTCAACGTTCGGTAAAAACGCTGTCGATATCAATCGCGTGACTCGATGCATCGACGCGACGCGCGACTGAATCTGCCAGCTTCTTGAAATAATTACGCAGAGATCGTATTCTTTCGAGTTATCGATCACTGATGCGGTCTGCGAGGAATAGAACAGATCGCCCGAAGCTTTTCCCTCAAGTTACGGGAAAATTGGATTTTTTAACAATTTCGTAAAGACGATTGGCGATTGATCTCCGCTCTATCGGCCAAGCTGTTTGAAATTGTATCGTGATTGACTCGAATTTATTAAATCTTACATCGTCACTATGTATATTGCAACGAAATATATATCGATATTGATTCGTTAATCGTACGATGAAAGTTTAGTTCGTTTGATAACGTTACAACGCATTTTCATGATGTTATTCGAAAATAATCTGCTCCAATAGTTTCCAATAATTGTTACTTTGTCTTGTGTATTTTTTTAAGTCCGTTATTTCTATTAATTCTATTTGAACGGCTCGTATACCTATAGAGAAGTCTGGTTGTAATATTTTCTGCTAAAAGTATCGCACGGCTACGATCTACAGCTATCTAATTGTACTACGTTGCAATCTACTCCAACTACAATTACGAGAAATATTTACTATACCCAATGATTCAAGAATTTACAATCTTGTGGCTGGATTCCGCACATCGGTAAACTGAAATTGCTTTATTAAACGGCACTACTACGATATATACGTATTACGACATACAAGTATTACAATATCATAAAGCGCGATTCTTAAGCGGTTACACACCGCATTTGCTCAGTTTCTGCTAAAACCTCTTAATCCTTTACCTTTGCCGTTTACTAACTTTCCAGAATTCCAAGATAATTTTCGCAAAGGAATACTCATCCTCTTCCTCCACGTTTCTCAGCACAATACTACAAAATATACGTAGCATGAATCAACATTTATAATATATCCTACGTATCTCTACAAACATCATTTTCTCTGCTTCGGTCAATATACATACGTACTATCGTCTTATAGAATATTAGTCAATATTTAGTAGATACTTGTATAGTAATTGCCTGTCCTATTCATACGTATTAATCCCGTATCGACGAACAAACATCGTACTATTATTATTATTTATTTTATCTATATATTATATTTCTTTATAAACCATTCGGTTATTTATATTTTCGATATCAAACGTTTACTTCGTTGTCTAATGATTGATTCTCGGTTATTTTCGATTCATCGTGCTTATCGTCGATGACTATGATTCCTTACAAATTTTATAAAATACCTTACAGAAGCTCTTTGTTTCACATCTTTCTCGAAAAATGTAAAATTACGGAAAGTACGATTACATAGAGTTAGAATTACAGAACAAATAGGGTAAAGCAACGATTATGAAACAAAAATGGTTGCTTAACGAATATAAAAATGATTAAACGTAACGAGAGACAAAAATAAAGTAAAAGCGTGATATAAAGGAAACGGTTGATTGGAAGGAAGCAGGAATCCCTTTCTCCTTTTTATCCCTTGGATCCGGATTCATTCTGGAGGTCAGCCGCCTAGCCATCGACTCGCTATTTCCTATAACGTTCTGACTTTTATACGTTTCCTGGTCTCGAACGTTCGCGAAGAAACATGGCCGGCATCAATCGTGATGAACGAGCGTAATTCTCGTCGATGAAACGGCTGGTCAAACTACAGGGACCGCGAGATCTTCGAAACAATGATCTACCGCGTGCTTCTACGCCACGGTGGCCTCTATGAAAGCGAAACGTTCACTCTGAAAAGAGAATCGAACTGAGGAAATTCCTTTCGCGTTGCCTATCCAGCTGCCTTTGTCGTAAACGTATTTCTTATTTTTCATCGAATTTTTGTTGGGTTTGTGTAATGAATTGGTCGAAAAATCAAGCTCGCGTTGGCGCAGAAATATAGGAAAAATAACTTTATATTTCGATAGTTTTTGAAATATCAAAGATGCGTTTATTTGTATATTTTAATGTACAATCGTGCAAATATGCAAATTTTGTAGCGAAATACGATTAATATTCGTAATTTTAATACATCGTGACTTTTATAAAAATTTCTTTGTATCGTTCGAGATTTTACAATTATATCGATTATTGAAAATACAAGGAAAATGTGAACAACTAGAACGATTCAAATATCGTAAATTTAATTAATTCAACGAGCTGCTGTAAATATTTGCGATTCAAATAAAATCGATTAAAAGGGATTATTTTCACCATTGTGCGCTCATCGTTTTCTAATTTAAAGACACCGCACAAAAGCTTCTCCCTTGTTAGCGAGCATCTTATTTTCTACATGTATCCTATACTTTTGTTTCTAGAACTACTCTCTTATCTTCACAAATAACTTCCTTATCCTAAGTTATATCGCAAACCCGTTCCACTCTTTGTTTCGCATTTATTCCTTATTTTTATCGTTGTCCTATCAGATTTCTTTCTCTTTCTCGTATAATTCCTATATTTTATCACTATCCTTCTTCTTGTTATCTCCGTTGTTTTTCCTCGTTTCGTACAAATATTTTTGACTCTCGAGGTGTTTTCATTTTTCTTTTATTCGTCTCATATTTTTCCCTTCCATAGCTTCTTCCTCCTCCTTTCGTCATATTTCTTTCTTTGCCTCTTCTTATTTTTTTTTATTTTATCTATTACAATATTTTTCTAGTCATTTTTCTATCGTATTTTTCCTCCCTTTACCTCCTCGTCTCTTGTTTCTTGCTTATTCTTGCTCGCCTTTTTTTACAGTATTCCTATATTATCTTTCTACCTCTGTTTTTTCTATCCTTCATCCTGTCCCTTTATCTTAGACGCCACCAGTTCTTAATTTTCTTTTCTTCGTCGCACAGCTTCTTTGTATCGGTACACTGCAACGATTTGACGTCGCAATTCGATTCCTTCGTACTCGGGTTTCAAGTTCTATTAAAATTCTTCTATTAAGAAGAATTCACGTTCGTACATGCGCACTACGGGTAGTTAAAAAGATACATATCGGTATACAACTACGAAACAACTCTATTAAAAAAAATATTGATCATTTTTGCCGGATTTATTTAAAAAAAAGAGAGAAAACTAATTAGAGACTTTAAAATAAAACGGACGACAGAGGAGCCTAATAGATTAAGTAAACATTTCATTTTAGATTAAATTATACTTTCTATCGATTCTATCGATAAGTTTATCGCCTGAATAAATTTAACGTATCTCTCGTTATTTTTTACTTTATCCACAAATGTAGTAACAGTGTTTGCCGGAAGCAAAGATTCGAAAATGCAGCATTCCGTCGTTATAGACGGTCAAGACGAAACATTTTCTATCTCCGCGTCTCGATTCTTTCTTTTTCTGTCCCTCGACTCTTTTCCCTTCTGCATTTTCCATTTACCACACTGTCTCCGTCGTTTGTTATCCAGTCCTATGAACGAGCGCATATTCCAGTAGTATACTCGAGCATCGGTGCGCCTTACGATGCGATACGATGCGAGGAACATATGCATGGCCAAACATGGTTTCACGTATCGTAAGTATGGCTATTGTATTAGGCAAACGAGCGCGAATACGTGCAATGTGTAATGTCTCGGAATAAGGGGACCGTACCGTTCAAATTGACAATTTGAGCCCCTTATATCATCTTTCACGGCTTTAGCTAGATGCAGGTTGGTTTATCGTCGACAAACGCGATACTGTTATTCACTTAGGCGTAATTTCACTGGAACCGGAGCAAGTAGAGTTCTGGCAATGGCCTATTCGAGTACATCGATATGAAATAAATTAATAGAGGAATCAACGCAACGGGGAAATTCTGTTGTTTACCAGAAATGTTTAATCGTTTGATTGGACATGCTACCCGATAATTTTGTTTATTAACGAGTGACCCATTCTAAAGGTTAGGAGATTGATATATTTGGATGAAAATCTAATGTACAGATGGACAGAGCTTGTATGTTGTAAATAATAAGATTATGTAGGATTACCAGACGAGTTATATTAATAATTCACTTGCTATTTTAACTAGTATATTTATGTAAAAAGTGTCAAAGGACGAATATGTGAAATATACGTGACCATTTGCAATCGGATTGCGAAGCGCGTACTATGAAGATTATGCAACGATGTTTGAAAAATAATTTTCATAATTATACAATATATAAACATTGCACGTGCGAAAAATACGTGGTAGTTTAAAATTGAAATGCGCGTTCAACGTAACAAATTACATATTGTGAAAATTTTATTGACGTATGCAGAAAACAAAGTGTAGAAATTTTTTTAATAGAAACTTACGTTCTTGTCAATTCTTTTCATGATTCTCTTAGATATACACGAGCGTTTTGTATCGATTTACAGCAAGAACATTAACATTTAATCGATATTTTTGAAACGTAACAAGAAGATAACCAAAATATTCAAGCGTTCAAATCAAACAAAAATACAGTGCTGGTATCACAGTTTGAAAGAATATTGTTTCTAGGAAAAGAATTACAGGAACTGTAGTTCCTATACAAGAATATCGATGACGCTGCACTGTACTCGTTATCCACCGAATTAACCTCGAGTAATTGGTTCACGAGGGATACTGATTGAAAGCACAATGAACAATCAACGACAATAAGGGTTGTACTCCTCCGAACGACGAGAAGCTTTCGAATTGTCTGCGACTGCTGCGACGTGACGCACGAATGATCACGACGAATAGTTAACAATACGCTATCCCGCAAACGCTTATCGATGCTGCTTGCGATTGAAAGAACCGCGCGAGACTGTTCATGGATGATCAACATTAATTAAAACGATACTTCACGAATGCTTGGACATATCGCTTACAGTCGAGGAACTCGCACAGAGCTGTCAACCGATCGATTCGACCGATGGAAGGAGCCTGTCTCCACGGAAGTTGGTAGATGTTGACGACTCGGGAAATGCAGATGGAAAGACCGTGAACCGATCGATTCGACTGATGGAACGATTCTTTCTCCGCGAATGCTTGTAGACGTCGACGAGTCGGGAATTGCAGCTGGGACTGCTCTCTCCGAATGCCGAGAGATTGAAACGGTTCTTTGCTCCACGTTTCGTGGAGAAGGTGTTCGTCGTTGCAAAGGAGTTATACGAGACTGTGCTTTCTCGACGCTGACAGAACAAACTATTCTTACTCCGCGTCTGGCGGAGAAGATGTTAATGAATCGAGGCTACGGTCGAGACTGTAGTAACACCGTTCCGAATATTTCAACGATATCGATTCTACGTTCACGAAACAAAAGTGTCGCAAATATGCACGTTGATCGGTTTTCGTTAAACGCGAGAAAGTGGTCGATCTCCGTGCTCGAAGCGCGCGAGGTTTGGATGTTACCTAGGAAAAGGACGCGGCAATTCCTCCGGGTGTCCCTCGATCAGTCGGACCGTTACCATCTGCTAAATCAGCCTTCGGAAATAACCGCGTTTTTAACCCGCTCGGTTATTGCGACTGCAATGGACGTGGGAAAGTAAAAGCATGTACTGCTACGAATATCGAAGAGAATCGTTCAAGCTGCTAAAGTCCCGTTCTCCGAGATAATATCTTGGCCGCAAAAGCGAGCGTCGTAAATCAGCCACGAAAATCCTCGCGTTTTTGTTCCTCCGGATGGAACAATATCTTTGCCTTATGAACTTGATGCGACAGAAATAAAATAATAGCTTGGCAATTGTTTGCTATTTCCCAAATTTATCAATGCGTATATTATCGTTATTATCTTCTCTATCGGAAAAATATATCCTACTGTTGTCATCGTTATCAACAAACGAGCCAACAGCTTCAAGTATTTAGACGTTGTTTGCTCGTCATTTATTTTTAACTCGTACACCTCACCGTGCATTGTATACTATCCTGCCGCCTTATGGTCACGCGTTGTTTGTCCAGGAACAACCCTGCGCGTTCATCCCTCATCTCAACCCCTCGATTTCGGTTGTGGACATTACTACGGTAAACTCAATCGTAAACGTATCCAGAGATAATATATAGGGATGTTTACAAGAAGCAGGACGATCGCCTTCCGTTTACGCCTCATCTGTCTACCCTATTAGACTGATGTAAAGCCCTTTCTTCGTCGACGAGTGCCTCGTGCAACTACAAAGGTTCTTAACTTGGATTATTTGTATCGAGGCTAACGAAAGTGGGCCATCTTCGAACATGATAAAAAAGTTCTATGTATTTCATATTTGACAACGTCGATTTCTTCCACTTCAATTATTCGACGAATAAATTGCGAAATGTGAGGTATGGTATCTTTTGTGTATTGCTTATGTAATTATGAAACTCGAATATAACATAATTCTCCGTATAGTTTTTGCATTCTATGAATAAATTGTAAAACTTAAACTACGGAGAACATGGTATTAAATTGATATAACAAGCACATGTAATAGTAATTTTAATATGTCTATGCGTTATTACCGTTATTTAATTACGATAGTTTAATACACAATATTAAAATTTCTGTCAATATATGACGATAAATTTTCTAATATCGAAGTACATAGCACGTTATAGTTCCTTAAAGCAGCCGCTACGCTATTCATGTGCAAAGAATTCCAATTATCTCGGGAGAGATTGTTTCCACGTTATTTACTTGAAATTAATTAAATGCAACATCTTAAAATTTGAAGTCGCAATTAATATCGTCTCGTTACCATAGATTGCAGTTATTAAAAATTACGCTGCCCTAAATTTTCGCACTATGGGTGAATAAGATATTAAATTAATAAAGTGCAGCAGTCACCGTATTAAATATTACCATGTGATGAGTGTTATAACGAAATATACCGAAGATTCTGTTGACCCAGATTTATACCACGATAAAAAAATTGCTATTTTTCAGAAATAAGATTTTAGCGTTACGATCATTCGCGTATCAACAGTCAGACTTCAATCAGGTCATACAGTAAGGAGTACACGAGATATTTAATGGATATTTAATATCATATATTTTTAACTTCTTAGCAGCACTTTTCCTTGGCTGGATAGCCGAGACCCTGTCGTAAATTTCGAAATTTCGAAACGGTCATGCGACGATCAATTTAACGGTTCTCGCGACTTAACTCGTACCCTCTCGAATAGTTTACAAGGGCTGTACGCTCTACCATCTCGACGCACACCCTCGTATAGCGCTGGGCCTCGGCACCCCTTTCAAAGACGCAACATAGGGAGGAAGAATACGAGGTACTAAAAATGCTTAAACGGCGTATTTTCAGCAGTATTCCAGTTAGATGTACGTCGAGAAAGTTAAGTTACGTCGCTACTTCACTGTAAATCCCTTCATACGTCGTGAAACTGTTTTGCATCGTGACGATATCGCTATCTCTACGCACATACACGCATACCAGTTATGCGTAAATACGTTGAAAAATTGGAAGGAATAAATGGCGATCAATTTATCTCCTTCGATCGCGCATCGCGAGAGCGAACACGATTAGTTACACCCCTTCACCGAACGTGACCCCTTTCGTTCGATTCTACGCTATGTCGTCCAAATTTGCCAACTGTCCGCAGTCTGATGCGTCGTTTCTAAGCATAAAGAAATTCTTTTGGAAAACAATCAAGAAATTCTGAGAAACGATCGAATTTTATTCCAATCGTTCCAGGTATAATCAAGCCCCATAACTTGATTCAAGATACGATTGAAATATTTGTATAAACTGGACCGTTAACGGTACCACGGGCGAAACAGATCGATAAAAATTTTGCAGTACAAAATACGAGCGGCAAAATGGTTCGTCGTATTTTCCTCCCATCAACGTTTTACGTTTGTTTTTTCGAGGACTATATTTTCCGAGGACTGAGAAGCGCAGAGGTCAAAAGTGGAGGAAAGTAAAATTGCCGAGACGGTAAGAGGGTAATACGAAATTGTGTATGGCGATACTCTATAAAGGCGGGCGGTAAGTCTTTGGATCGAAAGTTGGAAACGGTGTATGCAGGCCGCGTATAATGGTGGCGTGTAACGCGAGAGAGAACTGGCGCGCTTGATGCGGCGTAAAATCCAATTGCAACGGGTGAAGCTCTACCCCAGCATCGGGAAAAATGTGTCATACGTCGAAATGGTCCGGTCTATTTTCCTCCCCCACTCCTTGTTTCCCGCTTTTTACAATCCTCCTTTGTAACCTAAAAGCCTTAAAGTTTATTCGTTCGTTTTTCGTCACGGAAGGATCTCGGCTGTCGCGGTTATTCGCTCGCGCACTTCGCCGCACCGGTTTCTACTTTCGAGCGTCGACCTCTTTTACGCTTTCACGATGGAAATCATCCTGAAATTTCTCCGCGATTCGAAATGCCCACTCCTCTGTCTTATCGTTATTTGACTTTCCTTTTGAATCAACGATCGGCTGAAATGTTTTTTGATGGATGGTGAGCAAGCTGTACGAGACAAATGGCTGACAAATTGCTCGAGTTTCGCGAATGGATGATAAATATACCTATGTAAATTTGTATAGCGCGTGTTTTCCTACATCGTGGATATGATTTGGAAGAGGTGTAAGTTGGAAGGAACTTGGACAATCTTTTACATCAGGGCACAGCTCGCTGAGTTTGATTACCTCGAAATATGTCAAGATCGTCGTTCTCAGCAAGTTTTCCCTCAATACGTATGTACGTCGTTTAGGTGCAGTTTCCGAAATATTCACAAAGAAATTGCCGATTCTGACGAAAGTTGTGCACGATATGATTCTTGAAAAAGTATTTAACCCGTATTTTTTACATCTATGTCAGATTAAGTTCTTTCATTTTTATTTTACCTCTAGTAATACGTGTATTTAACTCAAACACCGTCTCAATGAGCCACATTCATAAGGCGTTGGTAAGAATAAGTAGAAGAAGCAGCCGTTCTTTCAACTAGAATTTTCGTTCGTATTTCCAAACGCAATCCATTTATATAACGTAGATTACGTAGAAAATAGCGAGCGTATTCCTTCGCAGGAAAATTTAACCGGTAAAGTTCTTCAAACATTTTGCTTTTCTTATGTGAAATTCCTGTCTGTGATAAAGGGCAACACAAGCCGTACAAGTATCTCTCAGAACGAAAGTACTTAATACGTTAAATGAGACTGCTTTGCTCCATTCTACGAGATTGATACAAAGGTCTGATTCCGTAAAGGTCTATACAGTTGGATCGCTTAGATTATAACATTCGTCGGTTTTATTACATTTTGCTGTTTGCGTTTATCAAGTATAGTTTCGTCGATTATATTTCATTTTAGAATATTCCCGACTATCTTTTTAAAACCGTCTTAACGGTTTATCAAAACGGGTGGTTTGCTCTGTGAAACGACCTAGCGGCTAATTTTTTCCGTTTACACCAAGTCCATTGTCTCTTCTGCTTATGCAAATAAAATTCTCAATTATATCAACGCTTTCGCGTGAAACAAAAATCGTGCAACATACGCGCTTCTTAACAGGCTTCGATCCATGTTTGTTCTTTTCTCGCGTAGCTGCGTTGACGCGTGATAATCTCGCGTAACCTGCATCATCGTCGACCAGAACGCGTGTTTGCCGAGTCAACGTTGTTTTCCTGGGCGTCGTTGGGGACTATTGGGAAAGGATTGTTACCGTGTTTGCAGAAATGGCGCTGTTTACACAGGCGTTTCTCCTCGGAACGAGCATCGCGTCGCGTCATCGCGCGTTTAAATGGGCGAACGATAACAGTCGCAAGAACGCGTGCGTCCCTTGCAGTTGACGAGAATTCCGTTGGAAACGCGGACGTGTTTACGGGATTCTCACGAATTTGCGATAGCCTGGCAACTGCTCGTTATCGGACCACTGCGGCAAGTTGTTGTTGTTCTTGGGACGTGATTCGATACTGTGTGCTTCTCGTGACATGTTTTTATGCGAACGGCTTCGCATACTGTGTGATAGGATATTCAGGAAATTCTGCAGCTAACTATTATACGTAAAATGTGAACGTGGTGTCGGCCGTTTGAAAAGGAATTGTATTAAATGTAATATTTCAATGTTGTAGAAAATTTGATACGCTGTCATGTGTATATGCATAAAGGGAGTATATATGCATAGAGATTGTTTACATTATCCATGATGTAATCGTTTGACAATGTTCATACTGAACTCGTTTCTTTAATAGATAAGATACACGTTTACTTATTAATGATCGTAAAATGAAATTAAAAAATTATTCGACAGTGGTTTACAGGTATTTTGTACATCGTTTTCTTCGTATCTTCCTTACGTAACAAACATTGTGAAGTGTACTTTTATTAACAAACATACAAACTACAAAATGGTATTTGATGAAACTATATTTCTAATAACAATAAGATTCTTGATAAGCTTCCCACGTCTGTATTTTATGTCCCAGGACACAGATTTTTCAATGTTTGCTGGTATGAAAAACCCCAATCCAAATATTGATTCGTCAATTTTCATCTTGAAGCGAAATAGCTGCAATTAAATTGTTTCCCCAACCGCGAATTTAATAATTCATAAAAAATATCTGCCTTCGTGTTCACTCAGAATGTTGCCTTTTAAATGTCTTATTATTTTGTCTTATCATAAATGTATCGTGTATTCAAAGATTCCATCTGGTATCTTCGTAGAATTATATTCAAAAGACGAAAACTAGGCGGGAACGTTACAGTCTGATTTCATCTGTCCAAAATGAATTCTCACAGAAAAAATTTCTCGTTCGTATAAATTTAAATGCGTTCTACATACGTGCAAGCTTTAACTAGAATCGGAATTTTTTAATCTGACAGAATTCATATACATATGATATTATTTAAAAATTATACGTAGAATTTTT
The DNA here is from genome assembly GCF_910591885.1 of Bombus terrestris. Classification (NCBI taxonomy): domain Eukaryota; kingdom Metazoa; phylum Arthropoda; class Insecta; order Hymenoptera; family Apidae; genus Bombus; species Bombus terrestris. The sequence goes on from NC_063273.1 coordinate 1,841,183, forward strand.
TATTATAATTGCGATAAAATTATACATGCAATGTTATTTCAAATAAACAATTTCTTTTCCAACTAGATACAGCGAGAAGGAATTATATGACGTAAGAACACATCTATTATTTTTCTTCTTGACGCAATTGGCTTAAAAGTTAAATGCGCGCGTACGTACTATATTCGTATATTTGGTACACTTTCAAGATCGATCTTCTCAGAAGCAAATCTTCGATTTATTTTTCTCTTCAAAATCTCTCGGAATACTTGCCGGATGATACGTGTTGGCGCTGTCTCGCAATAGCGCGATCACGCCATCGCGTCGTCAGACACCAGGGAAAAAGAAATCATCGTTCTTTATTAATGTCGCGTCACATTTCGTTTCTTAATAAGCATTATCGTCGATAATCGAGCACGTAATTCCGTCCGAAGTTTTCGCGGAATCCGATCAGGCCGATTTGCATTCCCATCGAATAAGATCACAGATCCGTCGAAACATCTGCGCAGCGTGGTGTTTCGCGACAGGTTACGTCTGTTGAAATCCGCGCGTATGGACTTGTACATAGAAGGAAGCGGCTAATACGATGCATTACCGATCCGCGACACGAGGTCGCGTTTGCTTTGAATAATTATCCGAGAATCGATGTGTAGTCAGATACGTGATGTGCTCTGAGAGCGGATCTATCCAACTGCTTCAAGTAAACGTTGATATCCGCCCAAATACGCATGTCGAATCCGTAAACGTTCGGTCCGACTGTTGTTTGCACGTAGGCACCTCTCGCACCGATAACTCAGTGCCGCATTTATCCGGTTTGCTCGAACGACGGAAGTTCCTTGCACCGGTTACGCTTTTGTATAGCGTATCGTTGGTAGAAGGCCTATAGGATGGATAGAGAGATATGGTAAAATTAGAAAAACGTTGACATCGTGGTGCAGCGATATGGAAAGATACGCACGAGTTCGTACACTTTCAGAGATGCTTCCAGACTTTTTACGAGACGCTTAAGGGTAAGAGCGAGACGAAGCTGATACGTCGAAGAAGACACGAGAAAGATAATACCAGGAAAAATAGTTGTCGAGGAACTTTGTTTGTTCGTTTCCGAGGAACTGTAGCCTAACGACCAAATAGTTGTACTGTAAAACTCCCGTTAATATCGTTACTCAATCTCTGTGAATTTGAGCACTCGACGCTTACTACATCGGTTTACCATAAATTACGAGAAACGGATGGAAACATAATTAGCGAATCGCTGGGCAACTCCGACTTGATCAGTCCTCCTAGGGCTTTGAACATGCCGATCACTGTGATAGCCGAGGGATTAAGACGATGTTGCGGGTCAATGGAGAGATCAGCTCCCGTACTCGCGGATTGCTCGTATAGCGCGTCGTGAGTTTACGACATGGAAGACCGAGACTATAGGTTTCGGAAGTTCGTGTGAGAGAATGCTGACTTTCTGTTTGCATCAAGTGATTTCATTATCGTCACACGATCACGTAATAACATAGCTCAAAGTATTGTTTCGCGTCAGTGAATATTATCGATCGACGAGGAAGCTTTTGCAATGAAACTTTTTAAAACGAAGAGTACGGAACGTAAAAGTCTAAATCTACTCTGCTTGAATTGCTTGAATTATATATATATACACACACATACACACATCTATTTATATAATTTGTTGTACACGTATGTTGCTCTTAAACGTTACACTTACTGTTAATTAAAGTACTTGCTAATTGTTTCCAAGCATCTGCGGCTTGGATTATCGATTTGTTTGTATTGGGCGAACGTATTACGAATTATTTAGCATTTGACGATGTTCCGTATTTGTGGAGACAATATTACGTCGGTAGCGTTGCTAACAGGTGTTTGTTTTGTTCGGACGAGGATTAGATTGGATCTAATAATTGGATATCTTGTGTTCTATGTTGCCTGCGGATGATATTGTAGTTTGCTGTGTTTGTTAAATAGTGATTCGACGGATAAATGTAACAAGCTATAATTCATAAATGTATGAGATAGCTCGCAATAAATAAACGCCTCTAGTAATTTAGCAGCGACGTGGTAACGTGCCGTTTCAAAGGCTAACGTTCATGAGCTTGTTAGAATAATTCCTAAATATTTCGATATTCCGAGGTAATACCATATGCACATTTGAAAAATATTTAAAACGAGTATAAAGAGCGAATAATAAAGGCAAATAAAACATTAGGCAAGTTACTGGGACAACGAGTAGGAGGGCGTGTAACACCTCGATCGAAAAATTAGTTCTTGAAAGTTGCAACGGTGATATGGTCTAAAGTGCAGCAAACTTACACTTTTCGAGATATATATGTATTAAAAAAAAATATATTAATACGTACATACGTATATACGTGCACGTACGTATAGATTATATATGTGTATACGACTTCTCTTTCTCTTGAAATGTGTTAAGTACTAGAAGCTAAATTCTTGCTTGCGCTAAAGCAGTCTCGTTGTTAGATATTTAGTGCCTCTGGCTGTGAAATACGTCGTGTAATATGCGCTCGATGAAGCGTGACACTGAATTTTCTGTTAGAACGAACTTTTGAATAATTCTCTTTGGATACTAGACGAAAGAGTGAGTGATGCACTGAAAAAAGTAATATGAGCGAGTTCCGCATTTAAGATTCATAAGATGCAAATTATGGAAAATACATATACATAAATAAAGTACAGATGTCTCGACTATTTCCGACTATTTCCGACTATTTTCATGTTTATTCGAGACGCACAAATACCACGAGGAAATGACGTATTAGAATTAAGATTGCAAAATAATATCGAAATACAATTTCGATTCATTATATAAAAACAGTTCGATGAATATAAATGTCTCTTTTACAGAATCATATTTTATATTCTGAATATATATTTTTGCTAAATAGTCATTATTGGTTTAAAGACTTTCGTACCATTTACAAATCGTACCATTTCGCGATAGAATTTTTAAACAGATATAGAATCGGGTACATTTAAACGTTAATTCAGTAAAATTATGGTTCTCCAATAATTTTCATATTCGTTTGATGCTTAATTAATACGTATAATGGATATATTTAAATTACGAGTTGAAATGCGTTTTGTGCTGTAATGGAAATACGCCGTGTCCTCTTAATCAATAGCTTAGTTGCCTGAATGTTCCATCAACATTTGGAACTCATTTTACTTTTATGCTTACATTATGGTAATAATTCTGTAATCAAATTTCAGGTTTCTCTACGCTTTTAAAACTCTTTCTCTAATCAATTAATACATTAAACGTAAAATACGTTTGATCTCTTTCGTACGTTTTTCTTTTCGAGTTTCCTGTATTTGTTGACGAATCCTTATTCGTTGAATTCTGTTTTATCGTGAATTTCTATTAATAGCTATAGCTTAAAGAAGACAAAGCTTGCTTTATTTAAGAAGAAGCTTCTACCAATGTAACAATGTAAAACAAAACCAAACACGACATAATTTGGAGCATATTTGCTTGTTTAATCACATTAACATGTTTCCCTTCGTCTATTATACATACATGTAAATGTGATTTAGGTATATCTATAATTCCAAGTCATTTCCTGTTTCTTAATTGTCCCACGAACCGACAACGTGTCACGTTTCTAAAACATCATGACTAAGGATGTAAATAATCCGTTTCTGCTAAGTCACACGGACGAGCCCAGCTATTTACCGTGTTCACACTTAAAAGGATTAAACGCTAACAACACTATCGACAGAATCGGAGATATTCACGGAATATTAGTTTATTAGCTAATATAAGTAATTAAAGTAATAATATAATAATATAAAGGAAATATTCTTACGATTTTTTTAATGAATCTTAAGCTTAGTTTCTAACGTTTCAAGAGTTCGAAGCAATAACGCTCTCAGTTGCTTTATATCGCGAGGCTACAACAAACTCAACAAACTGTGCCATTCTGACGGAAAGAGTTCGCTCGCACTTACAGTACTCGACATCTTCCATTTCCTTGGCTGTTTCTTGCTCGTCGAACGTTTCGTTCGATTCCGCGAGTCAAGAGCAACGAGGACGAAAAAACGATGGACATTCATGCAGTAAATCGATAGGGTCGCGCGTGATTAATCTCCGGGGCGAGCAAGGGAGGCCAATTTCCCGAGTAGACGTTGTATGTAAGGACGACGAGGGAAAGGATAACGAGGTTGGTGCGCGGACGGTCAAGAGGCGGGTGGTGGCCAGGTAGCGGGACGATTGATGAGGTGGCTATGAAAGCCAATAAAATCGCGACGCCGCGGCGGCTCCCAGGACCAGGGACATAAATCGGTAAGTAGACCGATTAATTGGCCCCGTCTCGGCTTGTACACCCACTTACGGCCGCCGCTGATCGTACGTGTGCTTGTACGAACTTTTGTTGCCCCGACCTGCGCCTCGGTCCCGAGCTCCGGCCAATTTGCAGTAACTCGGCTCTCGGTCAGTGACTGACTAAAACTGGAAATTCGCGGTTGCGGTAAGAAAATATACGGGATTCAGGATCCTCGTTGTAGTAGCCTGAATCTCCAGATACGGCGTCGTTTACTGCGTACAAGTTGAATTAGGAAGAAAATGTATGTAGCGGCGGGAGGCCGCGTTACACAACCAGATGCTGCGAGAAGATAGATTCGAACTGCAGGTATTTCTTCGAAGATGAAGCAGAACCAGTTTAGGGAAACTGGTGTGTTCCGTGCTTAGAATATGGACGAATATTTGTATATAAAGTACGAAAGTACCAAAATCTTTTTCATTTCGATATTTTCAAAAGAAAGATTCGCAGACGTAAAGAAAGATCCGCTTATCATGCGTGTTACATGTCACGAGAAATCAGAATCGCTTGCCTTCCTCTTATACTCTCGTCCCAACGTTACAAGCGGTAAATGACAAAAACTAAATCATCTTTTATGCCAAGTGAGAACAACATGAAGAAAGGAATCTCTTGAAATCCCTCGGTTCCCAGCTTAAAACATCTGAACCACAGAACGAAAGAATCAAAGAACATTAAACAAAGAGGGTGGTTCAAACCCGACGCTGTACCGTGGCAAGAATAAGAACGAGTCAGGTAGAATCGTAACAGCATCAAACGCGTGCCCATAGCTTGGAAACGTCAAGACGTTGGTCCTAGTAAGAAACCAGAGGTGCTAAAAATCCTCGTTACGCTCGTTTTTTATGCGCAACTGAGTGTTCAGCAATAATATTTCTTAGGATCACGTCCTAATGTTTCTCACTATCACCAATAATCATACAATACGACGGTATTGGGATTATGAAAGAGTGACAAGCGTTGGATGAATGATAATTTACTGAATATATATGTATGGTTCCTCTCAAGTGAAGTACGACACTCTTTTATTGCGATATATATTTCGGAATGGCGTGGTTACGATGGCTGTTCTCTGTTTTACTATATTTGAAAGTTATGAATCGATAGCCAATAAGGTTTGATCTAGTAGGTGAGTAACTAACGAGGATAGGTAACGCAGGCATGCGGTAGGTGACGGCGTATAAGCAGCGGAAAGTTAGAAATGTAGCGTGATGCGAGAATGCGATTAACTACGGCACTTAATTAAGGTTATTTGATTTTTTGATGGAAATAAAACGTGCCGTGGAGGATAATATCGGTGAACGTGAAGCTTGAATAATATATGTGATAATTTTCAGTACCGATGCTGAATGTGTCGGCGGTGGCTGGCTTCAAAGCTCAAATACCTTGCGACATCGATCCAACGAGTAGAAGCGAGGTGGTGAGCATGGTTTTTTGGTACAAAGACGAGAGGGACGGCGAGCCGATATACAGTCTAGATGCTCGCGGCAAATCGATAGCTCAGGCGAAGCTTTGGTCAGATTCATACGTATTCGACGAAAGGGCGACCATGAGGACGAACGTGGATCCCGCGAAATTGGAGATCGATCCCTTGGAGGCAACCGACGCGGGCGTGTACAGGTGCAGGGTGGATTACAAAAATAGCCCGACGAGAAATCAGAAGGTTAACCTCACGGTGATAGGTGAGTGTGTTCTATCTCTCTTTTTACAGTGTGTTTCATGTCTCTCTCTCTCTCTCTTTCTCTCTCTCTCTCCCTCTCTCCCTCTGTTACTGTTTCCACTTGATGATCAATCGCGATTAATTGCTTTCATTCCGAAACTCGATGCTATCTCGACGTTGTCGCTTTTAATTTCGAACTTTTTAGTTTTCCAGCTCGCCTTTTGCTCGTTTTCGGTTATTTCATGAGATTTAGTTTTAACGCCTGGAATTGAAAATTCCGCAGATTAAAAGAGAAATGTCAGAGAATTTTATCAGCCGAACAGATCCGACTTTCTTCGTTGCGACAGCGACGATTGCCGATAGCTAGTCACCGCGACGTGAAAATGTTTGTTCAATCGCAAGTATAGATGCTAGAAGGATGATTAATCAAAATTTTGTTAACGTGTTTCATAGATGAGAATGTGTCGTTAAGCTTTCGTGTATACGTAATCGGTTTTCGCTTTATATCTATTCAGAATTGTACATTAGAACGAGATACCGATTAAAGCGAGTTATTTTAAAGAAATGAAATTCTTATCAGAGAATCGTCATTTTCATATTTGTTGCTTTGTAACCGTGTGATCCAAGTCACCATTGTTACGAGATAAAGGGAAAGCTTATTTTGATATAACATTTTCTATAACAAGTTATACAGTCGCAAACATCCAGGATAGTACGTACAACGTATCGTCTTTATTCGATTGCAAGAATAAACATAATCGTGTTGTTGGGACTCATTATGCTAGGAATATCTTGTTACTCTTAGACACCGACGCGATGGTAACGCAATTTTCACTTAATTAATTGGACACGGTACGAGAGCTCGACAAATATTACATATTATGGCAATTTTCTGGTGTCGCTGCTATACGGATAAAGAATTGTTCGTTCGTATATTTTTTTTTTAAGTAACATGCGTCTTCGTTTTACGGAGTGTCATCTCCAGCAGTTTTATCATGCGCGTATGCAGCGCCTACTTGAGCAAAAGCCATTTTACCGTAATTTAGCGCTGTTTCGTGGCGGCAGGATCATTTATGGCGTTTAATTACATTCATCTTGTTAATACCGGATATGGTAGATTTCACAGTTTCTGTTTCTAGAATAAGAGATGGCATCTAACGACAAAATGTAATAAACAAAGCAACGGAACGTTCACTGTGAGATTAAGATACCTAGAAATTTTCGTCTCTTCTCTCTAATTGCTCTGAGGTTAATGTAACGTTGATCTATCTAAATCTGCTTAATAAAACAGTTACTTCGTACAATTGTTTAGTAAAATTGTCAAAGCATTCTCTGTATAGCGCGAGTTGGGTGATTGAAGCAATTAAAAAATTATCGGAAATAAATTTCTCCGTAAGCAAATAACGTGTGCCGGGGAAATCGTTCGAAAGATTTAAAGAAGAAAGATACTCGCGGTATTATGACTTACATAAATTCGTCCTTACGACAGTGCCACCAAACAAGCCTGTGATTTACACCGGGCCCGGTAAAAATTTGGCCAAGGTATTGCAGCCCTTTAACGAGGGCAGCGAGTTGTCGTTGTCGTGCGAGGTAATCGGAGGTTCACCGCCGCCGAAGGTCACGTGGCATTTCGAAGAGGAAACGGACGACACGTACACGTTAGAACACGGGGACACTACGATAAATCATCTCGACATCACGAACGTCACCAGGAAGTTCCTCAGAGCTAGGCTAATTTGTCGGGCAAGCAACACGCATCTCGTTGCTCCTCTAACTTCCGAGATTATTTTGGATATTAATTGTAAGTAAGAAACTATTTCAACTTGTTAACTGTCTTACCGAATGTTTAGCTTCCGTAAAGAGCTACGTCCTAATTTGTCAAAGTTTCGAGCTTATTAATAAACCGCGGTGTTTCTGTAAACTTTGTGATAATCCAGATACTGCATGTCGAAATACGGGATTAGTCGATGACTACTCTTGCTCATCGGAGTTGTGCGTCGCTTTGACTTGTTACACAGCTTGAGACAAGCTACGTACATTTCAAATAGCGAATAATGGAATAAAACGCGGTAGTTCGTGGTAAAACGTGGAGTTGAAAGACTCGCAGTCATCCTTCCTTTCGATATACGTGTTACGCGTTATATTAAAAACGTCGAAATTTTATTAGCACCGTAACGAGAGCCGACTATCGTGATTACGTCGATTAAATTTGGGACAAACGCGAGAATATGTTCCAGCAATCGCGGCACAATCGGCGATGAGGTGATTATACGTTGAAAAACAATAAAACGAAACAGAGAAAACAAAGAAAAATAGAGAGAATACAGTTTTTTTCGTGTGATATTTCGTTTTCGAGAAAATGCGGTTTGAAAATTTATCGAATAGACTTGGACCTGGCTAATTCCGGACTAGATAGGAGCAAGTAATGCAATATGCGTTATTGTATACCGCGTTATAAGAAGAATTTGAATGGGTCGATGTGATACGACAACGAGTGCTCTCAAATTTATAACGAAGATAACGAATTGGTTATTTTATGGGGAGGAAAATATGACTCGAAGAAAATGAGATTCCATCGTGGGATTAAAGTTTGGAGAAGAAAGTTGAAATGAATTCTATGTAGCGTGAGATTAAGGGCGATAAGAATGGAAGATAAAAGCGTAATGAATAAACATTACTTTTTATTTCTAATAATATATACATATATATCGACTGCTGTAAAGATTAGGACAACCGTGTGTGAAGAAGATCTGACATTTAGCGGAGATTGAACGTCTCTCGATCCCTCTTTTTTTTTCTTGTAATATTTTTAATATAATACACGTTATGAGATAAAGAAACGACAAATGGAAAGATGTTCGTCAATTGTATTTCCATATTGTAGCTTTTTAATCTCATCGAACATAAAATTTATTGTAGCATTCCACCAAAAACAGAGACGATAACGTATTATCCGCAAATGCTATCCACGATAATTTGAAATGTTCCTCCTTTTTGGCGATGAAATTTTCAAGAGAAAATCTCGATACCGTAAATTATATTGCATTCGTAACTGCTTTAAAATAACGTAGGTATCACTCGACAGACGACGTTCCAAATTTCATTGCAATTTACTAAAAAGCATATTTTTCCATCGAAATATCCCTCTATGTAAATCGTGTTGGATTCCAGTGAAACCATTAGTAGTGAATATTACGAACAAAGAAACGCACTTGTCGGCGCTAAAAACGTACGAAGTTGAATGCGCCAGTTCGGGTTCCAGGCCAGAGGCTGTGATCACTTGGTGGAAGGGAAACCATCAGGTCAAACATATGGCCAGAAATGTGAGTAGAACATTTTTGAACTTATACTAGCCGCGGTTCGTTTCTACCTTTGTAAGACAGGTACACGTGAGCTTAGATTCTGAGTTCTTCGTAGTTTGCAGATAGTCCGAACATCACGAGAAGCGTGTTGAGTTATGTACCCACCATGGAGGACGATGGAAAATATCTGATTTGCCGGGCGGAGAATCCGGTTGTACCTAACAGCGCCCTGGAAGATAAGTGGCGACTACTGGTTCACTGTGAGTAAAGCGAATTTTCTTTAAACTTTGACACGATGACGGCGTTACGAGGGATAACGCGAACAAACATTTTTAAAACTAGTATTTCTTTTTTACTAAATATTTAGGTATGTTTTGCGTTGCCAAATTTAAGTATCACTCTTTTGTTTCAACTTTCGCTATGTTTCAACAAACTATGTTTCGACACTCCTCAAAATGGTATTACTTTCTTAGCAAATTTATTTTTAATATGCCACTAATTTAAAGTATTTTTGATTCATAAGCCGTTTCTTTATTTCCACGAGTATGTATTCACTTCTGGCCATCGACTTTAGTTATTAGAACAGCGAGTAGGGAAACGTGTAATACCTTGGCCGAAAGCTCACGATTCAAGGATTACAATGGCGTTGATCCGAAGTGGCAAACTCAACATATTGTTATAAGCAATAAAAAATTCACGTACAAAAATGTCATTCGAGGCTCATTTTTCAAGTTATAAACGATAGTATTTTACATTAGAACTACAATGGTATCAATGGATCAGTCGACGAACCTTTCTATCTCACTTACGATTTACGTTCCCAACTATGATATAAATTGAAATCTTATCCCATGTCATTTGTTCCAATTGGTGTATTTTACAACAAGAAATATGAAATACGAGAGAGATAGGAAGAAAGATTTATCGATACTACTGGGCGTGTCTAGTATACTAGTAGAAATTGTCCTTAATGGTACTCTTAGATTGATTTATCGCGCATAAAATTCCCAGATGCACCAATAGTGACGATCAAGCTGGGTTTGAGTTTGAAGGCAAACGACATAAACGAGGGCGATGACGTCTACTTCGAATGCGACGTTCAGGCGAATCCCAAAGCGTACAAGCTGGCATGGTACAAAGACGGCAAGGAGCTGCATCAGAACTCGACTGCTAGAATTTTTCTTCCCAGCGGGCAATCTTTGGTTTTGCGAAGCGTGACTAGAAATTCCGCCGGCGAATATTCTTGCATGGCAGTCAATGTCGAGGGGAAGTCTACCAGCAGACCGGTAACGTTGGACATAATGTGTGAGTAAATTTTTACATTTTTTTTCTAATCGATTAACCCTCTAAATACGTGAAAATCAGGTATTCAGTGAAAAATCAGTAAAAAAGATGGATAAAATGCTTGGCTGAATACAATATACGTATCGCATTTATTTTTTTAATCGAGCAATAATATAACGAAATGAAAACAGTTTTATCATAAAATATAAGTATAGTAAGCAGAAAAAAGAAATGATATTTTTTGAATCTTATTTCATGCATTGTTATATTTCTATAATTAAATGATATTTCAATTTTTCTACTTTTTTTACTTACTACGTCAATCTTTTAAAAGATTTAAAAATAACACTTCTCGTACTTTAAAGCACCGTAACTACAGAATAAAATCTTTAATTTCTCACCTATTTCTATGTTCGCCACGGTAGATGGACTTTAAGACGAGATCTCGTAATTCGGTTAGGGTTTCGGATTCGCGTTGACACGATACATTGGAGGTGTGTCCGACCTGATTTTCAGACGCGCCTGTCTGCAAAGACGGCTCATCTACCCAAGTTGTCGGCGCCTTGAAGCACGAGACGATCTCGCTGGTATGTGGCGTGCAGTCGAAACCGCCGCCCATCACTTTCCACTGGACCTTCAACAATTCCGGCGAGCTGATGAACGTGCCGGCCAACAGATTCACGCAAGTGAAGCCGCTCAGCCTCATCACTAGCCACTGGCATGGATCCAGGTTGAACTATACTCCGGCAAACGACATGGACTATGGCACGGTTGCCTGTTGGGCGAAAAACCGGATAGGGGTGCAAAAGACGCCCTGTCTTTTTCAGATCATCGTCGCCGGGAAACCCTATCCCCTTCAGAATTGCACGGCCCTCCAGTCGACCGGTCCGTACGCGTATCGAATGGGTAAGCGACACTGGGAACCCCTCGTTTCGATCTAAACGCCGCTAACTATGTTATTACGTACGCCCGTCATATAGGAGGATACTAGCTCGCACTCGATAGCTTCGTATGCTATGTTCAACAACTTATTTTCCGGTGTTCCCTCGACAAGAGACAAGATGTTCGGTCGTGCGTGAAAACGATCGTAAAATTAGGCAAGCCCTTCGGGAATCGATTGCCGTACGTTTCGAAGGGCTCCTCGGTTTTTCGTTACAGGAAAGCGACACTGGAGATGGGGAATTTTGACGCCGTTTGGTCTTGGTTTACCGAGGAGACACGTTAAACGTTGTTAGGCTACTTTTCCTCGTTTTATGTTCAGTCCTGTCAGGCCGTTATTTCGCAACCAAGTACTTTTCTCTTCGATGTAGATTATAGTTCTTAAGCCGTTGAAGCAGTTTACTATTAAGGTTCCTATTGCGCTTGCTGTTACAGTCGTATCGTAACTCAGATTCAGATTTTAGGCAGACTACCTAATTAAATGTTGCGTTATTTTATGCTATTTAGGTCAGGAGATTGTTTAACGAATAATTTTTGTCGTAATTCTTGTCGTAATTCTCGTAAATAGCTTTTACATATTTTTACAGCGCTCTAGGGCTTTATCTTGCGTGAATACAAAATTTTGCCCGATTTATCGTTTCCTTAGTACCTTGAGCTAATTATCACGCATTATGTAAGATCAGGAAGTAGCCTCATAGCTATGAAAAGAGGCGTACACACATGTGTATACCATAGTTATAACGCAGATTTATCAGGCGAAATAAAATTGTGAGTCACAGCGGTTTTGCATGCAATCCTTTTTTTTTACAAAAGAATTTGTTTCATCCACGTCCTTCGTTAGAAGATAACATCAGTATGATAAATAATAATAATTCCATAATAATACTGTTGTACAAGTACAGAGTCAAAAACATAAACAAACACATGGAAAATAGTAATTTTTCTAATCTAAATATAAAATTAAATAGATATTTGAATACTTAAGTATGTAAATAATTAAATACAGCGAAGTACAAATAGACTGTTTTAAATTTAGACGTTATTCGTTGCTTTTACGCAGCATGATAATTTCCAAAGCGAGAAAGCCACTCGGTTTAGACGACAAATTATTTATATCTTTAAAAGTATTAATTTTTCGACCCATATTCGTTAAGAGCTTTCCCTTTTATGTGGCAAGTGCTGTCTATCCTCGATTTTCCGAATTCTCTTTTTCTCTCGCATATAACAGCGCGGGCATCCTTCTCGAAACCATTCACCACATTTTTCCATAAAATAGGTCACGAGGATTTCAAAGCCACCGAATCGAGGGATGCGGATTGGTTGATCGTCAGATGCTCGGAGGGATTTGACGGCGGTTTGCCCATAACTAATTACGAGCTGGAGGTGTATAGCGAGGAGAACGTTTATCACTTCAATACCTTTTACCTAAACCACACAGAGAGATCCAGCTCGTCCGGTCCGGTTTTTGAGGTTCCTGGTTTAGAGACTGGTCGTAAATATAGGCTTCATCTTTACGCTGTCAACGCAAAGGGTCGAAGCGATCCTGTAGTCCTTGAACCAGTCACGCTCAAAGCAGTCGCTATGTACACCACCGGTAAGTTCTACGAATGTTTTCCTTTCTTATTGACGTCAAAAGTGTGCAGGATGTAAAAATATTCAGACTCTTGCTCACTGGAAAATGTTTCTAGTAAATTTGGTACTTTATTTGGTATTTTACATTATGAAACATATATGATACAAAAGGTAGGTTTGTAATCAAATAAATAGAAAATATACAACACACTATTATATTATCTATAATATTAGAATCATTTCTAACTCGGTTTCTAGCATGTAAGTACATTAATCTCCTAATTTACGAATCATATAGCTCGATGTATTCGCTGAATACGAGCAAAATGAAAAATTCGTGAACTCTCTTCCTCGATTCGATGACATTATAAATGACGATATTATGAAACAAAATTAACGCGTATCTCCAAATGCAAACAGACGCGATCGATAATGTCGTGTTACCCGCAGCAATATCCAGTTACTCGAGCAATTATACGTAACTTACTAAATTGAACGAATTCATTTCCATCTTAGCCTGTGAAAACCACCGGAAAACTGAAGGGCGAACGTCACGATCATATTCAGCTTGGGGTACAGAAACGGTGAACACGAACGAGGTCCTTTGGCAAGAGGATACGCGTTCCTGACATTTGTCACGTCTCTCAATTAGCCGGAATTGTATCACGAGTTGAACGGGCCATAGCATCGTATTGCGAGCTTGGTCCGTGCGTTTCACGAGCGCAATTATACGCGTATCCGCGATCATTTCAAGCTCTCTTTGGCCGGAGTCGCCTTTCCCTCTCCGTACGACACGTTTCTTCGTATCCTCCTTTCCCGCGGAGGTTGAATTAAAATCCCATAAAGAGCGAGTCCCTTTCCTCGCTGCTGTCTCATTCGAGGCGCATTTATCGCCTTTAATTTCCATCCTCATGGTTTATTCATCTCGGTCCGTGGACGATCTCGGCTTGTGTGCGCAAACGTTCCCCGCTCTTCTTGGATAGGTATTCGTTCCTGTACATGCACGTATAATGGTGTGTGCGTGGACAGGCACGTTCGCAACACGAGCTCATCTCGGATCTCGGCCTGTATACGTTTTACTGATAATGCGAACCTGGTCTGGGCCGCCTCGAACCTCCAACCCTGTCGTCAACCTTTGCCAACCTCTTCGGATCCGTTTCAACCAGTTTCGCCGAGTCCATGTCATTTCCTCCTAATGTGTCCCGTTAAGAACCGCAGGTTAGTGCTTTTATAAATGCGAATGCTCGTTCTGAACGAAATGAATTCGTTCTGTGTTGCTCTGGTTCGTTTGAGTGGCTTTTATTCGGCGAGGCACAGCGATACTTTCGTTTGTTCATTACATTTTTTCATTCACGGTATCATTATGGATACCTTGGTCAGTGAGAATACACTGTTGGTTGTTTGGTGTATCGTTAATTAATACCTCGACCACAACGTCGATGTACCTACTTACGAACAGAAACGTAGGATCCATTTTCCATTCGATTAAAAAAACGTTCATCTATATTATTATGTTCTAATCCTATTTCTCTTATCCGAATTCACGTTATTCGAACGTTCTATAGTCTAGACACCCTACATGTATATGTATGTACGTATGTGTACAATCTGGTTTACGTTTAACAGTAGAAGCATTTGCATAGCATTCTAATATCCCAGACGAAAACGCGTTATGCTAACCGCAGTAACTGGGTGTGAAATAGTGAAGGTGTTTGAGGATAATAGAAATATCGTAATACGACAAGTCCTAGGGATATTAGAAAGCGGGGTAATGCTGTTAAAAACAATGTACATTATGCTAGGAGGTAATTTTTGTGAAATGAACTTTTAATACGTATCGTGTTGAGATTGTACGTGATATTTTATGCGCTTTGAACAATGAAACTGAAAAAGTTGACGTGCCTAAACCTTTTGCACCTTTTCAAGATCTACGAAAGGGCCGAGATAGTACAAGACATTAAGGAGATTTAGATCTAATCGATATAATCCATCGAAAGAATAATTCTATGATATTGTTACAGAATGATACACGTGCAAACAAATTCGGATAATATTTCTTAATATTTTTCTAATTATTATTTACGTAGTCGAAGATTCTATCGGAGTACGTACATACATATTTTGTTTGCAATAATTTTATTCGGATTTCATCATGTGCAGTTTCGTAGTTCCATTGCGTCAGTGTTCGTTATTTCGCGTAATATAAAGTATAAGTAATACGATGAGTATCAGGATTAAAGCTTGTCAACGTGATTAATAATGATTTTTTATAAACGTGAATGAATAAGCGGCATTATCTTATTATACACGTATTGCATTTCATTGTAACATCTATACCCGTTTTTAGATTTTCGCGTTTCATTACAGCTGTTAACGAGATTTCAAGATTTATGTAACATCCACGATATACTCTCGTGAAAATGTGTATGCGATTAACAAATTCAGCAAGTATAAGAATAATATACGCATAAAATGGCACGAAATAAAACGAAAACACACGAAACGAACTCTTTCTGTTCAATCTGATACTTCAAAATTATTCCTTCTGAAACAGTTCCATCTCAACTAAGTATTTACGTAACGACGATCTCTCCTGGTGCCATTCCCTTTCTTCGCTAATTTCGTTGAAAGTTAAGCCGATGCATTAGGATGTATTTGCTCTGATTGCAAATTGCCTGTAAACGTTAGCCGTACACAAATCAAATTATCTTGGTATATGTTTGTTTCGGAATAAATATGTACACATCTGTACAGGTGCATACGGAGGAACGTGCACATTCGAAACGTTCGTTGGCTAACGAACCGAAGCGTTTTCGGAATGTCAAAAAGCTCGGCCATCGTCGTCAGTGGGCCCGCTTTCCTATTTCCTTCTCGATCTTTGCTACCGGAAGTTCTTCACGTTTCTCTCGTGATCCAATAGCCATCCAAGTTTGCCAGAAATGTCTTAAGGCGCTTTTCCAAGAAAGACCGTGTCGTTGATTCGAATGTTCGTTTCAACGAAAATAATCCTGCATTCTTTCTCTTATTTCGAAAGCAATTCCGGGAATGCCATTCTTTTCATTTTGATAATTGGCGAGGTCGCGTTTTGTATTGAAATATCTTGCCATTAAATATAAATGATGATTTTACAAATTAAATTTCTATATTCTGGTTGCGAGGTATCAGTGTTTTCGAGGTTATACATAACTGATCGAACATAATATTAGATTAATATTTATGAAATGTCGTATTTCTGTATGAAATTTTGTCCCGTCCGCAATTATCAACCGCGTTAAACGAGATTTTGCTGTAAATTATGTTTATTCGTATTTGTATGATTTATCGCAAAGTCATCAGAACAATATCGTTGGTTATCATAAATAATCAGAATATTTGTACGTTCTTAAATTTGACAAAGTATTACGAAAGTTAATAAAAACATAAATGTAACGTTTAAGGAAGATTAGATACATACAATTCGTTATTCTCGTTGCGCAGATAATTGAGAGCTCGTATGAAAAATAGTTCGAATCGAATTTTTCAATTTTTCACATAACGATCCTTGGACCTTTCACATCTCATGTTACAGGATCTTATAGGATCTTACCGGACTATAGAATCGACCGCAACTGCAATTTCGTTATTCTTTATTTCTTATGAAAAAATATATTATGCTATATTTTAAGCTGTATATTTATATTCATACTCGTTACAACAAAAAGGGATCGTACAAATATCAAAAAGGATAATTTAAGAAACGACCACCACATCTAGCTGTATGTTTAGAGAATGAATTTTAACAATTTTAACTCTATTCGTCGTCGCGTTCAAGTTACCGTCATTAAGAAAAAGCCAAGCAAGTATGTACTTGCAGATAAAAAGAGAGAAACTTTCGACTTGAATTTCGATCGACAAGCTCTTGGGAAGAGCAGCTGATTAAATCGTCGAGGTTCTATCATAAAATCCATAGGGGCTGGTCGAACGAGTCTTAAATTACATTTCTAATTGCGCGAGCGGAGCGTTGAGATGAAACGTCGAAACTGGCTGCCATTCAATAACGAAATTCAATTACCGAGTGATCGATCTGTAAATTTAAAATCCACGACGATACTCCGTGCTCGATCCGTCGAAAGAAGAACATTGGTTGGGAAAACCCGGCCGATTGTACGCGATGCGCGTTAACAGTCGTCGGTGCTTTTAACAGCCTCGTTAGCAGCACTGATAACGAGCGCATCGTCCGATTCGCTTTCGACCAAACCTCGTACGTTCGATCGTCTACCTAACGATTGCCTTTTACGTGAGTCACCTTTCCTTCTGTCCGCAGATCGCGGAACTTCCGACGGCAGCATGGACTACAGTCTTCTGGTGGCATGTTTCGCCGGTGGAATAACAGCCGTGTGCATTCTGATCGTCGGCATAACTCTGACACTGTATCGCCGTAACCATCCGATGCAATCGATGAAAACTCACACCGAAGTGGTTCGTTACGGGAACAAAGACGACAGAGTGGTGATAGCGCCGTTGAATAAGGAGACCAGCGACGAGGTTAAAGGAGAAACGATGAACGATATGGCCGATGACGATCCTGACGTGATTCCAAGCAAGATGGATAAGAGGCCCGATATCTTCGAACCGAATTACGAGACTTCGAAGTCGGACAGAACGAAAGATTTCGGTCATTTGGAGGAGCTGGATTATCCGACGCCCTCGTCGGTCTTGCATACAAAGGACTCGTGGATCTATCCTAACGGCTACGTGAAAAAGGTGGAGAAGAGCTTGAGCCCGTTGCGACCCAGCACGCTTCCTGTCCATCGTAGTCACGATATTTACACGAGAAGTTCGCGTGTCCAAGAGAGCTGTATATAGGCGGTCCTGGTGGTTTGTCGACGATCGTGGCGTCACGACTGATGCTGACCAAATTGACGAGCCGCGACTCGTTCTCCGATACTCACCGATGAATTTTGCTCCAGTATATGAGTTTTAACGTCCGATGCTCGCTTGGGAGATTTTTGTTTGCATCCTATCGTTTGATCGTACAAGTAGCTTCCGAAATGTATGAGATATACGTTTGGAGAAGGTAGACGGTGGATGTGTTGGAGTAAATTTTGGGAATTAATTTAACTTTGTGTAATACCATACGATTTGGATGTTATTAACACACACGTATGGTATGTACCAGTTATATTAGATCGTAACGTATGAAATGCCGGTCCGAATGCTTCACATTCTTCAGTTAGATCGTATCAAGGAGTACATTGTCTGAAGCATGATAAACGCAGACTTAGGTTCTTTTCGTTGCGCGTATTCTCTGTTGATGATCGCGTTAAAGGTTCGTCAAGATCCTCTTTGTAACGGTACAACGAGTACGCGCAAAATTGACATCATTTTTCTTCGTTTCAGGTGAGTTTAATTACTTTGATTACAAATGTGTGTTTCAATCTTGAAATTCGAATTGGAAGCGAATTGCAGTTACTCTGCAAAAACCTAACGTAGTTGCTGGTTTTCCAACGAAAATACAGGCAACTGATCGCAATTATAGATGGGTGTAGAAAGGAATCGTTCAAAGAATGACATTTTTGAGACTGGATGAAAACTTTTGAATAGGTTTTATTCGCGTGAAAGAAGGAAAGAACGGACGCGGCTCACAGTTTACTATCCTATCGCGAAACTACGATTGACTCATGCCAAAAACGTTAAGCATGGTAAACGACGTTTGTAAATAGACAATAAGTACCGTTAAGATTCCCTCCTGAACTGTCAAGATCGTACTCTTATTTTTCACCTAGATTTAAATTAATCGTAAATATAAATGTAAAAAGGAGAGAATAACAGGCGATCATGCAGTGTCTCGTTCGTCACGACGTTTGTACATAGACAATAATTTTTCTTCCTTGAATGTTCGTCTCCCAGTCGAAAGCTTCCCGTACTCCCGATATCCATCGTCGCGTCGCGTTGCGTCGGTACCGTGCTTTCGTGTTGAACGTTGTTTCGTATGAATATTTGGTGTATCGTGTGAGAATGAACGCGTTTCACTGGCAAACGCGTTTATGCTTGGTCAATCAATTGGTCGAACCTTTTAACGAGCATGTAAACGTTTGTATATATGAATAATAAACTTCGTTGTTTAATAACTTGGAAGAGGAATTTGCTTTCTCAAGAATATACCCTGTGACGTTGAAGCAACGATGGAACGTAAGTAAGCAATAGGTTCTCGTTGATTTTGTTGGTAGGTAAACTGCGGTAGAAATCTGGAATATTACTAATTGTACGTGGCTTCTAACAAAATTGGATTTATTTCGCTATGCTGCTTTTCTCATAGAAAATGTCACTCAATATTTTTTGTGACGTTCCTTGTAATTTCACTCTTGTCAATTAACTAACAATTAAAGATGTCACTTTAATTATCAATAATGGCACAAGTAATTACTCGAAAACTAAGAGAAACTGATCGATGGTTCTAATATAATTGTCTATAATTAACTTTGTACGTAACCTGAAAATATCAAATACGAAAGTCAGCCGATTTATAACTCGTAACGTTTGCGAAACTCTATCTTTATCGATGACGTGCAATTTTTTAAATTTCGCAAACACGAGTATACGGTTTCTCAGCCTCATGGCCGACGTTAGTTGATACATGGCACAGATAAAAGCTAACTACAACCGGATTCGTAATTGGTTACTCTTCGCTTTACCGTACAATCGATTTCTACTATTTTTTGATCTATCTGTTCCAAAAAAAAGCGACATATTCGAAGCGTCGCGTCGTTTCCTAACTCTGGACACGACGCGGAGGACATCGAATTGCGCTCTCCGCGGAATCACAACGAATACGGCTTTACATAAATTCCAACTGCAATTCCAGTTTGACAGCAGACTGTTTCTCTTCCATTAACTCTTCGACGTTTGGAATACTGTTGACTGATTCTGGACGCATAGGCAGCGATTTGCTGGGCCGGCTGATATTTCAGTAAGCCGCTTATCCCTTGCCGCGGATCTAGAGATCTCTTGCAGCGGCTCGTTTAACGTATACCATCGCGTACACGCGATTCATGCAGCACAGATTTCAGTGCACACGTGGCTTGACATTGCGACGGAGATCTAGACGACGATGGCCAACGATAAATCACATCGTTAGGACAAGACTGCTCCTAGCGAATCTCGTTTCACGCTACCTGGAAATAAACTACCGGTAATGTATTCCTTCCGCAGACACACGTCAGTTGACCGTACCGTACGACTTATCGTTAGCGGCATTATGATGAAAATCTAACGAATAAGGATAAAAATTGCGAAGAACGTTCTAGATTTCGTAGAAAGAACTTTTAAATAGAACGTTGTTTTGTCGACAACGCGAATCGAGCTGATGGGATTAATTAATTTTTCATGATAGCAAATATACGATTAAACACGGAATATGCACAATCTATGTTTTCTATACGGATATTCGAGAAATCATTTGTTCGTTTCTCTTTGTTTCGTCGGCGATTCTCTTACGTAAAGCATGAAAATAATTACTTTTTCTTTCAACTTATTAATTTCACTGCTAAACAGACATCGCGTTCGAAATTTTTACAGCGTAACTGCACACTCTGTTGGGACGAAACAATCGATCATCCTAACAGTTTATGAAACTCATTTAACGCAATTCGTTTTATTTTCAACTTTGCTTTCTGTTGTAACTTTATTTTAAATTTTCCTCCGCCAATTTATCATTGCGAAGAAGTTCCAAATAAAGTATGATCCTCGATGTATTTACTTATTTATTATTAATTTGTTATTTAGTTATTTAGTATTATCTATCTTATACGTCAATAAGAAAAAGTAATAAATTTCTCAAGATGGATTAAATCAGTGTTTGCGTTATAATAAATAATATTCCGAATATGAAAGTGGTGAATTTCAAATATAGTAGTTCTCACGACACACGAGTACGTCTAAGATTTCATAGCGGGTTTCATAGCGATTAAATATTTAATTATTCTATCTTTTGGTTGAAATATTTTCAATTCATTCGTCTTTCGTACCTCGCCATTTGTTGCACCAGAAATACAAAAAAGAGGTCAATAGATAAACTTTGACCGATCGATGCGAGAGGATGTTAGACAAAATTGGAACAAGCTGTGGATCCAAAATACTAGAATTCCTCTTAGGATACGTTCTCCTTGTGAAACGAGAGAATTCCCGTTGTTCTTCGATGTTTTATATATGGCCTGATCGAAAGAAGACGTCGGATGTCAATAACTCAAACATCCTGTGTATCCAACTACTGCCCTCACGAGATATTCCTGGATCTCCGTGAGTAACTGGCCAACCTTATAACCTATGTGCTTATCACCGATTCGTGACAGTATTTTCAGCGCGAACCGAGACGCTGATACGGCGGCCGGTTCTTTCGTGCTCCTTCCAAAATTTATGACGGACGCCTTAACGTTTGGGCGTCTCGTAAATTCTGTCCGTTCTCGCCGAGAACACAAGACGCGTATTTTCTTTTCGAGAGAACGATTTTCGCGATTAGTCGACGAAACTCCGTGCAACTTTTTTGCCTTATACGCGCATAAAAAATGGACTGGAGACTAAGAAATGTTATATCATGTTGTATTACATTCGCTAACGTTAGATCGTAATACAGAGCGTTAGAAGACGAGTACTAGTAAGACTTTAAGAGCTATTTTTGAAATATGATTTATTCGATTTAATTTCTTGTTAGGATAGTTTCATCCGCCCCTAAATGAATACAGGTTATTCTAATCGCACGAATCGTTCTATCGTATAGGCGTCTCTTGATTTTAATTTCGTACTACGCGCGTACTTCAACCAAGAACCATCGAAGTGTGAATGTTAGGAGGAAAATTACGGATAGACATACGATGAGTAAATTCTTTTAAATTGCTCGTGTCACGTACGAAGCTTGCTATAGTTTTACATTACTCTGTCATATGTACAACGCCGTTGTAGATATATATTTGACTCTGTTTCTGTACCTCTCAATTCATGTTCTGGAATTGCGAATTGAAATTCGTTCGAGGTACTTTGAAAGTGTAACTTACCGTGACTAGGGTACAAATGGCGTTTGGACAATAGGCGAAAGGAAACGTGAAAACTGTGCCGGACGTTCGAGATATTTCGCGGTCGTTGGTTTGGAAATTTAATAAGAAACGAGAAGGAAGGGGGAGTAGAGAAAAGGGGACCAGACCACCGGGCTGTTCGCCTGGTTTTATCTTCGTTTCCGTGTCGTCGCCTTCTCCTTTTTGCGCCCCGTAGATCCTACGCGTCGTCCATCGTGGCGGAAGACTAATATCCGCATTAAAAATTTAATTATAAAGCAGTACCGAGCGATTCGCTTCTGCCTCGGCGGTCGCAACGGGGATGACGTCTTGATTATGGTCATTAGATTATAACGAGCCAAGCTGTTGTTGCGCAGACGTCCTGCTGATCCAAAGTGTCGAATATGGTGGTCGAACGTTGTCTACGAATCGTCGAGATGTTGTTTTCGCGTGATAAGTTTCGCGTAACGTTGTATTAAAAGTAGTTTAAATACAATTGGTTCGTCGTTTCGTTGGTAAAAGAATTTAAGCAGGTTATCGCTTATACGTTAATAATTCACGATATTTAAATACGATCGAAACAGAACGCTTCAGTTTTCTTCTAACTATTCCTACGATAATACGTTAACTATAAAATATGAAATGCTTAGCTGGCGTCTCCTTTAATTAAGAATTTAAGTAGTTGAAATGTTCCTTCAGAGGTCGACATAAAACGAAATTGCGAGGAGCACGTCGGTAAAGTTGTATTTCGAATATTTAAATTTACAACTCGCTGCTCACAGGCCAACAAACTCGCGATTCGTAATACGATCGAAGTGTAAGCTCTCGTTAACTGTAATTCATGTTCGATATCCATCGACCATGAACCGGAAGCAAGCTCACCAAAGGCCTAGAACGAATTTCGCATGCGCGTGTAAATTAGAAACATCGGAATATTATTCCCCCATGATATCTGCGCTTTTATCGTGTGTTTTTACAGCAGAGAATCACGTTGCTTACTGTGTAACGCGATATGAAAAATTTCGCAGAGCAAAGTCGATCCTTTTTACTTCGCGGAATATAGTACTTCGGCAACAGTATCTGAACTTTACCGCCATGTATCTCTGTGTATTTTTCTGCTGATGAGGAAAAATGTTGTCAAATAAAAATCGCTTCGATACAGCGCGACATATCGCCAAGTAACTTCTGCTTTTCTTGAAAATATTAAGATCGTTCTGTTGTAGCCGTTTCTTTCAACTACGAGAACGCGATGTTCAATTTTCTGTTGTTTAAACTTGAACGTATTTCTTTCTTTTCGTTCGAAGCTTAGAAATGTATCGATTTTGTTGCAAGCAGTGACATTATATTGGGTTGTCTGGAAAATCCGTAGGTAAATTCGAGAAAATTCAAGGGTCATCTATTTTGGCGAAGTTTACGTTTCATCGAGTAACATAGACAGCTTTTGTTTCAGGGTTTGAATTCTTTCTGTTTTCGATAATAATTCTCGGATTAGATTGATTGTTATTACATAAATCTTTGGAATTTTCCGCTGTTTTTCTAAGACGAAGAAAAGTTTTATGGTAGAAAAGTTAAATGTAACCATTTATTTTATAATACTTATACATATTTTTTCTCTTTTGTTCCAATTCGAAGAAATCAAATTGCTCAAAATTATTGATACGACGCGTCACATTGTTATACGACGTTCGATTAAATGTTTCATTGTAATAATCGAAAACGAGTAGCTATACGCGAAGATCCACAGACGATACGCGATAATAAACATTACAGGAGAAGGAATATCGCAAGCTCGCGAGCTATAAAAGCGGAAGCAGCTTCTCGATTCGAAATAAATATTTTTCGCAAAGTTGAAACGTTGCCAAGGAAAACCGAACTAAGTCCGCCCTTTAGGTTAATAGTTCCGCAAACAAAAATTTATAGAACATTGTTTATTCAGAATCACTCTAACGATAAGAGTGATTTCACACCGGCCAAAGAGCACCGTGTACACTCATCCTTCAATCTCATTTCGCGCTCAGAAATTCCTGATGGTTTCCGAGGCAACAGGGACTCACCGATCCTCATCAAAATTTCAAAGGGCAACGTTTTCGACCCATCACGCTCGTAAATTCCGCGCGTTGCACGGTTACGTCATGCTCGAAGGAGATTTATCTCTTCATCGACGCAGCTCGATTCGAAACTTCTCTCTACTCCGTTCGTAAGGATTTGTATCAACCGAGAAAGAGTGGTCAGAGAAGAAAGGGCAAGGATGCACAGGGGAAAACTTTCTTTCTCCAACCAAATAAACTTCGACGTCGACGAGCGAAAAAGTGTATTGCCGAGGTTGAACGCCTCGTGAGGACAGTGGCGTGGCACCGACTTTCCAAATCGGGAATATCGGAGATATCGTAAAATTTTATAACATCGTGCCTTCGTCTTCTTTCGTGGCAATTTGTTTGGATATTTTCCAGCAAACCGATATCTCTTATAAGCGAGTAATCTTCAGAAAGTTAATTCAGCAAAAAGATTTATGCCAACGTGTATCGTTGCTGGACTGGGGCGTTCACGCATTTATGGAAAATTTAAAGATTCAAAAATTTGCAAAATGAGCGTAACGCGAAGAAATACGCAAATTTATAGATTCGACGAATGTGTTCCCGTGCTTGTGCGTTTGAACGAAAAGATTTACGAAGCACGACGATAAGTTCACCAGCAAAATTCGAGTTGGCCAAAATTCAATTCTTCTTGTCGAAAGTTTGCTCCTTCGATACGATGTTTGCTATTTTTTTCAGAGTCCAAGCGAACTAAGATCGACTAGACGACAAGAACGTTCTTGTCCTCGTGTTTCGGCCTATTTCGTGTTAATTTTACCAACTATCCGCAGCGATTTACATAGCGATGTAAGATAATTACGCCGGATTCAAAGGGTGTAATGGAGTAGTGGTTTTTCTACGCCCTGCCGCGTTTCGTATTAACCGCTTTGTAGAAGCAACTCAAAAGAGCTCTTCACGGTCTGACACTGACTGTTCGTTTCGCAATTTATTGGACGTTTTCGCTCCGTGTTTTACGTTGGCTACGCGACTACCACGTGCGATTTATTCTCCGCAACTTTGGTTGTTCGAAGTAATGAGAGCAAATTGCTGGTCCGTGAGGAAAAGAAAAACAGGAAACAAAGCAGGGTCTTTAAAGTAGAGCAGCTATATCTTCGGTGTTATTCGAATATTGTTCCATCATCTGGATATCTCGAAGGGTTTCGAACGTCTTTGGTATATTATGTAATATGGTAGCCAAATATTTTATATTTATTAATAGGTCTATTGGGTTTTAGAAGATTTATATATACGAGGCAAGTAAAGAATTTACGGTTGTACAGTGTGCAGTAGACTACCATGTTAGAATTCAACCTAATGAGAAGAATTATATGTAATTGCGGAGAAAAACTTTGCCAAAGCGAGCAGTACGAGTTCGGGACCGTGAGTTACTGATATTCTTAAACTTATAAAGATGTATTTAAAATTCTTTTGCTTCGGTAAGTTTTTATCGACTCGTATCTTTTTATATTTTTGAAGTAAAGAGAAACCTTTATTTATAAACTCACAAATTTATAGTAAGTATTTTTCAAAACTAAAAACAACATCGACTGATGGAATGAAATAATAACGACATAATTCTGCAATTGTGTTTAACAGCAACATAATTTTTGTTATCTTATTTTTTTCGTCACGTTTATGTTAATCGCGCGTATTAGAGTAAAAGAGGTCCTTCGCACGAGAATACAGTCGGGTAACTATGGTACTGCAAATAACATAATTCTTCCTTAAGCGGACCTAGTTATATAACATTTCTTTTTAAACGAAACATTATACTTCTTTATTCCGCGTTTAATTTAACATTTAATAACGACGTACAATTTAAAGACACGCGCGTAGCGAAGCGATTCTAATTCATTCGCCATCCTTTCTCGCTTATTTCCTTTTTGGTGGAATTTTGAAACACAGGTACCGTGCGCGCTTTTGAAAATATGAACGCAACTCGAAAGAAAAGAAAAAGAGGAAAACAGGGATAATATATTCGCGGGGCAATAGACATACTTTTAAGGTTACGCTTGAACATATCATGAATGCATTTTACATTTATTTTACTGGACCGTAATCCTCGTACTCGAGACTTTTAGTCCTGTATACGCGAATACTTGCAGGAAAAATTCCATCTCCTTAGTTTCCACTAAGATGCAACGTCACGTCGACAAATAGAAACCTTTACGTGACTACGATTTTAACACTATATAACGTACGATAAACATTCTACGACATACGCGTATCTTAAATTTCAATTTCGTGTCCTACGCCCAAATCGCAATTTTGCATAGTTCCAGGATTTCCAACTTTTAGATCTATCAAAAGGAAATAAAGTTCATTTACCTAAATATCGTCTCGTTTTTATTTATTTCTCAAATTATTATCTAGTAACAGTGGCGTAACTTTTTTGACATTCTAAAACGTAGAGCGTAAATATAAGCAGCGCGACAGCAGAGTATCAATAAAATCGTTCTTACACGTTTGAAAATTAACGGGTGGTTTTATCGAGCAATGATAACAAGATCTGGTTAAATCAATTCAACCAAAGATGTCAATTATTTGACATATTTTCACAATCGAAAATTCAAATCGATGCGCCAAATGCGGATCGGAATTTATAACGCGAAATTATAGCGACATTAATAGACGCACTATAATCCTGCCTATTCACTTGTACAAATAGGTTTAGTAAGCGATCCACAGCGTCGCTCTTACTACGACATACATAGACTATGCACGTACTATGGCGATGATGCTATCTATTCGATAAAAAATTCAATGTAATTAAAAATCGCAAAAATTGCGAATTTCTTTCTTTCGTATAATCTTTTATTCTTACTTATTTACTCGTTTATCGACTTATTTATTCATTTTGGAAAAATTGTAACACACAGCGAGCAGTAAATTGTAACGTAAGAGGAATATAGGAAAAATAATAATACATCGTATATAGTTGTATTCCATTTATAGCCATAATTTGTTTAGTAGCGTGCAAATTAATTCCTTAGAAATTTAAATTAGTTTAATAATACCGAAGAAACGGTAGCCACAATAACTCTGTGACTTTTGTACGCATCGATTATTTTAGTCTCGGTACTAGTATCACCATCGTTCCGAAGCTGGTTACAAATCAACAGTATGCTGTTCGGACACACGTATCAAGGCGTAAAATTTTATGCCATCTCCAAATTATTTCACGCGATATGTTTTAATTACGAACAATTATAGTTCCTTTTAGACGAAAGTATGCGTCGGAAGAATCCACCTACACGGGACAGGAATAAGCGCTCGGTAACAAAAAGGAATACAAGTAAGCGAGCACGTCATCGTGAACGTGTTAACCTTTCGAAGTTCCAAACTTTTGTAATGGTAATTATAAAAGTTTAAAAATAATCAGATGACGTCAATATTTAATCGGCGATAATTAATTAGTCGTTATTCTTAAGTCAGGTCGATATTGTACATATATTTATAATTCTGGATTTGTCTGCTTCTTTAAATAAAAATTTACCTAAAGGTTAATTTATATCGACGTTTAACGGTGTTCTGTTTCTCAGCGTGGTTTAATTAAATACCGTGTAAAATGTGAGTAAGGCTAGAATTTACTTTGCTTTTAAAATATGTATCTTTAAACTTTTACGTGCTAAGCTATAACACGGAACTGCAACGTCATAAAATATTTTATGTGCTTCCCCTTTTGTTTTTCTTGACATATTACCGCGAAAACGAACGCAGGTTTTCTATTATATTTTAATGCACACGTTGTTCGGTTCGTATTCCTATCTTATTAAACTATCTTTATTCGTCAGTATAAATTCTTGGAACGTAATAGCGCCACCTTTAAATGTACGAGTTCCGTACCGTATCGCCAATGTACGACTTCATTTTCCGTATGTTTATTTCAAATGCAAATTTAAACGCGATATTTATACGATGGAAAATTGAATAGAGAAAATTAGATGAAATATGTTTATTCCCAGTCATACTTTTACGCGTATAGATAATTTATAATTTCACCAACTAATTAATGTATTTCGTTATATTTTATTTGCTCCGAATAATTTTGTTAAGCTTAATAGCATAAATTATGATTCTATGTGGAGTACAGCAAAATATTTGATTAATGCTATCTCGTTAAATGATTCGCCTCAACGAATTAAAATAACGAAACGTTAATGTTATGAGATACTTATCAACCATTCGTTTGCTTTAAGAGTAAAGAGAAGAAACTCGTTAATAAATGACATTAGTTTCAAATTCTCTCTAAAAAAAATTTTCAAGCAAATAACAACGACGTCGATACACATAAAGCGTAGAGATATCCGCATTAAAGTGGAGCGAAACATTCCTAAACCATCGTATAACGATTAATCATCGCACAATTAATACAATTGATACAATTAATACAAGATCAAAATATCTATCATTACGATGTTGCTCTATTCGTTCGTCCTCGCCAAAAAAGCATACGTTTAAACATTCGCTCGGATCGATACGCTTATTCATACCCTGCGTCTCTTACGACTCGATGCACGCTCCTTTTCCACCTTACGCGAATTCGAAGAACGTCAGGACGCGTAACGCGTAACCATCTACTCCGGAGTCTTAAGAAATTGTTGAGAGAATCGTTTCGCAAGACGGAGGTATCGCGGTGTTCTTGTTGGAAGCGCAATGTTGAGGCAGTCGGCGAAAAATGTGCGACAAGGTGACAGGAAGGGTGAAGGGGCTGGAAATCACGGTAAAAGGGGAGACAGAAGGGCGTAGATGCCGATGGAAGGGTGCCAGGCTGAAGTAGTCCGGCACTTTACGAAATGAGATACACCCACGCCTATAAAAAGCCAACCACACCTATGTGTACGCGATATACCAGCCCTGTGAGCTGCCGCTCAAGGCTAGCGATTTCAATTTTCAATCGCCATCGCAATGGAAAATCATCGACGGTCTCTCGATTGCTGACGGTCTGCGAGCTGAATCGTTTCATCGTTCCGTCTATTTTCTTCGTGGATTGTCGATTTTCCTCGTGCGCGATGCGGCGGCGGAGACGACGTAACGTCGAAATAGAAGATTCGCTAGAATTAAATAAATAATTAAGCGATTAAATAGAATGTATTTGTTTCACGGGGGATATATAAATATTTATAAATAACACTAGGCTCTTGGATTTTCGTCGCGATCAAAAATAGGATAACGTACCTGTGCATAAACGAAAAAGATAAGAAACGTCTAATAATAAATGAATAATTTCTTCCGGTGACTGGACCATGTTTCAGAACTTGAACGAAAGTCCATTTACGAGTTGGGTATCCTTCCTACCTCTTCGTTTATTTGCTTCTAACGATTTCTCCTGGAATATCTATCCTCATAGATCGGCTTCTAGATCCGATATTTTCACCCTTTTCTTCAAGCCACCTAAATCTTTCCTGTGACTTTACATCTGGGAATCGAGCGTTAAACGGCTGGCAAGAATCAATAATTTCGGTATATAGGGTGTTACACAATAAATGCATAAAATTGTAGACCTTAAACGTAGATGCTAAAATTGTGAAAGGATTTAATCGTAGGAAGATTCTACTCTTTTTGTGTATTATAATACTTAACTTTTAAAACTCTCAGGTATATCTAACTCTTGCTATATCTACTGGCGAAGAAACCGTACTTTCGATAGAATGTTCAGGAACCAAAGACTAATTATAGCTGAAAAAGAAGGAATCTCGAAACTTTATGATATGTCTAAAATTAACAGAGATATTTCAGACAATCAAACTGATTGGAAATTCATATTACACGAATTTCACAGAACTTCTCAATTTTGTCCTCACCTTTCCATATACAGATCAGGCGTATATCATTTCAAAAAAGGCGGAGACCATTCTTTCGATGGTCCTGGCGGATATACTCGAGGAATCATTGGAGGATGCAAGGAACTTGGCGGTGACCGCTGGCAAGAGCAGCGTGACCCGCGAAGAAATGGAAAAGTCGCTGAGGAATCTTTGTCTTCGTTTGAGTACGGTGCCGGCACACAGCGCAAGAATCGGCTCCTGGAACGACGACGAGGACAAGAGTAACAAGGGTCCTGTCGACTCGTCCAAGGTTGGTCGAACGAAGAAAGACAGATAGAATAAAAAAAAAAGTTACACTCGAAGGCCGCAGCAACTGGATCGCCCCTCGTCGATAAACAAAATAGGTTGTTTCAGAAGGTTCACGGCATCGCTGCTGTACCTCATCGCGCTGTCACGGGGACTGCAGTCACAAAATAGTGACCATCTATCGCAATCTACGTTTCCTTCGGTAATCATTAGCTGCTATTCGAACGATGCTCGATGACACGCGCAAACTTGCGCCGATATACTTTTTATCGCTTGCCTTTTAAGCCTTGAGCAACCATTTTTTTTCGTGCGATCAATGTGCATCCGTGTTTTATGGGAAATAAAAAATGTTTTAAACTGATCTACCTTATGTTTCAATTTTTATACGATCTATTTCAGATGTATCGCGGATTAGGAGATAAAACTTTTAGGGAGTTTTAATTCGAAAATTTTGTTTTTTTTAATTACAAACGGATAGAACAGCTTGGGAGGAAGGAATTTGTTGTTGGTATTCCGGTGAGAAATTTCAAAATATTACATTCACTTTGGACGATCGAAGAAAAGCGTTTGATACGTTAAAGATGCATAATCTCCGCAATATTGCGCAGGGAAATTGCTATTAATGACATTACAGATGTAATTTTTTGCTTGATAAAGCAAGCGACTCTGTTTCACTTTTATAACTTTGTATCTGTTACTTTTTGTAAAACGTAGTCGTGAAATTATTGTATAAATATAACAGCTTAACAATGCTGAAATTAATGTAAAAGTATAAAAAATATTAGCGACGAAAGAGATAAATAAATTAATTGAAACGAAGTAAAATTAGGCGAAGTAAAGAAATTGGGACAAATATTTTCAAAATGCGTCTTGCTAGAGTTTATGTAATATTAAATTAATATGCACCTAGACCAAGCTTGTTTTAATAAATCACCTGTCAACTGCTTTGAAAAGTATTAAAAATATCAAATACATTTTTCCCCTTACCTATTTATCATTTTAATTTAGTGTTTAAAAAGTTGAAATTTACTTAATACGAACCTATTTCAGCAAAAGGTAGTTTGTAGCCAACTTTAACTTTAATAACGTTCTATCGGTTTTTATTGATGTATTTAAGTAATTAGAACACTAAGTAACCGAAGTAACTTGCCTTGCTCATTTTATAAGCATATTACATATATAAACTTTGAAATAGATCGAATAAGATGTTTTACTTATTGTTCCTCTTTGCTTAAGCCGTTGCACGACGATAATTAATTTTTAACAAGATAGGAAGATTAACATAACGAAAGAATAGTAACCAAATTTTGGACGAAAAACGTTTACGATACTTCACGCGTTTACGAACTTTGTAAAAGAAGATAAAGAATTAGAAGCCACTGAAAATATCCCCTACAGTCTTTAGTATAATCTCTCTGCACGGTATATGGAGTATAATAGAGATGATTTTCGAGACTCCAGGGAGAAGATTTTCACCAAAAAGGAAAATGTTGTCTAGCGTAGGAGAAGCGAAGACTTTAGAAAAATAGAAACAAATTCTTTGTTCCGAAGGCGGCTCCTTTACCTAACGTTTTAAGTTGTATTAGGATCTAGAGGCTTAACAAAATATATTTTTTATATGAGATTGGAAAGTGTCGAATAAGATAAAATGTCCGATCTACGATAGATGAACGATAGAGTGCCAGAAGGTTAAATGCAAACCAACTTCTAAAAAACGTATTAGAGAGGTGCCATTACGTTCCTCAATTTACCCTAATCATCGCTAAGAGGCGTATCGTCAAATCGAAACGACATCTAATTGAATATTATTCCACTTTTTCTAGAAGGTGCCCCGCCGCGTGAAAGATTGAAACGAATTATTTTGCCTCTCCGCTTGATAATTAGTCGCAATCGCGTTCTAATTAATAATCGCTTTACAGAAATGTCTATTTATACAAGAGCGGAGCGGCGCGGCACAGTGTTAGACTAAACAATCTTCGAAGCAATCAAGGTGGTCCGGTTAAACCTGAAATTAACTGAAAACAAATTAATTTCAGTCTCACGCCGGTCTGGTCGGGAACCCTTTCATACCTGAGGACCTGTGAAACCCTATAACCACGCCTCCTCGGCTTTCTCTGAAATAATTACACTAACTTGATCAGATCCTAATTAAATAGTAAACTTCTCGCATCCTTCCCAAATCCTTCAACGTCTCTAATTCCATCCAAATACGATTCACCAACCTGCTCCAACTAAATGGAAACCCTGCATAAGAATCCGCAGGACGTTTAGATCAAAGCTGAATCAACAGTAAAGTTCGTTTTACGTTGAAACTATCGCGTCAGAAATGGACGTAACAACGTTGAATACGAGAAACACGTGAAACGATATAATTTAAAAGCTACACTTGCCCAAAACGTGCTATATGTGTTTTAAATTGTTTTCGAGGTTGCCGTCCAATTATCAGTCAGTCGGTCGACGTTCAGACAATGAATCGATGTTTATCGTGGTACGAATACCAGTGCTCGCCTTCGTAAATGAACTCGTACAGTACACAGCCTCAACCCTATTCTTGGCCGGTCGTTGTCGAATATCTCTGGGGGTGGCGCGTTGGAAAGTTGGCGTTCCCGAAATTCTTCGAATTCGTCATGGCAGTGCCGGCGAGCCGGAAACGAATTAATTTCGACTTGACGCCACGGCTCGTTCGAAATGAGTTTCCAGGTGGGTTCTGTCCTTGTGTCTGCCCTTACCTTTCTTCCATCGCGGGCTTCGTAAAATAATAACTTTATGGAGGCGGGACACGGCACACGAAGCCCTGAATGGGACGCTTCGAGGCGAAGAAAAGGTCTCCGGCAGACAGAGAGGGAAGAGCGTGTCGTGCGGCGAAAGAATAGGAACTAAAATAGTCTTCTCGGCGGCAAACGGAGAAAAACTCATTCCGTCTGCTCGCCCGCAGCCCGGAGCTGCTCCATTGTGAAACGGCCAACTATTGTGTAGTTCGTGGTAACCGCGGACCACTGTCGTTCTCTGCTCTTTCTCTCGGTCGTTCTCGTTTTCTCTCCTTGGTCCCGCTAGTCCCTTTTCTCTCTGTTTCTCGGCGTGTCGAGAGTTTCGTTCCTTTCTTCCGGTGTGCGCTCGTTTCTCTCGTCGCTTCTTCGTGGAATTTCACCGACTTTCCACGCGGTCCCCGTTCCCGATCGTTTCCTTTTCATCACGGCCACGGTTATTTTGCAGGAATCGTTGACGACTCGCGCTGATCGAGTCGGCTTGCGCACGATCATTCAGATGGACGTACGTAATCGCTTGGTAACTCAAGGTCAGAGTTGCGGCCTATCGAAGTAAGTTTTAGTTCGATAGAATTAGAAGGAAATCTTATCGTTATCGATGATACTAGGTAAGTATACTAGGTAGCAATCAATTAGGGTAGAAATGGTTATGTTTGAACAGAGATTTAGGGGATTTTATGTCGAAAGGAATAACTTTCGAAGAATTAAACGTCTTTGACTCTTTTCTTCCAATATCCTGTGCAAAGTAAATTGTTAAATCATGTATTTGTTATTTTGGAATTACTGTAATACGCGTACGTTTAATTTGTCC